>NC_083713.1:697500-1395000 GCF_033118175.1 Dama dama
GGCCTTACTTCAATTCAGAGCATCTCGGTGTCCATTCCACTTGAGGCCACAAACTCAGGGTCCCTCTCACATACCTGTAGCTGAGAGAAGCCTCCTCTTGAGGTGCTTTTGGAAAGTTGGTATTCCTCTTGAGTCGAAGCCAGGGACTAAGCTCTCATCTCGAGTTGATTTGGGGTCCACGGAGCCCTTTCGTGTTGCTCCAGTGACCTCAGGATCCCTCTAGACTTGAGACAGTGATCTTGGGTTTTCTCTGGAGTGCCATCAAGGAAATCAAGGCTCCTTTCACGTTTGATGTGGAACACGGAATTGCTCTGCACGCAGTGCAGGGGAATCGGGCCTCATGTCGCGGCGAGGGGGAAGTCTCCTGGTTTTTCTCGAGTTGCGGCCGGAACCTGGGGTATATTCTCGAGTTACGACGGGGAGGGCCCTTCCAGACACGTGTTTGTTCAGCGACGTCAGGACTCCTGCCTAGGTGCGAGGGACACCTCGGGATTCTCCTCGAGTCTTGGCAATGCAATTGGGACGCGTCTCCACGTGAGGCGGGAGACCCAGCGTCCCTTTCCACATGCCACATGGATCCTGGGACTCCGATCCATTTTCAAGAGGAGTCAGGCATCGTCTCCTTTGGAAGCATTGATCTCCGCGGACCTCTCGAATTTTCAAAGGATGTGAGGCCTCCGGTCGCAATGAGGCGGAGAACTAGGTCTTTCTCTCTGGTCTCCACAGGGGATGCAGACATCCCTTCGTCTTGGGAGATGCAAGACAAGTCTGCATTCAATTAACTATTGGGATATCCGGCCTTACTTCGAGTCAGAGCATCTCGGTGTCCATTCCACTTGAGGCCACAAACTAAGGGTCCCTCTCACATACCTGTAGCTGAGAGAAGCCTCCCCTGAGGTGCTTGTGGAAAGTTCTATTCCTCTTGAGTCGAAGCCAGGGACTAACCTCTCATCTCGATGTGATTTGGGTCTGCACAGCCCTTTCGTGTTGCTACAGTGACCTCAGGATCCCTCTAGACTTGAGACAGTGATCTTTTGTTTTCTCTGGAGTGCCATCAAGGAAATCAAGGCTCTTTTCACGTTTAATGTGGGATACGGAATTGCTCTGCACGCAGTGTAGCGGAATCGGGACTCATCTCCTGGCGAGGGGGATGTCTCACGGTTTTTCTCTAATTGCGGCCGGAACCTGGGGTATATTCTCCAGTTACGTCGGGGAGGGCCCTTCCAGACACGTGTTTGTTCAGCGACGTCAGGACTCCTGCCTAGGTGCGAGGGACACCTCTGGATTCTCCTCGAGTCTTGGCATGGCAATTGGGAAGCGTCTCCACGTGAGGCGGGAGACCCAGTGTCCCTTTCCACGTGCCACAGGCATCTTGGGACTCCTATCCATTTTCAAGAGGAGTCAGGCATCGTCCCCTTTGGAAGCATTGATCTCCGGGGACCTCTCGAGTTTTCAAACGATGTGAGGCCTCCGGTCCCGATGAGGCGGAGAACTAGGTCTTTCTCTGTGGTCTCCACAGGGGATTCAGACATCCCTTCGTCTTGCGAGATTCAAGACGAGCCTGCTTTCAATTCACTGCAGGGATATTCGGCCTTACTTCGAGTCAGAGCATCTCGGTGTCCATTCCACCTGAGGCCACAAACTCAGGGTCCCTCTCACATACCAGTACCTGAGAGAAGCCTCCTCTTGAGGTGCTTGTGGAAAGTTGGTATTCCTCTTGAGTCGAAGCCAGGGACTAATCTCTCATCTCGAGTTGATTTGGCGTCCACGGAGCCCTTTCGTGTTGCTCCAGTGACCTCAGGATCCCTCTAGACTTGAGACAGTGATCTTGGGTTTTCTCTGGAGTGCCATCAAGGAAATCAAGGCTCCTTTCACGTTTGATGTGGAACACGGAATTGCTCTGCACGCAGTGCAGTGGAATCATGCCTCATCTAGCGGCGAGGGGGAAGTCTCATGGTTTTTCTCGAGTTGCGGCCGGAACCTGGGATATATTCTCGAGTTACGACGGGGAGGGCCCTTCCAGACACGTGTTTGTTCAGCGACATCCGGACTCCTGCCTAGGTGCGAGGGACACTTCGGGATTCTCCTCGAGTCTTGGCATGGCAATTGGGACACGTCTCCACGTGAGGCGGGAGACCCAGGGTCCCTTTCCACGTGCCACAGGGATCCTGGGAATACTATCCATTTTCAAGAGGAGTCAGGCATCGTCTCCTTTGGAAGCATTGATCTCCGCGGACCTCTCGAGTTTTCAAAGGATGTGAGGCCTCCGGTCCCGTTGAGGCGGAGGACTAGGTCTTTCTCTGTGGTCTCCACAGGGGATTCAGACATCCCTTCGTCTTGGGAGATGCAAGACGAGCCTGCAATCAATTCACTGCAGGGATATCCGGCCTTACTTCGAGTCAGAGCATCTCGGTGTCCATTCCACTTGAGGCCACAAAGTCAGGGTCCCTCTCACATACCTGTAGCTGAGAGAAGCCTCCTCTTGAGGGGCTTGTGGAAAGTTGGTATTCCTCTTGAGTCGAAGCCAGGAACTAAGCTCTCATCTCCAGTTGATTTGGGGTCCACGGAGCCCTTTCATATTGCTCCAGTGACCTCAGGATCCCTCTAGACTTGAGACAGTGATCTTGGGTTTTCTCTGGAGTGTCATCAAGCAAATCAAGGCTCCTTTCACGTTTGATGTGGAACACGGTATTGCTCTGCACGCAGTGCAGTGGAATCGGGCCTCATCTCGCGGCGAGGGGGAAGTCTCATGGTTTTTCTCGAGTTGCGGCCGGAACCTGGGATATATTCTCGAGTTACGACGGGGAGGGCCCTTCCAGACACGTGTTTGTTCAGCGACGTCAGGACTCCTGCCTAGGTGCGAGGGACACCTCGGGATTCTCCTCGAGTCTTGGCATAGCAATTGGGACGCGTCTCCACGTGAGGCGGGAGACCCAGGGTCTCTTTCCACGTGCCAAAGGGATCCTGGGACTTCTATCCATTTGCAAGAGGAGTCAGGCATCGTCTCCTTTGGAAGCATTGATCTCCGCGGACCTCTCGCGTTTTCAAAGGATGTGAGGCCTCCGGTCGCGTTGAGGCGGAGGACTAGGTCTTTCTCTATGGTCTCCAAAGGGGATTCAGACATCCCTTCGTCTTGGGAGATGGAAGACAAGCCTGCATTTAATTCACTGCAGGGATATCCGGCCTTACTTCAAGTCAAAGTATCTCGGGGTCCATTCCACTTGAGGCGACAAACTCAGGGTCCCTCTCACATACCTGTAGCTGAGAGAAGCCTCCTCTTGAGGTGCTTGTGAAAAGTTGGTATTCCTCTTGAGTCGAAGCCAGGGACTAAGCTCTCATCTCGAGTAGATTTGGGGTCCACGGAAACCTTTCGTGTTGCTCCAGTGACCTCAGGATCCCTCTAGACTTGAGACAGTGATCTTGGGTTTTCTCTGGAGTGCCATCAAGGAAATCAAGGCTCCTTTCACTTTTGATGTGGAACACGGAATTGCTCTGCACGCAGTGCAGGGGAATCGGGCCTCATCTCGCGGCGAGGGGTAAGTCTCATGGTTTTTCTTGAGTTGCGGCCGGAACCTGTAGTATATTCTCGAGTTACGACGGGGAGGGCCCTTCCAGACACGTGTTTGTTCAGCGACGTCAGGATTCCTGCCTAGGTGCGAGGGACACCTCGGGATTCTCCTCGAATCTTGTCATGGCAATGGGCACGCGTCTCCACGTGAGGCGGAAGACCCAGGGTCCCTTTCCACGTGCCACAGGGATCCTGGGACTCCTATCCATTTTCAAGAGGAGTCATGCATTGTCTCCTTTGGAAGCCTTGATCTCCGCGGACCTCTCGAGTTTTCAAAGGATGTGAGGCCTCCGGTCGCGATGAGGCGGAGAACTAGGTCTTTCTCTGTGGTCTCCACAGCGGATTCAGACATCCCTTCTTCTTGGGAGATGCAAGACGAGCCTGCATTCAATTCACTGCAGGGATATCCGGCCTTACTTCGAGTCAGAGCATCTCGGTGTCCATTCCACTTGAGGCCACAAACTCAGGGTCCCTCTCACAAACCTGTAGCTGAGAGAAGCCTCCTCTTGAGGTGCTTGTGGAAAGTTGGTATTCCTCTTGAGTCGAAGCCAGGGACTAATCTCTCATCTCGAGTTGATTTGGGGTCCACGGAGCCCTTTCCTTTTGCTCCAGTGACCTCAGGATCCCTCTAGACTTGAGACAGTGATCTTGGGTTTTCTCTGGAGTGCCATCAAGGAAATCAAGGCTCCTTTCACGTTTGATGTGGAACACGGAATTGCTCTCCACGCAGTGCAGGGGAATCGGGCCTCATCTCGCGGCGAGGGGGAAGTCTCATGGTTTTTCTCGAGTTGCGGCCGGAACCTGGTGTATATTCTCGAGTTACGACGGGGAGGTTCCTTCCAGACACGTGTTTGTTCAGCGACGTCAGGACTCCTGCCTAGGTGCGAGGGACACCTCGGGATTCTCCTCGAGTCTTGGCATGGCAATTGGGACTCGTCTCCACGTGAGGCGGGAAACCCAGTGTCCCTTTCCACGTGCCACAGGGATCCTGGGACTCCTATCCATTTTCAAGAGGAGTCAGGCATCGACTCCTTTGGAAGCATTGATCTCCGCGAACCTCTCAAGTTTTCAAAGGATGTGAGGCCTACGGTAGCGATGAGGCGGAGGACTGGGTCTTTCTCGGTGTTCTCCACAGTGGATTCAGACATCCATTCATCTTGGGAGATGGAAGACGAGCCTGCATTCAATTCACTGCAGGGATATCCGGCCTAACTTCAAGTCAGAGCATCTCGGTGTCCATTCCACTTGAGATCACAAACTCAGGGTCCCTCTCACATACCTGTAACTGAGAGAAAACTCCTCTTGAGATGCTTGTGGAAAGTTGGTATTCCTCTTGAGTCTAAGCCAGGGAATAAGCTCTCATCTCGACTTGATTTGGGGTCCACGGAGCCCTTTCGTGTTGCTCCAGTGACCTCAGGATCCCTCTAGACTTGAGACAGTGATCTTGGGTTTTCTCTGGAGTGCCATCAAGGAAATCAAGGCTCCTTTCACGTTTGATTTGGAACACGGAATTGCTCTGCATGCAGTGCAGGGCAATCGGGGCTCATCTCCCGGCGAGGGGGTAGGCTCATTGTTTTTCTCGAGTTGCGGCCGGAACCTGGGGTATATTCTCGAGTTACGACGGGGAGGGCCCTTCCAGACACGTGTTTGTTCAGCGACGTCAGGACTCCTGCCTAGGTGCGAGGACCCCTCGGGATTCTCCTGGAGTCTTTTCATGGCAATGGGCACGCGTCTCCACGTGAGGCGGGAGACTCAGGGTCCCTTTCCACGTGCCACAGGGATCCTGGGACTCCTATTCATTTTCAAGAGGAGTCAGGCGTCGTCTCCTTTGGAAGCATTGATCTCCGCGGACCTCCCGAGGTTTCAAAGGATGTGAGTATTCCGGTCGCAATGTGGCGAGAACTAGGTCTTTCTCTGTGGTCTCCACAGGGGATTCAGACATCCCTTTGTCTTGGGAGATGCAAGATGAGCCTGCATTCAATTCACTGCAGGGATATCTGGCCTTACTTCGAGTCAGCGCATATCGGTGTCCATTCCACTTGAGGCCACAAACTCAGGGTCCCTCTCACATACCTGTATCTGAGAGAAGCCTCCTCTTGAGGTGCTTATGGAAAGTTGTTATTCCTCTTGAGTCGAAGACAGGGACTAAGCTCTCATCTCGAGTTGATTTGGGGTCCACGGAGACCTTTCGTGTTGCTCCAGTGACCTCAGGATCCCTCTGGACTTGAGACAGTGATCTTGGGTTTTCTCTGGAGTGCCATCAAGGAAATCAAGGCTCCTTTCACGTTTGATGTGGAACACGGAATTGCTCTGCACGAAGTGCAGGGGAATCGGGCCTCATCTCGCGGCGAGGGGGAACTCTAATGGTTTTTCTCGAGTTGCGGCCGGAACCTGGGGTATATTCTCGAGTTACGACGGGGAGGGCCTTTCCAGACACGTGTTTGTTCAGCGACATCAGGACTCCTGCCTAGGTGCGAGGGACATCTCGGGATTCTCCTCGAGTCTTGGCATGGCAATTAGGACGCGTCTCCACGTGAGGCGGGAGACCCAGGGTCCCTTTGCACGAGCCACAGGGATCCTGGGACTCCTATCCATTTTCAAAAGGAGTCAGGCATCGTCACCTTTGGAAGCATTGATCTCCGCGGACCTCTCGAGTTTTCAAAGGATGTGAGGACTCCGGTCACGATGAGGCGGAGAACTCGGTCTTTCTCTGTGGTCTCCACAGGGGATTCAGACAACCCTTCGTCTTGGGAGATGCAAGACAAGCCTGCATTCAATTCACTGCAGGGATATCCGGCCTTACTTCGAGTCAGAGAATCTCTGTGTCCATTCCACTTGAGGCCACAAACTCAGGGTCCCACTCACATACCTGTAGCTGAGAGAAGCCTCCTCTTGAGGTGCTTGTGGAAAGTTGGTATTCCTCTTGAGTCGAAGCCAGGGACTAAGCTCTCATCTCGAGTTGATTTGGGGTCCACGGAGCATTTTCTTGTTGCTCCAGTGACCTCAGGATCCCTCTAGACTTGAGCCAGTGATCTTGGGTTTTCTCTGCAGTGCCATCAAGGAAATCAAGGCTCCGTTCACGTTTGATGTGGAACACGGTATTGCTCTGCACGCATTGCAGGGGAATCGGGCCTCATCTCGCGGCGAGGAGGAAGTCTCATGGTTTTTCTCGAGTTGCGGCCGGAACCTGGGGTATATTCGCGAGTTACGACGGGGAGGGCCCTTCCAGACACGTGTTTCTTCAGCCACGTCAGGACTCCTGCCTAGGTGCGACGGACACCTCGGGATTCTCCTCGAGTCTTGGCATGGCAACTGGGACGCGTCTCCACGTGAAACGGGAGACCCAGGGTCCCTTTCCACGTGCCACAGGGATCCTGGGACTCCTATCCATTTTCAAGAGGAGTGAGGCATCGTCTCCTTTGGAAGCATTGATCTCCGCGGACCTCTCGAGTTTTCAAAGGATGTGAGGCCTCCGATCGCGTGGAGTCGGACGACTAGGTCTTTCTCTGTGGTCTCCACAGGGGATTCAGACAACCCTTCGTCTTGGGAGATGCAAGACGAGCCTGCATTCAATTCACTGCAGGGATATCCGGCCTTACTTCGAGTCAGATCATCTCGGTGTCCATTCCACTTGAGGCCACAAACTCAGGGTCCCTCTCACATACCTGTAGCTGAGAGAAGCCTCCTCTTGAGGTACTTGTGGAAAGTTGGTATTCCTCTTGAGTCGAAGCCAGGGACTAAGCTCGCATCTCGAGTAGATTTGGGTTACACGGAGCCTTTTCGTGTTGCTCCAGTGACCTCAGGATCCCTCTAGACTTGAGCCAGTGATCTTGGGTTTTCTCTGCAGTGCCATCAAGGAAATCAAGGCTCCTTTCACGTTTGATGTGGAACACGGTATTGCTCTGCACGCAATGCAGGGGAATCGGGCCTCATCTCGCGGCGAGGAGGAAGTCTCATGGTTTTTCTCGAGTTGCGGCCGGAACCTGGGGTATATTCGCGAGTTACGACGGGGAGGGCCCTTCCAGACACGTGTTTGTTCAGCGACGTCAGGACTCCTGCCAAGGTGCGAGGGACACCTCGGGATTCTCCTCGAGTCTTGGCATGGCAATTGGGACGTGTCTCCACGTGAGGCGGGAGACCTAGGGTACCTTTCCACGTGCCAAAGGGATCCTGGGACTCCTATCCATTTTCAAAAGGAGTGAGGCATCGTCTCCTTTGGAAGCATTGATCTCCGCGGACCTCTCGAATTTTCAAAGGACGTGAGGGCTCCGTTCGCGGTGAGGCGGAGGACTAGGTCTTTCTCTGTGGACTCCAAAGGGGATTCAGACAACCCTTCGTCTTGGGAGATGCAAGACGAGCCTGCATTCAATTCACTGCAGGGATATCCGGCCGTACTTCGAGTCAGAGCATCTCGGTGTCCATTCCACTTGAGGCCACAAACTCAGGGTCCCTCTCACATACCTGTAGCTGAGAGAAGCCTCCTCTTGAGGTGCTTCTGGAAAGTTGGTATTCCTCTTGAGTCGAAGCCAGGGACTAAGCTCTCATCTCGAGTAGATTTGGGTTACACGGAGCCCTTTCGTGTTGCTCCAGTGACCTCAGGATCCCTCTAGACTTGAGTCAGTGATCTTGGGTTTTCTCTGCAGTGCCATCAAGGAAATCAAGGCTCCTTTCACGTTTCATGTGGAACACGGAATTGCTCTGCACGCAATGCAGGGGAATCGGGCCTCATCTCGCGGCGAGGGGGAAGTCTCATGGTTTTTCTCGAGTTGCGGCCGGAACCTGGGGTATATTAGCGAGTTACGACGGGGAGGGCCCTTCCAGACACGTGTTTGTTCAGCGACGTCAGGACTCCTGCCAAGGTGCAAGGGACACCTCGGGATTCTCCTCGAGTCTTGGCATGGCAATTGGGACGCGACTCCACGTGAGGCGGGAGACCTAGGG
Source organism: Dama dama (assembly GCF_033118175.1). Classification (NCBI taxonomy): domain Eukaryota; kingdom Metazoa; phylum Chordata; class Mammalia; order Artiodactyla; family Cervidae; genus Dama; species Dama dama. Next base: position 706,010 of record NC_083713.1, read on the forward strand.
TACCTTTCCACGTGCCACAGGGATCCTGGGACTCCTATCCATTTTCAAGAGGAGTCAGGCATCGTCTCCTTTGGAAGCATTGATCTCCGCAGACCTCTCGAGTTTTCAAAGGATGTGAGGCCTCCGGTCGCGATGAGGCCGAGGACTAGGTCTTTCTCTGTCGTCTCCACAAGGGATTCAGACATCCCTTCATCTTGGGAGATGCAAGACGAGCCTGCATTCAATTCACTGCAGGGATATCCGGCCTTACTTCGAGTCAGAGCATCTCGGTGTCCATTCCACTTGAGGCCACAAACTCAGGGTCCCTCTCACATACCTGTAGCTGAGAGAAGCCTCCTCTTGAGGTGCTTGTGGAAAGTTGGTATTCCTCTTGAGTCGAAGCCAGGGACTAAGCTCTCATCTCGAGTTGATTTGGGGTCCACGGAGCCCTTTCGTGTTGCTCCATGACCTCAGGATCCCTCTAGACTTGAGACAGTGATCTTGGGTTTTCTCTGGAGTGCCATTAAGGAAATCAAGGCTCCTTTCACGTTTGATGTGGAACACGGAATTGCTCTGCACGCAGTGCAGGGGAATCGGGCCTCATCTCGTGGCGAGGGGGAAGTCTCATGGTTTTTCTCGAGTTGCGGCCGGAACCTGTGGTATATTCTCGAGTTACGACGGGGAGGGCCCTTCCAGACACGTGTTTGTTCAGCGACGTCAGGACTCCTGCCTAGGTGTGAGGGACACCTCGGGATTCTCCTCGAGTCTTGGCATGGCAATTGGGACGCGTCTCCACGTGAGGCGGGAGACCCAGGGTCCCTTTCCAAGTGCCACAGGGATCCTGGGACTCCTATCCATTTTCAAGAGAGGTCAGGCATCGTCTCCTTTGGAAGCATTGATATCCGCAGACCTCTCGAGTTTTCAAAGGATGTGAGGCCTCCGGTCGCGTTGAGGCGGAGGACTAGGTCTTTCTCTGTCGTCTCCACAGGGGATTCAGACATCCCTTCGTCTTGGGAGATGCAAGATTAGCCTGCATTCAATTCACTGCAGGGATATCCGGCCTTACTTCGAGTCAGAGCATCTCGGTGTCCATTCCACTTGAGGCCAAAAACTTAGCGTCCCTCTCACTTACCTGTAGCTGAGAGAAGCCTCCTCTTGAGGTGCTTGTGAAAAGTTGGTATTCCTCTTGAGTCGAAGCCAGGGACTAAGCTCTCATCTCGAGTTGATTTGGGGTCCACGGAGCACTTTCGTGTTGCTCCAGTGACCTCAGAATCCCTCTAGACTTGAGACAGTTACCTTGTTTTTTCTCTGGAGTGCCATCAAGGCCATCAAGGCTCCTTTCACGTATGATTTGGAACACGGAATTGCTCTGCATGCAGTGCAGGGGAATCGGGGCTCATCTCGTGGCGAGGGCGAAGTCTCATAGTTTTTCTCGAGTTGCGGCCGGAACCTGGGGTATATTCTCGAGTTACGACGGGGAGGGCCCTTCCAGACACGTGTTTGTTCAGCGAAGTCAGGACTCCTGCCTAGATGCGAGGGATACCTCGGGATTCTCCTCTAGTCTTGGCATGGCAATTGGGACGCGTCTCCACGTGAGGCGGGTGACCCAGGGTCCCTTTCCACATGCCACAGGGATCCTGGGACTCCTATCCACTTTCAAGAGGAGTCAGACATCGACTCCTTTGGAAGCATTTATCTCCGTGGACCTCTCGAGTTTTCGAAGGGTGTGAGGCCTCCGGTCGCGATGAGGCGGAGAATTAGGTCTTTCTCTATGGTCTCCACAGGGGATTCAGATATCCCTTCCTCTTGGGAGATGCAAGACGAGCCTGCATTCAATTCACTACAGGGATATCTTGCCTTACTTCGAGTCAGAGCATCTCGGTGTCCATTCCACTTGAGGCCACAAACTCAGGGTCCCTCTCACATACTTGTAGCTGAGAGAAGCCTCCTCTTGAGGGGCTTGTGGAAAGTTCGTATTCCTCTTGAGTCGAAGCCAGGGACTAAGCTCTCATCTCAAGTTAATTTGGGGTCCACGGAGCCCTTTCCTTTTGCTCCAGTGACCTCATGATCCCTCTAGACTTGAGACAGTGATCTTGGGTTTTCTCTGGAGTGCCATCAAGGAAAGCAAGTCTCCTTTCATGTTTGATGTGGAACACGGAATTGCTCTGCACGCAGTGCAGGGGAATCGGGCCTCATGTCGCGGCGAGGGGGAAGTCTCATGGTTTTTCTCGAGTTGCGGCCAGAACCTGGGGTATATTCTCGAGTTACAACGGGGAGGGCCCTTCCAGACACGTGTTTGTTCAGCGACGTCAGGACTCCTGCCTAGGTACGAGGGACACCTCGGGATTCTCCTCGAGTCTTGGCATGGCAATTGGGATGCGTCTCCACGTGAGGCGGGAGACCCAGGGTCCCCTTCCACGTGCCACAGGGATCCTGGGACTCCTATCCACTTTCAAGAGGAGTCAGGCATCGTCTCCTTTGGAAGCATTGATCTCCTCGGACCTCTCGAGTTTTCAAAGGATGTGAGGCCTCCGTTCGCGTTGAGGCGGAGGACTAGGTCTTTCTCTGTGGTCTCCACAGGGGATTCAGACATCCCTTCGTCTTGGGAGATGCAAGACGAGCCTGCATTCAATTCACTGCAGGGATATCTGGCCTTACTTCGAGTCAGAGCATCTCGGTGTCCATTCCACTTGAGGCCACAAACTCAGGGTCCCTCTCACATACCTGTAGCTGAGAGAAGCCTCCTCTTGAGGTGCTTGTGGAAAGTTGGTATTCCCCTTGAGTAGAAGCCAGGGACTAAGCTCTCATCTCGAGTTGATTTGGGGTCCTCGGATCCTTTTCGTGTTGCTCCAGTGACCTCAGGATCCCTCTAGACTTGAGCCAGTGATCTTGGGTTTTCTCTGGAGTGCCATCAAGGAAATCAAGGCTCCTTTCACGTTTGATGTGGAACACGGAATTGCTCTGCACGCAGTGCAGGGGATTCGGTCCTCATCTCTCGGCGAGGGGGAACTCTCATGGTTTTTCTCGAGTTGCGGCCGGAACCTGGGGTATATTCTCGAGTTAAGACGGGGAGGGCCCTTCCAAACACGTGTTTGTTCAACGACGTCAGGACTCCTGCCTAGGTGCGAGGGACACCTCGGGATTCTCCTCGAGTCTTGGCATGGCAATTGGGAGGCGTCTCCACGTGAGGCCGGAGACCCAGGGTCCCTTTCCACGTGCCACAGGGATCCTGGGACTCCTATCCATTTTCAAGAGGAGTCAGGCATCGCCTCCTTTGGAAGCATTGATCTCCGTGGACCTCTCGAGTTTTCGAAGGATGTGAGGCCTCCGGTCGCGATGAAGCGGAGGACTAGGTCTTTCTCTGTGGTCTCCACAGGGGATTCAGACATCCCTTCGTCTTGGGAGATGCAAGCCGAACCTGAATTCAGTTCACTGCAGGGATATCCGGCCTTACTTCGAGTCAGAGCATCTCGATGTCCATTCCACTTGAGGCCACAAACTCAGGGTCCCTCTCACATACCTGTAGCTGAGAGAAGCCTCCTCTTGAGGTGCTTGTGGAAAGTTGGTATTCCTCTTGAGTCGAAGCCAGGGACTAAGCTCTCATCTCGAGTTGATTTGGGGTCCACGGAGCCCTTTCGTGTTGCTCCAGTGACCTCAGGATCCCTCTAGACTTGAGACAGTGATCTTGGGTTTTCTCTGGAGTGCCATCAAGGAAATCAAGGCTCCTTTCACGTTTGATGTGGAACACGGAATTGCTCTGCACGCTGTGCAGGGGAATCGGGCCTCATCTCACGGCGAGGGGGAATTCTCATGGTTTTTCTCGAGTTGCGGCCGGAACCTGGGGTATATTCTCGAGTTACTACGGGGAGGGCCCTTCCAGACACGTGTTTGTTCAGCGACATCAGCACTCCTGCCTAGGTGGGATGGACACCTCGGGATTCTCCTCGAGTCTTGGCATGGCAATTGGGAGGCGTCTCCACGGGAGGCAGGAGACTCAGGGTCCCTTTCCACGTGCCACAGGGATCCTGGGACTGCTATCCATTTTCAAGAGGAGTCAGGCATCGTCTCCTTTGGAAGCATTGATCTCCGCGGACCTCTCGGGTTTTCAAAGGATGTGAGGCCTCCGGTCGCGATGAGGTGGAGAACTAGGTGTTTCTCTGTAGTCTCCACAGGGGATTCAGACATCCCTTCATCTTGGGAGATGCAAGGTGAGCCTGCATTCAATTCACTGCAGGGATATCCGGCCTTACTTCGAGTCAGAGCATCTCCGTGTCAATTCCACTTGAGGCCACAAACTCAGGGTCCCTCTCACATACTTGTAGCTGAGAGAAGCCTCCTCTTGAGGTGCTTGTGGAAAGTTGGTATGACCCTTGAGTCGAAGCCAGGGACTAAGCTCTCATCTCGAGTTGATTTAGGGTCCACGGAGCCCTTTCCTGTTGCTCCAGTGACCTCAGGATCCCTCTAGACTTGAGACAGTGATCTTGGGTTTTCTCTGGAGTGCCATCAAGGAAATCAAGGCTTTTTTCTCGTTTGATGTGGAACACGGAATTGCTGTGCAAGCAGTGCAGGGGAATCGGGCCTCACCTCACAGCGAGTGGGAAGTCTCATGGTTTTTCTCGAGTTGCGGCCGGAACCTGGGGTATATTCTCGAGTTACGACGGGGAGGGCCCTTTTAGACACGTGTTTGTTCAGTGATGTCAGGACTCCTGCCTAGGTGCCAGGGACACCTCGGGATTCTCCTCGAGTCTTGGCATTGCCATTGGGACGGGTCTCCACGTGAGGCGGGAGACCCAGGGTCCATTTCCACGTGCCACACAGATCCTGGGACTCCTATCCATGTTCAAGAGGAGTCAGGCATCGTCTCCTTTGGAAGCATTGATCTCCGCGGACCTCTCGAGTTTTCAAAGGATGTGAGGCCTCCGGTCGCGATGAGGTGGAGAACTAGGTCTTTCTCTGTGGTCTCCACAGGGGATTCAGACATCCCTTCGTCTTGGGAGATGCAAGCCGAGCCTGCATTCAATTCACTGCAGGGATATTCGGCCTTACCTCGAGTCAGAGCATCTCGGTGTCCATTCCACTTGAGGCCACAAAATCAGGGTCCCTCTCACATACCTGTAGCTGAGGGAAGCCTCCTCTTGAGTTGCTTGTGGAAAGTTGGTATTCCACTTGAGTCGAAGCCAGGGACTAAGCTCTCATCTCGAGTAGATTTGGGTTACACGGAGCCCTTTCGTGTTGCTCCAGTGACCTCAGGATCCCTCTAGACTTGAGTCAGTGATCTTGGGTTTTCTCTGCAGTGCCATCAAGGAAATCAAGGCTCCTTTCACGTTTCATGTGGAACACGGAATTGCTCTGCACGCAATGCAGGGGAATCGGGCCTCATCTTGCGGCGAGGGGGACGTCTCATGGTTTTTCTCGAGTTGCGGCCGGAACCTGGGGTATATTAGCGAGTTACGACGGGGAGGGCCCTTCCAGACACGTGTTTGTTCAGCGACGTCAGGACTCCTGCCAAGGTGCGAGGGACACCTCGGGATTCTCCTCGAGTCTTGGCATGGCAATTGGGACGCGACTCCACGTGAGGCGGGAGACCTAGGGTACCTTTCCACGTGCCACAGGGATCCTGGGACTCCTATCCATTTTCAAGAGGAGTCAGGCATCGTCTCCTTTGGAAGCATTGATCTCCGCAGACCTCTCGAGTTTTCAAAGGATGTGAGGCCTCCGGTCGCGATGAGGCCGAGGACTAGGTCTTTCTCTGTCGTCTCCACAAGGGATTCAGACATCCCTTCATCTTGGGAGATGCAAGACGAGCCTGCATTCAATTCACTGCAGGGATATCCGGCCTTACTTCGAGTCAGAGCATCTCGGTGTCCATTCCACTTGAGGCCACAAACTCAGGGTCCCTCTCACATACCTGTAGCTGAGAGAAGCCTCCTCTTGAGGTGCTTGTGGAAAGTTGGTATTCCTCTTGAGTCGAAGCCAGGGACTAAGCTCTCATCTCGAGTTGATTTGGGGTCCACGGAGCCCTTTCGTGTTGCTCCATGACCCCAGGATCCCTCTAGACTTGAGACAGTGATCTTGGGTTTTCTCTGGAGTGCCATCAAGGAAATCAAGGCTCCTTTCACGTTTGATGTGGAACACGGAATTGCTCTGCACGGAGTGCAGGGGAATCGGGCCTCATCTCGGGGCGAGTCAGAAGTCTCATGGTTTTTCTCGAGTTGCGGCCGGAACCTGGGGTATATTCTCGAGTTACGACGTGGAATGCCCTTCCAGACACGTGTTTGTTCAGCGACGTCAGGACTCCTGCCTAGGTGCGAGGGACACCTCGGGATTCTCCTCGAGTCTTGGCATGGCAATTGGGACACGTCTCCACGTGAGGCGGAAGACCCAGTGTCCCTTCCCACGTGCCACAGGGATCCTGGGACTCCTATCCATTTTCAAGAGGAGTCAGGGATCGTCTCCTTTGGAAGCATTGAACTCCGCGGACCTCTCGAGTTTTCAGAGGATGTGAGGCCTCCTGTCGCGATGAGGTGGAGGACTAGGTCTTTCTCTGTGGTCTCCACAGGGGATTCAGACATCCCTTCATCTTGGGAGATGCAAGACGAGCCTGCATTCAATTCACTGCAGGGATATCCAGCTTTACTTCGAGTCAGAGCATCTCGGTGTCCATTCCACTTGAGGCCACAAACTCAGGGTCCCTCTCACATACCTGTAGCTGAGAGAAGCCTCCTCTTGAGGTGCTTGTGGAAAGGTGGTGTTCCTGTTGAGTCGAAGCCAAGGACTAAGCTCTCATCTCGAGTTGACTTGGGGTCCAGAGAGCCCTTTCGTGTTGCTCCAGTGACCTCAGGATCCCTCTAGACTTGAGACAGTTATCTTGGGTTTTCTCTGGAGTGCCATTAAGGAAATCAAGGCTCCTTTCACGTTTGATGTGGAACACGGAATTGCTCTGCACGCAGTGCAGGGGAATCGGGCCTCATCTCGTGGCGAGGGGGAAGTCTCATGGTTTTTCTCGAGTTGCGGCCAGAACCTGTGGTACATTCTCGAGTTACGACGGGGAGGGCCCTTCCAGACACGTGTTTGTTCAGCGACGTCAGGACTCCTGCCTAGGTGTGAGGGACACCTCGGGATTCTCCTCGAGTCTTGGCATGGCAATTGGGACGCGTCTCCACGTGAGGCGGGAGACCCAGGGTCCCTTTCCAAGTGCCACAGGGATCCTGGGACTCCTATCCATTTTCAAGAGAGGTCAGGCATCGTCTCCTTTGGAAGCATTGATATCCGCAGACCTCTCGAGTTTTCAAAGGATGTGAGGCCTCCGGTCGCGTTGAGGCGGAGGACTAGGTCTTTCTCTGTCGTCTCCACAGGGGATTCAGACATCCCTTCGTCTTGGGAGATGCAAGATTAGCCTGCATTCAATTCACTGCAGGGATATCCGGCCTTACTTCGAGTCAGAGCATCTCGGTGTCCATTCCACTTGAGACCAAAAACTTAGCGTCCCTCTCACTTACCTGTAGCTGAGAGAAGCCTCCTCTTGAGGTGCTTGTGAAAAGTTGGTATTCCTCTTGAGTCGAAGCCAGGGACTAAGCTCTCATCTCGAGTTGATTTGGGGTCCACGGAGCACTTTCGTGTTGCTCCAGTGACCTCAGGATCCCTCTAGACTTGAGACAGTTACCTTGTTTTTTCTCTGGAGTGCCATCAGGGCCATCAAGGCTCCTTTCACGTATGATTTGCAACACGGAATTGCTCTGCATGCAGTGCAGATGAATCGGGGCTCATCTCGTGGCGAGGGGGAAGTCTCATAGTTTTTCTCGAGTTGCGGCCGGAACCTGGGGTATATTCTCGAGTTACGACGGGGAGGGCCCTTCCAGACACGTGTTTGTTCAGCGAAGTCAGGACTCCTGCCTAGATGCGAGGGATACCTCGGGATTCTCCTCTAGTCTTGGCATGGCAATTGGGACGCGTCTCCACGTGAGGCGGGTGACCCAGTGTCCCTTTCCCCATGCCACAGGGATCCTGGGACTCCTATCCACTTTCAAGAGGAGTCAGACATCGACTCCTTTGGAAGCATTTATCTCCGTGGACCTCTCGAGTTTTCGAAGGGTGTGAGGCCTCCGGTCGCGATGAGGCGGAGAATTAGGTCTTTCTCTATGGTCTCCACAGGGGATTCAGATATCCCTTCCTTTTGGGAGATGCAAGACGAGCCTGCATTCAATTCACTACAGGGATATCCTGCCTTACTTCGAGTCAGAGCATCTCGGTGTCCATTCCACTTGAGGCCACAAACTCAGGGTCCCTCTCACATACTTTTAGCTGAGAGAAGCCTCCTCTTGAGGGGCTTGTGGAAAGTTCGTATTCCTCTTGAGTCGAAGCCAGGGACTAAGCTCTCATCTCAAGTTAATTTGGGGTCCACAGAGCCCTTTCCTTTTGCTCCAGTGACCTCATGATCCCTCTAGACTTGAGACAGTGATCTTGGGTTTTCTCTGGAGTGCCATCACGGAAATCAAGTCTCCTTTCATGTTTGATGTGGAACACGGAATTGCTCTGCACGCAGGGCAGGGGAATCGGGCCTCATGTCGCGGCGAGGGGGAAGTCTCATGGTTTTTCTCGAGTTGCGGCCGGAACCTGGGGTATATTCTCGAGTTACAACGGGGAGGGCCCTTCCAGACACGTGTTTGTTCAGCGACGTCAGGACTCCTGCCTAGGTGCGAGGGACACCTCGGGATTCTCCTCGAGTCTTGGCATGGCAATTGGAACGCGTCTCCACGTGAGGCGGGAGACCCAGTGTCCCTTTCCACGTGCCGCAGGGATCCTGGGACTCCTATCCATTTTCAAGAGGAGTCAGGCATCGTCTCCTTTGGAAGCATTGATCTCCGCGGACCTCTCAAGTTTTCAAAGGATGTGAGGCCTCCGGTCGCGATCAGGCGGAGATCTAGGTCTTTCTCTGTGGTCTCCACAGGGGATTCATACATCCCTTTGTCTTGGGAGATGCAAGACGTGCCTGCATTCAATTCACTGTAGGGATATCCGGCCGAACTTCGAGTCAGAGCATATCGGTGTCCATTCCACTTGAGGCCACAAACTCAGGGTCCCTCTCACATACCTGTAGCTGAGAGAAGCCTCCTCTTGAGGTGCTTGTGGAAAGTTGGTATTCCTCTTGAGTCGAAGCCAGGGACTAAGCTCTCATCTCGAGTTGATTTGGGGTCCACATAGACCTTTCATATTGCTCCAGTGACCTCAGGATCCCTCTAGACTTGAGACAGTGATCTTGGGTTTTCTCTGGAGTGCCATCAAGGAAATCAAGGCTCCTTTCACGTTTGATGTGGAACACGGAATTGCTCTGCACGCAGTGCAGGGGATTCGGGCCTCATCTCTCGGCGAGGGGGAACTCTCATGGTTTTTCTCGAGTTGCGGCCGGAACCTGGGGTATATTCTCGAGTTAAGACGGGGAGGGCCCTTCCAGACACGTGTTTGTTCAACGACGTCAGGACTCCTGCCTAGGTGCGAGGGACACCTCGGGATTCTCCTCGAGTCTTGGCATGGCAATTGGGAGGCGTCTCCACGTGAGGCGGGAGACCCAGGGTCCCTTTCCACGTGCCACAGGGATCCTGGGACTCCTATCCATTTTCAAGAGGATTCAGGCATCGCCTCCTTTGGAAGCATTGATCTCCGTGGACCTCTCGAGTTTTCGAAGGATGTGAGGCCTCCGGTCGCGATGAAGCGGAGGACTAGGTCTTTCTCTGTGGTCTCCACAGGGGATTCAGACATCCCTTCGTCTTGGGAGATGCAAGCCGAACCTGAATTCAGTTCACTGCAGGGATATCCGGCCTTACTTCGAGTCAGAGCATCTCGATGTCCATTCCACTTGAGGCCACAAACTCAGGGTCCCTCTCACATACCTGTAGCTGAGAGAAGCCTCCTCTTGAGGTGCTTGTGGAAAGTTGGTATTCCTCTTGAGTCGAAGCCAGGGACTAAGCTCTCATCTCGAGTTGATTTGGGGTCCACGGAGCCCTTTCCTGTTGCTCCAGTGACCTCAGGATCCCTCTAGACTTGAGACAGTGATCTTGGGTTTTCTCTGGAGTGCCATCAAGGAAATCAAGGCTCCTTTCACGTTTGATGTGGAACACGGAATTGCTCTGCACGCTGTGCAGGGGAATCGGGCCTCATCTTGCGGCGAGGGAGAATTCTCATGGTTTTTCTCGAGTTGCGGCCGGAACCTGGGGTATATTCTCGAGTTACTACGGGGAGGGCCCTTCCAGACACGTGTTTGTTCAGCGACATCAGCACTCCTGCCTAGGTGGGATGGACACCTCGGGATTCTCCTCGAGTCTTGGCATGGCAATTGGGACGCGTCTCCACGTGAGGCAGGAGACTCAGGGTCCCTTTCCACGTGCCACAGGGATCCTGGGACTCCTATCCATTTTCAAGAGGAGTCAGGCATCGTCTCTTTTGGAAGCATTGATCTCCGCGGACCTCTCGGGTTTTCAAAGGATGTGAGGCCTCCGGTCGCGATGAGGCGGAGAACTAGGTCTTTCTCTGTAGTCTCCACAGGGGATTCAGACATCCCTTCGTCTTGGGAGATGCAAGGTGAGCCTGCATTCAATTCACTGCAGGGATATCCGGCCTTACTTCGAGTCAGAGCATCTCCGTGTCAATTCCACTTGAGGCCACAAACTCAGGGTCCCTCTCACATACTTGTAGCTGAGAGAAGCCTCCTCTTGAGGTGCTTGTGGAAAGTTGGTATGACCCTTGAGTCGAAGCCAGGGACTAAGCTCTCATCTCGAGTTGATTTAGGGTCCACGGAGCCCTTTCGTGTTGCTCCAGTGACCTCAGGATCCCTCTAGACTTGAGACAGTGATCTTGGGTTTTCTCTGGAGTGCCATCAAGGAAATCAAGGCTTTTTTCTCGTTTGATGTGGAACACGGAATTGCTGTGCAAGCAGTGCAGGGGAATCAGGCCTCACCTCACAGCGAGTGGGAAGTCTCATGGTTTTTCTCGAGTTGCGGCCGGAACCTGGGGTATATTCTCGAGTTACGACGGGGAGGGCCCTTTTAGACACGTGTTTGTTCAGTGATGTCAGGACTCCTGCCTAGGTGCCAGGGACACCTCGGGATTCTCCTCGAGTCTTGGCATTGCCATTGGGACGCGTCTCCACGTGAGGCGGGAGACCCAGGGTCCCTTTCCACGTGCCACACAGATCCTGGGACTCCTATCCATGTTCAAGAGGAGTCAGGCATCGTCTCCTTTGGAAGCATTGATCTCCGCGGACCTCTCGAGTTTTCAAAGGATGTGAGGCCTCCGGTCGCGATGAGGTGGAGAACTAGGTCTTTCTCTGTGGTCTCCACAGGGGATTCAGACATCCCTTCGTCTTGGGAGATGCAAGCCGAGCCTGCATTCAATTCACTGCAGGGATATTCGGCCTTACCTCGAGTCAGAGCATCTCGGTGTCCATTCCACTTGAGGCCACAAAATCAGGGTCCCTCTCACATAACTGTAGCTGAGAGAAGCCTCCTCTTGAGGTGCTTGTGGAAAGTTGGTATTCCTATTGAGTCGAAGCCGGGGACTAAGCTCTCATCTCGAGTTGACTTGGTTTCCACGGAGCCCTTTCGTGTTGCTCCAGTGACCTCAGGATCCCTCTAGACTTGAGACAGTGATCTTGGGTTTTCTCTGGAGTGCCATCAAGGATATCAAGGCTCCCATCATGTTTGATGTGGAACACGGAATTGCTCTGCACGCAGTGCAGGGGAATTGGGCCTTATCTCGCGGCGAATTTGAAGTCTCATTGTTTTTCTCGAGTTGCGGCCGGAACCTGGGGTATATTCTCGAGTTACGACGGGGAGGGCCCTTCCAGAAACGTGTTTGCTCAGCGACGTTAGGACTCCTGCCTAGGTGCGAGGGACACCTCGGGATTCTCCTCGAGTCTTGGCATGGCAATTGGGACGCGTCTCCACGTGAGGCGGGAGACCCAGGGTCCCTCTCCACGTGCCAGATGGATCCTGGGACTCCTATCCATTTTCAAGAGGAGTCAGGCATCGTCTCCTTTGGAAGCATTGATCTCCGCAGACCTCTCGATTTTTCATAGGATGTAATGTCTCCGGTCGCGATGAGGCGGAGGACTAGGTCTTTCTCTGTCGTCTCCACAGGGGATTCAGACATCCCTTCGTCTTGGGAGATGCAAGACGAGCCTGCATTCTATTCACTACAGGGATATCCGGCCTTACTTCGAGTCAGAGCATCTCGGTGTCCATTCCACTTGAGGCCACAAACTCAGGGTCCCTCTCACATACCTGTAGCTGAGGGAAGCCTCCTCTTGAGTTGCTTGTGGAAAGTTGGTATTCCACTTGAGTCGAAGCCAGGGACTAAGCTCTCATCTCGAGTTGATTTGGGGTCTAAGGGGAAATTTCGGGTTGCTCCAGTGACCTCAGGATCCCTCTAGACTTGAGACAGTGATCTTGGGTTTTCTCTGGAGTGCCATCAAGGAAATCAAGGCTCCTTTCACGTTAGATGTGGAACACGGAATTGTACTGCACGCAGTGCAGGGGAATCGGGCCTCATCTGGCGGCGAGGGGGAAATCTCATGGTTTTTCTCGAGTTGCGGCCGGAACCTGGGGTATATTCTCGAGTTACGACGGGGAGGGCCCTTCTAGACACGTGTTTGTTCAGCGACGTCAGGACTCCTGCCTAGGTGCGAGCGACACCTCGGGATTCTCCTCGAGTCTTGGCATGGCAATTGGGACGCGTCTCCACGTGAGGCGGGAGACCCAGGGTCCCTTTCGACGTGCCACAGGGATCCTGGGACTCCTATCCATTTTCAAGAGGAGTCAGGCATCGTCTCCTGTGGAAGCATTGATCTCCAAGGACCTCTCGGATTTTCAAAGGATGTGAGGCCTCCGGTCGCGATGAGGCGGAGAACTCGGTCTTTCTCTGAGGTCTCCACAGGGGATTCAGACATCCCTTCGTCTTGGGAGATGCAAGACGAGCCTGCATTCAATTCACTGTAGGGATATCCGGCCTTACTTCGAGTCAGAGCATCTCGGTGTCCATTTCACTTGAGGCCACAAACTCAGGGTCCCTCTCACATACCTGTAGCTGAGAGAAGCCTCCTCTTGAAGTGCTTGTGGAAAGTTGGTATTCCTCTTGAGTCGAAGCCAGGGACTAAGCTCTCATCTCGAGTTGATTTGGGGTCCACGGAGCCCTTTCTTGTTGCTCCAGTGACCTCAGGATCCCTCTAGACTTGATAAAGTGATCTTGGGTTTTCTCTGGAGTGCCATCAAGGAAATCAAGGCTCCTTTCAAGTTTGATGTGGAACACGGAATTGCTCTGCACGCAGTGCAGGGGAATCGGGCCTCATCTCGCGGCAAGGGGGATGTCTCATGGTTTTTCTAAAGTTGCGGCCGGAACCTGGGGTATATTCTCGAGTTTCGACGGGGAGGGCCCTTCCATACACGTGTTTGTTCAGCGACGTCAGGACTACTCCCTAGGTGCGAGGGACACCTCGGGATTCTCCTCGAATCTTGTCATGGCAATTGGGACGCGTCTCCACGTGAAGCGGGAGACCCAGGGTCCCTTTCAACGTGCCACAGGGATCCTGGACTCCTATCAATTTTCATGAGGAGTCAGGCATCGTCTCCTTTGGAAGCATTGATCTCCGCGGACCTCTCGAGTTTTCAAAGATGTGAGGCCTCCGGTCGCGATGAGGCGGAGGACTAGGTCTTTCTCTGTGGTCTCCACAGGGCATTCAGACATCCCTTCGTCTTGGGAGATGCAAGACGAGCCTGCATTCAATTCACTGCATGGATATCCGGCCTTACTTGAAGACAGATCATCTCGGTGTCCATTCCACTTGAGGCCACAAACTCAGGGTACCTCTCACATCCATGTAGCTGAGAGAAGCCTCTTCTTGAGGTGCTTGTGGAAACTTGGTATTCCTCTTGAGTCGAAGACAGGGACTAAGCTCTCATCTCGAGTTGATTTGGGGTCCACGGAGCCCTTTCCTGTTGCTCCAGTGACCTCAGGATCCCTCTAGACTTCAGACAGTGACTCTGGGTTTTCTCTGGAGTGCCATCAAGGAAATGAAGGTTCCTTTCACTTTTGATGTGGAACACGGAATTGCTCTGCATGCAGTGCAGGGGAATCAGGCCTCATCTCGCGGCGAGGGGGAAGTCTCATGGTTTTATTCGAGTTGCGGCCGGAACCTGGGGTATATTCTCGAGTTACGATGGGGAGGGCCCTTCCAGACACGTGTTTGTTCAGCGACGTCAGGACTCCTGCCTAGGTGCGAGGGACACCTAGGGATTCTCCTCGAGATTTGGCATGGCAATTGCGACGCGTCTCCACGTGAGGAGGGAGACCCAGGGTCCCTTTCCACGTGCCACAGGGATCCTGGGACTCCTATCCATTTTCAAGAGGAGTCAAGCATCGTCTCCTTTGGAAGCATTGATCTCCGCGGACCTCTCGAGTTTTCAAAGGATGTGAGGCCTCCGGTCACGATGTGGCTGAGAATTAGGTCTTTCTCTGTGGTCTCCACAGGGAATTCAGACATCCCTTCGTCTTGGGAGATGCAAGACATGCTTGCATTCAATTCACTGCAGGGATATCCAGCCTTACTTCGAGTCAGAGCATCTCTGTGTCCATTCCACTTGAGGCCACAAACTCAGGGTCCCTCTCACATACCTGTACCTGTGAGAAGCCTCCTCTTGAGGTGCTTGTGGAAAGTTGGTATTCCTCTTGAGTGGAAGCCAGGGACTAAGCTCTCATCTCGAGTTGATTTGGGGTCCATGGAGCCCTTTCGTGTTGCTCCAGTGACCTCAGGATCCCTCTAGACTTGAGACAGTGATCTTGGGTTTTCTCTGGAGTGCCATCAAGGAAATCAAGGCTCCTTTCATGTTTGATGTGGAACACGGAATTGCTCTGCACGCAGTGCAGGGGAATCGGGCCTCATCTCGCTGCGAGGGGGAAGTCTCATGGTTTTTGTCGAGTTGCGGCCGGAACCTGGGGTATATTCTCGAGTTACGACGGGGAGGGCCCTTCCAGACACGTGTTTGTTCAGCGACGTCAGGACTCCTGCCCAGGTGCGAGGGACACCTCGGGATTCTCCTCGAGTCTTGGAATGGCAATTGGGACGCGTCTCCACGTGAGGCGGGAGACCCAGGGTCCCTTTCCACGTGCCACAAGGATCCTGGGACTCCTATCCATTTGCAAGAGGAGTCAGGCATCATCTCCTTTGGAAGCATTGATCTCCGCGGACCTCTCGAGTTTTCAAAGGATGTGAGGCCTCCGGTCGCGATGAGGCGGAGGACTAGGTCTTTCTCTGTGGTCTCCACAGGGGATTCAGACATCCCTTCGTCTTGGGAGATGGAAGACGAGCCTGCATTCAATTCACTGCAGGGATATCCGGCCTTAATTCAAGTCAGATCATCTCGGGGTCCATTCCACTTGAGGCCACAAACTCAGGGTCCCTCTCACATACCTGTAGCTGAGAGAAGCCTCCTCTTGAGGTGCTTGTGAAAAGTTGGTATTGCTCTTGAGTCGAAGCCAGGGACTAAGCTCTCATCTCGAGTTGATTTGGGTTCCACGGAGATCTTTCGTGTTGCTCCAGTGACCTCAGGATCCCTCTAGACTTGAGACAGTGATCTTCGGTTTTCTCTGGAGTGCCATCAAGGAAATCAAGGCTCCTTTCACGTTTGATGTGGAACACGGAATTGCTCTGCAAGCAGTGCAGTGGAATCGGGCCCCATCTAGCGGCGAGGGGGAAGTCTCATGGTTTTTCTCGAGTTGCGGCCGGAACCTGGAATATATTCTCGAGTTACGACGGGGAGGGCCCTTCCAGACACCTGTTTGTTCAGCGACGTCCGGACTCCTGCCTAGGTGCGAGGGACACTTCGGGATTCTCCTCGAGTCTTGGCATGGCAATTGGGACGCGTCTCCACGTGAGGCGGGAGACCCAGGGTCTCTTTCCACGTGCCACAGGGATCCTGGGAATACTCTCCATTTTCAAGAGGAGTCAGGCATCATCTCCTTCGGAAGTATTGATCTCAGCGGACCTCTCGAGTTTTCAAAGGATATGAGGCCTCCGGTCGCAAGGAGGCGGAGGACTAGGTCTTTCTCTGTGGTCTCCACAGGGGATTCAGGCAACCCTTCGTCTTGGGAGATGCAAGACGAGCCTGAATTCAATTCACTGCAGGGATATCCGGCCTTACCTCGAGTCAGAGCATCTCGGTGTCCATTCCACTTGAGGCCACAAACTCAGGGTCCCTCTCACATACCTGTAGCTGAGAGAAGCCTCCTCTTGAGGTGCTTGTGGAAAGTTGGCATTCCTCTTGAGTCGACGCCAGGGACTAAGCTCTCATCTCGAGTTGATTTGGGGTCCACAGAGCCCTTTAGTGTTGCTCCAGTGACCTCAGGATCCCTCTAGACTTGAGACAGTGATCTTGGGTTTTCTCTGGAGTGCCATCAAGGAAATCAAGGCTCCTTTCACGTTTGATGTGGAACACGGAATTGCTCTGCACGCAGTGCAGGGGAATCGGGCCTCATGTCACGGCGAGGGGGAAGTCTCATGGTTTTTCTCGAGTTGCTGCCGGAATCTGGAGTATATTCTCGAGTTAAGACGGGGAGGGACCTTCCAGACACGTGTTTGTTCAGCAACGTCAGGACTCCTGCCTAGGAGCGAGGGACACCTCGGGATTCTCCTCGAGTCTTGGCATGGCAATTGGGAGGCGTCTCCACGTGAGGCGGGAGACCCAGGGTCCCTTTCCACGTGCCACAGGGATCCTGGGACTCCTATCCATTTTCAAGAGGAGTCAGGCATCGTCTCCTTTGTAAGCATTGATCTCCGTGGACCTCTCGAGTTTTCAAAGGATGTGAGGCCTCAGCTCGCGATGAGGCGGAGAATTAGGTCTTTCTCTGTGGTCTCCACAGGGGATTCAGACATCCCTTCGTCTTGGGAGATCCAAGACGAGCCTGCATTCAATTCACTGCAGTGATATCCGGCCTTACTTCGAGTCAGAGCATCTCGGTGTCCATTCCACTTGAGGCCACAAACTCAGGGGTCCTCTCACATACCTGTAGCTGAGAGAAGCCTCCTGTTGAGGTGCTTGTGGAAAGTTGGTATTCCTCTTGAGTCGAAGCCAGGGACTAAGCTCTCATCTCGAGTTGATTTGGGGTCCACGGAGATCTTTCGTGTTGCTCCAGTGACCTCAGGATCCCTCTAGACTTGACACAGTGATCTTGGGTTTTCTCTGGAGTGCCATCAAGGAAATCAAGGCTCCTTTCACGTTTGATGTGGAACACGGAATTGCTGTGCACGCAGTGCAGGGGAATCGGGCCTCATGTCGCGGCGAGGGGGAAGTCTCATGGTTTTTCTCCAGTTGCGGCCTGAACCTGGGGTATATTCTCGAGTTTCGACGGGGAGGGCCCTTCCAGACACGTGTTTGTTCAGCGATGTCAGGACTCCTGCCTAGGAGCGAGGGACACCTCGGGATTCTCCTCGAGTCTTGGCATGGCAATTGGGAGGCGTTTCCACGTGAGGCGGGAGACCCAGGGTCCCTTTCCACGTGCCACAGGGATCCTGGGACTCCTATCCATTTTCAAAAGGAGTCAGGCATCGTCTCCTTTGGAAGCTTTGATCTCCGCGGACCTCTCGAGTTTTCAAAGGATGTGAGGCCTCAGCTCGCGATGAGGCGGAGGACTAGGTCTTTCTCTGTGGTCTCCACAGGGGATTCAGACATCCCTTCGTCTTGGGAGATGCAAGACGAGCCTGCATTCAATTCACTGCAGGGATATCCGGCCTTACTTCGAGTCAGAGCATCTCGGTGTCCATTCCACTTGAGGCCACAAACTCAGGGTCCCTCTCACATACCTGTAGCTGAGAGAAGCCTCTTCTTGAGGTGCTTGTGGAAAGGTGGTGTTCCTCTTGAGTCGAAGCCAAGGACTAAGCTCTCATCTCAAGTTGATTTGGGGTCCACGGAGCACTTTCTTGTTGCTCCATGACCTCAGGATCCCTCTAGACTTGAGACAGTGATCTTGGGTTTTCTCTGGAGTGCCATTAAGGAAATCAGGCTCCTTTCACGTTTGATGTGGAACACGGAATTGCTCTGCACGCAGTGCAGGGGAATCGGGCCTCATCTCGCGGCGAGGGGGAAGTCTCATGGTTTTTCGCGAGTTGCGGCCGGAACCTGTGGTATATTCTCGAGTTACGACGGGGAGGGCCCTTCCAGACACGTGTTTGTTCAGCGAAGTCAGGACTCCTGCCTAGGTGCGAGGGAAACTCGGGATTCTCCTCGAGTCTTGGCATGGCAATTGGGACGCGTCTCCACGTAAGACGGGAGACCCAGGGTCCCTTTCCACGTGCCACAGGGATCCTGGGACTCCTATCCACTTTCAAGAGGAGTCAGGCATCGTCTCCTTGGGAAGCATTCATCTCCTCGGACCTCTCGAGTTTTCAAAGAATGTGAGGCCTCTGGTCAAGTTGCGGCGGAGGACTAGGTCTTTCTCTGTGGTCTCCACAGGGGATTCAGACATCCCTTCGTCTTGGGAGATGCAAGACGAGCCTGCATTCAATTCACTGCAGGGATATCCGGCCTTACATTGAGTCAGAGCATCTCGGTGTCCATTCCACTTGAGGCCACAAACTCAGGGTCCCTCTCACATACCTGTAGCTGAGAGAAACCTCCTCTTGAGGAGCTTTTGGAAAGTTGGTATTCCTCTTGAGTCGAAGCCAGGGACAAAGCTCTCATCTCGAGTTGATTTGGGGTGCACGGAGCCCTTTCGGGTTGCTACAGTGACCTCAGGATCCCTCTAGACTTGAGACAGTGATCTTGGCTTCTCTTTGGAGTGCCATCAAGGAAATCAAGGCTCCTTTCACGTTTGATGTGGAACACGGAATTGGTCTGCACGCAGTGCAGGAGAATCGGGCCACATCTCAAGGCGAGGGGGAAGTCTTATGGTTTTTCTCGAGTTGCGGCCGGAACCTGGGGTATATTCTTGAGTTACGACGGGGAGGGCCCTTCCAGACAAGTGTTTGTTCAGCGACGTCAGGACTAGTGCCTAGGTGCGAGGAACACCTCGGGATTCTCCTCGTGTCTTGGCATGGCAATTAGGACAAGTCTCCACGTGAGGCGGGAGACCCAGGGTCCCGTTCCACGTGCCACAGGGTTTCTTGGACTCCTATCCATTTTCAAGAGGAGTCAGGCATCGTCTCCTTAGGAAGCATTGATCTCCGCGGACCTCTCGAGTTTTCAAAGATGTGATGCCTCCGGTCGCCATGAGAGGGAGAACTAGGTCTTTCTCTGTGGTCTCCACAGGGGATTCAGACATCCCTTCGTCTTGGGAGATGCAAGACGAGACTTCATTCAATTCACTGCAGGGATTTCCGGCCTTACTTCGAGTCAGAGCATCTCGGTGTCCATTCCGCCTGAGGCCACAAACTCAGGGACCCTCTCACATACCTGTTGCTGAAAGAAGCCTTCTCTTGAGGTGCTTGTGGAAAGTTGGTATTCCTCTTGAGTCGAAGCCAGGGACTAAGCTCTCATCTCGAGTTGATTTGGGGTCCACGGAGCTCTTTCGTGTTGCTACAGTGACCTCAGGATCCCTCTAGACTTGAGACAGTGATGTTGGGGTTTCTCTAGAGTGCCATCAAGGAAATCAAGGCTCCTTTCACTTTTGATGTGGAACACAGAATTCCTCTGCACGCAGTACGGGGGAATCGCGCCTCATCTCGCGGCGAGGGGGAAGGCTCATGTTTTTTCTGGAGTTGCGGCAGTAACCTGGGGTATATTCTCGAGTTACGACGGGGAGGGCCCTTCCAGACACGTGTTTGTTCAGTGACGTCAGGACTCCTGCCTAGGTGCGAGGGACAACTCGGGATTCTCCTCGAGTCTTGGCATGGCAATTGGGACGCGTCTCCACGTGAGGAGGGAGAGGCAGGGTCTTTTTCCACGTGCCACAGGGATCCTGTTTCTCCTATCCATTTTCAAGAGGAGTCAGGCATCGTCTCCTTTCGAAGCATTGATCTCCGCATTCCTCTCGAGTTTTCAAAGGATGTGAGGCCTCCGGCCGCAATCAGGCGGAGAACTACGTCTTTCTCTGTGGTCTCCACAGGGGATTCAGTCATCCCTTCGTCTTGGGAGATGCAAGACGAGCCTGCATTCAATTCACTGCAGGGATATCCGGCCTTACTTCGAGTCAGAGCATCTCGGTGTCCATTCCACTTGAGGCCACAAACTCAGGGTCCCTCTCACATACCTGTAGCTGAGAGCAGCCTCCTCTTGAGGTGCTTGTGGAAAGTTGGTATTCCTCTTGAGTCGAAGCCAGGGACGAAGCTCTCATCTCGAGTTGATTTGGGGTTCACGGAGCCATTTCGATTTGCTACAGTGACCTCAGGATCCCTCTAGACTTGAGACAGTGATCTTGGGGTTTCTCTGGAGTGCCATCAAGGAAATCAAGGCTCCTTTCACGTTTGATGTGGAACACGGAATTGCTCTGCACGCAGTGCAGGGGAATCGGGCCTCATCTTGCGGCGAGGGGGAAGGCTCATGGTTTTTCTCGAGTTGCAGCCCGAACCTGGGGTATATTCTCGAGTTACGATGGGGAGGGCCCTTCCAGACACGTGTTTGTTCAGCGAAGTCAGGACTCCTGCCTAGGTGCGAGGGACACCTCGGGATTCTCCTTGAGCCTTGGCATGGCAATTGGGACGCGTCTCCAGTGAGGCGGAAGACCCAGTGTCCCTTTCCACGTGCCACAGGGATTCTGGGACTCCTATCCATTTTCAAGAGGAGTCAGGCATCGTCTCCTTAGGAAGCATTGATCTCCGCGGACCACTCGAGTTTTCAATGGATGTGACGC
Organism: Dama dama; assembly: GCF_033118175.1. Taxonomy (NCBI): domain Eukaryota; kingdom Metazoa; phylum Chordata; class Mammalia; order Artiodactyla; family Cervidae; genus Dama; species Dama dama. Next base: position 726,818 of record NC_083713.1, read on the forward strand.
CTCCGGTCGGGATGAGGCGGAGAACTAAGTCTTTCTCTGTGGTCTCCACAGGGTTTCAGACATCAATTCGTCTTTGGAGATGCTAGACGAGACTTCATTCAATTTACTGCAGGGATATCCGGCCATACTTCGAGTCAGAGCATCTCGGTGTCCATTCCGCTTGAGGCCACAAACTCAGGGACCCTCTCACATACATGTAGCTGAGAGAAGCCTCCTCTTGAAGTGCTTGTGGAAAGTTGGTATTCCTCTTGAGTCGAAGCCAGGGAAGAAGCTCTCATCTCGAGTTGATTTGGAGTCCACGGAGCCCTTTCGTTTTGCTACAGTGACCTCAGGATACCTCTCGACTTGAGACAGTGATCTTGGGGTTTCTCTGGAGTGCCATCAAGGAAATCAAGGCTCCTTTCACGTTTGATGTGGAACACGGATATTCTCTGCACGCAGTGCAGGGGAACCAGTCCTCATCTTGCGGCGAGGGGGAAGGCTCATGGTTTTTCTCGATTTGTAGCCCGAACCTGTGGTATATTCTCGAGTTACGATGGGGAGGGCCCTTCCAGACACGTGTTTTTCCAGCGACGTCAGGACTCCTGCCTAAGTGCGAGGGACACCTCGGGATTCTCTTCGAGCCTTGGCATGGCAATTGGGACGTGTCTCCACGTGAGGCGGGAGACCCAGGGTCCCTTTCCACGTGCCACAGTGATCCTGGGACTCCTATCCATTTTCAAGAGGAGTCAGGCATCGTCTCCTTTGGAAGCATTGATCTCCGCGGACCTCTCGAGTTTTCAAAGGATGTGACGCCTCCGGTCGTGATGAGGCGGAGAATTAGGTCTTTCTCTGTGGTCTCCACAGTGGATTCAGACATCCCTTCGTCTTGCGAGATGCAAGACGAGCCTGCATTCAATTCACTGCAGGGATGTCCGGCCTTACTTCGAGTCAGAGCATCTCGGTGTCCATTCTACTTGAGGCCACAAACACAGGTTCCCTCTCACATACCTTTAGCTGAGAGAAGCCTCCTCTTGAGGTGCTCGTGGAAAGTTGGTATTCCTCTTGTGTCGAAGCCAGGGACGAAGCTCTCATCTCGAGTTGATTTGGAGTCCACGGACCCCTTTCGTGTTGCTACAGTGACCTCAGGATCCCTCTCGACTTGAGACAGTGGTCTTGGGGTTCCTCTGGAGTGCCATCAAGTAAATCAAGGCTCCTTTCACGTTTGATGTGGAACACGGAATTGCTCTGCACGCAGTGCAGGGGAATCGGGCCTCATCTTGCGGCGACTCGGAAGGCTCATGGTTTTTCTCGAGTTGCAGTCAGAACCTGGGGTATATTCTCGAGTTACAACGGGGAGGGCACTTTCAGACACGTGTTTGTTCAGCGACGTCAGGACTAGTGCCTAGGTGCGAGGGACACCTCGGGATTCTCCTCGAGTCTTTGCATTGCAATTGGGACGCGTCTCCTCGTGAGGTGGGAGACCCAGGGTTCCTTTCCACGTGCCACAGGGATCCTGGGACTCCTATCCATTTTCAAGCGGAGTCAGTCATCGTATCCTTTGGAAGCATTGATCTCCGCGGACCACTCGAGTTTTCAATGGATGTGACGCCTCCGGTCGGGATGAGGCGGAGAACTAAGTCTTTCTCTGTGGTCTCCACAGGGGATTCAGACATCCCTTCGTCTTGGGAGATGCAAGACGAGACTTCATTCAATTTACTGCAGGGATATCCGGCCATACTTCGAGTCAGAGCATCTCGGTGTCCATTCCGCTTGAGGCCACAAACTCAGGGACCCTCTCACATACATGTAGCTGAGAGAAGCCTCCTCTTGAAGTGCTTGTGGAAAGTTGGTATTCCTCTTGAGTCGAAGCCAGGGACGAAGCTCTCATCTCGAGTTGATTTGGAGTCCACGGAGCCCTTTCGTTTTGCTACAGTGACCTCAGGATACCTCTCGACTTGAGACAGTGATCTTGGGGTTTCTCTGGAGTGCCATCAAGGAAATCAAGGCTCCTTTCACGTTTGATGTGGAACACGGATATTCTCTGCACGCAGTGCAGGGGAATCAGGCCTCATCTTGCGGCGAGGGGGAAGGCTCATGGTTTTTCTCGATTTGTAGCCCGAACCTGTGGTATATTCTCGAGTTACGATGGGGAGGGTCCTTCCAGACACGTGTTTTTCCAGCGACGTCAGGACTCCTGCCTAAGTGCGAGGGACACCTCGGGATTCTCTTCGAGCCTTGGCATGGCAATTGGGACGCGTCTCCACGTGAGGCGGGAGACCCAGGGTCCCTTTCCACGTGCCACAGTGATCCTGGGACTCCTATCCATTTTCAAGAGGAGTCAGGCATCGTCTCCTTTGGAAGCATTGATCTCCGCGACCTCTCTAGTTTTCAAAGGATGTGAGGCCTCCAGTCGCGATGAGGCGGAGAACTCGGTCTTTCTCTGTGGTCTCCACATGGGATTCAGACATCCCTTCATCTTGGGAGATGCAAGACGAGCCTGCATTCAATTCACTGCAGGGATATCCGGCCTTTCTTCGAGTCAGAGCATCTCGGTGTCCATTCCACTTCAGGCCACAAACTCAGGGTCCCTCTCACATACCTGTAGCTGAGAGAAGCCTCCTGTTGAGATGCTTGTGGAAAGTTCGTCTTCCTCTTGAGTCGAAGCCAGGGACTAAGCTCTCATCTCGAGTTGATTTGGGGTCCATGGGGCCCTTTTGTGTTGCTCCAGTGACCTCAGGATCCCTCTAGACTTGAGACAGTGATCTTGGGTTTTCTCTGGAGTGCCATCAAGGAAATCAAGGCTCCTTTCACGTCTGATGTGGACACGGAATTGCTCTGCACGCAGTGCAGGGGAATCGGGCCTCATCTCGCGACAAGGGAGATGTCTCATGGTTTTTCTGGAGTTGCGGCCGGAACCTGGGGTATATTCTCGAGTTACGACGGGGAGGGCCCTTCCAGACACGTGTTTGTTCAGCGACGTCAGGACTCCTGCCTAGGTGCGAGGGACACCTCGGGATTCCCCTCGAGTCTTGGCATGGCAATTGGGACGCGTCTCCACGTGAGGCGGGAGACCCAGGGTCCCTTTCCACGTGCCACAGGGATCCTGGGACTCCTATCCATTTTCAAGAGGAGTCAATCATCGTCTCTTTGGAAGCATTGATCTCCGCGGACCTCTTGAGTTTTCAAAGGATGTGAGGGCTCCGGTCGCAATGAGGCGGAGAACTCGGTCGTTCTCTGTGGTCTCCACAGGGGATTCAGACAACCCTTCATCTTGGGAGATGCAAGACGAGCCTGCATTCAATTCACTGCAGGGATATCATGCCTTACTTCGAGTCAGAGCATCTCGGTGTCCATTCCACTTGAGGCCACAAACTCAGGGTTCCTCTCACATACCTGTAGCTGAGAGAAGCCTCCTCTTGAGGTGCTTGTGGAAAGTTGGTATTCCTCTTGAGTCGAAGCCAGGGACTAAGCTCTCATCTCGAGTTGATTTGGGGTCCAAGGAGCCCTTTCCTTTTGGTCCAGTGACCTCAGGATCCCTCTAGACTTGAGACAGTGATCTTGGGTTTTCTCTGGAGTGCCATCAAGGAAATCAAGGCTCCTTTCATGTTTGATGTGGAACACGGAATTGCTCTGCATGCAGTGCAGGGGAATCGGGCCTCAACTCGCGGCGAGGGGGAAATCTCATGGTTTTTCTCGAGTTGCGGCCCGAACCTGGGGTATATTCTCGAGTTACGACGGGGAGGGCCCTTCCAGACACGTGTTTGTTCAGCGACGTCAGGACTCCTGCCTAGGTGCGAGGGACACCTCGGGATTGTCCTCGAGTCTTGGCATGGCAATTGGGACGCGTCTCCACGTGAGGCGGGAGACCCAGGGTCCCTTTCCACGTGCCACAGGGATCCTGGGACTCCTATCCATTTTCAAGAGGAGTCAGGCATCGTCTCCATTGGAAGCATTGATCTCCGCGGACCTCTCCAGGTTCAAAGGATGTGAGGCCTCCGGTCTCGATGAGGCGGAGAACGAGGTCTTTCTCTGTGGTCTCCACAGGGGATTCAGACAACCCTTCGTCTTGGGAGATGCAAGCCGAGCCTGCATTAAATTCACTGCAGGGATATCCGGCCTTACTTCGAGTCAGAGCATCTCCGTGTCCATTCCACTTGAGGCCACAAACTCAGGGTCCCTCTCACATACCTGTAGCTGAGAGAAGCCTCCTCTTGAGGTGCTTGTGGAAAGTTGGTATTCCTCTTGAGTTGAAGCCAGGGACTAAGCTCTCATCTCGAGTTGATTTGGGGTCCACGGAGCCCTTTCGTGTTGCTCCAGTGACCTCAGGATCCCTCTAGACTTGAGACAGTTATCTTGGGTTTACTCTGGAGTGCCATCAAGGAAATCAAGGCTCCTTTCACGTTTGATGTGGAACACAGAATTGCTCTGCACGCAGTGCAGGGGAATCGGGCCTCATCTAGCCGCGAGGGGTAGGTCTCATGGAATTTCTCGAGTTGCGGCCGGAACCTGGGGTATATTCTCGAGTTACTATGGGGAGGGCCCTTCCAGACACGTGTTTGTTCAGCGAAGTCAGGACTCCTGCCTAGGTGCGAGGGACACCTCGGGATTCTCCTCGAGTCTTGGCATGGCAATTGGGACGCATCTCCACCTGAGGCGGGAGACCCAGGGTCCCTTTCCACGTGCCACAGGGATCCTGGGACTCCTATCCATTTTGAAGAGGATTCAGGCATCGTCTCCTTTGGAAGCATTGATCTCCGTGGACCTCTCGAGTTTTCAAAGGATGTGAGGCCTCCGGTCGAGATGAGGCGGAGAACTAAGTCTTTGTCTGTGGTCTCCACAGGGGATTCAGACATCCCTTCGTCTTGGGAGATGCAAGACGAGCCTGCATTCAATTCTCTGCATGGATATCTGCCCTTAATTCGAGTCAGAGAATCTCGGTGTCCATTCCACTTGAGGCCACAAACTCAAGGTCCCTCTCACATACCTGTAACTGAGAGAGGCCTCCTCTTGAGGTGCTTGTGGAAAGTTGGTATTCCTCTTGAGTCGAAGCCAGGGACGAAGCTCTCCTCTCGAGTTGATTTGTCGTCCACGGAGCTCTTTCTTGTTGCTACAGTGACCTCAGGATCCCTCTAGACTTGAGACAGTGATCTTGGCTTTTCTTTGGAGTGCCATCAAGGAAATCAAGAATCTTTTCACGTTTGATGTGGAACACGGAATTGGTCTGCACGCAGTGCAGGGGAATCGGGCCTCATCTCAAGGCGAGGGGGAAGTCTCATGATGTTTCTCGAGTTGCGGCCGGAACCTGGGGTATATTCTCGAGTTACGACGGGGAGAGCCTTTCCAGACACGTGTTTGTTCTGCGACGTCAGGATTCCTGCCTAGGTGCGAGGGACACCTCGGCATTCTCCTCGAGTCTTGGCATGGCAATTAGGACAAGTCTCCACGTGAGGCGGGAGACCCAGGGTCCCGTTCCACGTGCCACAGGGATTCTTGGACTCCTATCCATTTTCAAGAGGAGTCAGGCATCGTCTCCTTTACAAGCATTGATCTCCGCGGACCTCTCGAGTTTTCAAAGTATGTGACGCCTCCGGTCGTGATGAGGCGGAGAACTAGGTCTTTCTCTGTGGTCTCCACAGTGGATTCAGACATCCCTTCGTCTTGCGAGATGCAAGACGAGCCTGCATTCAATTCACTGCAGGGATGTCCGGCCTTACTTCGAGTCAGAGCATCCCGGTGTCCATTCTACTTGAGGCCACAAACACAGGTTCCCTCTCACATAACTTTAGCTGAGAGAAGCCTCCTCTTGAGGTGCTCGTGGAAAGTTGGTATTCCTCTTGAGTCGAAGCCAGGGACGAAGCTCTCATCTCGAGTTGATTTGCAGTCCACGGACCCCTTTCGTGTTGCTACAGTGACCTCAGGATCCCTCTCGACTTGAGACAGTGATCTTGGGGTTTCTCTGGAGTGCCATCAAGTAAATCAAGGCTCCTTTCACGTTTGATGTGGAACACGGAATTGCTCTGCACGCAGTGCAGGGGAATCGGGCCTCATCTTGCGGCGACTGGGAAGGCTCATGGTTTTTCTCGAGTTGCAGTCAGAACCTGGGGTATATTCTCGAGTTACGATGGGGAGGGCCCTTCCAGACACGTGTTTGTTCAGCGACGTCAGGACTCATGCCTAGGTGCGAGGGACACCTCGGGATTCTCCTTGAGCCTTGGCCTGGCAATTGGGACGCGTCTCCAGTGAGGCGCAAGACCCAGGGTCCCTTTCCACGTGCCACAGGGATTCTGGGACTCCTATCCATTTTCAAGAGGAGTCAGGCATCGTCTCCTTAGGAAGCATTGATCTCCGCGGACCTCTCGAGTTTTCAAAGTATGTGAGGCCTATGGTCGCGATGAGGCGGAGATCTAGGTCTTTGTCTGTGGTGTCCACAGGGGATTCAGACATCCCTTCGTCTTGGGAGATCCACGACGAGCCTGCATTCAATTCACTGCAGGGATATCCGGCCTTACATTGAGTCAGAGCATCTCGGTGTCCATTCCACTTGAGGCCACAAACTCAGGGTCCCTCTCACATACCTGTAGCTGAGAGAAACCTCCTCTTGAGGAGCTTTTGGAAAGTTGGTATTCCTCTTGAGTCGAAGCCAGGGACAAAGCTCTCATCTCGAGTTGATTTGGGGTGCACGGAGCCCTTTCGGGTTGCTACAGTGACCTCAGGATCCCTCTAGACTTGAGACAGTGATCTTGGCTTTTCTTTGGAGTGCCATCAGGGAAATCAAGAATCCTTTCACGTTTGATGTGGAACACGGAATTGGTCTGCACGCAGTGCAGGAGAATCGGGCCACATCTCAAGGCGAGGGGGAAGTCTTATGGTTTTTCTCGAGTTGCGGCCGGAACCTGGGGTATATTCCTGAGTTACGACGGGGAGGGCCCTTCCAGACAAGTGTTTGTTCAGCGACGTCAGGACTAGTGCCTAGGTGCGAGGAACACCTCGGGATTCTCCTCGAGTCTTGGCATGGCAATTAGGACAAGTCTCCATGTGAGGCGGGAGACCCAGGTTCCCGTTCCACGTGCCACAGGGTTTCTTGGACTCCTATCCATTTTCAAGAGGAGTCAGGCATCGTCTCCTTAGGAAGCATTGATCTCCGCGGACCTCTCGAGTTTTCAAAGATGTGATGCCTCCGGTCGCCATGAGAGGGAGAACTACGTCTTTCTCTGTGGTATCCACAGGGTATTCAGACATCCCTTCGTCTTGGGAGATGCAAGACGAGCCTGCATTCAATTCACTGCAGGGATATCCAGCCTTACTTCGAGTCAGAGCTTCTCGGTGTCCATTCCACTTGAATCCCCAACTCAGGGCCCTCTCACATAACTTTATCTGAGAGAAGCCTCCTCTTGAGGTGCTTGTGGAAAGTTGCTATTCCTCTAGAGTCGAAGCCAATGAATAAGCTCTCATCACGAGTTGATTGGGGTCCATGGACCCATTTCATGTTGCTACAGTGACCTCAGGATCCCTCTAGACTTGAGACAGTGATCTCGGGTTTTCTCTGGAGTGCCATCAAGGAAATCAAGGCTCCTTTCACGTTTGATGTGGAACACGGAATTGCTCTGCACGCAGTGCAGGGGAATCGGGCCTCATCTCGCGGCGAGGGGGAAGTCTCATGGTTTTTCTCGAGTTGCGGCCGGAACCTGGGGTATATTCTCGAGTTACGACGGGGAGGTCCGTTCCAGACACGTGTTTCTTCAGCGACGTCAGGACTCCTGCGTCGGTGCGAGGGACACCTCGAGATTCTCCTCGAGTCTTGTCATGGCAATTGGGACGCGTCTCCACGTGAGGCGGGAGATCCAGGGTCCCTTTCCATGTGCCACAGGGATCCTGGGACTCCTATCCATTTTCAAGAGGAGTCAGGCATCGTCTCCTTTGGAAGCATTGATCTCCGCGGACCTCTCGAGTTCTCAAAGGATGTGAGGACTCACGTCGCGATGAGGCGGAGAACAATGTCTTTCTCTATGGTCTCCACAGGGGATTCATACATCCCTTCTTCTTAGGAGATGCAAGACGAGCCTGCATTCAATTCACTGCAGGGATATCTGGCCTTTATTCGAATCAGTGCATCTCGGTGTGCATTACATTTGAGGCCACACACTCAGGGTCCCTCTCACATAAATGTAGCTGAGAGAAACCTCATCTTGAGGTGCTTGTGGAAAGTTGGTATTCCTCTTGAGTCGAAGCCAGGGAGTAAGCTCTCATCTCGAGTTGATTTGGGGTCCACGGAGCTCTTTCGTGTTGCTACAGTAACCTCAGGATCCCTCTAGACTTGAGACAGTGATCTTGGCTTTTCTCTGGAGTGCCATCAAGGAAATCAAGGCTCCTTTCACGTATGATGTGGAACACGGAATTGCTCTGCACGCAGTGCAGGGGAATCGGGCCTCATCTCGCGGCGAGGGGGAATTCTCATGGTTTTTGTCGAGTTGCGGCCGGAACCTAGGGTATGTTCTCGAGTTACGACGGGGAGGGCCCTTCCAGACACCTGTTTGTTCAGCGACGTCAGGACTCCTGCCTAGGTGCGAGGCACAACTCGGGATTGTCCTCGAGTCTTGGCATGGCAATTGGGACGCGTCTCCACGTGAGGCGGGAGACCCAGGGTCCCTTTCCACGTGCCACAGGGATCCTGGGACCACTATCCATTTTCAAGAGGAATCAGGCATCGTCTCCTTTGGAAGCATTGATCTCCGCACACCTCTCGAGGTTTCAAAGGATGTGAGGCCTCAATTCGGGATGAGGCGGAGAACTAGGTCTTTCTCTGTGGTCTCCACAGTGGATTCAGACATCCCTTCCTCTTGGGAGATGCAAAACGAGCCTGCATTCAATTCACTGCAGGGATATCCGGCCTTACTTCGAGTCAGAGCATCACGCTATCCATTCGACTTGAGGCCACCAGCTCAGGGTCCCTCTCACATACCTGAAGGTGACAGAAGCCTCCTCTTGAGGTGCTTGTGGAAAGTTGGTATTCCTCTTGAGTCGAAGGCAGGGACGAAGCTCTCATCTCGAGTTGTTTGCGGCCCACGAAGCCCTTTCGTGTTGCTACAGTGACCTCAGGATCCCTCTAGACTTGAGACAGTGATCTTGGGTTTTCTCTGGAGTGCCATCATGGAAATCAAGGCTCCTTTCACGTCTGATGTGGACACGGAATTGCTCTGCACGCAGTGCAGGGGAATCGGGCCTCATCTCGCGACAAGGGAGATGTCTCATGGTTTTTCTGGAGTTGCGGCCGGAACCTGGGGTATATTCTCAAGTTACGACGGGGAGGGCCCTTCCAGACACGTGTTTGTTCAGCGACGTCAGGACTCCTGCCTAGGTGCGAGGGACACCTCGGGATTCCCCTCGAGTCTTGGCATGGCAATTGGGACGGGTCTCCACGTGAGGCGGGAGACCCAGGGTCCCTTTCCACGTGCCACAGGGATCCTGGGACTCCTATCCATTTTCAAGAGGAGTCAGGCATCGTCTCCTTTGGAAGCATTGATCTCCGCGGACCTCTTGAGTTTTCAAAGGATGTGAGGCCTCCGGTCGCAATGAGGCGGAGAACTCGGTCGTTCTCTGTGGTCTCCACAGGGGATTCAGACAACCCTTCGTCTTGGGAGATGCAAGACGAGCCTGCATTCAATTCACTGCAGGGATATCATGCCTTACTTCGAGTCAGAGCATCTCCGTGTCCATTCCACTTGAGGCCAAAAACTCAGGGTTCCTCTCACATACCTGTAGCTGAGAGAAGCCTCCTCTTGAGGTGCTTGTGGAAAGTTGGTATTCCTCTTGAGTCGAAGCCAGGGACTAAGCTCTCATCTCGAGTTGATTTGGGGTCCACGGAGCCCTTTCCTTTTGGTCCAGTGACCTCAGGATCCCTCTAGACTTGAGACAGTGATCTTGGGTTTTCTCTGGAGTGCCATCAAGGAAATCAAGGCTCCTTTCACGTTTGATGTGGAACACGGAATTGCTCTGCATGCAGTGCAGGGGAATTGGGCCTCAACTCGCGGCGAGGGGGAAATCTCATGGTTTTTCTCGAGTTGCGGCCGGAACCTGGGGTATATTCTCGAGTTACGACGGGGAGGGCCCTTCCAGACACGTGTTTGTTCAGCGACGTCAGGACTCCTGCCTAGGTGCGAGGGACACCTCGGGATTGTCCTCGAGTCTTGGCATGGCAATTGGGACGCGTCTCCACGTGAGGCGGGAGACCCAGGGTCCCTTTCCACGTGCCACAGGGATCCTGGGACTACTATCCATTTTCAAGAGGAGTCAGGCATCGTCTCCATTGGAAGTATTGATCTCCGCGGACCTCTACAGTTTCAAAGGATGTGAGGCCTCCGGTCTCGATGAGGCGGAGAACGAGGTCTTTCTCTGTGGTCTCCACAGGGGATTCAGACAACCCTTCGTCTTGGGAGATGCAAGACGAGCCTGCATTAAATTCACTGCAGGGATATCCGGCCTTACTTCGAGTCAGAGCATCTCCGTGTCCATTCCACTTGAGGCCACAAACTCAGGGTCCCTCTCACATACCTGTAGCTGAGAGAAGCCTCCTCTTGAGGTGCTTGTGGAAAGTTGGTATTCCTCTTGAGTTGAAGCCAGGGACTAAGCTCTCATCTCGAGTTGATTTGGGGTCCACGGAGCCCTTTCGTGTTGCTCCAGTGACCTCAGGATCCCTCTAGACTTGAGACAGTGATCTTGGGTTTTCTCTGGAGTGCCATCAAGGAAATCAAGGCTCCTTTCACGTTTGATGTGGAACACGGAATTGCTCTGCACGCAGTGCAGGGGAATCGGGCCTCATCTAGCCGCGAGGGGTAGGTCTCATGGAATTTCTCGAGTTGCGGCCGGAACCTGGGGTATATTCTCGAGTTACTATGGGGAGGGCCCTTCCAGACACGTGTTTGTTCAGCGAAGTCAGGACTCCTGCCTAGGTGCGAGGGACACCTCGGGATTCTCCTCGAGTCTTGGCATGGCAATTGGGACGCGTCTCCACCTGAGGCGCAAGACCCAGGGTCCCTTTCCACGTGCCACAGGGATCCTGGGACTCCTATCCATTTTCAAGAGGAGTCAGGCATCGTCTCCTTAGGAAGCATTGATCTCCGTGGACCTCTCGAGTTTTCAAAGTATGTGAGGCCTATGGTCGCGATGAGGCGGAGATCTAGGTCTTTGTCTGTGGTGTCCACAGGGGATTCAGACATCCCTTCGTCTTGGGAGATCCACGACGAGCCTGCATTCAATTCACTCCAGGGATATCCGGCCTTACATTGAGTCAGAGCATCTCGGTGTCCATTCCACTTGAGGCCACAAACTCAGGGTCCCTCTCACATACCTGTAGCTGAGAGAAACCTCCTCTTGAGGAGCTTTTGGAAAGTTGGTATTCCTCTTGAGTCGAAGCCAGGGACAAAGCTCTCATCTCGAGTTGATTTGGGGTGCACGGAGCCCTTTCGGGTTGCTACAGTGACCTCAGGATCCCTCTAGACTTGAGACAGTGATCTTGGCTTTTCTTTGGAGTGCCATCAAGGAAATCAAGAATCCTTTCACGTTTGATGTGGAACACGGAATTGGTCTGCACGCAGTGCAGGAGAATCGGGCCACATCTCAAGGCGAGGGGGAAGTCTTATGGTTTTTCTCGAGTTGCGGCCGGAACCTGGGGTATACTCCTGAGTTACGACGGGGAGGGCCCTTCCAGACAAGTGTTTGTTCAGCGACGTCAGGACTAGTGCCTAGGTGCGAGGAACACCTCGGGATTCTCCTCGAGTCTTGGCATGGCAATTAGGACAAGTCTCCATGTGAGGCGGGAGACCCAGGTTCCCGTTCCACGTGCCACAGGGTTTCTTGGACTCCTATCCATTTTCAAGAGGAGTCAGGCATCGTCTCCTTAGGAAGCATTGATCTCCGCGGACCTCTCGAGTTTTCAAAGATGTGATGCCTCCGGTCGCCATGAGAGGGAGAACTACGTCTTTCTCTGTGGTATCCACAGGGTATTCAGACATCCCTTCGTCTTGGGAGATGCAAGACGAGCCTGCATTCAATTCACTGCAGGGATATCCAGCCTTACTTCGAGTCAGAGCTTCTCGGTGTCCATTCCACTTGAATCCCCAACTCAGGGCCCTCTCACATAACTTTATCTGAGAGAAGCCTCCTCTTGAGGTGCTTGTGGAAAGTTGCTATTCCTCTAGAGTCGAAGCCAATGAATAAGCTCTCATCAGGAGTTGATTTGGGGTCCATGGACCCATTTCATGTTGCTACAGTGACCTCAGGATCCCTCTAGACTTGAGACAGTGATCTCGGGTTTTCTCTGGAGTGCCATCAAGGAAATCAAGGCTCCTTTCACGTTTGATGTGGAACACGGAATTGCTCTGCACGCAGTGCAGGGGAATCGGGCCTCATCTCGCGGCGAGGGGGAAGTCTCATGGTTTTTCTCGAGTTGCGGCCGGAACCTGGGGTATATTCTCGAGTTACGACGGGGAGGTCCGTTCCAGACACGTGTTTCTTCAGCGACGTCAGGACTCCTGCGTCGGTGCGAGGGACACCTCGGGATTCTCCTCGAGTCTTGTCATGGCAATTGGGACGCGTCTCCACGTGAGGCGGGAGATCCAGGGTCCCTTTCCATGTGCCACAGGGATCCTGGGACTCCTATCCATTTTCAAGAGGAGTCAGGCATCGTCTCCTTTGGAAGCATTGATCTCCGCGGACCTCTCGAGTTCTCAAAGGATGTGAGGACTCACGTCGCGATGAGGCGGAGAACAATGTCTTTCTCTATGGTCTCCACAGGGGATTCATACATCCCTTCTTCTTAGGAGATGCAAGACGAGCCTGCATTCAATTCACTGTAGGGATATCCGGCCTTTATTCGAATCAGTGCATCTCGGTGTCCATTACATTTGAGGCCACACACTCAGGGTCCCTCTCACATAAATGTAGCTGAGAGAAACCTCATCTTGAGGTGCTTGTGGAAAGTTGGTATTCCTCTTGAGTCGAAGCCAGGGAGTAAGCTCTCATCTCGAGTTGATTTGGGGTCCACGGAGCTCTTTCGTGTTGCTACAGTAACCTCAGGATCCCTCTAGACTTGAGACAGTGATCTTGGCTTTTCTCTGGAGTGCCATCAAGGAAATCAAGGCTCCTTTCACGTTTGATGTGGAACACGGAATTGCTCTGCACGCAGTGCAGGGGAATCGGGCCTCATCTCGCGGCGAGGGGGAATTCTCATGGTTTTTGTCGAGTTGCGGCCGGAACCTGGGGTATGTTCTCGAGTTACGACGGGGAGGTCCGTTCCAGACACGTGTTTGTTCAGCAACGTCAGGACTCCTGCGTCGGTGCGAGGCACAACTCGGGATTCTCCTCGAGTCTTGGCATGGCAATTGGGACGCGTCTCCACGTGAGGCAGGAGACCCAGGGTCCCTTTCCACGTGCCACAGGGATCCTGGGACCACTATCCATTTTCAAGAGGAGTCAGGCATCGTCTCCTTTGGAAGCATTGATCTCCGCACACCTCTCGAGGTTTCAAAGGATGTGAGGCCTCAATTCGGGATGAGGCGGAGAACTAGGTCTTTCTCTGTGGTCTCCACAGTGGATTCAGACATCCCTTCCTCTTGGGAGATGCAAAACGAGCCTGCATTCAATTCACTGCAGGGATATCCGGCCTTACTTCGAGTCAGAGTATCACGCTATCCATTCGACTTGAGGCCACCAGCTCAGGGTCCCTCTCACATACCTGAAGGTGACAGAAGCCTCCTCTTGAGGTGCTTGTGGAAAGTTGGTATTCCTCTTGAGTCGAAGGCAGGGACGAAGCTCTCATCTCGAGTTGTTTGCGGCCCACGAAGCCCTTTCGTGTTGCTACAGTGACCTCAGGATCCCTCTAGAATTGAGACAGTGATCTTGGGTTTTCTCTGGAGTGCCATCAAGGTAATCAAGGCTCCTTTCACGTTTGATGTGGAACACGGAATTGCTTTGCTCGCAGTGCAGGGGAATCGGGCCTCATCTCGCGACAAGGGAGATGTCTCATGGTTCTTCTGGAGTTGCGGCCGGAACCTGGGGTATATTCTGGAGTTACGACGGGGAGGGCCCTTCCAGACACGTGTTTGTTCAGCGACGTCACGACTCCTGCCTAGGTGCGAGGGACACCTCGGGATTCTCCTCGAGTCTTGGAATGGCAATTGGGACCCGTCTCCACGTGAGGCGGGAGACCCAGGGTCCCTTTCCACGTGCCACAGGGATCCTGGGACTCCTATCCATTTTCAAGAGGAGTCAGGCATCGTCTCCTTTGGAAGCATTGATCTCCATGGACCTCTCGAGTTTTCAAAGGATTCGAGGCCTCCGGTCGCGATGAGGCGGAGAACTAGGTTTTCTCTGTGGTCTCCACAGTGGATTCAGACATCCCTTCGCCTTGGGAGATGCAAGACGAGCCTGCATTCAATTCACTGCAGGGATATCCAGCCTTACTCCGAGTCAGAGCATCACAGTGTCCATTGCACTTGAGGCCACAAACTCAGGGTTTCTCTCACATACCTGTATCTCAGAGAAACCTCCTCTTGAGGTGCTTGTGAAAAGTTGGTATTCCTCTAGAGTAGAAGCCACGGACGAAGCTCTCATCTCGAGTTGATTTGGGGTCCATGGAGCCCTTTCGTGTTCCTCCAGTGACCTCAGGATCCCTCTAGACTTGAGACAGTGATCTTGGGTTTTCTTTGGAGTGCCATCAAGGAAATCAAGTCTCCTTTAACGTCTGATGTGGAACACGGAATTGCTCTGCACGCAGTGCAGGGGAATCTGGCCTCATCTCACGGCGAGGAGGAAGTCTCATGGTTTTTCTCGAGAAGCGGCTGGAACCTGGGGAATATTCTCGAGTTACGACGGGGAGGGCCCTTCCAGACACGTGTTTGTTCAGCGACGTCAGGACTCCTGCCTAGGTGCGAGGGACACCTCGCGATTCTCCTCGAGTCTTGGCATGGCAATTGGGATGCGTCTCCACGTGAGGCAAGAGACCCAGGGTCCCTTTCCACGTGCCACAGGGATCCTGGGACTTCTATCCATTTGCAAGAGGAGTCAGGCATCGTCTCCTTTGGCAGCATTGATCTGAGCGAACCTCTCGAGTTTTCAAAGGATATGAGGCCTCCGTTCGCGTTGAGGTGGAGGACTAGGTCTTTCGCTGTGGTCTCCACAGGGGATTCAGACATCCCTTTGTCTTGGGAGATGCAAGACGAGCCTGCATTCAATTCACTGCAGGGATATCCGGCCTTACTTCAAGTCAGAGCATCTCGGTGTCCATTCCACTTGAGGCCACAAACTCAGGGTCCCTCTCACATACCTGTAGCTGAGAGAAGCCTCCTCTTGAGGTGCTTGTGGAAAGTTGGTATTCCTCTTGAGTCGAAGCCAGGGACTAAGCTCTCATCTCGAGTTGATTTGGGGACCACGGAGCCCTTTCTTGTTGCTACAGTGACCTCAGGATCCCTCTAGACTTGAGACAGTAATCTTGGGTTTTCTCTGGAGTGCCATCAAGGAAATCAAGGCTCCTTTCACGTTTGATGTGGAACACAGAATTGCTCTGCACGCAGTTCAGGGGAATCGGGCCTCATCTCGCGGCGAGGGGGAAGGCTCATGATTTTTCTGGAGTTGCGGCCGGAACCTGGGGTATATTCTCGAGTTACAACGGGGAGGGCCCTTTCAGACACGTGTTTGTTCAGCAACGTCAGGACTAGTGCCTAGGTGCGAGGGACACCTCGGGATTCTCCTCGAGTCTTTGCATTGCAATTGGGACGCGTCTCCTCGTGAGGTGGGAGACCCAGTGTTCCTTTCCACGTGCCACAGGGATCCTGGGACTCCTATCCATTTTCAAGCGGAGTCAGTCATCGTATCCTTTGGAAGCATTGATCTCCGCGGACCACTCGAGTTTTCAATGGATGTGACGCCTCCGGTCGGGATCAGGCGGAGAACTAAGTCTTTCTCTGTTGTCTCCACAGGGGATTCAGACATCCCTTCGTCTTGGGAGATGCAAGACGAGACTTCATTCAATTTACTGCAGGGATATCCGGCCATACTTCGAGTCAGAGCATCTCGGTGTCCATTCCGCTTGAGGCCACAAACTCAGGGACCCTCTCACATACATGTAGCTGAGAGAAGCCTCCTCTTGAAGTGCTTGTGGAAAGTTGGTATTCCTCTTGAGTCGAAGCCAGGGACGAAGCTCTCATCTCGAGTTGATTTGGAGTCCACGGAGCCCTTTCGTTTTGCTACAGTGACCTCAGGATACCTCTCGACTTGAGACAGTGATCTTGGGGTTTCTCTGGAGTGTCATCAAGGAAATCAAGGCTCCTTTCACGTTTGATGTGGAACACGGATATTCTCTGCACGCAGTGCAGGGGAATCAGGCCTCATCTTGCGGCGAGGGGGAAGGCTCATGGTTTTTCTCGATTTGTAGCCCGAACCTGTGGTATATTCTCGAGTTACGATGGGGAGGGTCCTTCCAGACACGTGTTTTTCCAGCGACGTCAGGACTCCTGCCTAAGTGCGAGGGACAACTCGGGATTCTCTTCGAGCCTTGGCATGGCAATTGGGACGCATCTCCACGTGAGGCGGGAGACCCAGGGTCCCTTTCCACGTGCCACAGTGATCCTGGGACTCCTATCCATTTTCAAGAGGAGTCAGGCATCGTCTCCTTTGGAAGCATTGATCTCCGCGACCTCTCGAGTTTTCAAAGGATGTGAGGCCTCCAGTCGCGATGAGGTGGAGAACTCGGTCTTTCTCTGTGGTCTCCACAGGGGATTCAGACATCCCTTCATCTTGGGAGATGCAAGACGAGCCTGCATTCAATTCACTGCAGGGATATCCGGCCTTTCTTCGAGTCAGAGCATCTCGGTGTCCATTCCACTTCAGGCCACAAACTCAGGGTCCCTCTCACATACCTGTAGCTGAGAGAAGCCTCCTGTTGAGATGCTTGTGGAAAGTTCGTCTTCCTCTTGAGTCGAACCCAGGGACTAAGCTCTCATCTCGAGTTGATTTGGAGTCCATGGGGCCCTTTTGTGTTGCTCCAGTGACCTCAGGATCCCTCTAGACTTGAGACAGTGATCTTGGGTTTTCTCTGGAGTGCCATCAAGGAAATCAAGGCTCCTTTCACGTCTGATGTGGACACGGAATTGCTCTGCACGCAGTGCAGGGGAATCGGGCCTCATCTCGCGACAAGGGAGATGTCTCATGGTTTTTCTGGAGTTGCGGCCGGAACCTGGGGTATATTCTCGAGTTACTATGGGGAGGGCCCTTCCAGACACGTGTTTGTTCAGAGACGTCAGGACTCCTGCCTAGGTGCGAGGGACACCTCGGGATTGTCCTCGAGTCTTGGCATGGCAATTGGGACGCGTCTCCACGTGAGGCGGGAGACCCAGGGTCCCTTTCCACGTGTCACAGGGATCCTGGGACTCCTATCCATTTTCAAGAGGAGTCAGGCATCGTCTCCATTGGAAGTATTGATCTCCGCGGACCTCTCCAGTTTCAAAGGATGTGAGGCCTCCGGTCTCGATGAGGCGGAGAACGAGGTCTTTCTCTGTGGTCTCCACAGGGGATTCAGACAACCCTTCGTCTTGGGAGATGCAAGACGAGCCTGCATTAAATTCACTGCAGGGATATCCGGCCTTACTTCGAGTCAGAGCATCTCCGTGTCCATTCCACTTGAGGCCACAAACTCAGGGTCCCTCTCACATACCTGTAGCTGAGAGAAGCCTCCTCTTGAGGTGCTTGTGGAAAGTTGGTATTCCTCTTGAGTCGAAGCCAGGGACTAAGCTCTCATCTCGAGTTGATTTGGGGTCCACGGAGCCCTTTCGTGTTGCTCCAGTGACCTCAGGATCCCTCTAGACTTGAGACAGTGATCTTGGGTTTTCTCTGGAGTGCCATCAAGGAAATCAAGGCTCCTTTCACGTTTGATGTGGAACACGGAATTGCTCTGCACGCAGTGCAGGGGAATCGGGCCTCATCTAGCCGCGAGGGGTAGGTCTCATGGAATTTCTCGAGTTGCGGCCGGAACCTGGGGTATATTCTCGAGTTACTATGGGGAGGGCCCTTTCAGACACGTGTTTGTTCAGCGAAGTCAGGACTCCTGCCTAGGTGCGAGGGACACCTCGGGATTCTCCTCGAGTCTTGGCATGGCAATTGGGACGCGTCTCCACCTGAGGCGGGAGACCCAGGGTCCCTTTCCACGTGCCACAGGGATCCTGGGACTCCTATCCATTTTGAAGAGGATTCAGGCATCGTCTCCTTTGGAAGCATTGATCTCCGTGGACCTCTCGAGTTTTCAAAGGATGTGAGGCCTCCGGTCGCGATGAGGCGGAGAACTAAGTCTTTGTCTGTGGTCTCCACAGGGGATTCAGGCATCCCTTCGTCTTGGGAGATGCAAGACGAGCCTGCATTCAATTCTCTGCATGGATATCTGCCCTTACTTCGAGTCAGAGCATCTCGGTGTCCATTCCACTTGAGGCCACAAACTCAAGGTCCCTCTCACATACCTGTAACTGAGAGAGGCCTCTTCTTGAGGTGCTTGTGGAAAGTTGGTATTCCTCTTGAGTCGAAGCCAGGGACGAAGCTCTCCTTTCGAGTTGATTTGTCGTCCACAGAGCTCTTTCTTGTTGCTAAAGTGACCTCAGGAACCCTCTAGACTTGAGACAGTGATCTTGGCTTTTCTTTGGAGTGCCATCAAGGAAATCAAGAATCTTTTCACGTTTGATGTGGAACACGGAATTGGTCTGCACGCAGTGCAGGGGAATCGGGCCTCATCTCAAGGAGAGGGGGAAGTCTCATGATGTTTCTCGAGTTGCGGCCGGAACCTGGGGTATATTCTCGAGTTACGACGGGGAGGGCCTTTCCAGACACGTGTTTGTTCTGCGACGTCAGGATTCCTGCCTAGGTGTGAGGGACACCTCGGCATTCTCCTTGAGTCTTGGCATGGCAATTAGGACAGTCTCCACGTGAGGCGGGAGACCCAGGGTCCCGTTCCACGTGCCACAGGGATTCTTGGACTCCTATCCATTTTCAAGAGGAGTCAGGCATCGTCTCCTTTACAAGCATTGATCTCCGCGGACCTCTCGAGTTTTCAAAGGATGTGACGCCTCCGGTCGTGATGAGGCGGAGAACTAGGTCTTTCTCTGTGGTCTCCACAGTGGATTCAGACATCCCTTCGTCTTGCGAGATGCAAGACGAGCCTGCATTCAATTCACTGCAGGGATGTCCGGCCTTACTTCGAGTCAGAGCATCTCGGTGTCCATTCTACTTGAGGCCACAAACACAGGTTCCCTCTCACATACCTTTAGCTGAGAGAAGCCTCATCTTGAGGTGCTCGTGGAAAGTTGGTATTCCTCTTGAGTCGAAGCCAGGGACGAAGCTCTCATCTCGAGTTGATTTGGAGTCCACGGACCCCTTTCGTGTTGCTACAGTGACCTCAGGATCCCTCTCGACTTGAGACAGTGATCTTGGGGTTTCTCTGGAGTGCCATCAAGTAAATCAAGGCTCCTTTCACGTTTGATGTGGAACACGGAATTGCTCTGCACGCAGTGCAGGGGAATCGGGCCTCATCTTGCGGCGACTGGGAAGGCTCATGGTTTTTCTCGAGTTGCAGTCAGAACCTGGGGTATATTCTCGAGTTACGATGGGGAGGGCCCTTCCAGACACGTGTTTGTTCAGTGACGTCAGGACTCCTGCCTAGGTGCGAGGGACACCTCGGGATTCTCCTTGAGCCTTGGCCTGGCAATTGGGACGCGTCTCCAGTGAGGCGCAAGACCCAGGGTCCCTTTCCACGTGCCACAGGGATTCTGGGACTCCTATCCATTTTCAAGAGGAGTCAGGCATCGTCTCCTTAGGAAGCATTGATCTCCGCGGACCTCTCGAGTTTTCAAAGTATGTGAGGCCTATGTTCGCGATGAGGCGGAGATCTAGGTTTTGTCTGTGGTGTCCACAGGGGATTCAGACATCCCTTCGTCTTGGGAGATCCACGACGAGCCTGCATTCAATTCACTGCAGGGATATCCGGCCTTACATTGAGTCAGAGCATCTCGGTGTCCATTCCACTTGAGGCCACAAACTCAGGGTCCCTCTCACATACCTGTAGCTGAGAGAAACCTCCTCTTGAGGAGCTTTTGGAAAGTTGGTATTCCTCTTGAGTCAAAGCCAGGGACAAAGCTCTCATCTCGAGTTGATTTGGGGTGCACGGAGCACTTTCGGGTTGCTACAGTGACCTCAGGATCCCTCTAGACTTGAGACAGTGATCTTGGCTTTTCTTTGGAGTGCCATCAAGGAAATCAAGAATCCTTTCAAGTTTGATGTGGAACACGGAATTGGTCTGCACGCAGTGCAGGAGAATCGGGCCACATCTCAAGGCGAGGGGGAAGTCTTAAGGTTTTTCTCGAATTGCGGCCGGAACCCGGGGTATATTCTCGAGATACGACGGGGAGGGCCCTTCCAGACACTTGTTTGTTCAGTGACGTCAGGACTCCTGCTTAGGTGTGAGGGACACCTCGGGATTATCCTCGAGTCTTGGCATGGCAATTGGAACGCGTCTCCACGTGAGGCGGGAGACCCAGTGTCCCTTTCCACGTGCCGCAGGGATCCTGGGACTCCTATCCATTTTCAAGAGGAGTCAGGCATCGTCTCCTTTGGAAGCATTGATCTCCGCGGACCTCTCAAGTTTTCAAAGGATGTGAGGCCTCCGGTCGCGATCAGGCGGAGATCTAGGTCTTTCTCTGTGGTCTCCACAGGGGATTCATACATCCCTTTGTCTTGGGAGATGCAAGACGTGCCTGCATTCAATTCACTGTAGGGATATCCGGCCGAACTTCGAGTCAGAGCATATCGGTGTCCATTCCACTTGAGGCCACAAACTCAGGGTCCCTCTCACATACCTGTAGCTGAGAGAAGCCTCCTCTTGAGGTGCTTGTGGAAAGTTGGTATTCCTCTTGAGTCGAAGCCAGGGACTAAGCTCTCATCTCGAGTTGATTTGGGGTCCACATAGCCCTTTCATATTGCTCCAGTGACCTCAGGATCCCTCTAGACTTGAGACAGTGATCTTGGGTTTTCTCTGGAGTGCCATCAAGGAAATCAAGGCTCCTTTCACGTTTGATGTGGAACACGGAATTGCTCTGCACGCAGTGCAGGGGATTCGGGCCTCATCTCTCGGCGAGGGGGAACTCTCATGGTTTTTCTCGAGTTGCGGCCGGAACCTGGGGTATATTCTCGAGTTAAGACGGGGAGGGCCCTTCCAGACACGTGTTTGTTCAACGACGTCAGGACTCCTGCCTAGGTGCGAGGGACACCTCGGGATTCTCCTCGAGTCTTGGCATGGCAATTGGGAGGCGTCTCCACGTGAGGCGGGAGACCCAGGGTCCCTTTCCACGTGCCACAGGGATCCTGGGACTCCTATCCATTTTCAAGAGGATTCAGGCATCGCCTCCTTTGGAAGCATTGATCTCCGTGGACCTCTCGAGTTTTCGAAGGATGTGAGGCCTCCGGTCGCGATGAAGCGGAGGACTAGGTCTTTCTCTGTGGTCTCCACAGGGGATTCAGACATCCCTTCGTCTTGGGAGATGCAAGCCGAACCTGAATTCAGTTCACTGCAGGGATATCCGGCCTTACTTCGAGTCAGAGCATCTCGATGTCCATTCCACTTGAGGCCACAAACTCAGGGTCCCTCTCACATACCTGTAGCTGAGAGAAGCCTCCTCTTGAGGTGCTTGTGGAAAGTTGGTATTCCTCTTGAGTCGAAGCCAGGGACTAAGCTCTCATCTCGAGTTGATTTGGGGTCCACGGAGCCCTTTCCTGTTGCTCCAGTGACCTCAGGATCCCTCTAGACTTGAGACAGTGATCTTGGGTTTTCTCTGGAGTGCCATCAAGGAAATCAAGGCTCCTTTCACGTTTGATGTGGAACACGGAATTGCTCTGCACGCTGTGCAGGGGAATCGGGCCTCATCTTGCGGCGAGGGAGAATTCTCATGGTTTTTCTCGAGTTGCGGCCGGAACCTGGGGTATATTCTCGAGTTACTACGGGGAGGGCCCTTCCAGACACGTGTTTGTTCAGCGACATCAGCACTCCTGCCTAGGTGGGATGGACACCTCGGGATTCTCCTCGAGTCTTGGCATGGCAATTGGGACGCGTCTCCACGTGAGGCAGGAGACTCAGGGTCCCTTTCCACGTGCCACAGGGATCCTGGGACTCCTATCCATTTTCAAGAGGAGTCAGGCATCGTCTCTTTTGGAAGCATTGATCTCCGCGGACCTCTCGGGTTTTCAAAGGATGTGAGGCCTCCGGTCGCGATGAGGCGGAGAACTAGGTCTTTCTCTGTAGTCTCCACAGGGGATTCAGACATCCCTTCGTCTTGGGAGATGCAAGGTGAGCCTGCATTCAATTCACTGCAGGGATATCCGGCCTTACTTCGAGTCAGAGCATCTCCGTGTCAATTCCACTTGAGGCCACAAACTCAGGGTCCCTCTCACATACTTGTAGCTGAGAGAAGCCTCCTCTTGAGGTGCTTGTGGAAAGTTGGTATGACCCTTGAGTCGAAGTCAGGGACTAAGCTCTCATCTCGAGTTGATTTAGGGTCCACGGAGCCCTTTCGTGTTGCTCCAGTGACCTCAGGATCCCTCTAGACTTGAGACAGTGATCTTGGGTTTTCTCTGGAGTGCCATCAAGGAAATCAAGGCTTTTTTCTCGTTTGATGTGGAACACGGAATTGCTGTGCAAGCAGTGCAGGGGAATCAGGCCTCACCTCACAGCGAGTGGGAAGTCTCATGGTTTTTCTCGAGTTGCGGCCGGAACCTGGGGTATATTCTCGAGTTACGACGGGGAGGGCCCTTTTAGACACGTGTTTGTTCAGTGATGTCAGGACTCCTGCCTAGGTGCCAGGGACACCTCGGGATTCTCCTCGAGTCTTGGCATTGCCATTGGGACGCGTCTCCACGTGAGGCGGGAGACCCAGGGTCCCTTTCCACGTGCCACACAGATCCTGGGACTCCTATCCATGTTCAAGAGGAGTCAGGCATCGTCTCCTTTGGAAGCATTGATCTCCGCGGACCTCTCGAGTTTTCAAAGGATGTGAGGCCTCCGGTCGCGATGAGGTGGAGAACTAGGTCTTTCTCTGTGGTCTCCACAGGGGATTCAGACATCCCTTCGTCTTGGGAGATGCAAGCCGAGCCTGCATTCAATTCACTGCAGGGATATTCGGCCTTACCTCGAGTCAGAGCATCTCGGTGTCCATTCCACTTGAGGCCACAAAATCAGGGTCCCTCTCACATAACTGTAGCTGAGAGAAGCCTCCTCTTGAGGTGCTTGTGGAAAGTTGGTATTCCTCTTGAGTCGAAGCCGGGGACTAAGCTCTCATCTCGAGTTGACTTGGTTTCCACGGAGCCCTTTCGTGTTGCTCCAGTGACCTCAGGATCCCTCTAGACTTGAGACAGTGATCTTGGGTTTTCTCTGGAGTGCCATCAAGGATATCAAGGCTCCCATCATGTTTGATGTGGAACACGGAATTGCTCTGCACGCAGTGCAGGGGAATTGGGCCTTATCTCGCGGCGAATTTGAAGTCTCATTGTTTTTCTCGAGTTGCGGCCGGAACCTGGGGTATATTCTCGAGTTACGACGGGGAGGGCCCTTCCAGAAACGTGTTTGCTCAGCGACGTTAGGACTCCTGCCTAGGTGCGAGGGACACCTCGGGATTCTCCTCGAGTCTTGGCATGGCAATTGGGACGCGTCTCCACGTGAGGCGGGAGACCCAGGGTCCCTCTCCACGTGCCAGATGGATCCTGGGACTCCTATCCATTTTCAAGAGGAGTCAGGCATCGTCTCCTTTGGAAGCATTGATCTCCGCAGACCTCTCGATTTTTCATAGGATGTAATGTCTCCGGTCGCGATGAGGCGGAGAACGAGGTCTTTCTCTGTCGTCTCCACAGGGGATTCAGACATCCCTTCGTCTTGGGAGATGCAAGACGAGCCTGCATTCTATTCACTACAGGGATATCCGGCCTTACTTCGAGTCAGAGCATCTCGGTGTCCATTCCACTTGAGGCCACAAACTCAGGGTCCCTCTCACATACCTGTAGCTGAGGGAAGCCTCCTCTTGAGTTGCTTGTGGAAAGTTGGTATTCCACTTGAGTCGAAGCCAGGGACTAAGCTCTCATCTCGAGTTGATTTGGGGTCTAAGGGGAAATTTCGGGTTGCTCCAGTGACCTCAGGATCCCTCTAGACTTGAGACAGTGATCTTGGGTTTTCTCTGGAGTGCCATCAAGGAAATCAAGGCTCCTTTCACGTTAGATGTGGAACACGGAATTGTACTGCACGCAGTGCAGGGGAATCGGGCCTCATCTGGCGGCGAGGGGGAAATCTCATGGTTTTTCTCGAGTTGCGGCCGGAACCTGGGGTATATTCTCGAGTTACGACGGGGAGGGCCCTTCTAGACACGTGTTTGTTCAGCGACGTCAGGACTCCTGCCTAGGTGCGAGCGACACCTCGGGATTCTCCTCGAGTCTTGGCATGGCAATTGGGAC
This sequence comes from Dama dama, assembly GCF_033118175.1. NCBI lineage: Eukaryota > Metazoa > Chordata > Mammalia > Artiodactyla > Cervidae > Dama > Dama dama. Next base: position 751,319 of record NC_083713.1, read on the forward strand.
GCGTCTCCACGTGAGGCGGGAGACCCAGGGTCCCTTTCGACGTGCCACAGGGATCCTGGGACTCCTATCCATTTTCAAGAGGAGTCAGGCATCGTCTCCTGTGGAAGCATTGATCTCCAAGGACCTCTCGGGTTTTCAAAGGATGTGAGGCCTCCGGTCGCGATGAGGCGGAGAACTCGGTCTTTCTCTGAGGTCTCCACAGGGGATTCAGACATCCCTTCGTCTTGGGAGATGCAAGACGAGCCTGCATTCAATTCACTGCAGGGATATCCGGCCTTACTTCGAGTCAGAGCATCTCGGTGTCCATTTCACTTGAGGCCACAAACTCAGGGTCCCTCTCACATACCTGTAGCTGAGAGAAGCCTCCTCTTGAAGTGCTTGTAGAAAGTTGGTATTCCTCTTGAGTCGAAGCCAGGGACTAAGCTCTCATCTCGAGTTGATTTGGGGTCCACGGAGCCCTTTCTTGTTGCTCCAGTGACCTCAGGATCCCTCTAGACTTGATAAAGTGATCTTGGGTTTTCTCTGGAGTGCCATCAAGGAAATCAAGGCTCCTTTCAAGTTTGATGTGGAACACGGAATTGCTCTGCACGCAGTGCAGGGGAATCGGGCCTCATCTCGCGGCAAGGGGGATGTCTCATGGTTTTTCTAAAGTTGCGGCCGGAACCTGGGGTATATTCTCGAGTTACGACGGGGAGGGCCCTTCCAGACACGTGTTTGTTCAGCGACGTCAGGACTACTCCCTAGGTGCGAGGGACACCTCGGGATTCTCCTCGAATCTTGTCATGGCAATTGGGACGCGTCTCCACGTGAAGCGGGAGACCCAGGGTCCCTTTCCACGTGCCACAGGGATCCTGGACTCCTATCAATTTTCATGAGGAGTCAGGCATCGTCTCCTTTGGAAGCATTGATCTCCGCGGACCTCTCGAGTTTTCAAAGATGTGAGGCCTCCGGTCGCGATGAGGCGGAGGACTAGGTCTTTCTCTGTGGTCTCCACAGGGCATTCAGACATCCCTTCGTCTTGGGAGATGCAAGACGAGCCTGCATTCAATTCACTGCATGGATATCCGGCCTTACTTGAAGACAGATCATCTCGGTGTCCATTCCACTTGAGGCCACAAACTCAGGGTACCTCTCACATCCATGTAGCTGAGAGAAGCCTCTTCTTGAGGTGCTTGTGGAAACTTGGTATTCCTCTTGAGTCGAAGACAGGGACTAAGCTCTCATCTCGAGTTGATTTGGGGTCCACGGAGCCCTTTCCTGTTGCTCCAGTGACCTCAGGATCCCTCTAGACTTCAGACAGTGACTCTGGGTTTTCTCTGGAGTGCCATCAAGGAAATGAAGGTTCCTTTCACTTTTGATGTGGAACACGGAATTGCTCTGCATGCAGTGCAGGGGAATCAGGCCTCATCTCGCGGCGAGGGGGAAGTCTCATGGTTTTATTCGAGTTGCGGCCGGAACCTGGGGTATATTCTCGAGTTACGATGGGGAGGGCCCTTCCAGACACGTGTTTGTTCAGCGACGTCAGGACTCCTGCCTAGGTGCGAGGGACACCTAGGGATTCTCCTCGAGATTTGGCATGGCAATTGCGACGCGTCTCCACGTGAGGAGGGAGACCCAGGGTCCCTTTCCACGTGCCACAGGGATCCTGGGACTCCTATCCATTTTCAAGAGGAGTCAAGCATCGTCTCCTTTGGAAGCATTGATCTCCGCGGACCTCTCGAGTTTTCAAAGGATGTGAGGCCTCCGGTCACGATGTGGCTGAGAATTAGGTCTTTCTCTGTGGTCTCCACAGGGAATTCAGACATCCCTTCGTCTTGGGAGATGCAAGACATGCTTGCATTCAATTCACTGCAGGGATATCCAGCCTTACTTCGAGTCAGAGCATCTCTGTGTCCATTCCACTTGAGGCCACAAACTCAGGGTCCCTCTCACATACCTGTACCTGTGAGAAGCCTCCTCTTGAGGTGCTTGTGGAAAGTTGGTATTCCTCTTGAGTGGAAGCCAGGGACTAAGCTCTCATCTCGAGTTGATTTGGGGTCCATGGAGCCCTTTCGTGTTGCTCCAGTGACCTCAGGATCCCTCTAGACTTGAGACAGTGATCTTGGGTTTTCTCTGGAGTGCCATCAAGGAAATCAAGGCTCCTTTCATGTTTGATGTGGAACACGGAATTGCTCTGCACGCAGTGCAGGGGAATCGGGCCTCATCTCGCTGCGAGGGGGAAGTCTCATGGTTTTTGTCGAGTTGCGGCCGGAACCTGGGGTATATTCTCGAGTTACGACGGGGAGGGCCCTTCCAGACACGTGTTTGTTCAGCGACGTCAGGACTCCTGCCCAGGTGCGAGGGACACCTCGGGATTCTCCTCGAGTCTTGGAATGGCAATTGGGACGCGTCTCCACGTGAGGCGGGAGACCCAGGGTCCCTTTCCACGTGCCACAAGGATCCTGGGACTCCTATCCATTTGCAAGAGGAGTCAGGCATCATCTCCTTTGGAAGCATTGATCTCCGCGGACCTCTCGAGTTTTCAAAGGATGTGAGGCCTCCGGTCGCGATGAGGCGGAGGACTAGGTCTTTCTCTGTGGTCTCCACAGGGGATTCAGACATCCCTTCGTCTTGGGAGATGGAAGACGAGCCTGCATTCAATTCACTGCAGGGATATCCGGCCTTAATTCAAGTCAGATCATCTCGGGGTCCATTCCACTTGAGGCCACAAACTCAGGGTCCCTCTCACATACCTGTAGCTGAGAGAAGCCTCCTCTTGAGGTGCTTGTGAAAAGTTGGTATTCCTCTTGAGTCGAAGCCAGGGACTAAGCTCTCATCTCGAGTTGATTTGGGTTCCACGGAGATCTTTCGTGTTGCTCCAGTGACCTCAGGATCCCTCTAGACTTGAGACAGTGATCTTGGGTTTTCTCTGGAGTGCCATCAAGGAAATCAAGGCTCCTTTCACGTTTGATGTGGAACACGGAATTGCTCTGCAAGCAGTGCAGTGGAATCGGGCCCCATCTAGCGGCGAGGGGGAAGTCTCATGGTTTTTCTCGAGTTGCGGCCGGAACCTGGAATATATTCTCGAGTTACGACGGGGAGGGCCCTTCCAGACACCTGTTTGTTCAGCGACGTCCGGACTCCTGCCTAGGTGCGAGGGACACTTCGGGATTCTCCTCGAGTCTTGGCATGGCAATTGGGACGCGTCTCCACGTGAGGCGGGAGACCCAGGGTCTCTTTCCACGTGCCACAGGGATCCTGGGAATACTCTCCATTTTCAAGAGGAGTCAGGCATCATCTCCTTCGGAAGTATTGATCTCAGCGGACCTCTCGAGTTTTCAAAGGATATGAGGCCTCCGGTCGCAAGGAGGCGGAGGACTAGGTCTTTCTCTGTGGTCTCCACAGGGGATTCAGGCAACCCTTCGTCTTGGGAGATGCAAGACGAGCCTGAATTCAATTCACTGCAGGGATATCCGGCCTTACCTCGAGTCAGAGCATCTCGGTGTCCATTCCACTTGAGGCCACAAACTCAGGGTCCCTCTCACATACCTGTAGCTGAGAGAAGCCTCCTCTTGAGGTGCTTGTGGAAAGTTGGCATTCCTCTTGAGTCGACGCCAGGGACTAAGCTCTCATCTCGAGTTGATTTGGGGTCCACAGAGCCCTTTAGTGTTGCTCCAGTGACCTCAGGATCCCTCTAGACTTGAGACAGTGATCTTGGGTTTTCTCTGGAGTGCCATCAAGGAAATCAAGGCTCCTTTCACGTTTGATGTGGAACACGGAATTGCTCTGCACGCAGTGCAGGGGAATCGGGCCTCATGTCACGGCGAGGGGGAAGTCTCATGGTTTTTCTCGAGTTGCTGCCGGAATCTGGAGTATATTCTCGAGTTAAGACGGGGAGGGACCTTCCAGACACGTGTTTGTTCAGCAACGTCAGGACTCCTGCCTAGGAGCGAGGGACACCTCGGGATTCTCCTCGAGTCTTGGCATGGCAATTGGGAGGCGTCTCCACGTGAGGCGGGAGACCCAGGGTCCCTTTCCACGTGCCACAGGGATCCTGGGACTCCTATCCATTTTCAAGAGGAGTCAGGCATCGTCTCCTTTGTAAGCATTGATCTCCGTGGACCTCTCGAGTTTTCAAAGGATGTGAGGCCTCAGCTCGCGATGAGGCGGAGAATTAGGTCTTTCTCTGTGGTCTCCACAGGGGATTCAGACATCCCTTCGTCTTGGGAGATCCAAGACGAGCCTGCATTCAATTCACTGCAGTGATATCCGGCCTTACTTCGAGTCAGAGCATCTCGGTGTCCATTCCACTTGAGGCCACAAACTCAGGGGTCCTCTCACATACCTGTAGCTGAGAGAAGCCTCCTGTTGAGGTGCTTGTGGAAAGTTGGTATTCCTCTTGAGTCGAAGCCAGGGACTAAGCTCTCATCTCGAGTTGATTTGGGGTCCACGGAGATCTTTCGTGTTGCTCCAGTGACCTCAGGATCCCTCTAGACTTGACACAGTGATCTTGGGTTTTCTCTGGAGTGCCATCAAGGAAATCAAGGCTCCTTTCACGTTTGATGTGGAACACGGAATTGCTCTGCACGCAGTGCAGGGGAATCGGGCCTCATGTCGCGGCGAGGGGGAAGTCTCATGGTTTTTCTCCAGTTGCGGCCTGAACCTGGGGTATATTCTCGAGTTTCGACGGGGAGGGCCCTTCCAGACACGTGTTTGTTCAGCGATGTCAGGACTCCTGCCTAGGAGCGAGGGACACCTCGGGATTCTCCTCGAGTCTTGGCATGGCAATTGGGAGGCGTTTCCACGTGAGGCGGGAGACCCAGGGTCCCTTTCCACGTGCCACAGGGATCCTGGGACTCCTATCCATTTTCAAAAGGAGTCAGGCATCGTCTCCTTTGGAAGCTTTAATCTCCGCGGACCTCTCGAGTTTTCAAAGGATGTGAGGCCTCAGCTCGCGATGAGGCGGAGGACTAGGTCTTTCTCTGTGGTCTCCACAGGGGATTCAGACATCCCTTCGTCTTGGGAGATGCAAGACGAGCCTGCATTCAATTCACTGCAGGGATATCCGGCCTTACTTCGAGTCAGAGCATCTCGGTGTCCATTCCACTTGAGGCCACAAACTCAGGGTCCCTCTCACATACCTGTAGCTGAGAGAAGCCTCTTCTTGAGGTGCTTGTGGAAAGGTGGTGTTCCTCTTGAGTCGAAGCCAAGGACTAAGCTCTCATCTCAAGTTGATTTGGGGTCCACGGAGCACTTTCTTGTTGCTCCATGACCTCAGGATCCCTCTAGACTTGAGACAGTGATCTTGGGTTTTCTCTGGAGTGCCATTAAGGAAATCAGGCTCCTTTCACGTTTGATGTGGAACACGGAATTGCTCTGCACGCAGTGCAGGGGAATCGGGCCTCATCTCGCGGCGAGGGGGAAGTCTCATGGTTTTTCGCGAGTTGCGGCCGGAACCTGTGGTATATTCTCGAGTTACGACGGGGAGGGCCCTTCCAGACACGTGTTTGTTCAGCGAAGTCAGGACTCCTGCCTAGGTGCGAGGGAAACTCGGGATTCTCCTCGAGTCTTGGCATGGCAATTGGGACGCGTCTCCACGTAAGACGGGAGACCCAGGGTCCCTTTCCACGTGCCACAGGGATCCTGGGACTCCTATCCACTTTCAAGAGGAGTCAGGCATCGTCTCCTTGGGAAGCATTCATCTCCTCGGACCTCTCGAGTTTTCAAAGAATGTGAGGCCTCTGGTCAAGTTGCGGCGGAGGACTAGGTCTTTCTCTGTGGTCTCCACAGGGGATTCAGACATCCCTTCGTCTTGGGAGATGCAAGACGAGCCTGCATTCAATTCACTGCAGGGATATCCGGCCTTACATTGAGTCAGAGCATCTCGGTGTCCATTCCACTTGAGGCCACAAACTCAGGGTCCCTCTCACATACCTGTAGCTGAGAGAAACCTCCTCTTGAGGAGCTTTTGGAAAGTTGGTATTCCTCTTGAGTCGAAGCCAGGGACAAAGCTCTCATCTCGAGTTGATTTGGGGTGCACGGAGCCCTTTCGGGTTGCTACAGTGACCTCAGGATCCCTCTAGACTTGAGACAGTGATCTTGGCTTCTCTTTGGAGTGCCATCAAGGAAATCAAGAATACTTTCACGTTTGATGTGGAACACGGAATTGGTCTGCACGCAGTGCAGGAGAATCGGGCCACATCTCAAGGCGAGGGGGAAGTCTTATGGTTTTTCTCGAGTTGCGGCCGGAACCTGGGGTATATTCTTGAGTTACGACGGGGAGGGCCCTTCCAGACAAGTGTTTGTTCAGCGACGTCAGGACTAGTGCCTAGGTGCGAGGAACACCTCGGGATTCTCCTCGTGTCTTGGCATGGCAATTAGGACAAGTCTCCACGTGAGGCGGGAGACCCAGGGTCCCGTTCCACGTGCCACAGGGTTTCTTGGACTCCTATCCATTTTCAAGAGGAGTCAGGCATCGTCTCCTTAGGAAGCATTGATCTCCGCGGACCTCTCGAGTTTTCAAAGATGTGATGCCTCCGGTCGCCATGAGAGGGAGAACTAGGTCTTTCTCTGTGGTCTCCACAGGGGATTCAGACATCCCTTCGTCTTGGGAGATGCAAGACGAGACTTCATTCAATTCACTGCAGGGATTTCCGGCCTTACTTCGAGTCAGAGCATCTCGGTGTCCATTCCGCCTGAGGCCACAAACTCAGGGACCCTCTCACATACCTGTTGCTGAAAGAAGCCTTCTCTTGAGGTGCTTGTGGAAAGTTGGTATTCCTCTTGAGTCGAAGCCAGGGACTAAGCTCTCATCTCGAGTTGATTTGGGGTCCACGGAGCTCTTTCGTGTTGCTACAGTGACCTCAGGATCCCTCTAGACTTGAGACAGTGATGTTGGGGTTTCTCTAGAGTGCCATCAAGGAAATCAAGGCTCCTTTCACTTTTGATGTGGAACACAGAATTCCTCTGCACGCAGTACGGGGGAATCGCGCCTCATCTCGCGGCGAGGGGGAAGGCTCATGTTTTTTCTGGAGTTGCGGCAGTAACCTGGGGTATATTCTCGAGTTACGACGGGGAGGGCCCTTCCAGACACGTGTTTGTTCAGTGACGTCAGGACTCCTGCCTAGGTGCGAGGGACAACTCGGGATTCTCCTCGAGTCTTGGCATGGCAATTGGGACGCGTCTCCACGTGAGGAGGGAGAGGCAGGGTCTTTTTCCACGTGCCACAGGGATCCTGTTTCTCCTATCCATTTTCAAGAGGAGTCAGGCATCGTCTCCTTTCGAAGCATTGATCTCCGCATTCCTCTCGAGTTTTCAAAGGATGTGAGGCCTCCGGCCGCAATCAGGCGGAGAACTACGTCTTTCTCTGTGGTCTCCACAGGGGATTCAGTCATCCCTTCGTCTTGGGAGATGCAAGACGAGCCTGCATTCAATTCACTGCAGGGATATCCGGCCTTACTTCGAGTCAGAGCATCTCGGTGTCCATTCCACTTGAGGCCACAAACTCAGGGTCCCTCTCACATACCTGTAGCTGAGAGCAGCCTCCTCTTGAGGTGCTTGTGGAAAGTTGGTATTCCTCTTGAGTCGAAGCCAGGGACGAAGCTCTCATCTCGAGTTGATTTGGGGTTCACGGAGCCATTTCGATTTGCTACAGTGACCTCAGGATCCCTCTAGACTTGAGACAGTGATCTTGGGGTTTCTCTGGAGTGCCATCAAGGAAATCAAGGCTCCTTTCACGTTTGATGTGGAACACGGAATTGCTCTGCACGCAGTGCAGGGGAATCGGGCCTCATCTTGCGGCGAGGGGGAAGGCTCATGGTTTTTCTCGAGTTGCAGCCCGAACCTGGGGTATATTCTCGAGTTACGATGGGGAGGGCCCTTCCAGACACGTGTTTGTTCAGCGAAGTCAGGACTCCTGCCTAGGTGCGAGGGACACCTCGGGATTCTCCTTGAGCCTTGGCATGGCAATTGGGACGCGTCTCCAGTGAGGCGGAAGACCCAGTGTCCCTTTCCACGTGCCACAGGGATTCTGGGACTCCTATCCATTTTCAAGAGGAGTCAGGCATCGTCTCCTTAGGAAGCATTGATCTCCGCGGACCACTCGAGTTTTCAATGGATGTGACGCCTCCGGTCGGGATGAGGCGGAGAACTAAGTCTTTCTCTGTGGTCTCCACAGGGTTTCAGACATCACTTCGTCTTTGGAGATGCTAGACGAGACTTCATTCAATTTACTGCAGGGATATCCGGCCATACTTCGAGTCAGAGCATCTCGGTGTCCATTCCGCTTGAGGCCACAAACTCAGGGACCCTCTCACATACATGTAGCTGAGAGAAGCCTCCTCTTGAAGTGCTTGTGGAAAGTTGGTATTCCTCTTGAGTCGAAGCCAGGGAAGAAGCTCTCATCTCGAGTTGATTTGGAGTCCACGGAGCCCTTTCGTTTTGCTACAGTGACCTCAGGATACCTCTCGACTTGAGACAGTGATCTTGGGGTTTCTCTGGAGTGCCATCAAGGAAATCAAGGCTCCTTTCACGTTTGATGTGGAACACGGATATTCTCTGCACGCAGTGCAGGGGAACCAGTCCTCATCTTGCGGCGAGGGGGAAGGCTCATGGTTTTTCTCGATTTGTAGCCCGAACCTGTGGTATATTCTCGAGTTACGATGGGGAGGGCCCTTCCAGACACGTGTTTTTCCAGCGACGTCAGGACTCCTGCCTAAGTGCGAGGGACACCTCGGGATTCTCTTCGAGCCTTGGCATGGCAATTGGGACGTGTCTCCACGTGAGGCGGGAGACCCAGGGTCCCTTTCCACGTGCCACAGTGATCCTGGGACTCCTATCCATTTTCAAGAGGAGTCAGGCATCGTCTCCTTTGGAAGCATTGATCTCCGCGGACCTCTCGAGTTTTCAAAGGATGTGACGCCTCCGGTCGTGATGAGGCGGAGAATTAGGTCTTTCTCTGTGGTCTCCACAGTGGATTCAGACATCCCTTCGTCTTGCGAGATGCAAGACGAGCCTGCATTCAATTCACTGCAGGGATGTCCGGCCTTACTTCGAGTCAGAGCATCTCGGTGTCCATTCTACTTGAGGCCACAAACACAGGTTCCCTCTCACATACCTTTAGCTGAGAGAAGCCTCCTCTTGAGGTGCTCGTGGAAAGTTGGTATTCCTCTTGTGTCGAAGCCAGGGACGAAGCTCTCATCTCGAGTTGATTTGGAGTCCACGGACCCCTTTCGTGTTGCTACAGTGACCTCAGGATCCCTCTCGACTTGAGACAGTGGTCTTGGGGTTCCTCTGGAGTGCCATCAAGTAAATCAAGGCTCCTTTCACGTTTGATGTGGAACACGGAATTGCTCTGCACGCAGTGCAGGGGAATCGGGCCTCATCTTGCGGCGACTGGGAAGGCTCATGGTTTTTCTCGAGTTGCAGTCAGAACCTGGGGTATATTCTCGAGTTACAACGGGGAGGGCACTTTCAGACACGTGTTTGTTCAGCGACGTCAGGACTAGTGCCTAGGTGCGAGGGACACCTCGGGATTCTCCTCGAGTCTTTGCATTGCAATTGGGACGCGTCTCCTCGTGAGGTGGGAGACCCAGGGTTCCTTTCCACGTGCCACAGGGATCCTGGGACTCCTATCCATTTTCAAGCGGAGTCAGTCATCGTATCCTTTGGAAGCATTGATCTCCGCGGACCACTCGAGTTTTCAATGGATGTGACGCCTCCGGTCGGGATGAGGCGGAGAACTAAGTCTTTCTCTGTGGTCTCCACAGGGGATTCAGACATCCCTTCGTCTTGGGAGATGCAAGACGAGACTTCATTCAATTTACTGCAGGGATATCCGGCCATACTTCGAGTCAGAGCATCTCGGTGTCCATTCCGCTTGAGGCCACAAACTCAGGGACCCTCTCACATACATGTAGCTGAGAGAAGCCTCCTCTTGAAGTGCTTGTGGAAAGTTGGTATTCCTCTTGAGTCGAAGCCAGGGACGAAGCTCTCATCTCGAGTTGATTTGGAGTCCACGGAGCCCTTTCGTTTTGCTACAGTGACCTCAGGATACCTCTCGACTTGAGACAGTGATCTTGGGGTTTCTCTGGAGTGCCATCAAGGAAATCAAGGCTCCTTTCACGTTTGATGTGGAACACGGATATTCTCTGCACGCAGTGCAGGGGAATCAGGCCTCATCTTGCGGCGAGGGGGAAGGCTCATGGTTTTTCTCGATTTGTAGCCCGAACCTGTGGTATATTCTCGAGTTACGATGGGGAGGGTCCTTCCAGACACGTGTTTTTCCAGCGACGTCAGGACTCCTGCCTAAGTGCGAGGGACACCTCGGGATTCTCTTCGAGCCTTGGCATGGCAATTGGGACGCGTCTCCACGTGAGGCGGGAGACCCAGGGTCCCTTTCCACGTGCCACAGTGATCCTGGGACTCCTATCCATTTTCAAGAGGAGTCAGGCATCGTCTCCTTTGGAAGCATTGATCTCCGCGACCTCTCTAGTTTTCAAAGGATGTGAGGCCTCCAGTCGCGATGAGGCGGAGAACTCGGTCTTTCTCTGTGGTCTCCACATGGGATTCAGACATCCCTTCATCTTGGGAGATGCAAGACGAGCCTGCATTCAATTCACTGCAGGGATATCCGGCCTTTCTTCGAGTCAGAGCATCTCGGTGTCCATTCCACTTCAGGCCACAAACTCAGGGTCCCTCTCACATACCTGTAGCTGAGAGAAGCCTCCTGTTGAGATGCTTGTGGAAAGTTCGTCTTCCTCTTGAGTCGAAGCCAGGGACTAAGCTCTCATCTCGAGTTGATTTGGGGTCCATGGGGCCCTTTTGTGTTGCTCCAGTGACCTCAGGATCCCTCTAGACTTGAGACAGTGATCTTGGGTTTTCTCTGGAGTGCCATCAAGGAAATCAAGGCTCCTTTCACGTCTGATGTGGACACGGAATTGCTCTGCACGCAGTGCAGGGGAATCGGGCCTCATCTCGCGACAAGGGAGATGTCTCATGGTTTTTCTGGAGTTGCGGCCGGAACCTGGGGTATATTCTCGAGTTACGACGGGGAGGGCCCTTCCAGACACGTGTTTGTTCAGCGACGTCAGGACTCCTGCCTAGGTGCGAGGGACACCTCGGGATTCCCCTCGAGTCTTGGCATGGCAATTGGGACGCGTCTCCACGTGAGGCGGGAGACCCAGGGTCCCTTTCCACGTGCCACAGGGATCCTGGGACTCCTATCCATTTTCAAGAGGAGTCAATCATCGTCTCCTTTGGAAGCATTGATCTCCGCGGACCTCTTGAGTTTTCAAAGGATGTGAGGGCTCCGGTCGCAATGAGGCGGAGAACTCGGTCGTTCTCTGTGGTCTCCACAGGGGATTCAGACAACCCTTCATCTTGGGAGATGCAAGACGAGCCTGCATTCAATTCACTGCAGGGATATCATGCCTTACTTCGAGTCAGAGCATCTCGGTGTCCATTCCACTTGAGGCCACAAACTCAGGGTTCCTCTCACATACCTGTAGCTGAGAGAAGCCTCCTCTTGAGGTGCTTGTGGAAAGTTGGTATTCCTCTTGAGTCGAAGCCAGGGACTAAGCTCTCATCTCGAGTTGATTTGGGGTCCAAGGAGCCCTTTCCTTTTGGTCCAGTGACCTCAGGATCCCTCTAGACTTGAGACAGTGATCTTGGGTTTTCTCTGGAGTGCCATCAAGGAAATCAAGGCTCCTTTCATGTTTGATGTGGAACACGGAATTGCTCTGCATGCAGTGCAGGGGAATCGGGCCTCAACTCGCGGCGAGGGGGAAATCTCATGGTTTTTCTCGAGTTGCGGCCCGAACCTGGGGTATATTCTCGAGTTACGACGGGGAGGGCCCTTCCAGACACGTGTTTGTTCAGCGACGTCAGGACTCCTGCCTAGGTGCGAGGGACACCTCGGGATTGTCCTCGAGTCTTGGCATGGCAATTGGGACGCGTCTCCACGTGAGGCGGGAGACCCAGGGTCCCTTTCCACGTGCCACAGGGATCCTGGGACTCCTATCCATTTTCAAGAGGAGTCAGGCATCGTCTCCATTGGAAGCATTGATCTCCGCGGACCTCTCCAGGTTCAAAGGATGTGAGGCCTCCGGTCTCGATGAGGCGGAGAACGAGGTCTTTCTCTGTGGTCTCCACAGGGGATTCAGACAACCCTTCGTCTTGGGAGATGCAAGACGAGCCTGCATTAAATTCACTGCAGGGATATCCGGCCTTACTTCGAGTCAGAGCATCTCCGTGTCCATTCCACTTGAGGCCACAAACTCAGGGTCCCTCTCACATACCTGTAGCTGAGAGAAGCCTCCTCTTGAGGTGCTTGTGGAAAGTTGGTATTCCTCTTGAGTTGAAGCCAGGGACTAAGCTCTCATCTCGAGTTGATTTGGGGTCCACGGAGCCCTTTCGTGTTGCTCCAGTGACCTCAGGATCCCTCTAGACTTGAGACAGTTATCTTGGGTTTACTCTGGAGTGCCATCAAGGAAATCAAGGCTCCTTTCACGTTTGATGTGGAACACAGAATTGCTCTGCACGCAGTGCAGGGGAATCGGGCCTCATCTAGCCGCGAGGGGTAGGTCTCATGGAATTTCTCGAGTTGCGGCCGGAACCTGGGGTATATTCTCGAGTTACTATGGGGAGGGCCCTTCCAGACACGTGTTTGTTCAGCGAAGTCAGGACTCCTGCCTAGGTGCGAGGGACACCTCGGGATTCTCCTCGAGTCTTGGCATGGCAATTGGGACGCATCTCCACCTGAGGCGGGAGACCCAGGGTCCCTTTCCACGTGCCACAGGGATCCTGGGACTCCTATCCATTTTGAAGAGGATTCAGGCATCGTCTCCTTTGGAAGCATTGATCTCCGTGGACCTCTCGAGTTTTCAAAGGATGTGAGGCCTCCGGTCGAGATGAGGCGGAGAACTAAGTCTTTGTCTGTGGTCTCCACAGGGGATTCAGACATCCCTTCGTCTTGGGAGATGCAAGACGAGCCTGCATTCAATTCTCTGCATGGATATCTGCCCTTAATTCGAGTCAGAGAATCTCGGTGTCCATTCCACTTGAGGCCACAAACTCAAGGTCCCTCTCACATACCTGTAACTGAGAGAGGCCTCCTCTTGAGGTGCTTGTGGAAAGTTGGTATTCCTCTTGAGTCGAAGCCAGGGACGAAGCTCTCCTCTCGAGTTGATTTGTCGTCCACGGAGCTCTTTCTTGTTGCTACAGTGACCTCAGGATCCCTCTAGACTTGAGACAGTGATCTTGGCTTTTCTTTGGAGTGCCATCAAGGAAATCAAGAATCTTTTCACGTTTGATGTGGAACACGGAATTGGTCTGCACGCAGTGCAGGGGAATCGGGCCTCATCTCAAGGCGAGGGGGAAGTCTCATGATGTTTCTCGAGTTGCGGCCGGAACCTGGGGTATATTCTCGAGTTACGACGGGGAGAGCCTTTCCAGACACGTGTTTGTTCTGCGACGTCAGGATTCCTGCCTAGGTGCGAGGGACACCTCGGCATTCTCCTCGAGTCTTGGCATGGCAATTAGGACAAGTCTCCACGTGAGGCGGGAGACCCAGGGTCCCGTTCCACGTGCCACAGGGATTCTTGGACTCCTATCCATTTTCAAGAGGAGTCAGGCATCGTCTCCTTTACAAGCATTGATCTCCGCGGACCTCTCGAGTTTTCAAAGTATGTGACGCCTCCGGTCGTGATGAGGCGGAGAACTAGGTCTTTCTCTGTGGTCTCCACAGTGGATTCAGACATCCCTTCGTCTTGCGAGATGCAAGACGAGCCTGCATTCAATTCACTGCAGGGATGTCCGGCCTTACTTCGAGTCAGAGCATCCCGGTGTCCATTCTACTTGAGGCCACAAACACAGGTTCCCTCTCACATAACTTTAGCTGAGAGAAGCCTCCTCTTGAGGTGCTCGTGGAAAGTTGGTATTCCTCTTGAGTCGAAGCCAGGGACGAAGCTCTCATCTCGAGTTGATTTGCAGTCCACGGACCCCTTTCGTGTTGCTACAGTGACCTCAGGATCCCTCTCGACTTGAGACAGTGATCTTGGGGTTTCTCTGGAGTGCCATCAAGTAAATCAAGGCTCCTTTCACGTTTGATGTGGAACACGGAATTGCTCTGCACGCAGTGCAGGGGAATCGGGCCTCATCTTGCGGCGACTGGGAAGGCTCATGGTTTTTCTCGAGTTGCAGTCAGAACCTGGGGTATATTCTCGAGTTACGATGGGGAGGGCCCTTCCAGACACGTGTTTGTTCAGCGACGTCAGGACTCATGCCTAGGTGCGAGGGACACCTCGGGATTCTCCTTGAGCCTTGGCCTGGCAATTGGGACGCGTCTCCAGTGAGGCGCAAGACCCAGGGTCCCTTTCCACGTGCCACAGGGATTCTGGGACTCCTATCCATTTTCAAGAGGAGTCAGGCATCGTCTCCTTAGGAAGCATTGATCTCCGCGGACCTCTCGAGTTTTCAAAGTATGTGAGGCCTATGGTCGCGATGAGGCGGAGATCTAGGTCTTTGTCTGTGGTGTCCACAGGGGATTCAGACATCCCTTCGTCTTGGGAGATCCACGACGAGCCTGCATTCAATTCACTGCAGGGATATCCGGCCTTACATTGAGTCAGAGCATCTCGGTGTCCATTCCACTTGAGGCCACAAACTCAGGGTCCCTCTCACATACCTGTAGCTGAGAGAAACCTCCTCTTGAGGAGCTTTTGGAAAGTTGGTATTCCTCTTGAGTCGAAGCCAGGGACAAAGCTCTCATCTCGAGTTGATTTGGGGTGCACGGAGCCCTTTCGGGTTGCTACAGTGACCTCAGGATCCCTCTAGACTTGAGACAGTGATCTTGGCTTTTCTTTGGAGTGCCATCAAGGAAATCAAGAATCCTTTCACGTTTGATGTGGAACACGGAATTGGTCTGCACGCAGTGCAGGAGAATCGGGCCACATCTCAAGGCGAGGGGGAAGTCTTATGGTTTTTCTCGAGTTGCGGCCGGAACCTGGGGTATATTCCTGAGTTACGACGGGGAGGGCCCTTCCAGACAAGTGTTTGTTCAGCGACGTCAGGACTAGTGCCTAGGTGCGAGGAACACCTCGGGATTCTCCTCGAGTCTTGGCATGGCAATTAGGACAAGTCTCCATGTGAGGCGGGAGACCCAGGTTCCCGTTCCACGTGCCACAGGGTTTCTTGGACTCCTATCCATTTTCAAGAGGAGTCAGGCATCGTCTCCTTAGGAAGCATTGATCTCCGCGGACCTCTCGAGTTTTCAAAGATGTGATGCCTCCGGTCGCCATGAGAGGGAGAACTACGTCTTTCTCTGTGGTATCCACAGGGTATTCAGACATCCCTTCGTCTTGGGAGATGCAAGACGAGCCTGCATTCAATTCACTGCAGGGATATCCAGCCTTACTTCGAGTCAGAGCTTCTCGGTGTCCATTCCACTTGAATCCCCAACTCAGGGCCCTCTCACATAACTTTATCTGAGAGAAGCCTCCTCTTGAGGTGCTTGTGGAAAGTTGCTATTCCTCTAGAGTCGAAGCCAATGAATAAGCTCTCATCACGAGTTGATTTGGGGTCCATGGACCCATTTCATGTTGCTACAGTGACCTCAGGATCCCTCTAGACTTGAGACAGTGATCTCGGGTTTTCTCTGGAGTGCCATCAAGGAAAACAAGGCTCCTTTCACGTTTGATGTGGAACACGGAATTGCTCTGCACGCAGTGCAGGGGAATCGGGCCTCATCTCGCGGCGAGGGGGAAGTCTCATGGTTTTTCTCGAGTTGCGGCCGGAACTTGGGGTATATTCTCGAGTTACGACGGGGAGGTCCGTTCCAGACACGTGTTTCTTCAGCGACGTCAGGACTCCTGCGTCGGTGCGAGGGACACCTCGGGATTCTCCTCGAGTCTTGTCATGGCAATTGGGACGCGTCTCCACGTGAGGCGGGAGATCCAGGGTCCCTTTCCATGTGCCACAGGGATCCTGGGACTCCTATCCATTTTCAAGAGGAGTCAGGCATCGTCTCCTTTGGAAGCATTGATCTCCGCGGACCTCTCGAGTTCTCAAAGGATGTGAGGACTCACGTCGCGATGAGGCGGAGAACAATGTCTTTCTCTATGGTCTCCACAGGGGATTCATACATCCCTTCTTCTTAGGAGATGCAAGACGAGCCTGCATTCAATTCACTGCAGGGATATCCGGCCTTTATTCGAATCAGTGCATCTCGGTGTCCATTACATTTGAGGCCACACACTCAGGGTCCCTCTCACATAAATGTAGCTGAGAGAAACCTCATCTTGAGGTGCTTGTGGAAAGTTGGTATTCCTCTTGAGTTGAAGCCAGGGAGTAAGCTCTCATCTCGAGTTGATTTGGGGTCCACGGAGCTCTTTCGTGTTGCTACAGTAACCTCAGGATCCCTCTAGACTTGAGACAGTGATCTTGGCTTTTCTCTGGAGTGCCATCAAGGAAATCAAGGCTCCTTTCACGTATGATGTGGAACACGGAATTGCTCTGCACGCAGTGCAGGGGAATCGGGCCTCATCTCGCGGCGAGGGGGAATTCTCATGGTTTTTGTCGAGTTGCGGCCGGAACCTAGGGTATGTTCTCGAGTTACGACGGGGAGGGCCCTTCCAGACACCTGTTTGTTCAGCGACGTCAGGACTCCTGCCTAGGTGCGAGGCACAACTCGGGATTCTCCTCGAGTCTTGGCATGGCAATTGGGATGCGTCTCCACGTGAGGCGGGAGACCCAGGGTCCCTTTCCACGTGCCACAGGGATCCTGGGACCACTATCCATTTTCAAGAGGAGTCAGGCATCGTCTCCTTTGGAAGCATTGATCTCCGCACACCTCTCGAGGTTTCAAAGGATGTGAGGCCTCAATTCGGGATGAGGCGGAGAACTAGGTCTTTCTCTGTGGTCTCCACAGTGGATTCAGACATCCCTTCCTCTTGGGAGATGCAAAACGAGCCTGCATTCAATTCACTGCAGGGATATCCGGCCTTACTTCGAGTCAGAGCATCACGCTATCCATTCGACTTGAGGCCACCAGCTCAGGGTCCCTCTCACATACCTGAAGGTGACAGAAGCCTCCTCTTGAGGTGCTTGTTGAAAGTTGGTATTCCTCTTGAGTCGAAGGCAGGGACGAAGCTCTCATCTCGAGTTGTTTGCGGCCCACGAAGCCCTTTCGTGTTGCTACAGTGACCTCAGGATCCCTCTAGACTTGAGACAGTGATCTTGGGTTTTCTCTGGAGTGCCATCAAGGAAATCAAGGCTCCTTTCACGTCTGATGTGGACACGGAATTGCTCTGCACGCAGTGCAGGGGAATCGGGCCTCATCTCGCGACAAGGGAGATGTCTCATGGTTTTTCTGGAGTTGCGGCCGGAACCTGGGGTATATTCTCGAGTTACTATGGGGAGGGCCCTTCCAGACACGTGTTTGTTCAGCGACGTCAGGACTCCTGCCTAGGTGCGAGGGACACCTCGGGATTCCCCTCGAGTCTTGGCATGGCAATTGGGATGCGTCTCCACGTGAGGCGGGAGACCCAGGGTCCCTTTCCACGTGCCACAGGGATCCTGGGACTCCTATCCATTTTCAAGAGGAGTCAGGCATCGTCTCCTTTGGAAGCATTGATCTCCGCGGACCTCTTGAGTTTTCAAAGGATGTGAGGCCTCCGGTCGCAATGAGGCGGAGAACTCGGTCGTTCTCTGTGGTCTCCACAGGGGATTCAGACAACCCTTCGTCTTGGGAGATGCAAGACGAGCCTGCATTCAATTCACTGCAGGGATATCCGGCCTTACTTCGAGTCAGAGCATCTCCGTGTCCATTCCACTTGTGGCCACAAACTCAGGGTCCCTCTCACATACCTGTAGCTGAGAGAAGCCTCCTCTTGAGGTGCTTGTGGAAAGTTGGTATTCCTCTTGAGTTGAAGCCAGGGACTAAGCTCTCATCTCGAGTTGATTTGGGGTCCACGGAGCCCTTTCGTGTTGCTCCAGTGACCTCAGGATCCCTCTAGACTTGAGACAGTGATCTTGGGTTTTCTCTGGAGTGCCATCAAGGAAATCAAGGCTCCTTTCTCGTTTGATGTGGAACACGGAATTGCTCTGCACGCAGTGCAGTGGAATCGGGCCTCATCTAGCCGCGAGGGGTAGGTCTCATGGAATTTCTCGAGTTGCGGCCGGAACCTGGGGTATATTCTCGAGTTACTATGGGGAGGGCCCTTCCAGACACGTGTTTGATCAGCGAAGTCAGGACTCCTGCCTAGGTGCGAGGGACACCTCGGGATTCTCCTCGAGTCTTGGCATGGCAATTGGGACGCGTCTCCACCTGAAGCGCAAGACCCAGGGTCCCTTTCCACGTGCCACAGGGATCCTGGGACTCCTATCCATTTTCAAGAGGAGTCAGGCATCGTCTCCTTAGGAAGCATTGGTCTCCGTGGACCTCTCGAGTTTTCAAAGAATGTGAGGCCTATGGTCGCGATGAGGCGGAGATCTAGGTCTTTGTCTGTGGTGTCCACAGGGGATTCAGACATCCCTTCGTCTTGGGAGATCCACGACGAGCCTGCATTCAATTCACTGCAGGGATATCCGGCCTTACATTGAGTCAGAGCATCTCGGTGTCCATTCCACTTGAGGCCACAAACTCAGGGTCCCTCTCACATACCTGTAGCTGAGAGAAACCTCCTCTTGAGGAGCTTTTGGAAAGTTGGTATTCCTCTTGAGTCGAAGCCAGGGACAAAGCTCTCATCTCGAGTTGATTTGGGGTGCACGGAGCCCTTTCGGGTTGCTACAGTGACCTCAGGATCCCTCTAGACTTGAGACAGTGATCTTGGCTTTTCTTTGGAGTGCCATCAAGGAAATCAAGAATCCTTTCACGTTTGATGTGGAACACGGAATTGGTCTGCACGCAGTGCAGGAGAATCGGGCCACATCTCAAGGCGAGGGGGAAGTCTTATGGTTTTTCTCGAGTTGCGGCCGGAACCTGGGGTATACTCCTGAGTTACGACGGGGAGGGCCCTTCCAGACAAGTGTTTGTTCAGCGACGTCAGGACTAGTGCCTAGGTGCGAGGAACACCTCGGGATTCTCCTCGAGTCTTGGCATGGCAATTAGGACAAGTCTCCATGTGAGGCGGGAGACCCAGGTTCCCGTTCCACGTGCCACAGGGTTTCTTGGACTCCTATCCATTTTCAAGAGGAGTCAGGCATCGTCTCCTTAGGAAGCATTGATCTCCGCGGACCTCTCGAGTTTTCAAAGATGTGATGCCTCCGGTCGCCATGAGAGGGAGAACTACGTCTTTCTCTGTGGTATCCACAGGGTATTCAGACATCCCTTCGTCTTGGGAGATGCAAGACGAGCCTGCATTCAATTCACTGCAGGGATATCCAGCCTTACGTCGAGTCAGAGCTTCTCGGTGTCCATTCCACTTGAATCCCCAACTCAGGGCCCTCTCACATAACTTTATCTGAGAGAAGCCTCCTCTTGAGGTGCTTGTGGAAAGTTGCTATTCCTCTAGAGTCGAAGCCAATGAATAAGCTCTCATCAGGAGTTGATTTGGGGTCCATGGACCCATTTCATGTTGCTACAGTGACCTCAGGATCCCTCTAGACTTGAGACAATGATCTCGGGTTTTCTCTGGAGTGCCATCAAGGAAATCAAGGCTCCTTTCACGTTTGATGTGGAACACGGAATTGCTCTGCACGCAGTGCAGGAGAATCGGGCCTCATCTCGCGGCGAGGGGGAAGTCTCATGGTTTTTCTCGAGTTGCGGCCGGAACCTGGGGTATATTCTCGAGTTACGACGGGGAGGTCCGTTCCAGACACGTGTTTCTTCAGCGACGTCAGGACTCCTGCGTCGGTGCGAGGGACACCTCGGGATTCTCCTCGAGTCTTGTCATGGCAATTGGGACGCGTCTCCACGTGAGGCGGGAGATCCAGGGTCCCTTTCCATGTGCCACAGGGATCCTGGGACTCCTATCCATTTTCAAGAGGAGTCAGGCATCGTCTCCTTTGGAAGCATTGATCTCCGCGGACCTCTCCAGTTTCAAAGGATGTGAGGCCTCCGGTCTCGATGAGGCGGAGAACGAGGTCTTTCTCTGTGGTCTCCACAGGGGATTCAGACAACCCTTCGTCTTGGGAGATGCAAGACGAGCCTGCATTAAATTCACTGCAGGGATATCCGGCCTTACTTCAAGTCAGAGCATCTCCGTGTCCATTCCACTTGAGGCCACAAACTCAGGGTCCCTCTCACATACCTGTAGCTGAGAGAAGCCTCCTCTTGAGGTGCTTGTGGAAAGTTGGTATTCCTCTTGAGTTGAAGCCAGGGACTAAGCTCTCATCTCGAGTTGATTTGGGGTCCACGGAGCCCTTTCATGTTGCTCCAGTGACCTCAGGATCCCTCTAGACTTGAGACAGTGATCTTGGGTTTACTCTGGAGTGCCATCAAGGAAATCAAGGCTCCTTCCACGTTTGATGTGGAACACAGAATTGCTCTGCACGCAGTGCAGCGGAATCGGGCCTCATCTAGCCGCGAGGGGTAGGTCTCATGGAATTTCTCGAGTTGCGGCCGGAACCTGGGGTATATTCTCGAGTTACTATGGGGAGGGCCCTTCCAGACACGTGTTTGTTCAGCGAAGTCAGGACTCCTGCCTAGGTGCGAGGGACACCTCGGGATTCTCCTCGAGTCTTGGCATGGCAATTGGGACGCGTCTCCACCTGAGGCGGGAGACCCAGGGTCCCTTTCCACGTGCCACAGGGATCCTGGGACTCCTATCCATTTTGAAGAGGATTCAGGCATCGTCTCCTTTGGAAGCATTGATCTCCGTGGACCTCTCGAGTTTTCAAAGGATGTGAGGCCTCCGGTCGCGATGAGGCGGAGAACTAAGTCTTTGTCTGTGGTCTCCACAGGGGATTCAGACATCCCTTCGTCTTGGGAGATGCAAGACGAGCCTGCATTCAATTCTCTGCATGGATATCTGCCCTTACTTCGAGTCAGAGCATCTCGGTGTCCATTCCACTTGAGGCCACAAACTCAAGGTCCCTCTCACATACCTGTAACTGAGAGAGGCCTCCTCTTGAGGTGCTTGTGGAAAGTTGGTATTCCTCTTGAGTCGAAGCCAGGGACGAAGCTCTCCTCTCGACTTGATTTGTCGTCCACGGAGCTCTTTCTTGTTGCTACAGTGACCTCAGGATCCCTCTAGACTTGAGACAGTGATCTTGGCTTTTCTTTGGAGTGCCATCAAGGAAATCAAGAATCTTTTCACGTTTGATGTGGAACACGGAATTGGTCTGCACGCAGTGCAGGGGAATCGGGCCTCATCTCAAGGCGAGGGGGAAGTCTCATGATGTTTCTCGAGTTGCGGCCGGAACCTGGGGTATATTCTCGAGTTACGACGGGGAGAGCCTTTCCAGACACGTGTTTGTTCTGCGACGTCAGGATTCCTGCCTAGGTGCTAGGGACACCTCGGCATTCTCCTCGAGTCTTGGCATGGCAATTAGGACAAGTCTCCACGTGAGGCGGGAGACCCAGGGTCCCGTTCCACGTGCCACAGGTATTCTTGGACTCCTATCCATTTTCAAGAGGAGTCAGGCATCGTCTCCTTTACAAGCATTGATCTCCGCGGACCTCTCGAGTTTTCAAAGGATGTGACGCCTCCGGTCGTGATGAGGCGGAGAACTAGGTCTTTCTCTGTGGTCTCCACAGTGGATTCAGACATCCCTTCGTCTTGCGAGATGCAAGACGAGCCTGCATTCAATTCACTGCAGGGATGTCCGGCCTTACTTCGAGTCAGAGCATCCCGGTGTCCATTCTACTTGAGGCCACAAACACAGGTTCCCTCTCACATACCTTTAGCTGAGAGAAGCCTCCTCTTGAGGTGCTCGTGGAAAGTTGGTATTCCTCTTGAGTCGAAGCCAGGGACGAAGCTCTCATCTCGAGTTGATTTGGAGTCCACGGACCCCTTTCGTGTTGCTACAGTGACCTCAGGATCCCTCTCGACTTGAGACAGTGATCTTGGGGTTTCTCTGGAGTGCCATCAAGTAAATCAAGGCTCCTTTCACGTTTGATGTGGAACACGGAATTGCTCTGCACGCAGTGCAGGGGAATCGGGCCTCATCTTGCGGCGACTGGGAAGGCTCATGGTTTTTCTCGAGTTGCAGTCAGAACCTGGGGTATATTCTCGAGTTACGATGGGGAGGGCCCTTCCAGACACGTGTTTGTTCAGCGACGTCAGGACTCCTGCCTAGGTGCGAGGGACACCTCGGGATTCTCCTTTAGCCTTGGCCTGGCAATTGGGACGCGTCTCCAGTGAGGCGCAAGACCCAGGGTCCCTTTCCACGTGCCACAGGGATCCTGGGACTCCTATCCATTTTCAAGAGGAGTCAGGCATCGTCTCCTTAGGAAGCATTGATCTCCGCGGACCTCTCGAGTTTTCAAAGTATGTGAGGCCTATGGTCGCGATGAGGCGGAGATCTAGGTCTTTGTCTGTGGTGTCCACAGGGGATTCAGACATCCCTTCGTCTTGGGAGATCCACGACGAGCCTGCATTCAATTCACTGCAGGGATATCCGGCCTTACATTGAGTCAGAGCATCTCGGTGTCCATTCCACTTGAGGCCACAAACTCAGGGTCCCTCTCACATACCTGTAGCTGAGAGAAACCTCCTCTTGAGGAGCTTTTGGAAAGTTGGTATTCCTCTTGAGTCGAAGCCAGGGACAAAGCTCTCATCTCGAGTTGATTTGGGGTGCACGGAGCCCTTTCGGGTTGCTACAGTGACCTCAGGATCCCTCTAGACTTGAGACAGTGATCTTGGCTTTTCTTTGGAGTGCCATCAAGGAAATCAAGAATCCTTTCACGTTTGATGTGGAACACGGAATTGGTCTGCACGCAGTGCAGGAGAATCGGGCCACATCTCAAGGCGAGGGGGAAGTCTTATGGTTTTTCTCGAGTTGCGGCCGGAACCTGGGGTATATTCCTGAGTTACGACGGGGAGGGCCCTTCCAGACAAGTGTTTGTTCAGCGACGTCAGGACTAGTGCCTAGGTGCGAGGAACACCTCGGGATTCTCCTCGAGTCTTGGCATGGCAATTAGGACAAGTCTCCATGTGAGGCGGGAGACCCAGGTTCCCGTTCCACGTGCCACAGGGTTTCTTGGACTCCTATCCATTATCAAGAGGAGTCAGGCATCGTCTCCTTAGGAAGCATTGATCTCCGCGGACCTCTCGAGTTTTCAAAGATGTGATGCCTCCGGTCGCCATGAGAGGGAGAACTACGTCTTTCTCTGTGGTATCCACAGGGTATTCAGACATCCCTTCGTCTTGGGAGATGCAAGACGAGCCTGCATTCAATTCACTGCAGGGATATCCAGCCTTACTTCGAGTCAGAGCTTCTCGGTGTCCATTCCACTTGAATCCCCAACTCAGGGCCCTCTCACATAACTTTATCTGAGAGAAGCCTCCTCTTGAGGTGCTTGTGGAAAGTTGCTATTCCTCTAGAGTCGAAGCCAATGAATAAGCTCTCATCACGAGTTGATTGGGGTCCATGGACCCATTTCATGTTGCTACAGTGACCTCAGGATCCCTCTAGACTTGAGACAGTGATCTCGGGTTTTCTCTGGAGTGCCATCAAGGAAATCAAGGCTCCTTTCACGTTTGATGTGGAACACGGAATTGCTCTGCACGCAGTGCAGGGGAATCGGGCCTCATCTCGCGGCGAGGGGGAAGTCTCATGGTTTTTCTCGAGTTGCGGCCGGAACCTGGGGTATATTCTCGAGTTACGACGGGGAGGTCCGTTCCAGACACGTGTTTCTTCAGCGACGTCAGGACTCCTGCGTCGGTGCGAGGGACACCTCGGGATTCTCCTCGAGTCTTGTCATGGCAATTGGGACGCGTCTCCACGTGAGGCGGGAGATCCAGGGTCCCTTTCCATGTGCCACAGGGATCCTGGGACTCCTATCCATTTTCAAGAGGAGTCAGGCATCGTCTCCTTTGGAAGCATTGATCTCCGCGGACCTCTCGAGTTCTCAAAGGATGTGAGGACTCACGTCGCGATGAGGCGGAGAACAATGTCTTTCTCTATGGTCTCCACAGGGGATTCATACATCCCTTCTTCTTAGGAGATGCAAGACGAGCCTGCATTCAATTCACTGCAGGGATATCTGGCCTTTATTCGAATCAGTGCATCTCGGTGTGCATTACATTTGAGGCCACACACTCAGGGTCCCTCTCACATAAATGTAGCTGAGAGAAACCTCATCTTGAGGTGCTTGTGGAAAGTTGGTATTCCTCTTGAGTCGAAGCCAGGGAGTAAGCTCTCATCTCGAGTTGATTTGGGGTCCACGGAGCTCTTTCGTGTTGCTACAGTAACCTCAGGATCCCTCTAGACTTGAGACAGTGATCTTGGCTTTTCTCTGGAGTGCCATCAAGGAAATCAAGGCTCCTTTCACGTATGATGTGGAACACGGAATTGCTCTGCACGCAGTGCAGGGGAATCGGGCCTCATCTCGCGGCGAGGGGGAATTCTCATGGTTTTTGTCGAGTTGCGGCCGGAACCTAGGGTATGTTCTCGAGTTACGACGGGGAGGGCCCTTCCAGACACCTGTTTGTTCAGCGACGTCAGGACTCCTGCCTAGGTGCGAGGCACAACTCGGGATTGTCCTCGAGTCTTGGCATGGCAATTGGGACGCGTCTCCACGTGAGGCGGGAGACCCAGGGTCCCTTTCCACGTGCCACAGGGATCCTGGGACCACTATCCATTTTCAAGAGGAATCAGGCATCGTCTCCTTTGGAAGCATTGATCTCCGCACACCTCTCGAGGTTTCAAAGGATGTGAGGCCTCAATTCGGGATGAGGCGGAGAACTAGGTCTTTCTCTGTGGTCTCCACAGTGGATTCAGACATCCCTTCCTCTTGGGAGATGCAAAACGAGCCTGCATTCAATTCACTGCAGGGATATCCGGCCTTACTTCGAGTCAGAGCATCACGCTATCCATTCGACTTGAGGCCACCAGCTCAGGGTCCCTCTCACATACCTGAAGGTGACAGAAGCCTCCTCTTGAGGTGCTTGTGGAAAGTTGGTATTCCTCTTGAGTCGAAGGCAGGGACGAAGCTCTCATCTCGAGTTGTTTGCGGCCCACGAAGCCCTTTCGTGTTGCTACAGTGACCTCAGGATCCCTCTAGACTTGAGACAGTGATCTTGGGTTTTCTCTGGAGTGCCATCATGGAAATCAAGGCTCCTTTCACGTCTGATGTGGACACGGAATTGCTCTGCACGCAGTGCAGGGGAATCGGGCCTCATCTCGCGACAAGGGAGATGTCTCATGGTTTTTCTGGAGTTGCGGCCGGAACCTGGGGTATATTCTCAAGTTACGACGGGGAGGGCCCTTCCAGACACGTGTTTGTTCAGCGACGTCAGGACTCCTGCCTAGGTGCGAGGGACACCTCGGGATTCCCCTCGAGTCTTGGCATGGCAATTGGGACGGGTCTCCACGTGAGGCGGGAGACCCAGGGTCCCTTTCCACGTGCCACAGGGATCCTGGGACTCCTATCCATTTTCAAGAGGAGTCAGGCATCGTCTCCTTTGGAAGCATTGATCTCCGCGGACCTCTTGAGTTTTCAAAGGATGTGAGGCCTCCGGTCGCAATGAGGCGGAGAACTCGGTCGTTCTCTGTGGTCTCCACAGGGGATTCAGACAACCCTTCGTCTTGGGAGATGCAAGACGAGCCTGCATTCAATTCACTGCAGGGATATCATGCCTTACTTCGAGTCAGAGCATCTCCGTGTCCATTCCACTTGAGGCCAAAAACTCAGGGTTCCTCTCACATACCTGTAGCTGAGAGAAGCCTCCTCTTGAGGTGCTTGTGGAAAGTTGGTATTCCTCTTGAGTCGAAGCCAGGGACTAAGCTCTCATCTCGAGTTGATTTGGGGTCCACGGAGCCCTTTCCTTTTGGTCCAGTGACCTCAGGATCCCTCTAGACTTGAGACAGTGATCTTGGGTTTTCTCTGGAGTGCCATCAAGGAAATCAAGGCTCCTTTCACGTTTGATGTGGAACACGGAATTGCTCTGCATGCAGTGCAGGGGAATTGGGCCTCAACTCGCGGCGAGGGGGAAATCTCATGGTTTTTCTCGAGTTGCGGCCGGAACCTGGGGTATATTCTCGAGTTACGACGGGGAGGGCCCTTCCAGACACGTGTTTGTTCAGCGACGTCAGGACTCCTGCCTAGGTGCGAGGGACACCTCGGGATTGTCCTCGAGTCTTGGCATGGCAATTGGGACGCGTCTCCACGTGAGGCGGGAGACCCAGGGTCCCTTTCCACGTGCCACAGGGATCCTGGGACTCCTATCCATTTTCAAGAGGAGTCAGGCATCGTCTCCATTGGAAGTATTGATCTCCGCGGACCTCTACAGTTTCAAAGGATGTGAGGCCTCCGGTCTCGATGAGGCGGAGAACGAGGTCTTTCTCTGTGGTCTCCACAGGGGATTCAGACAACCCTTCGTCTTGGGAGATGCAAGACGAGCCTGCATTAAATTCACTGCAGGGATATCCGGCCTTACTTCGAGTCAGAGCATCTCCGTGTCCATTCCACTTGAGGCCACAAACTCAGGGTCCCTCTCACATACCTGTAGCTGAGAGAAGCCTCCTCTTGATGTGCTTGTGGAAAGTTGGTATTCCTCTTGAGTTGAAGCCAGGGACTAAGCTCTCATCTCGAGTTGATTTGGGGTCCACGGAGCCCTTTCGTGTTGCTCCAGTGACCTCAGGATCCCTCTAGACTTGAGACAGTGATCTTGGGTTTTCTCTGGAGTGCCATCAAGGAAATCAAGGCTCCTTTCACGTTTGATGTGGAACACGGAATTGCTCTGCACGCAGTGCAGGGGAATCGGGCCTCATCTAGCCGCGAGGGGTAGGTCTCATGGAATTTCTCGAGTTGCGGCCGGAACCTGGGGTATATTCTCGAGTTACTATGGGGAGGGCCCTTCCAGACACGTGTTTGTTCAGCGAAGTCAGGACTCCTGCCTAGGTGCGAGGGACACCTCGGGATTCTCCTCGAGTCTTGGCATGGCAATTGGGACGCGTCTCCACCTGAGGCGCAAGACCCAGGGTCCCTTTCCACGTGCCACAGGGATCCTGGGACTCCTATCCATTTTCAAGAGGAGTCAGGCATCGTCTCCTTAGGAAGCATTGATCTCCGTGGACCTCTCGAGTTTTCAAAGTATGTGAGGCCTATGGTCGCGATGAGGCGGAGATCTAGGTCTTTGTCTGTGGTGTCCACAGGGGATTCAGACATCCCTTCGTCTTGGGAGATCCACGACGAGCCTGCATTCAATTCACTCCAGGGATATCCGGCCTTACATTGAGTCAGAGCATCTCGGTGTCCATTCCACTTGAGGCCACAAACTCAGGGTCCCTCTCACATACCTGTAGCTGAGAGAAACCTCCTCTTGAGGAGCTTTTGGAAAGTTGGTATTCCTCTTGAGTCGAAGCCAGGGACAAAGCTCTCATCTCGAGTTGATTTGGGGTGCACGGAGCCCTTTCGGGTTGCTACAGTGACCTCAGGATCCCTCTAGACTTGAGACAGTGATCTTGGCTTTTCTTTGGAGTGCCATCAAGGAAATCAAGAATCCTTTCACGTTTGATGTGGAACACGGAATTGGTCTGCACGCAGTGCAGGAGAATCGGGCCACATCTCAAGGCGAGGGGGAAGTCTTATGGTTTTTCTCGAGTTGCGGCCGGAACCTGGGGTATACTCCTGAGTTACGACGGGGAGGGCCCTTCCAGACAAGTGTTTGTTCAGCGACGTCAGGACTAGTGCCTAGGTGCGAGGAACACCTCGGGATTCTCCTCGAGTCTTGGCATGGCAATTAGGACAAGTCTCCATGTGAGGCGGGAGACCCAGGTTCCCGTTCCACGTGCCACAGGGTTTCTTGGACTCCTATCCATTTTCAAGAGGAGTCAGGCATCGTCTCCTTAGGAAGCATTGATCTCCGCGGACCTCTCGAGTTTTCAAAGATGTGATGCCTCCGGTCGCCATGAGAGGGAGAACTACGTCTTTCTCTGTGGTATCCACAGGGTATTCAGACATCCCTTCGTCTTGGGAGATGCAAGACGAGCCTGCATTCAATTCACTGCAGGGATATCCAGCCTTACTTCGAGTCAGAGCTTCTCGGTGTCCATTCCACTTGAATCCCCAACTCAGGGCCCTCTCACATAACTTTATCTGAGAGAAGCCTCCTCTTGAGGTGCTTGTGGAAAGTTGCTATTCCTCTAGAGTCGAAGCCAATGAATAAGCTCTCATCAGGAGTTGATTTGGGGTCCATGGACCCATTTCATGTTGCTACAGTGACCTCAGGATCCCTCTAGACTTGAGACAGTGATCTCGGGTTTTCTCTGGAGTGCCATCAAGGAAATCAAGGCTCCTTTCACGTTTGATGTGGAACACGGAATTGCTCTGCACGCAGTGCAGGGGAATCGGGCCTCATCTCGCGGCGAGGGGGAAGTCTCATGGTTTTTCTCGAGTTGCGGCCGGAACCTGGGGTATATTCTCGAGTTACGACGGGGAGGTCCGTTCCAGACACGTGTTTCTTCAGCGACGTCAGGACTCCTGCGTCGGTGCGAGGGACACCTCGGGATTCTCCTCGAGTCTTGTCATGGCAATTGGGACGCGTCTCCACGTGAGGCGGGAGATCCAGGGTCCCTTTCCATGTGCCACAGGGATCCTGGGACTCCTATCCATTTTCAAGAGGAGTCAGGCATCGTCTCCTTTGGAAGCATTGATCTCCGCGGACCTCTCGAGTTCTCAAAGGATGTGAGGACTCACGTCGCGATGAGGCGGAGAACAATGTCTTTCTCTATGGTCTCCACAGGGGATTCATACATCCCTTCTTCTTAGGAGATGCAAGACGAGCCTGCATTCAATTCACTGTAGGGATATCCGGCCTTTATTCGAATCAGTGCATCTCGGTGTCCATTACATTTGAGGCCACACACTCAGGGTCCCTCTCACATAAATGTAGCTGAGAGAAACCTCATCTTGAGGTGCTTGTGGAAAGTTGGTATTCCTCTTGAGTCGAAGCCAGGGAGTAAGCTCTCATCTCGAGTTGATTTGGGGTCCACGGAGCTCTTTCGTGTTGCTACAGTAACCTCAGGATCCCTCTAGACTTGAGACAGTGATCTTGGCTTTTCTCTGGAGTGCCATCAAGGAAATCAAGGCTCCTTTCACGTTTGATGTGGAACACGGAATTGCTCTGCACGCAGTGCAGGGGAATCGGGCCTCATCTCGCGGCGAGGGGGAATTCTCATGGTTTTTGTCGAGTTGCGGCCGGAACCTGGGGTATGTTCTCGAGTTACGACGGGGAGGTCCGTTCCAGACACGTGTTTGTTCAGCAACGTCAGGACTCCTGCGTCGGTGCGAGGCACAACTCGGGATTCTCCTCGAGTCTTGGCATGGCAATTGGGACGCGTCTCCACGTGAGGCGGGAGACCCAGGGTCCCTTTCCACGTGCCACAGGGATCCTGGGACCACTATCCATTTTCAAGAGGAGTCAGGCATCGTCTCCTTTGGAAGCATTGATCTCCGCACACCTCTCGAGGTTTCAAAGGATGTGAGGCCTCAATTCGGGATGAGGCGGAGAACTAGGTCTTTCTCTGTGGTCTCCACAGTGGATTCAGACATCCCTTCCTCTTGGGAGATGCAAAACGAGCCTGCATTCAATTCACTGCAGGGATATCCGGCCTTACTTCGAGTCAGAGTATCACGCTATCCATTCGACTTGAGGCCACCAGCTCAGGGTCCCTCTCACATACCTGAAGGTGACAGAAGCCTCCTCTTGAGGTGCTTGTGGAAAGTTGGTATTCCTCTTGAGTCGAAGGCAGGGACGAAGCTCTCATCTCGAGTTGTTTGCGGCCCACGAAGCCCTTTCGTGTTGCTACAGTGACCTCAGGATCCCTCTAGAATTGAGACAGTGATCTTGGGTTTTCTCTGGAGTGCCATCAAGGTAATCAAGGCTCCTTTCACGTTTGATGTGGAACACGGAATTGCTTTGCTCGCAGTGCAGGGGAATCGGGCCTCATCTCGCGACAAGGGAGATGTCTCATGGTTCTTCTGGAGTTGCGGCCGGAACCTGGGGTATATTCTGGAGTTACGACGGGGAGGGCCCTTCAAGACACGTGTTTGTTCAGCGACGTCACGACTCCTGCCTAGGTGCGAGGGACACCTCGGGATTCTCCTCGAGTCTTGGAATGGCAATTGGGACCCGTCTCCACGTGAGGCGGGAGACCCAGGGTCCCTTTCCACGTGCCACAGGGATCCTGGGACTCCTATCCATTTTCAAGAGGAGTCAGGCATCGTCTCCTTTGGAAGCATTGATCTCCATGGACCTCTCGAGTTTTCAAAGGATTCGAGGCCTCCGGTCGCGATGAGGCGGA
Organism: Dama dama; assembly: GCF_033118175.1. Taxonomy (NCBI): domain Eukaryota; kingdom Metazoa; phylum Chordata; class Mammalia; order Artiodactyla; family Cervidae; genus Dama; species Dama dama. Next base: position 781,706 of record NC_083713.1, read on the forward strand.
GAACTAGGTTTTCTCTGTGGTCTCCACAGTGGATTCAGACATCCCTTCGCCTTGGGAGATGCAAGACGAGCCTGCATTCAATTCACTGCAGGGATATCCAGCCTTACTCCGAGTCAGAGCATCACAGTGTCCATTGCACTTGAGGCCACAAACTCAGGGTTTCTCTCACATACCTGTATCTCAGAGAAACCTCCTCTTGAGGTGCTTGTGAAAAGTTGGTATTCCTCTAGAGTAGAAGCCACGGACGAAGCTCTCATCTCGAGTTGATTTGGGTTCCATGGAGCCCTTTCGTGTTCCTCCAGTGACCTCAGGATCCCTCTAGACTTGAGACAGTGATCTTGGGTTTTCTTTGGAGTGCCATCAAGGAAATCAAGTCTCCTTTAACGTCTGATGTGGAACACGGAATTGCTCTGCACGCAGTGCAGGGGAATCTGGCCTCATCTCACGGCGAGGAGGAAGTCTCATGGTTTTTCTCGAGAAGCGGCTGGAACCTGGGGAATATTCTCGAGTTACGACGGGGAGGGCCCTTCCAGACACGTGTTTGTTCAGCGACGTCAGGACTCCTGCCTAGGTGCGAGGGACACCTCGCGATTCTCCTCGAGTCTTGGCATGGCAATTGGGATGCGTCTCCACGTGAGGCAAGAGACCCAGGGTCCCTTTCCACGTGCCACAGGGATCCTGGGACTTCTATCCATTTGCAAGAGGAGTCAGGCATCGTCTCCTTTGGCAGCATTGATCTGAGCGAACCTCTCGAGTTTTCAAAGGATATGAGGCCTCCGTTCGCGTTGAGGTGGAGGACTAGGTCTTTCGCTGTGGTCTCCACAGGGGATTCAGACATCCCTTTGTCTTGGGAGATGCAAGACGAGCCTGCATTCAATTCACTGCAGGGATATCCGGCCTTACTTCAAGTCAGAGCATCTCGGTGTCCATTCCACTTGAGGCCACAAACTCAGGGTCCCTCTCACATACCTGTAGCTGAGAGAAGCCTCCTCTTGAGGTGCTTGTGGAAAGTTGGTATTCCTCTTGAGTCGAAGCCAGGGACTAAGCTCTCATCTCGAGTTGATTTGGGGACCACGGAGCCCTTTCTTGTTGCTACAGTGACCTCAGGATCCCTCTAGACTTGAGACAGTAATCTTGGGTTTTCTCTGGAGTGCCATCAAGGAAATCAAGGCTCCTTTCACGTTTGATGTGGAACACAGAATTGCTCTGCACGCAGTTCAGGGGAATCGGGCCTCATCTCGCGGCGAGGGGGAAGGCTCATGATTTTTCTGGAGTTGCGGCCGGAACCTGGGGTATATTCTCGAGTTACAACGGGGAGGGCCCTTTCAGACACGTGTTTGTTCAGCAACGTCAGGACTAGTGCCTAGGTGCGAGGGACACCTCGGGATTCTCCTCGAGTCTTTGCATTGCAATTGGGACGCGTCTCCTCGTGAGGTGGGAGACCCAGTGTTCCTTTCCACGTGCCACAGGGATCCTGGGACTCCTATCCATTTTCAAGCGGAGTCAGTCATCGTATCCTTTGGAAGCATTGATCTCCGCGGACCACTCGAGTTTTCAATGGATGTGACGCCTCCGGTCGGGATCAGGCGGAGAACTAAGTCTTTCTCTGTTGTCTCCACAGGGGATTCAGACATCCCTTCGTCTTGGGAGATGCAAGACGAGACTTCATTCAATTTACTGCAGGGATATCCGGCCATACTTCGAGTCAGAGCATCTCGGTGTCCATTCCGCTTGAGGCCACAAACTCAGGGACCCTCTCACATACATGTAGCTGAGAGAAGCCTCCTCTTGAAGTGCTTGTGGAAAGTTGGTATTCCTCTTGAGTCGAAGCCAGGGACGAAGCTCTCATCTCGAGTTGATTTGGAGTCCACGGAGCCCTTTCGTTTTGCTACAGTGACCTCAGGATACCTCTCGACTTGAGACAGTGATCTTGGGGTTTCTCTGGAGTGTCATCAAGGAAATCAAGGCTCCTTTCACGTTTGATGTGGAACACGGATATTCTCTGCACGCAGTGCAGGGGAATCAGGCCTCATCTTGCGGCGAGGGGGAAGGCTCATGGTTTTTCTCGATTTGTAGCCCGAACCTGTGGTATATTCTCGAGTTACGATGGGGAGGGTCCTTCCAGACACGTGTTTTTCCAGCGACGTCAGGACTCCTGCCTAAGTGCGAGGGACAACTCGGGATTCTCTTCGAGCCTTGGCATGGCAATTGGGACGCATCTCCACGTGAGGCGGGAGACCCAGGGTCCCTTTCCACGTGCCACAGTGATCCTGGGACTCCTATCCATTTTCAAGAGGAGTCAGGCATCGTCTCCTTTGGAAGCATTGATCTCCGCGACCTCTCGAGTTTTCAAAGGATGTGAGGCCTCCAGTCGCGATGAGGTGGAGAACTCGGTCTTTCTCTGTGGTCTCCACAGGGGATTCAGACATCCCTTCATCTTGGGAGATGCAAGACGAGCCTGCATTCAATTCACTGCAGGGATATCCGGCCTTTCTTCGAGTCAGAGCATCTCGGTGTCCATTCCACTTCAGGCCACAAACTCAGGGTCCCTCTCACATACCTGTAGCTGAGAGAAGCCTCCTGTTGAGATGCTTGTGGAAAGTTCGTCTTCCTCTTGAGTCGAACCCAGGGACTAAGCTCTCATCTCGAGTTGATTTGGAGTCCATGGGGCCCTTTTGTGTTGCTCCAGTGACCTCAGGATCCCTCTAGACTTGAGACAGTGATCTTGGGTTTTCTCTGGAGTGCCATCAAGGAAATCAAGGCTCCTTTCACGTCTGATGTGGACACGGAATTGCTCTGCACGCAGTGCAGGGGAATCGGGCCTCATCTCGCGACAAGGGAGATGTCTCATGGTTTTTCTGGAGTTGCGGCCGGAACCTGGGGTATATTCTCGAGTTACTATGGGGAGGGCCCTTCCAGACACGTGTTTGTTCAGAGACGTCAGGACTCCTGCCTAGGTGCGAGGGACACCTCGGGATTGTCCTCGAGTCTTGGCATGGCAATTGGGACGCGTCTCCACGTGAGGCGGGAGACCCAGGGTCCCTTTCCACGTGTCACAGGGATCCTGGGACTCCTATCCATTTTCAAGAGGAGTCAGGCATCGTCTCCATTGGAAGTATTGATCTCCGCGGACCTCTCCAGTTTCAAAGGATGTGAGGCCTCCGGTCTCGATGAGGCGGAGAACGAGGTCTTTCTCTGTGGTCTCCACAGGGGATTCAGACAACCCTTCGTCTTGGGAGATGCAAGACGAGCCTGCATTAAATTCACTGCAGGGATATCCGGCCTTACTTCGAGTCAGAGCATCTCCGTGTCCATTCCACTTGAGGCCACAAACTCAGGGTCCCTCTCACATACCTGTAGCTGAGAGAAGCCTCCTCTTGAGGTGCTTGTGGAAAGTTGGTATTCCTCTTGAGTCGAAGCCAGGGACTAAGCTCTCATCTCGAGTTGATTTGGGGTCCACGGAGCCCTTTCGTGTTGCTCCAGTGACCTCAGGATCCCTCTAGACTTGAGACAGTGATCTTGGGTTTTCTCTGGAGTGCCATCAAGGAAATCAAGGCTCCTTTCACGTTTGATGTGGAACACGGAATTGCTCTGCACGCAGTGCAGGGGAATCGGGCCTCATCTAGCCGCGAGGGGTAGGTCTCATGGAATTTCTCGAGTTGCGGCCGGAACCTGGGGTATATTCTCGAGTTACTATGGGGAGGGCCCTTTCAGACACGTGTTTGTTCAGCGAAGTCAGGACTCCTGCCTAGGTGCGAGGGACACCTCGGGATTCTCCTCGAGTCTTGGCATGGCAATTGGGACGCGTCTCCACCTGAGGCGGGAGACCCAGGGTCCCTTTCCACGTGCCACAGGGATCCTGGGACTCCTATCCATTTTGAAGAGGATTCAGGCATCGTCTCCTTTGGAAGCATTGATCTCCGTGGACCTCTCGAGTTTTCAAAGGATGTGAGGCCTCCGGTCGCGATGAGGCGGAGAACTAAGTCTTTGTCTGTGGTCTCCACAGGGGATTCAGGCATCCCTTCGTCTTGGGAGATGCAAGACGAGCCTGCATTCAATTCTCTGCATGGATATCTGCCCTTACTTCGAGTCAGAGCATCTCGGTGTCCATTCCACTTGAGGCCACAAACTCAAGGTCCCTCTCACATACCTGTAACTGAGAGAGGCCTCTTCTTGAGGTGCTTGTGGAAAGTTGGTATTCCTCTTGAGTCGAAGCCAGGGACGAAGCTCTCTTTTCGAGTTGATTTGTCGTCCACGGAGCTCTTTCTTGTTGCTAAAGTGACCTCAGGAACCCTCTAGACTTGAGACAGTGATCTTGGCTTTTCTTTGGAGTGCCATCAAGGAAATCAAGAATCTTTTCACGTTTGATGTGGAACACGGAATTGGTCTGCACGCAGTGCAGGGGAATCGGGCCTCATCTCAAGGAGAGGGGGAAGTCTCATGATGTTTCTCGAGTTGCGGCCGGAACCTGGGGTATATTCTCGAGTTACGACGGGGAGGGCCTTTCCAGACACGTGTTTGTTCTGCGACGTCAGGATTCCTGCCTAGGTGTGAGGGACACCTCGGCATTCTCCTCGAGTCTTGGCATGGCAATTAGGACAGTCTCCACGTGAGGCGGGAGACCCAGGGTCCCGTTCCACGTGCCACAGGGATTCTTGGACTCCTATCCATTTTCAAGAGGAGTCAGGCATCGTCTCCTTTACAAGCATTGATCTCCGCGGACCTCTCGAGTTTTCAAAGGATGTGACGCCTCCGGTCGTGATGAGGCGGAGAACTAGGTCTTTCTCTGTGGTCTCCACAGTGGATTCAGACATCCCTTCGTCTTGCGAGATGCAAGACGAGCCTGCATTCAATTCACTGCAGGGATGTCCGGCCTTACTTCGAGTCAGAGCATCTCGGTGTCCATTCTACTTGAGGCCACAAACACAGGTTCCCTCTCACATACCTTTAGCTGAGAGAAGCCTCATCTTGAGGTGCTCGTGGAAAGTTGGTATTCCTCTTGAGTCGAAGCCAGGGACGAAGCTCTCATCTCGAGTTGATTTGGAGTCCACGGACCCCTTTCGTGTTGCTACAGTGACCTCAGGATCCCTCTCGACTTGAGACAGTGATCTTGGGGTTTCTCTGGAGTGCCATCAAGTAAATCAAGGCTCCTTTCACGTTTGATGTGGAACACGGAATTGCTCTGCACGCAGTGCAGGGGAATCGGGCCTCATCTTGCGGCGACTGGGAAGGCTCATGGTTTTTCTCGAGTTGCAGTCAGAACCTGGGGTATATTCTCGAGTTACGATGGGGAGGGCCCTTCCAGACACGTGTTTGTTCAGTGACGTCAGGACTCCTGCCTAGGTGCGAGGGACACCTCGGGATTCTCCTTGAGCCTTGGCCTGGCAATTGGGACGCGTCTCCAGTGAGGCGCAAGACCCAGGGTCCCTTTCCACGTGCCACAGGGATTCTGGGACTCCTATCCATTTTCAAGAGGAGTCAGGCATCGTCTCCTTAGGAAGCATTGATCTCCGCGGACCTCTCGAGTTTTCAAAGTATGTGAGGCCTATGTTCGCGATGAGGCGGAGATCTAGGTTTTGTCTGTGGTGTCCACAGGGGATTCAGACATCCCTTCGTCTTGGGAGATCCACGACGAGCCTGCATTCAATTCACTGCAGGGATATCCGGCCTTACATTGAGTCAGAGCATCTCGGTGTCCATTCCACTTGAGGCCACAAACTCAGGGTCCCTCTCACATACCTGTAGCTGAGAGAAACCTCCTCTTGAGGAGCTTTTGGAAAGTTGGTATTCCTCTTGAGTCAAAGCCAGGGACAAAGCTCTCATCTCGAGTTGATTTGGGGTGCACGGAGCACTTTCGGGTTGCTACAGTGACCTCAGGATCCCTCTAGACTTGAGACAGTGATCTTGGCTTTTCTTTGGAGTGCCATCAAGGAAATCAAGAATCCTTTCAAGTTTGATGTGGAACACGGAATTGGTCTGCACGCAGTGCAGGAGAATCGGGCCACATCTCAAGGCGAGGGGGAAGTCTTATGGTTTTTCTCGAATTGCGGCCGGAACCCGGGGTATATTCTCGAGATACGACGGGGAGGGCCCTTCCAGACACTTGTTTGTTCAGTGACGTCAGGACTCCTGCTTAGGTGTGAGGGACACCTCGGGATTATCCTCGAGTCTTGGCATGGCAATTGGGACGCGTCTCCATGTGAGGCGGAAGACCCAGGTTCCCGTTCCACGTGCCACAGGGTTTCTTGGACTCCTATCCATTTTCAAGAGGAGTCAGGCATCGTCTCCTTAGGAAGCATTGATCTCCGCGGACCTCTCGAGTTTTCAAAGATGTGATGCCTCCGGTCGCCATGAGAGGGAGAACTACGTCTTTCTCTGTGGTATCCACAGGGTATTCAGACATCCCTTCGTCTTGGGAGATGCAAGACGAGCCTGCATTCAAATCACTGCAGGGATATCCAGCCTTACTTCGAGTCAGAGCTTCTCGGTGTCCATTCCACTTGAATCCCCAACTCAGGGCCCTCTCACATAACTTTATCTGAGAGAAGCCTCCTCTTGAGGTGCTTGTGGAAAGTTGCTCTTCCTCTAGAGTCGAAGCCAATGAATAAGCTCTCATCAGGAGTTGATTTGGGGTCCATGGACCCATTTCATGTTGCTACAGTGACCTCAGGATCCCTCTAGACTTGAGACAGTGATCTCGGGTTTTCTCTGGAGTGCCATCAAGGAAATCAAGGCTCCTTTCACGTTTGATGTGGAACACGGAATTGCTCTGCACGCAGTGCAGGGGAATCGGGCCTCATCTCGCGGCGAGGGGGAAGTCTCATGGTTTTTCTCGAGTTGCGGCCGGAACCTGGGGTATATTCTCGAGTTACGACGGGGAGGTCCGTTCCAGACACGTTTTTGTTCAGCGACGTCAGGACTCCTGCCTAGGTGCGAGGGACACCTCGGGATTCTCCTCGAGTCTTGTCATGGCAATTGGGACGCGTCTCCACGTGAGGCGGGAGATCCAGGGTCCCTTTCCATGTGCCACAGGGATCCTGGGACTCCTATCCATTTTCAAGAGGAGTCAGGCATTGTCTCCTTTGGAAGCATTGATCTCCGCGGACCTCTCGAGTTCTCAAAGGATGTGAGGACTCACGTCGCGATGAGGCGGAGAACAATGTCTTTCTCTATGGTCTCCACAGGGGATTCATACATCCCTTCTTCTTAGGAGATGCAAGACGAGCCTGCATTCAATTCACTGCAGGGATATCCGGCCTTTATTCGAATCAGTGCATCTCGGTGTCCATTACATTTGAGGCCACACACTCAGGGTCCCTCTCACATAAATGTAGCTGAGAGAAACCTCATCTTGAGGTGCTTGTGGAAAGTTGGTATTCCTCTTGAGTCGAAGCCAGGGAGTAAGCTCTCATCTCGAGTTGATTTGGGGTCCACGGAGCTCTTTCGTGTTGCTACAGTAACCTCAGGATCCCTCTAGACTTGAGACAGTGATCTTGGCTTTTCTCTGGAGTGCCATCAAGGAAATCAAGGCTCCTTTCACGTTTGATGTGGAACACGGAATTGCTCTGCACGCAGTGCAGGGGAATCGGGCCTCATCTCGCGGCGAGGGGGAATTCTCATGGTTTTTGTCGAGTTGCGGCCGGAACCTGGGGTATGTTCTCGAGTTACGACGGGGAGGGCCCTTCCAGACACCTGTTTGTTCAGCGACGTCAGGACTCCTGCCTAGGTGCGAGGTACAACTCGGGATTCTCCTCGAGTCTTGGCATGGCAATTGGGCCGCGTCTCCACGTGAGGCGGGAGACCCAGGGTCCCTTTCCACGTGCCACAGGGATCCTGGGACCCCTATCCATTTTCAAGAGGAGTCAGGCATCGTCTCCTTTGGAAGCATTGATCTCCGCACACCTCTCGAGGTTTCAAAGGATGTGAGGCCTCAATTCGGGATGAGGCGGAGAACTAGGTCTTTCTCTGTGGTCTCCACAGTGGATTCAGACATCCCTTCCTCTTGGGAGATGCAAAACGAGCCTGCATTCAATTCACTGCAGGGATATCCGGCCTTACTTCGAGTCAGAGCATCACGCTATCCATTCGACTTGAGGCCACCAGCTCAGGGTCCCTCTCACATACCTGAAGGTGACAGAAGCCCCCTCTTGAGGTGCTTGTGGAAAGTTGGTATTCCTCTTGAGTCGAAGGCAGGGACGAAGCTCTCATCTCGAGTTGTTTGCGGCCCACGAAGCCCTTTCGTGTTGCTACAGTGACCTCAGGATCCCTCTAGAATTGAGACAGTGATCTTGGGTTTTCTCTGGAGTGCCATCAAGGTAATCAAGGCTCCTTTCACGTTTGATGTGGAACACGGAATTGCTTTGCTCGCAGTGCAGGGGAATCGGGCCTCATCTTGCCGCTAGGGGGAAGTCTCATGGTTTTTCTCGAGTTGCGGCCGGAACCTGGGGTATATTCTGGAGTTACGACGGGGAGGGCCCTTCCAGACACGTGTTTGTTCAGCGACGTCAGGACTCCTGCCTAGGTGCGAGGGACACCTCGGGATTCTCCTCGAGTCTTGGAATGGCAATTGGGACACGTCTCCACGTGAGGCGGGAGGCCCAGTGTCACTTTCCACGTGCCACAGGGATCCTGGGACTCCTATCCATTTTCAAGAGGAGTCAGGCATCGTCCCCTTTGGAAGCATTGATCTCCGTGGACCTCTCGAGTTTTCAAAGGATTAGAGGCCTCCGGTCGCGATGAGGCGGAGAACGAGGTCTTTCTCTGTGGTCTCCAGGGGGATTCAGACATCCCGTCGTCTTGGGAGATGCAAGACGAGCCTGCATTCAATTCACTGCAGGGATATCTGGCCTTACTTCGAGTCAGAGCATCACAGTGTCCATTCCACTTGAGGCCACAAACTCAGGGTCCCTCTCACATACCTGTAGCTGAGAGAAGCCTCCTCTTGAGGTGCTTGTGGAAAGTTGGTATTCCTCTTGAGTCGAAGCCAGGGACTACGCTCTCATCTCGAGTTGATTTGGGGTCCACGGAGCCCTTTCCTGTTGCTACAGTGACCTCAGGATCCCTCTAGACTTCAGACAGCGATCTTGGGTTTTCTCTGGAGTGCCATCAAGGAAATCAAGGCTCCTTTCACGTTTGACGTGGAACACGGAATTGCTCTGCATGCAGTGCAGGGGAATCGGGCCTCATCTCGCGGCGAGGGGGAAGTCTCATGGTTTTTCTCGAGTTGCGGCCGGAACTTGGTGTATGTTCTCGAGTTACGAAGGGGAGGGCCCTTCCAGACACGTGTTTGTTCAGCGAAGTCAGGACTCCTGCCTAGGTGTGAGGCACAACTCGGGATTCTCCTCGAATCTTGGCAAGGCAATTGGGACGCATCTCCACGTGAGGTGGGAGACCCAGGGTCCCTTTCCACGTGCCACAGGGATCCTGGGACTCCTATCCATTTTCAAGAGGAGTCAGGCATCGTCTCCTTTGGAAGCATTGATCTCCGCGGACCTCTCGAGTTTTCAAAGCATGTGAGGCCTCCGGTCGTGATGAGGCGGACTACTAGGTCTTTCTCTGTGGTCTCCACAGGGGATTCAGACATCCCTTCGTCTTGGGAGATGCAAGACGAGCCTGTATTCAATTCACTGCAGGGATATCCGGCCTTACTTCGAGTCAGAGCATCACAGTGTCCATTGCACTTGAGGCCACAAACTCAGGGTTTCTCTCACATACCTGTATCTCAGAGAAGCCTCCTCTTGAGGTGCTTGTGGAAAGTTGGTATTCCTCTAGAGTAGAAGCCAGGGACGAAGCTCTCATCTCGAGTTGATTTAGGGTCAATGGAGCCCTTTCGTGTTGCTCCAGTGACCTCAGGATCCCTCTAGCCTTGAGACAGTGATCTTAGATTTTCTCTGGAGTGCCATCAAGGAAATCAAGGCTCCTTTCACGTTTGATGTGGAACACGGAATTGCTCTGCACGCAGTGCAGGGGAATCGGGCCTCATCTCGCGGCGAGGGGGAAGTCTCATGGTTTTTCTCGAGTTGCGGCTGGAACCTGGGGTATTTTCTCGAGTTTCGACGGGGAGGGCCCTTCCAGACACGTGTTTGTTCAGCGAAGTCAGGACTGCTGCCTAGGTGCGAGGGACACCTCGGGATTCTCTTCGAGTCTTGGCATGGCAATTGGGAGGCGTCTCCACGTGAGGCGGGAGACCCAAGGTCCCTTTCCACGTGACACAGGGATCCTGGGACTCCTATCCATTTTCAAGAGGAGTCAGGCATCGTCTCCTTTGGAAGCATTGATCTCCGTGGACCTCTCGAGTTTTCAAAGGATGTGACGCCTCCGGTCGTGATGAGGCGGAGAACTAGGTCTTTCTCTGTGGTCTCCACTGGGGATTCAGACATCCCTTCGTCTTGGGAGATGCAAGACGAGCCTGCATTCAATTCACTGCAGGGATATCCGGCCTTACTTCTAGCCAGAGCATCTCGGTGTCCATTCCACTTGAGGCCACAAACTCAGGGTCCTTCTCACATACCTGTAGCTGAGAGAAGCCTCCTCTTGAGGTGCTTGTGGCAAGTTGATATGACTCTTGAGTCGAAGCCAGGGACTAAGCTCTCATCTCGAGGTGATTTGGGGTCCACGGAGACCTTTTGTGTTGCTACAGTGACCTCAGGATCCCTCTAGACTTGAGACAGTGATCTTGGGTTTTCTCTGGAGTGCCATCAAGGAAATCAAGGCTCCTTTCACGTTTGATGTGGAACACGGAATTGCTCTGCACGCAGTGCAGGGGAATCGGGCCTCATCTCACGGCGAGGGGGAAGTCTCATGGTTTTTCTCGAGCTGCGGCCGGAACCTGGGGTATATTCTCGAGTTACGACGGGGAGGGCCCTTCCAGACACGTGTTTGTTCAGCGACGTCAGGACCCCTGCCTAGGTTCGAGGGACACCTCGGGATTCTCCTCGAGTTTTGGCATGGCAATTGGGACGCGTCTCCACGTGAGGCGGGAGACCCAGGGTCCCTTTCCACGTGCCACAGGGATCCTGGGACTCCTATCCATTTTCAAGAGGAGTCAGGCATCGTCTCCTTTGGAAGCATTGATCTCCGCGGACCTCTCGAGTTTTCAAAGTATGTGAGGCCTCCGGTCGCGATGAGGCGGAGAACTAGGTCTTTCTCTGTGGTCTCCACAGGGGATTCAGACATCCCTTCGTCTTGGGAGATGCAAGGCGAGCCTGCATTCAATTCACTGCAGGGATATCCGGCCTTACTTCGAGTCAGAGCATCTCCGTGTCCATTCCACTTGAGGCCACAAACTCAGGGTCCCTCTCACATACCTGTAGCTGAGAGAAGCCTCCTCTTGAGGTGCTTGTGGAAAGGTGCTATTCCTCTTGAGTCGAAGTCAGGGACGAAGCTCTCATCTCTATTTGATTTGGGGTCCACGGAGCCCTTTCGTGTTGCTACAGTGACCTCAGGATCCCTCTAGACTTGATACAGTGATCTTGGGTTTTCTCTGGAGTGCCATCAAGGAAATCAAGGCTCCTTTCACGTTTGATGTGGAACACGGAATTGCTCTGCACGCAGTGCAGGGGAATCGGGACTCATCTCGCGGCGAGGGGGAAGGCTCATGGTTTTTCTCGAGTTGCGCCGGAACCTGGGGTATATTCTCGAGTTGCGACGGGGAGGACCCTTCCAGACACGTGTTTGTTCAGCGACGTGAGGACTCCTGCCTAGGTGCGAGGGACAACTCGGGATTCTCCTCGAGTCTTGGCATGGCAATTGGGACGCATCTCCACATGAGGCGGAAGACCCAGTGTCCCTTTCCACGTGCCACAGGGATCCTGGGACTCCTATCCATTTTCAAGAGGAGTCAGGCATCGTCTCCTTTGGAAGCATTGATCTCCGCGGACCTCTCGAGTTTTCAAAGGATTAGAGGCCTCCGGTCGCGAGGGCCGTAGAACTAGGTTTTCTCTGTGGTCTCCACAGTGGATTCAGACATCCCTTCGTCTTGGGAGATGCAAGACGAGCCTGCATTCAATTCACAGCAGGGATATCCGGCCTTACTTCGAGTCAGAGCATCACAGTGTCCATTGCACTTGAGGCCACAAACTCAGGGTTTCTCTCACATACCTGTATCTCAGAGAGGCCTCCTCTTGAGGTGCTTGTGGAAAGTTGGTATTCCTCTAGAGTAGAAGCCAGGGACGAAGCTCTCATCTCGAGTTGATTTGGGGTCCACGGAGCCCTTTCGTGTTGCTACAGTGACCTCAGGATCCCTCTAGACTTGAGACAGTGATCTTGGGTTTTCTTTGGAGTGCCATCAAGGAAATCAAGTCTAGTTTAACGTCTGATGTGGAACACGGAATTGCTCTGCACGCAGTGCAGGGGAATCGGGCCTCATCTCGCGGCGAGGGGGAAGTCTCATGGTTTTTCTCGAGAAGCGGCTGGAACCTGGGGAATATTCTCGAGTTACGACGGGGAGGGCCTTTCCAGACACGTGTTTGTTCAGCGACGTCAGGACTCCTGCCTAGGTGCGAGGGACACCTCGCGATTCTCCTCGAGTCTTGGCATGGCAATTGGGACGCGTCTCCACGTGAGGCGGGAGACCCAGAGTGCCTTTCCACGTGCCACAGGGATCCTGGGACTCCTATCCATTTTCAAGAGTACTCAGGCATCGTCTCCTTTGGAAGCATTGATCTCCGCGGACCTCTCGAGTTTTCAAAGGATGTGAGGCCTCCGGTCGCGATGAGGCGGAGATCTAGGTCTTTCTCTGTGGTCTCCACAGGGGATTCAGATATCCCTTCCTCTTGGGAGATGCAAGACGAGCCTGCATTCAATTCACTGCAGGGATATCCGGCCTTACTTCGAGTCAGAGCATCTCGGAGTCCATTCCACTTGAGCCCACAAACTCAGGGTCCCTCTCACATACCTGTAGCTGAGAGAAGCCTCCTCTTGAGATGCTTGTGGAAAGTTGGTATTTCTCTTGAGTCGAAGCCAGGGACTAAGCTCTCATCTCGAGTCGATTTGGGGTCCACGGAGCCCTTTCGTGTTGCTCCAGTGACCTCAGGATCCCTCTAGACTTGAGACAGTGATCTTGGGTTTTCTCTGGAGTGCCATCAAGGAAATCAAGGCTCCTTTCACGTTTGATGTGGAACACGGAATTGCTCTGCACGCAGTGCAGGGGTATCGGGCCTCATCTCGCGTCGAGGAGAAGTCTCATGGTTTTTCTCAAGTTGCGGCCGGAACCTGGGGTATATTCTCGAGTTACGACGGGGAGGGCCCTTCCAGACACGTGTTTGTTCAGCGACGTCAGGACTCCTGCCTAGGTGCGAGAGACACCTCGGGATTCTCCTTGAGTCTTGGCATGGCAATTGGGACGCATCTCCACGTGAGGCGGGTGACCCAGGGTCCCTTTCGACGTGCCACAGGGATCCTGGGACTCCTATCCATTTTCAAGAGGAGTCAGGCAACGTCTCTTTGGAAACAATGATCTCCGCAGACCTCTCGAGTTTTCAAAGGATCTGAGGCCTCCGGTCGCGATGAGGCGGAGGAATAGGTCTTTCTCTGTCGTCTCCACAGGGGATTCAGACATCCCTTCGTCTTGGGAGATGCAAGACGAGCCTGCAGTCAATTCACTGGAGGGATATCCGGCCTTACTTCGAGTCAGAGCATCTCGGTGTCCATTACACTTGAGGCCACAAATTCAGGGTCCCTCTCACATACCTGTAGCTTAGAGAAGCCTCCTCTTGAGGTGCTTGTGGAAAGTCGGTATTCCTCTTGAGTCGAAGCCAGGGACTAAGCTCTCATCTCGAGTTGATTTGGGGTCCACGGAGCCCTTTCTTGTTGCTCCCGTGACCTCAGGATCCCTCTAGACTTGAAACAGTGATCTTGGGTTTTCTCTGGAGTGCCATCAAGGAAATCAAGGCTCCTTTCTCGTTTGATGTGGAACACGGAATTGCTCTGCACGAAGTGCAGGGGAATCGGGCCTCATCTCGCGGCGAGGGGGAAGTCTCATGGTTTTTCTCGAGTTGCGGCCGGAACCTGTGGTATATTCTCGAGTTACGACGGGGAGGGCCCTTCCAGACACGTGTTTGTTCAGCGACGTCAGGACTCCTGCCTAGGTGCGAGGGACACCTCGGGATTCTCCTCGATTCTTGGCATGGCAATTGGGACGCGTCTCCACGTGAGGCGGGAGACCCAGGGTCCCTTTCCACGTGCAACAGGGATCCTGGGACGCCTATCCATTTTCAAGAGGAGTCAGGCATCGTCTCCTTTGGAAGCATTGATCTCCGCGGACCTCTCGAGTTTTCAAAGGATGTGAGGCCTCCAGTCGCGTTGAGGCGGAGGACTAGGTCTTTCTCTGTGGTCTCCACAGGGGATTCAGGCATCCCTTCGTCTTGGGAGATGCAAGACGAGCCTGCATTCAATTCACTGCAGGGATATCCGGCCTTACTTCGAGTCAGAGCATTCGGTGTCCATTCCACTTGAGGCCACAAACTCAGGGTCCTTCTCACATACCTGTGGCTGAGAGAAGCCAACTCTTCAGGGGCTTGTGGATAGTTGGTATTCCTCTTGAGTCGAAGCCAGGGACTAAGCTCTCATCTCGAGTTGATTTGGGGTCCACGGAGCCCTTTCTTGTTGCTACAGTGACCTCAGGATCCCTCTAGACTTGAGACAGTGATCTTGGGTTTTCTCTGGAGTGCCATCAAGGAAATCAAGGCTCCTTTCACGTTTGATGTGAAACACGGAATTGCTCTGCACGCAGTGCAGGGGAATCGGGCCTCATCTCGCGGCGAGGGGGAAGTCTCGTGGTTTTTCTCGAGTAACGCCGGAACCAGGGGTATATTCTCGAGTTACGATGGGGAGGGCCCTTCCAGACACATGTTTGTTCAGCGACGTCAGGACTCCTGCCTAGGTGCGAGGGACACCTCGGGATTCTCCTCGAGTCTTGGCATGGCAATTGGGACGCGTCTCCACGTGAGGCGGGAGACCCAGGGTCCCTTTCCACGTGCCACAGGGATCCTGGGACTCCTATCCATTTTCAAGAAGAGTCAGGCATCGTCTCCTTTGGAAGCATTGATCTCCACGGACCTCTCGAGTTTTCAAATGTTGTGAGGCCTCCGGTCGCGATGAGGCGGAGGACTAGGTCTTTCTCTGTGGTCTCCACAGGGGATTCAGTCATCGCTTCGTCTTGGGAGATGCAAGACGAGCCTGCATCCAATTCACTGCAGGGATATCCGGCCTTATTTCGAGTCAGAGCATCTCGGTGTCCATTCCACTTGAGGCCAGAAACTGAGGGTCCTTCTCACATACCTGTGGCTGAGAGATGCCTCCTCTTGAGGTGCTTGTGGAAAGTCGGTATTCCTCTTGAGTCGAAGCCAGGGACTAAGCTATCATCTCGAGTTGATTTGGGGTCCACGGAGCCCTTTCGTGTTGCTCCAGTGACCTCAGGATCCCTCTAGACTTGAGACAGTGATGTTGGGTTTTCTCTGGAGTGCCATCAAGGAAATCAAGGCTCCTTTCACGTTTGATGTGGAACACGGAATTGCTCTGCACGCAGTGCAGGGGAATCGGGCCTCATCTCGCGGCGAGCTGGAAGTCTCATGGTTTTTCTCGAGTTGTGGCCGGAACCGGGGTTATATTCTCGAGTTTCGACGGGGAGGGCCCTTGCAGACACGTGTTTGTTCAGCGACGTCAGGACTCCTGCCTAGGTGCGAGGGAACTCGGGATTCTCCTCGAGTCTTGGCATGGCAATTGGGACGCGTCTCCACGTGAGGCGGGAGACCCAGGGTCCCTTTCCACGTGCCACAGTGATCCTGGGACTCCTATCCATTTGCAAGAGGAGTCAGGCATCATCTCCTTTGGAAGCATTGATCTCCGCGGACCTCTCGAGTTTTCAAAGAATGTGAGGCCTCCGTTCGCGTTGAGGCGGAGGACTAGGTCTTTCTCTGTGGTCTCCACAGGGGATTCAGACATCCCTTCATCTTGGGAGATGCAACACGAACCTGCATTCAAATCACTGCAGGGATATCTGGCCTTACTTCGAGTCAGAGCATCTCGGTGTCCATTCCACTTGAGGCCACAAACTCAGGGTCCCTCAAATATACATGTAGCTGAGAATAGCCTCCTCTTGAGGTGCTTGTGGAAAGTTGGCATTCCTCTTGAGTTTAAGCCAGGGACTAAGCTCTCATCTCGAGTTGATTTGGGGTCCACGAAGCCCTTTCCTGTTGGTCCAGTGACCTCAGGATCACTCTAGATTTGAGACAGTGATCTTGGGTTTTCTCTGGAGTGCCATCAAGGAAATCAAGGATCCTTTCACATTTGATGTGGAACACGGAACTGCTCTGCACGCAGTGCAGGGGAATCGGGCCTCATCTCGCGGTGAGGGGGAAGTGTCATGGTTTTTCTCGAGTTGCCGCCGGAACCTGGGGTATATTCTCGAGTTACGACGGGGAGGGCCCTTCCAGACACGTGTTTGTTCAGCGACGTCAGGACTCCTGCCTAGGTGCGAGGGACACCTCGGGATTCTCCTCGAGTCTTGTCATGGCAATTGGGACGCGTCTCCACGTGAGGCGGGAGACCAAGGGTCCCTTTCCACGTACCACAGGGATCCTTGGACTACTATCCATTTTCAAGAGGAGGCAGGCGTCGTCTCCTTTGGAAGCATTGATCTCCGCGGACCTCTCGAGTTTTCAAAGTATGTGAGGCCTCCGCTCGCGATGATGCGGAGGACTAGGTCTTTCTCTGTGGTCTCCACAGGGGATTCAGACATCCCTTCGTCTTGGGAGATGCAAGACGAGCCTGCATTCAATTCACTGCAGGGATATCCGGCCTTACTTCGAGTCAGAGCATCTCGGTGTCCATTCCACTTGAGGCCACAAACTCAGGGTCCCTCTCACATACCTGTAGCTGAGAGAAGCCTCCTCGTGAGGTGCTTGTGGAAAGTTGGTATTCCTCTTGAGTCGAAGCCAGGGACTAAGCTCTCATCTCGAGTTGATTTGGGGTCCACAGAGCTCTTTCGTGTTGCTCCAGTGACCTCAGGATCCCTCTAGACTTGAGACAGTGATCTTGGGTTTTCTCTGGAGTGCCATCAAGGAAATCAAGGCTCCTTTCATGTTTGATGTGGAACACGGAATTGCTCTGCACGCAGTGCAGGGGAATCGGGCCTCATCTCGCGGCGAGCGGGAAGTCTCATGGTTTTTCTCGAGTTGCGGCCGGAACCTGGGGTATATTCTCGAGTTACGACGGTGAGGGCCCTTCCAGACACGTGTTTCTTCAGCGACGTCAGGACTCGGGCCTAGGTGCGAGGGACACCTCGGGATTCTACTCGAATCTTGGCATGGCAATTGGGACGCGTCTCCACGTGAGGCGGGAGACCCAGGGTCCATTTCCACGTGCCACAGGGATCCTGGGACTCCTATCCATTCTCAAGAGGAGTCAGGCATCGTCTCCTTTGGAAGCATTGATCTCTGTGGACCGCTAGAGTTTTCAAAGGATGTGAGGCCTCCGGTCGCCATGAGGCGGAGAACTAGGTCTTTCTCTATGGTCTCCACAGGGGATTCAGACATCCCTTTATCTTGGGAGATGCAAGACGAGCCTGCATTCAATTCACTGCAGGGATATCCGGCCTTACTTCGAGTCAGAGCCTCTCGGTGTCCATTCCACTTGAGACCGCAAACTCAGGGTCCCTCTCACATACCTGTAGCTGAGAGAAGCCTCCTCTTGAGGTGCTTGTGGAAAGTTGGTATTCCTCTTGACTCGAAGCCAGGGAATAAGCTCTCATCTCGAGTTGATTTGGGGTCCACAGAGCCCTTTCGTGTTGGTACAGTGACCTCAGGATCCCTCTCGACTTGAGACAGTGATCTTGGGTTTTCTCTGGAGTGCCATCAAGGAAATCAAGGCTCCTTTCACGTTTGATGTGGAACACGGAATTGCTCTGCACGCAGTGCAGGGGAATCGGGCCTCATCTAGTGGCAAGGGGGATGTCTCATGGTTTTTCTCAAGTTGCGGCCGGAAC
The DNA here is from genome assembly GCF_033118175.1 of Dama dama. Lineage (NCBI taxonomy): Eukaryota > Metazoa > Chordata > Mammalia > Artiodactyla > Cervidae > Dama > Dama dama. The sequence continues at coordinate 799,689 of NC_083713.1, forward strand.
CTGGTGTATATTCTCGAGTTACGACGGGGAGGGCCCTTCCAGACATGTGTTTGTTCAGCGACGTCAAGACTCCTGCCTAGGTGCGAGGGACACCTTGGGATTCTCCTGGAGTCTTGGCATGGCAATTGGGACGCGTCTCCACGTGAGGCGGGAGACCCAGGGTCCCTTTCCACGTGCCACAGGGATCCTGGGACTCCTATCCATTTTCAAGAAGAGTCAGGCATTGTCTCCTTTGGAAGCATTGATCTCCACGGACCTCTCGAGTTTTCAAAGGATGTGAGGCCTCCGGTCGCGTTGAGGCGGAGGACTAGGTCTTTCTCTGCGGTCTCCACATGGGATTCAGACAACCCTTCGTCTTGGGAGATAAAAGACGAGCCTGCATTCAATTTACTGCAGGGATATCCGGCCTTACTTCGAGTCAGAGCATCTCGGTGTCCATTCCACTTGAGGCCACACATTCAGGGTCCCTCTCACATACCTGTAGCTGAGAGAAGCCTCCTCTTGAGGTGCTTGTGGAAAGTTGGTATTCCTCTTGAGTAGAAGCCAGGGAGTAAGCTCTCATCTCGAGTTGATTTGAGGTCCACCCAGACCTTTGGTGTTGCTCCAGTGATCTCAGGATCCCTCTAGACTTGAGACAGTGATCTTGGGTTTTCTCTGGAGTGCCACCAAGGAAATCAAGGCTCCTTTCACGTTTGATGTGGAACACGGAATTGTTCTGCACGCAGTGCAGGGGAATCGGGCCTCATCTCGCGGCGAAGGGGAAGTCTCATGGTTTTTCTCGAGTTGCGGCCGGAACCTGGGGTATATTCTCGAGTTACGACGGGGAGGGCCCTTCCAGACACGTGTTTTTCAGCGACGTCAGGACTCCTGCCTAGGTGCGAGGGACACCTCGGGATTCTCCTCGAGTCTTGGCATGGCAATTGGGACGCAACTCCACGTGAGGCGGAAGACCCAGTGTTCCTTTCCTCGTACCACAGGGATCCTGGGACTCCTATCCATTTTCAAGAGGAGTCAGGCATCGTCTCCTTTGGAAGCATTGATCTCCGCGGACCTCTCGAGTTTTCAAAGGATATGAGGCCTCCGGTCGCGATGAGGCGGAGAACTAGGTCTTTCTCTGTGGTCTCCACAGGAGATTCAGACATCCCTTCGTCTTGGGAGATGCAAGGCGAGCCTGCATTCAATTCACTGCAGGGATATCCGGCCTTACTTGGAGTCAGAGCATCTCGGTGTCCATTCCACTTGAGGCCACAAAGTCAGGGTCCCTCTCACCTACCTGTAGCTGAGAGAAGCCTCCTCTTGAGGTGCTTGTGGAAAGTTGGTATTCCTCTTGAGTCGAAGCCAGGGACTAAGCTCTCCTCTCGAGTTGATTTGGGGTCCACGGAGCCCTTTCGTGTTGCTACAATGACCTCAGGATCCCTCTAGACTTGAGACAGTGATCTTGGGTTTCCTCTGGAGTGCCATCAAGGAAATCAAGGCTCCTTTCAGGTTTGATGTGGAACACGGAATTGCTCTGCTCGCAGTGCAGGGGAATCGGGCCTCATCTCGCGGCGAGGGGGAAGTCTCATGGTTATTCTAGAGTTGCGGCCGGAACCTGGGGTATATTCTCGAGTTACGACGGGGAGGGCCCTTCCAGACACGTGTTTGTTCAGCGACGTCAGGACTCGGGCCTAGGTGCGAGGGACACCTCGGGATTCTCCTCGAGTCTTGGCATGACAATTGGGACGCGTCTCCAAGTGAGGCGCGAGACCCAGGGTCCCTTTCCACGTGCCACAGGGATCCTGGGACTCCTATCCATTTTCAAGAGGAGTCAGGCATCGTCTCCTTTGGAAGCATTAATCTCCGCGGACCTCTCGAGTTTTCAAAGGATGTGAGGCCTCAGGTCGCGATGAGGCGGAGAACTAGGTCTTTCTCTGTGGTCTCCACAGGGGATTCAGACATCCCTTCGTCTTGGGAGATGCAAGACGAGCCTGCATTCAATTCACTGCAGGGATATCCGGCCTTACTCCGAGTCAGAGCATCTCGGTGTCCATTCCACTTGAGGCCACAAACTCCGGGTCCCTCTCAGATACCTGTAGCTGAGAGAAGCCTCCTCTTGAGGGGCTTGTGGAAAGTTGGTATTCCTCTTGAGTCGAAGCCAGGGACTAAGCTCTCATCTCGAGTTGATTTGGTTTCCACGGAACCCTTTCGTGTTGCTCCAGTTACCTCAGGATCCCTCTAGACGTGAGACAGGGATCTTGGGTTTTCTCTGGAGTGCCATCAAGGAAATCAAGGCTCCTTTCACGTTTGATGTGGAACACGGAATTGCTCTGCAGGCAGTGCAGGGGAATCGTGCCTCATCTCGTGTCGAGCTGGAAGTCTCATGGTTTTTCTCTAGTTGCGGCCGGAACCAGGGGTATATTCTCGAGTTACGATGAGGAGGGCCCTGCCAGACACGTGTTTGTTCAGCGACGTCAGGACTCGGGCCTAGGTGCGAGGGACACCTCGGGATTCTCCTCGAGTCTTGGCATGGCAATTGGGACGCGTCTCCACGTGAGGCGCGAGACCCAGGGTCCCTTTCCACGTGCCACAGGGATCCTGGGACTCCTATCCATTTTCAAGAGGAGTCAGGCATCGTCTCCTTTGGAAGCATTGATCGCCGCGGAACTCTCAAGTTTTCAAAGGATGTGAGGCCTCAGGTCGGGATGAGGCGGAGAACTAGGTCTTTCTCTGTGGTCTCCACAGGGGATTCAGACATCCCTTCGGATTGAGAGGTGCAAGACGAGCCTGCATTCAATTCACTGCAGGGATATCCGGCCTTACTCCGAGTCAGAGCATCTCGGTTTCCATTCCACTTGAGGCCACAAACTCCGGGTCCCTCTCACATACCTGTAGCTGAGAGAAGCCTCCTCTTGAGGTGCTTGTGGAAAGTTGGTATTCCTCTTGAGTCGAAGCCAGGGACTAAGCTCTCATCTCGAGTTGATTTGGGGTCCACGGAGCCCTTTAGTGTTACTCCAGTGACCTCAGGATCCCTCTAGACATGAAACAGTGATCTTGGGTTTTCTCTGGAGTGCCATCTAGGAAATCAAGGCTCCTTTCAGGTTTGATGTGGAACACGGAATTGCTCTGCACGCAGTGCAGGGGAATCGGGCCTCATCTCGCGGCGAGGGGGAAGTCTCATGGTTTTTCTCGAGTTGCGGCCGGAACCTGGGGTATATTCTCGAGTTACGACGTGGAGGGCCCTTCCAAACTCGTGTTTGTTCAGCGACGTTAGGATTCCTAACTAGGTGCGAGGGATAGCTCGGGATTCCCTTCGATTCTTGGCATGGTAATTGGGACGCGTCCCTACGTGAGGCGGGAGACCCAGGGTCCCTTTCTACGTGCCACAGGAATCCTGGGACTCCTATCCATTTTCAAGAAGAGTCAGGCATCGTCTCCTTTGGAAGCATTGATCTCCGCGGACCTCTCGAGTTTTCAAAGGATGTGAGGCATCCGGTCTCGATGAAGTGGAGACCTAGGTCTTTCTCTGTGGTCTCCACAGGGGATTCAGACATCCCTTCGTCTTGGGAGATGCAAGACGAGCCTGCTTTCAATTCACTGCAGGGATATCCAGCCTTACTTCTAGTCAGAGCATCTCGGTGTTCATTCCACTTGAGGCCACAAACTCAGGGTCCCTCTCACATACCTGTAGCTGAGAGAAGCCTCCTCTTGAGGTGCTTGTGGAAAGTTGGTATTCCTCTTGAGTCGAAGCCAGAGACTAAGATCTCATCTCCAGTTGATTTGGGGTCCACGGAGCCCTTTCGTGTTGCTCCAGTGACCTCAGGATCCCTCTAGACTTGAGACAGTGATCTTGGGTTTTCTCTGGAGTGCCATCAAGGAAATCAAGGCTCCTTTCACGTTTGATGTGGAACACGGAATTGCTCTGCACGCAGTGCAGGGGAATCGGGCCTCATCTCTCGGCGAGGGGGAAGTCTCATGGTTTTTCTCGAGTTGCGGCCGGAACCTGGGGTATATTCTCGAGTTACAACGGGGAGGGCCCTTCGAGACACGTGTTTGTTCAGCGCCGTCAGGACTCCTGCCTAGGTGCAAGGGACACCTCGGGATTCTCCTCGAGTCTTGGCATTGCCATTGGGACGCGTCTCCACGTGAGGCGGGAGACCAAGGGTCCCTTTCCACGTGCCACAGGGATCCTGGGAAACCTATCCATTTTCATGATGAGTCAGGCATCGTCTCCTTTGGAAGCATTGATCTCTGCAGACCTCTCGAGTTTTCAAAGGATGTGAGGCCTCCGGTCGCGATGAGCCGGAGGACTAGGACTTCTCTGTGGTCTCCACAGGGGATTCAGACATCCCTTCGTCTTGGGAGATGCAAGACGAGCCTGCATTCAATTCACTGCAGGGATATCCGGCCTTAATTCGAGTCAGAGCATCTCGGTGTCCATTCCACTTGAGGCCACAAACTCAGGGTCCCTCTCACATACCTGTAGCTGAGAGAAGCCTCCTCTTGAGGTGCTTGTGGAAATTTGGTATTCCTCTTGAGTCGAAGCCAGGGACTAAGCTCTCATCTCGAGTTGATTTGGGGTCCACGGAGCCCTTTCGTGTTGCTCCAGTGACCTCAGGATCCCTCTAGCCTTGAGACAGTCATCTTGGGTTTTCTCTGGAGTGCCGTCAAGGAAATCAAGGCTCCTTTCACGTTTGATGTGGAACACGGAATTGCTCTGCACGCAGTGCAGGGGAATTGGGCCTCATCTCGCGGCGAGGGGGAAGTCTCATGGTTTTTCTCGAGTTGCGGCCGGAACCTGGGGTATATTCTCGAGTTACGACGTGGAGGGCCCTTCCAAACTCGTGTTTGTTCAGCGACGTTAGGATTCCTAACTAGGTGCGAGGGATACCTCGGGATTCCCTTCGATTCTTGGCATGGTAATTGGGACGCGTCCCTACGTGAGGCGGGAGACCCAGGGTCCCTTTCTACGTGCCACAGGAATCCTGGGACTCCTATCCATTTTCAAGAAGAGTCAGGCATCGTCTCCTTTGGAAGCATTGATCTCCGCGGACCTCTCGAGTTTTCAAAGGATGTGAGGCATCCGGTCTCGATGAAGCGGAGACCTAGGTCTTTCTCTGTGGTCTCCACAGGGGATTCAGACATCCCTTCATCTTGGGAGATGCAAGACGAGCCTGCTTTCAATTCACTGCAGGGATATCCAGCCTTACTTCTAGTCAGAGCATCTCGGTGTTCATTCCACTTGAGGCCACAAACTCAGGGTCCCTCTCACATACCTGTAGCTGAGAGAAGCCTCCTCTTGAGGTGCTTGTGGAAAGTTGGTATTCCTCTTGAGTCGAAGCCAGAGACTAAGATCTCATCTCCAGTTGATTTGGGGTCCACGGAGCCCTTTCGTGTTGCTCCAGTGACCTCAGGATCCCTCTAGACTTGAGACAGTGATCTTGGGTTTTCTCTGGAGTGCCATCAAGGAAATCAAGGCTCCTTTCACGTTTGATGTGGAACACGGAATTGCTCTGCACGCAGTGCAGGGGAATCGGGCCTCATCTCTCGGCGAGGGGGAAGTCTCATGGTTTTTCTCGAGTTGCGGCCGGAACCTGGGGTATATTCTCGAGTTACAACGGGGAGGGCCCTTCGAGACACGTGTTTGTTCAGCGCCGTCAGGACTCCTGCCTAGGTGCAAGGGACACCTCGGGATTCTCCTCGAGTCTTGGCATTGCCATTGGGACGCGTCTCCACGTGAGGCGGGAGACCAAGGGTCCCTTTCCACGTGCCACAGGGATCCTGGGAAACCTATCCATTTTCATGATGAGTCAGGCATCGTCTCCTTTGGAAGCATTGATCTCTGCAGACCTCTCGAGTTTTCAAAGGATGTGAGGCCTCCGGTCGCGATGAGCCGGAGGACTAGGACTTCTCTGTGGTCTCCACAGGGGATTCAGACATCCCTTCGTCTTGGGAGATGCAAGACGAGCCTGCATTCAATTCACTGCAGGGATATCCGGCCTTACTTCGAGTCAGAGCATCTCGGTGTCCATTCCACTTGAGGCCACAAACTCAGGGTCCCTCTCACATACCTGTAGCTGACAGAAGCCTCCTCTTGAGGTGCTTGTGGAAATTTGGTATTCCTCTTGAGTCGAAGCCAGGGACTAAGCTCTCATCTCGAGTTGATTTGGGGTCCACGGAGCCCTTTCGTGTTGCTCCAGTGACCTCAGGATCCCTCTAGCCTTGAGACAGTCATTTTGGGTTTTCTCTGGAGTGCCGTCAAGGAAATCAAGGCTCCTTTCACGTTTGACGTGGAACACGGAATTGCTCTGCACGCAGTGCAGGGGAATCGGGCCTCATCTAGCCGCGAGGGGTAGGTCTCATGGAATTTCTCGAGTTGCGGCCGGAACCTGGGGTATAATCTCGAGTTACGATGGGGAGGGCCCTTCCAGACACGTGTTTGTTCAGCGAAGTCAGGACTCCTGCCTAGGTGCGAGGGACACCTCGGGATTCTCCTCGAGTCTTGGTATGGCAATTGGGACGCGTCTCTACCTGAGGCGGGAGACCCAGGGTCCCTTTCCACGTGCCACAGGGATCCTGGGACTCCTATCCATTTTGAAGAGGATTCAGGCATCGTCTCCTTTGGAAGCATTGATCTCCGCGGACCTCTCGAGTTTTCAAAGGATGTGAGGCCTCCGGTCGCGATGAGGAGGAGAACTAAGTCTTTGTCTGTGGTCTCCACAGGGGAATAAGACATCCCTTTGTCTTGGGAGATGCAAGACGAGCCTGCATTCAATTCACTGCAGGCATATCCGGCCTTACTTCGAGTCAGAGCATCTCGGTGTCCATTCCACTTGAGGCCACAAACTCAGGGTCACTCTCACATACCTGTAGCTGAGAGAAGCCTCCTCTTGAGGTGCTTGTGGAAAGTTGGTATTCCTCTTGATTCGAAGCCAGGGACTAAGCTCTCATCTCGAGTTGATTTGGGGTCCACGGAGCCCTTTCGTGTTGCTCCAGTGACCTCAGGATCCCTCTAGACTTGAGACAGTGATCTTGGGTTTTCTCTGGAGTGCCATCAAGGAAATCAAGTCTCCTTTCACGTTTGATGTGGAACACGGAATTGCTCTGCACGCAGTGCAGGGGAATCAGGCCTCATCTCGCGGCGAGGGGGAAGTCTCATGGTTTTTCTCGAGTTGCGGCCGGAACCTGGGGTATATTCTCGAGTTACGACGGGGAGGGCCCTTCCAGACACGTGTTTGTTCAGCGACGTCAGGACTCCTGCCTAGGTGCGAGGGACACCTCGGGATTCTCCTCGAGTCTTGGCATGGCAATTGGGACGCGTCTCCACGTGAAGCGGGAGACCCAGGGTCCCTTTCCATGTGCCACAGGGATCCTGGGACTCCTATCCATTTTCAAGAGGAGTGAGGCATCGTCTCCTTTGGAAGCATTGATCTCCGCGCACCTCTCGAGTTTTCAAAGGATGTGAGGCCTCCGGTCGCTTTGAGTCGGACGACTAGGTCTTTCTCTGTGGACTCCACAGGGGATTGAGGCATCCCTTCCTCTTGGGAGATGCAAGACGAGCCTGCATTCAATTCACTGCAGGGATATCCGGCCTTACTTCGAGTCAGAGCATCTCGGTGTCCATTGCACTTGAGGCCACAAACTCAGGGTCCCTCTCACATACCTGTAGCTGAGAGAAGCCTCCTCTTGAGGTGCTTGTGGAAAGTTGGTATTCCTCTTGAGTCGAAGCCAGGGACTAAGCTATCATCTCGAGTTGATTTGGGGTCCACGGAGCCCTTTCGTGTTGCTCCAGTGACCTCAGGATCCCTTTAGACTTCAGACAGTGATCTTGGGTTTTCTCTGGAGTGCCATCAAGGAAATCAAGGCTCCTTTCACGTTTGATGTGGAACACGGAATTGCTCTGCACGCAGTGCAGGGGAATTGCGCCTCATCTCACGGCGAGCTGGATCTCTCATTGTTTTTCTCGAGTTGCGGCCGGAACCTGGGGTATATTCTCGAGTTACGGCGGGGAGGGCCCTTCCAGACACGTGTTTGTTCAGCGACGTCAGGACTCCTGCCTAGGTGCGAGGGACACCTCGGGATTCTCCTCTAGTCTTGGCATGGCAATTGGGACGCGGCTCCACGTGAGGCGGGAGACCCAGTGTCCCTTTCTACGTGCCACAGGGATCCTGGGACTTCCATCCATTTGCAAGAGGAGTCAGGCCTCGTCTCCTTTGGAAGCATTGATCTGCGCGGACCTCTCGAGTTTTCAAAGGATGTGAGGCCTCCGTTCGCGTTGAGGCGGAGGACTAGGTCTTTCTCTCTGGTCTCCACAGGGGATTCAGACAACCCTTCGTCTTGGGACATGCAAGACGAGCCTGCATTCAATTCACTGCAGGGATATCCGGCCTTAATTCAAGTCAGAGCATCTTGGTGTCCATTCCACTTGAGGCCACAAACTCAGGGTCCCTCTCACATACCTGTAGCTGAGAAAAGCCTCCTCTTGAGGTGCTTGTGGAAAGTTGGTATTCCTCTTGAGTCGAAGCCAGGGACTAAGCTCTCATCTCGAGTTGATTTGGGGTCCACGGCGCCCTTTCATGTTGCTCCAGTGACCTCAGGATCCCTCTAGACTTGAGACAGTGATCTTGGGTTTTCTCTGGAGTGCCATCAAGGAAATCAAGGCTCCTTTCACGTTTGATGTGGAACACGGAATTGCTCTGCACGCAGTGCAGGGGAATCGGGCCTCATCTCGCGGCGACGGGGGAAGTCTCATATTTTTTCTCGAGTTGCGGCCGGAACCTGGGGTATATTCTTGAGTTAGGATATGGAGGACCCTTCCAGACACGTGATAGGTGCGAGGGACACCTTCGGATTCTCCTAAAGTCTTGGCATGGCATTTGGGACGCGTCTTTCATGAGGCGGGAGACCCAGGTTCCCTTTTCACGTGCCACCGTGATCCCTGGACTCCTATCCATTTTCGAGGGGAGTCAGGCATCGTCTCTTTGGAAGCATTGATCTCCACGGACCTCTCGAGTTTTCAAAGGATGTGAGGCCTCCGGTCCCGATGAGGCGGAGAACTAGGTCTTTCTCTGTGGTCTCCACAGGTGATTCAGACATCCCTTCGTCGTGGGAGATGCAAGACGAGCCTGCATTCAATTCACTGCTGGGATCTCCGGCCTTACTTCGAATCAGTGCATCTCGTTGTCCATTCCACATGAGGCCACAAACTCAGGGTCCCTGTCACATACCTGTGGCTGAGAGAAGACTCCTCTTGAGGTGCTTGTGGAAAGGTCGTATTCTTCTTGCGTCGAAGCCAGGGACTCAGCTCTCATCTCCAGTTGATTTGGGGTCCACGGAGCCCTTTCGTGTTGCTCCAGTGACCTCAGGATCCCTCTAGACTTGAGACAGTGATCTTGGGTTTTCTCTGGAGTGCCATCAAGGAAATCAAGGCTCCTTTCACGTTTGATGTGGAACACGGAATTGCTCTGCACGCAGTGAAGGGGAATCGGGCCTCATCTCGCAGCGAGGGGGAAGTCTCATGGTTTTTATCGAGTTGCGGCCGGAACCTGCGGTATATTCTCGAGTTACGACCGGGAGGGCCCTTCCAGACACGTGTTTGTTCAGCGACGTCAGGACTCCTGCCTAGGTGCGAGGGACACCTCGGTATTCTCCTCGAGTCTTGGCATGGCAATTGGGACGCGTCTCCACGTGAGGCGGGAGGCCCAGGGTCCCTTTCCACGTGGCACAGGGATCCTGGGACTCCTATCCATTTTCAAGAGGAGTCAGGCATCATCTCCTTTGGAAGCATTGATCTCCGCAGACCTTTCGATTTTTCAAAGGATGTGATGTCTCCGGTCGCGATGAGGCAGAGGACTAGGTCTTTCTCTGTCGTCTCCACAGGGGATTCAGACATTCCTTTGTCTTGGGAGATGCAAGACGAGCCTGCATTCAAATCACTGCAGGGATATCCGGCCTTACTTCGAGTCAGAGCATCTCGGTGTCCATTCCACTTGAGGCCACAAACTCAGGGTCCCTCTCACATACCTGTAGCTGAGAGAAGCCTCCCCTGAGGTGCTTGTGGAAAGTTGGTATTCCTCTTGAGTCGAAGCCAGGGACTAACCTCTCATCTCGATGTGATTTGGGTGTGCACAGCCCTTTCGTGTTGATACAGTGACCTCAGGATCCCTCTAGACTTGAGACAGTGATCTTGGGTTTTCTCTGGAGTGCCATCAAGGAAATCAAGGCTCTTTTCACGTTTGATGTGGGATATGGAATTGCTCTGCACGCAGTGTAGCGGAATATGGACTCATCTCCTGGCGAGGGGGAAGTCTCACGGTTTTTCTCTAGTTGCGGCCGGAACCTGGGGTGTATTCTCGCGTTACGTTGGGGAGGGCCCTTCCAGACACGTGTTTGTTCAGCGACGTCAGGACTCCTGCCTAGGTGCGAGGGACACCTCTGTATACTCCTCGAGTCTTGGCATGGCAATTGGGACGCGTCTCCACGTGAGGCGGGAGACCCAGGGTCCCTTTCCACGTGCCACAGGCATCTTGGGACTCCTATCCATTTTCAAGAGGAGTCAGGCATCGTCTCCTTTGGAAGCATTGATCTCCGCGGACCTCTCGAGTTTTCAAACGATGTGAGGCCTCCGGTCGCGATGAGGCGGAGAACTAGGTCTTTTTCTGTGGACTCCACAGGGGATTCAGACATCCCTTCGTCTTGGGAGATTCAAGACGAGCCTGCTTTCAATTCACTGCAGGGATATCCGGCCTTACTTCGAGTCAGAGCATCTCGGTGTCCATTCCACCTGAGGCCACAAACTCAGGGTCCCTCTCACATACCTGTAGCTGAGAGAAGCATCCTCTTGAGGTGCTTGTGGAAAGTTGGTATGCCTCTTGAGTCGAAGCCAGGGACTAAGCTCTCATCTCGAGTTGATTTGGTGTCCACGGAGCCCTTTCGTGTTGCTCCAGTGACCTCGGGATCCCTCTAGCCTTGAGACAGTGATCTTGGGTTTTCTCTGGAGTGCCATCAAGGAAATCAAGGCTCCTTTCACGTTTGATGTGGAACACGGAATTGCTCTGCATGCAGTGCAGGGAAATCGGGCCTCATCTCGTGGAGAGATGAAAGTCTCATGGCTTTTCTCGAGTTGTGGCCGGAAACTGGGGTATATTCTCGAGTTACGACGGGGAGGACCCTTCCAGACACGTGTGTGCTCAGCGACGTCAGGACTCCTGTCTAGGTGCGAGGGACACCTCGGGATTCTCCTCGAGTCTTGGCATGGCAATTGGGACGCGTCTCCACGTGAGGCGGGAGACCCAGGGTCCCTTTCCACGTGCCACAGGGATCCTGGTACTCCGATCCATTTGCAAGAGGAGTCAGGCATCGTCTCCTTTGGAAGCATTGATCTCCGCGGACCTCTCGAGTTTTCAAAGGATGTGAGGCCTCCGGTCGCGATGAGGCCGAGAACTAGGTCTTTCTCTGTGGTCTCCACAGGGGATTCAGACATCCCTTCGTCTTGGAGATGTAAGACGAGCCTGCATTCAATTCACTGCAGGGATATCCGGCCTTACTTCAATTCAGAGCATCTCTTTGTCCATTCCACTTGAGGCCACAAACACAGGGTCCCTCTCACATACCTGTAGCTGAGAGAAGCCTCCTCTTGAGGTGCTTGTGGAAAGTTGGTATGCCTCTTGAGTCGAAGCCAGGGACTAAGCTCTCATCTCGAGTTGATTTGGTGTCCACGGAGCCCTTTCGTGTTGCTCCAGTGACCTCGGGATCCCTCTAGACTTGAGACAGTGATCTTGGGTTTTCTCTGGAGTGCCATCAAGGAAATCAAGGCTCCTTTCACGTTTGATGTGGAACACGGAATTGCTCTGCATGCAGTGCAGGGAAATCGTGCCTCATCTCGCGGCGAGGTGAAAGTCTCATGGCTTTTCTCGAGTTGTGGCCAGAACCTGGGGTATATTCTCGAGTTACGACGGGGAGGGCCCTTCCAGACACGTGTTTGTTAAGCGATGTCAGGACTCCTGCCTAGGTGCGAGAGAAACCTCGGGATTCTCGTCGAGTCTTGGCTTGGCAACAGGGACGCGTCTCCACGTGAGGCGGGAGACCCAGGGTCCCTTTCCACGTGCCACAGGGATCTTGGGAATCCTATCCATTTTCAAGAGGAGTCAGGCATCTTCTCCTTTGGAAGCATTGTTCTCCGCGGACCTCTCGAGTTTTCAAATGATATGAGGCCTCCGGTCGCGATGAGGCGGAGAACTAGGTCTTTCTCTGTGGTCTCCACAGGGGATGCAGACATCCCTTCGTCTTGGGAGATGCAAGATGAGGCTGCATTCAATTCAATGCAGGGATATCCGGCCTTACTTCGAGTCAGAGCATCTCGGTGTCCATTCCACTTGAGGCCAAAAACTCAGGGTCCCTCTCACATACCTATAGCTGAGAGAAGCCTCCTCTTGAGGTGCTTGTGGAAAGTTGGTATGCCTCTTGAGTCGAAGCCAGGGACTAAGCTCTCATTTCGAGTTGATTTGGGGTCCAGGAGATGTTTCGTGTTGCTATAGTGACCTATGGATCCCTCTAGACTTGAGAGAGTAATCTTGGGTTTTCTCTGGAGTGCCATCAAGGAAATCAAGGCTCCTTTCACGTTTGATGTGGAACACGGAATTGCTCTGCACGCAGTGCAGGGGAATCGGGCTTCATCTAGCGGCAAGGGGGAAGTCTCCTGGTATTTCTCGAGTTGCGGCCGGAACCTGGGGTATATTCTCGAGTTACGACGGGGAGGGCCCTTCCAGACACGTGTTTGTCAGCGACGTCAGGACTCCTGCCTAGGTGCGAGGGACACCTCGGGATTCTCCTCGAGTCTTGGCATGGCAATTGGGACGCGTCTCCACGTGAGGCGGAAGAGCCAGGGTCCCTTTCCACGTGCCACAGGGATTCTGGGACTCCTATCCGTTTTCAAGAGGAGTCAGGCATCGTCTCCTTAGGAAGCATTGATCTCCAGGGACCTCTCGAGTTTTCAAAGGATGTGAGGCCTCCGGTCTAGATGAGGCGGAGGACTAGGTCTTTCTCTGTGGTCTCCACAGGGGATTCAGACATCCCTTCGTCTTGGGAGATGCAAGACGAGCCTGCATTCTATTCACTGCAGGGATATCCGGGCTTACTTCGAGTCAGAGCATCTCGGTGTCCATTCCACTTGAGGCCACAAATTCAGGGTCCCTCTTACGTACCTGTAGCTGAGAGAAGCCTCCTCTTGAGGTGCTTGTGGAAAGTTGATATTCCTCTTGAGTCAAAGCGAGGGACTAAGCTCTCATCTCGAGTTGATTTGGGGTCCACGGATCCCTTTCGTGTTGCTCCAGTGACCTCAGGATCCCTCTAGACTTGAGACAGTGATCTTGGGTTTTCCCTGGAGTGCCATCACGGAAATCAAGTCTCCTTTCACGTTTGATGTGGAACACGGAAATGCTCTGCATGCAGTGCAGGGGAATCGGGCCTCCTCTCGCGGCGAGGGGGAAGTCTCATGGTTTTTCTCGAGTTGCGGCAAGAACCTGGGGTATATTCTCGAGTTTCGACTGTGAGGGCCCTTCCAGACACGTGTTTGTTCAGCGACGTCAGGACTCCTGCCTAGGTGCGAGGGACACCTCGGGATGGTCCTCGAGTCTTGGCATGGCAATTGGGACGCGTCTCCAGTGAGGCGGAAGAGCCAGGGTCCCTTTCCACGTGCCACAGGGATTCTGGGACTCCTATCCATTTTCAAGAGGAGTCAGGCATCGTCTCCTTAGGAAGCATTGATCTCCGCGGACCTCTCGAGTTTTCAAAGGATGTGATGCCTCCGGTCGCCATGAGAGGGAGAACTAGGTCTTTCTCTGTGGTCTCCACAGGGGATTCAGACATCCCTTCGTCTTGGGAGATGCTAGACGAGACTTCATTCAATTTACTGCAGGGATATCCGGCCATACTTCGAGTCAGAGCATCTCGGTGTCCATTCCGCTTGAGACCACAAACTCAGGGACCTTCTCACATATATGTAGCTGAGAGAAGCCTCCTCTTGAAGTGCTTGTGGAAAGTTGGTATTCCTCTTGAGTCGAAGCCAGGGACGAAGATCTCATCTCGAGTTGATTTGGGGTCCACGGAGCCCTTTCGTGTTGCTACAGTGACCTCAGGATCCCTCTAGACTTGAGAGAGTGATCTTGGGGTTTCTCTGGAGTGCCATCAAGGAAATCAAGGCTCCTTTCACGTTTGATGTGGAACACAGAATTGCTCTGCACGCAGTGCAGGGGAATCAGGCCTCATCTTGCGGCGAGGGGGAAGGCTCATGGTAGTTCTCGAGTTGTAGCCCGAACCTGTGGTATATTCTCGAGTTACGATGGGGAGGGCCCTTCCAGACACGTGTTTGTTCAGCGACGTCAGGACTCCTGCCTAGGTGCGAGGGACACCTCGGGATTCCCCTCGAGTCTTGGCATGGCAATTGGGATGCGTCTCCACGTGAGGCGGGACACCCAGGGTCCCTTTCCACGTGCCACAGGGATCCTGGGACTCCTATCCATTTTCAAGAGGAGTCAATCATCGTCTCTTTTGGAAGCATTGATCTCCGCGGACCTTTTGAGTTTTCAAAGGATGTGAGGCCTCCGGTCGCAATGAGGCGGAGAACTCGGTCTTTCTCTGTGGTCTCCACAGGGGATTCAGACAACCCTTCGTCTTGGGAGATGCAAGACGAGCCTGCATTCAATTCACTGCAGGGATATCATGCCTTACTTCGAGTCAGAGCATCTCGGTGTCCATTCCACTTGAGGCCACAAACTCAGGGTTCCTCTCACATACCTGTAGCTGAGAGAAGCCTCCTCTTGAGGTGCTTGTGGAAAGTTGGTATTCCTCTTGAGTCGAAGCCAGGGACTACGCTCTCATCTCGAGTTGATTTGGGGTCCACGGAGCCCTTTCCTTTTGGTCCAGTGACCTCAGGATCCCTCTAGACTTGAGACAGTGATCTTGGGTTTTCTCTGGAGTGCCATCAAGGAAATCAAGGCTCCTTTCACGTTTGATGTGGAACACGGAATTACTCTGCATGCAGTGCAGGGGAATCGGGCTTCAACTCGCGGCGAGGGGGAAATCTCATGGTTTTTCTCGAGTTGCGGCCCGAACCTGGGGTATATTCTCGAGTTACGACGGGGAGGGCCCTTCCAGACACGTGTTTGTTCAGCGACGTCAGGACTCCTGCCTCGGTGCCAGGGACACCTCGGGATGGTCCTCGAGTCTTGGCATGGCAATTTGGACGCGTCTCCACGTGAGGCGGGAGACCCAGGGTCCCTTTCCACGTGCCACAGGGATCCTGGGACTCCTATCCATTTTCAAGAGGAGTCAGGCATCGTCTCCTTTGGAAGCACTGATCTCCGCGGACCTCTCGAGTTTTCAAAGTATGTGAGGCCTCTGGTCGCGATGAGGCGGAGAACTCGGTCTTTCTCTGTGGTCTCCACAGGGGATTCAGACATCCCTTCTTCTTGGGAGATGCAAGACGAGCCTGCATTCAATTCACTGCAGGGATATACGGCCTTACTTCGAGTCAGAGCATCTCGGTGTCCATTCCACTTGAGGCCACAAACTCAGGGTCCCTCTCACATACCTGTAGCTGAGAGAAGCCTTCTCTTGAGGTGCTTGTGGAAAGGTGGTATTCCGCTTGAGTCGAAGCCAGGGAATAAGCTCTCATCTCGAGTTGATTTGGGGTCCACGGAGCCCTTTCGTGTTGCTCCAGTGACCTCAGGATCCCTCTAGACTTGAGACAGTGATCTTGGGTTTTCTCTGGAGTGCCATCAAGGAAATCAAGGCTCCTTTCACGTTTGATGTGGAACACGGAATTGCTCTGCACGCAGTGCAGGGGAATCGGGCTTCATCTAGCGGCAAGGGGGAAGTCTCCTGGTATTTCTCGAGTTGCGGCCGGAACCTGGGGTATATTCTCGAGTTACGACGGGGAGGGCCCTTCCAGACACGTGTTTGTCAGCGACGTCAGGACTCCTGCCTAGGTGCGAGGGACACCTCGGGATTCTCCTCGAGTCTTGGCATGGCAATTGGGACGCGTCTCCACGTGAGGCGGGAGACCCAGGGTCCCTTTCCACGTGCCACAGGGATCCTGGGACTCCGATCCATTTGCAAGAGGAGTCAGGCATCGTCTCCTTTGGAAGCATTGATCTCCGCGGACCTCTCGAGTTTTCAAAGGATGTGAGGCCTCCCGTCGCGATGAGGCAGAGAACTAGTTTCTTCTCTGTTGTCTCCACAGTGGATTCAGACATCCCTTCGTCTTGGAGATGCAAGACGGGCCTGCATTCAATTCACTGCAGGGATATCCGTCCTTACTTTGAGTCAGAGCATCTCGGTGTTCATTCCACTTGAGGCCACAAACTCAGGGTCCCTCTCACATACCTGTAGCTGAGAGAAGCCTTCCCTGAGGTGCTTGTGGAAAGTTGGTATTCCTCTTGAGTCGAAGCCAGGGACTAACCTCACATCTCGAGTTGATTTGGGTCTGCAGAGCCCTTTCGTGTTACTACAGTGACCTCAGGATCCCTCTAGACTTGAGTCTGTGATCTTGGGTTTCCTCTGGAGTGCCATCAAGGAAATCAAGGCTCTTTTCACGTTTGATCTGGGATACGGAATTGCTCTGCATGCAGTGTAGCGGAATCGGGACTCATCTCCTGGCGAGGGGGAAGTCTCACGGTTTTTCTCGAGTTGCGGCCGGAACCTGAGGTATATTCTCGAGTTACGTCGGGGAGGGCCCTTCCAGACACGTGTTTGTTCAGCGACGTCAGGACTCCTGCCTAGGTGCGAGGGACACCTTGGGATTCTCCTCGAGTCTTGGCATGGCAATTGGCACGCATCTCCACGTGAGGCGGGATACCCAGGGTCCCTTTCCACGTGCCACAGGGTTCCTGGGACTCCTATCCATTTTCAGGAGGAGTCAGGCATCGTCTCCTTTGAAAGCATTGATCTCCAGGGACCTCTCGAGTTTTCAAAGGATGTGAGGCCTCCGGTCTAGATGAGGCGGAGGACTAGGTCTTTCTCTGTGGTCTCCACAGAGGATTCAGGCATCCCTTCGTCTTGGGAGATGCAAGACGAGCCTGCATTCTATTCACTGCAGGGATATCCGGGCTTACTTCGAGTCAGAGCATCTCGGTGTCCATTCCACTTGAGGCCACAAACTCAGGGTCCCTCTCACATACCTGTAGCTGAGTGAAGCCTCCTCTTGAGGTGCTTGTGGAAAGTTGGTATTCCTCTTGAGTCGAAGCCAGGGACTAAGCTCTCATCTCGAGTTGATTTGGGGTCCACGGAGCCCTTTCGTGTTGCTCCAGTGACCTCAGGATCCCTCTAGACTTGAGACAGTGATCTTGGGTTTTCTCTAGAGTGCCATCATGGAAATCAAGACTCCTTTCACGTTTGATGTGGGATACGGAATTGCTCTGCATGCAGTGTAGCGGAATCGGGACACATCTCCTGGCGAGGGGGAAGTCTCACGGTTTTTCTCGAGTTGCGGCCGGAACCTGGGGTATATTCGCGAGTTACGACGGGGAGGGCCCTTCCAGACACGTGTTTGTTCAGCGACGTCAGGACGCCTGCCTAGGTGCGAGGGACACCTCGGGATTCTACTCGAGTCTTGGCATGGCAATTGGGACGCGTCTCCATGTGAGGCGGGAGACCCAGGGTCCCTTTCCACGTGCCACAGGGATCCTGGGACTCCTATCCATTTTCAAGAGGAGTCAGGCATCGTCTCCTTTGGAAGCATTGATCTCCGCGGACCTCTCGAGTTTTCAAAGGATGTGAGGCTTCCGGTCGCGATGAGACGGAGATCTAGGTCTTCCTCTGTGGTCTCCACAGGGGATTCAGACACCCCTTCGTCTTGGGAGATGCAAGACGAGCCTGCATTCAATTCACTGCAGGGATATCCGGCCATACTTCGAGTCAGAGCATCTCGGTGTCCATTCCGCTTGAGACCACAAACTCAGGGACCTTCTCACATATATGTAGCTGAGAGAAGCCTCCTCTTGAAGTGCTTGTGGAAAGTTGGTATTCCTCTTGAGTCGAAGCCAGGGACGAAGATCTCATCTCGAGTTGATTTGGGGTCCACGGAGCCCTTTCGTGTTGCTACAGTGACCTCAGGATCCCTCTAGACTTGAGAGAGTGATCTTGGGGTTTCTCTGGAGTGCCATCAAGGAAATCAAGGCTCCTTTCACGTTTGATGTGGAACACAGAATTGCTCTGCACGAAGTGCAGGGGAATCAGGCCTCATCTTGCGGCGAGGGGGAAGGCTCATGGTAGTTCTCGAGTTGTAGCCCGAACCTGTGGTATATTCTCGAGTTACGATGGGGAGGGCCCTTCCAGACACGTGTTTGTTCAGCGACGTCAGGACTCCTGCCTAGGTGCGAGGGACACCTCGGGATTCCCCTCGAGTGTTGGCATGGCAATTGGGATGCGTCTCCACGTGAGGCGGGACACCCAGGGTCCCTTTCCACGTGCCACAGGGATCCTGGGACTCCTATCCATTTTCAAGAGGAGTCAGGCATCGTCTCCTTTGGAAGCACTGATCTCCGCGGACCTCTCGAGTTTTCAAAGTATGTGAGGCCTCTGGTCGCGATGAGGCGGAGAACTCGGTCTTTCTCTGTGGTCTCCACAGGGGATTCAGACAACCCTTCGTCTTGGGAGATGCAAGACGAGCCTGCATTCAATTCACTGCAGGGATATCATGCCTTACTTCGAGTCAGAGCATCTCGGTGTCCATTCCACTTGAGGCCACAAACTCAGGGTCCCTCAAATATACCTGTAGCTGAGAGAAGCCTCCTCCTGAGGTGCTTGTGGAAAGTTGGTATTCCTCTTGAGTCGAAGCCAGGGACTAAGCTCTCATCTCGAGTTGATTTGGGGTCCACGGAGCCCTTTCGTGTTGCTCCAGTGACCTCAGGATCCCTCTAGACTTGAGACAGTGATCTTGGGTTTTCTCTGGAGTGCCATCAAGGAAATCAAGGCTCCTTTCACGTTTGATGTGGAACACGGAATTGCTCTGCATGCAGTGCAGGGGAATCGGGCCTCAACTCGCGGCGACGGGGAAATCTCAAGGTTTTTCTCGAGTTGCGGCCCGAACCTGGGGTATATTCTCGAGTTACGACGGGGAGGGCCCTTCCAGACACGTGTTTGTTCAGCGACGTCAGGATTCCTGCCTAGGTGCGAGGGACACCTCGGGATTCTCCTCGAGTCTTGGCATGGCAATTGGGACGCGTCTCCACGTGAGGCGGGAGACCCAGGGTCCCTTTCGACGTGCCACAGGGATCCTGGGACTCCTATCCATTTTCAAGAGTAGTCAGGCATCGTCTCCTTTGGAAGCATTGATCTCCAAGGACCTCTCGAGTTTTCAAAGGATGTGAGGCTTCCGGTCGCGATGAGGCGGAGAACTCGGTCTTTCTCTGAGGTCTCCACAGGGGATTCAGACATTCCTTCGTCTTGGAGATGCAAGACGAGCCTGCATTCAATTCACTGCAGGGATATCCGGCCTTAATTCGAGTCAGAGCATCTCGGTGTGGATTCGACTTGAGGCCACAAACTCAGGGTCCCTCTCACATACCTGTAGCTGAGAGAAGCCTCCTCTTGAGGTGCTTGTGGAAAGTTGGTATTCCTCTTGAGTCGAAGCCAGGGACTACGCTCTCATCTCGAGTTGATTTGGGGTCCACGGAGCACTTTCCTTTTGGTCCAGTGACCTCAGGATCCCTCTAGACTTGAGACAGTGATCTTGGGTTTTCTCTGGAGTGCCATCAAGGAAATCAAGGCTCCTTTCACGTTTGATGTGGAACACGGAATTACTCTGCATGCAGTGCAGGGGAATCGGGCTTCAACTCGCGGCGAGGGGGAAATCTCATGGTTTTTCTCGAGTTGCGGCCCGAACCTGGGGTATATTCTCGAGTTACGACGGGGAGGGCCCTTCCAGACACGTGTTTGTTCAGCGACGTCAGGAATCCTGCCTCGGTGCCAGGGACACCTCGGGATGGTCCTCGAGTCTTGGCATGGCAATTTGGACGCGTCTCCACGTGAGGCGGGAGACCCAGGGTCCCTTTCCACGTGCCACAGGGATCCTGGGACTCCTATCCATTTTCAAGAGGAGTCAGGCATCGTCTCCTTTGGAAGCACTGATCTCCGCGGACCTCTCGAGTTTTCAAAGTATGTGAGGCCTCTGGTCGCGATGAGGCGGAGAACTCGGTCTTTCTCTGTGGTCTCCACAGGGGATTCAGACATCCCTTCTTCTTGGGAGATGCAAGACGAGCCTGCATTCAATTCACTGCAGGGATATACGGCCTTACTTCGAGTCAGAGCATCTCGGTGTCCATTCCACTTGAGGCCACAAACTCAGGGTCCCTCTCACATACCTGTAGCTGAGAGAAGCCTTCTATTGAGGTGCTTGTGGAAAGGTGGTATTCCGCTTGAGTCGAAGCCAGGGAATAAGCTCTCATCTCGAGTTGATTTGGGGTCCACGGAGCCCTTTCGTGTTGCTCCAGTGACCTCAGGATCCCTCTAGACTTGAGACAGTGATCTTGGGTTTTCTCTGGAGTGCCATCAAGGAAATCAAGGCTCCTTTCACGTTTGATGTGGAACACGGAATTGCTCTGCACGCAGTGCAGGGGAATCGGGCCTCATCTCGCGGCAAGGGGGATGTCTCATGGTTTTTCTCGAGTTCCGGCCGGAACCTGGGGTATATTCTCGAGTTACGACGGGGAGGGCCCTTCCAGACATGTGTTTGTTCAGCGACGTCAGGACTCCTGCCTATGTGCCAGGGACACCTCGGGATTGTCCTCGAGTCTTGGCATGGCAATTGGGACGTGTCTCCACGTGAAGCGGGAGACCCAGTGTCCCTTTCCACGTGCCACAGGGATCCTGGGACTCCTATCCATTTTCAAGAAGAATCAGGCATCGTCTCCTTCGGAAGTATTGATCTCCGCGGACCTCTCGAGTTTTCAAAGGATATGAGGCCTCCGGTTGCATTGAGGTGGAGGACTAGGTCTTTCTCTGTGGTCTCCACAGGGGATTCAGACACCCCTTCGTCTTGGGAGATGCAAGACGAGCCTGCATTCAATTCACTGCAGGGATATCCGGCCTCACTTCGAGTCAGAGCATCTCGGTGTCCATTCCACTTGAGGCCACAAACTCAGGGTCCCTCAAATATACCTGTAGCTGAGAGAAGCCTCCTCCTGAGGTGCTTGTGGAAAGTTGGTATTCCTCTTGAGTCGAAGCCAGGGACTAAGCTCTCATCTCGAGTTGATTTGGGGTCCACGGAGCCCTTTCGTGTTGCTCCAGTGACCTCAGGATCCCTCTAGACTTGAGACAGTGATCTTGGGTTTTCTCTGGAGTGCCATCAAGGAAATCAAGGCTCCTTTCACGTTTGATGTGGAACACGGAATTGCTCTGCATGCAGTGCAGGGGAATCGGGCCTCAACTCGCGGCGACGGGGAAATCTCAAGGTTTTTCTCGAGTTGCGGCCCGAACCTGGGGTATATTCTCGAGTTACGACGGGGAGGGCCCTTCCAGACACGTGTTTGTTCAGCGACGTCAGGATTCCTGCCTAGGTGCGAGGGACACCTCGGGATTCTCCTCGAGTCTTGGCATGGCAATTGGGACGCGTCTCCACGTGAGGCGGGAGACCCAGGGTCCCTTTCCACGTGCCACAGGGATCCTGGGACTCCTATCCATTTTCAAGAGGAATCAGGCATCGTCTCCTTTGGAAGCATTGATCTCCGCGGACCTTTCGAGTTTTCAAAGGATGTGAGGCCTCCGGTCGGGATGAGGCGGAGAACTCGGTCTTTCTCTGTGGTCTCCACAGGTGATTCAGACATCCCTTCGTCTTGGGAGATGCAAGACGAGCCTGCATCCAATTCACTGCAGGGATATCCGGCCTTACTTCGATTCAGAGCATCTCGGTTTCCATTCCACTTGAGGTCACAAATTCAGTGTCCCTCTCACATACCTGTAGCTGAGAGAAGCCTCCTCTTGAGGTGCTTGTGGAAAGTTGGTATTGCTCTTGAGTCGAAACCAGGGACTAAGCTCTCATCTCGAGTTGATTTGGGGTCCACGGAGCCCTTTCGTGTTGCTCCAGTGACCTCAGGATCCCTCTAGACTTGAGACAGTGATCTTGGGGTTTCTCTGGAGTGCCATCAAGGAAATCAAGGCTCCTTTCACGTTTGATGTGGAACACGGAATTGCTCTGCACGCAGTGCAGGGGAATCGGGCCTCATCTCGCGGCAAGGGGGAAGGCTCATGGTTTTTCTCGAGTTGCGGCTGGAACCTGGGGTATATTCTCGAGTTACCACGGGGAGGGCCCTTCCAGACACGTGTTTGTTCAGCGACGTCAGGACCTCTGCCTAGGTGCGAGGGACACCTCCGGATTCTCCACGAGTCTTGGCATGGCAATTTGGACGCGTCTCCACCTGAGGCGGGAGACCCAGGATCCCTTTCCTCGTGCCACAGGGATCTTTGGACTCCTATCCATTTTCAAGAGCAGTCAGGCATCGTCTCCTTTGGAAGCATTGATCTCCGCGGACCTCTCCAGTTTTCAAAGGTTGTGAGGCCTCCGTTCTCGATGAGGCGGAGAACGAGGTCTTTCTCTGTCATCTCCACAGCGGATTCAGACAACCCTATGTCTTGGGATATGCAAGACGAGCCTGCATTCAATTCAATGCAGGGATATCCGGCCTTAATTCGAGTCAGAGCATCTCGGTTTCCATTCCACTTGAGGCCACAAACTCAGGGTCCCTCAAATATACCTGTAGCTGAGAGAAGCCTCCTGTTGAGATGCTTGTGGAATGTTCGTATTCCTCTTGAGTCGAAGCCAGGGACTAAGCTCTCATCTCGAGTTGATTTGGGGTCCACGGAGCCCTTTCCTGTTGGTCCAGTGACGTCAGGATCCCTCTAGACTTGAGACAGTGATCTTGGGTTTTCTCTGGAGTGCCATCAAGGAAATCAAGGCTCCTTTCACGTTTGATGTGGAACACGGAATTGCTCTGCATGCAGTGCAGGGGAATCGGGCCTCAACACGCGGCGAGGGGGAAATCTCATGGTTTTTCCTGAGTTGCGGCCCGAAACTGGTGTATATTCTCGAGTTATGACGGGGAGGGCCCTTCCAGACACGTGTTTGTTCAGCGACGTCAGGACTCCTGCCTAGGTGCGAGGGACACCTCGGGATTATCCTCGAGTCTTGGCATGGCAATTGGTACGCGTCTCCACGTGAGGCGGGAGACCCAGAGTCCCTTTCCAGGTGCCACGCGGATCCTGGGACTCCTATCCGTTTTCAAGAGGAGTCAGGCATAGTCTCCTTTGGAAGCATTGACCTCCGCGGACCTCTCAAGTTTTCAAAGGATGTGAGGCCTCCGGTCGCGATGAGGCGGAGATCTAGGTCTTTCTCTGTGGTCTCCACAGGGCATTCAGACATCCCTTCGTCTTGGGAGATGCAAGACGAGCCTGCATTCAATTCACTGCAGCGATATCCAGCCTTACTTCGAGTCAGAGCTTCTCGGTGTCCATTCCATTTGAATCCCCAACTCAGGGCCCTCTCCCATAACTTTATCTGAGAGAAGCCTCCTCTTGAGGTGCTTGTGGAAAGTTGCTATTCCTCTAGAGTCGAAGCCAGTGACTAAGCTCTCATCTCGAGTGTATTTGGGGTCCATGGACCCATTTCGTGTTGCTACAGTGTCCTCAGGATCCCTCTAGACTTGAGACAGTTATCTCGTTTTTTCTCTGGAGTGCCATCAAGGAAATCAAGGCTCCTTTCACGTTTGATGTGGAACACGGAATTTTACTGCACGCAGTGCAGGGGAATCGGGCCTCATCTCGCGGCGAGGGGGAAGTCTCATGGTTTTTCTCGAGTTGCGGCCGGAACCTGGGGTATATTCTCGAGTTACGACGGGGAGGTCCGTTCCAGACACGTGTTTGTTCAGCGACGTCAGGACTCCTGCCTAGGTGTGAGGGACACCTCGGGATTCTCCTCGAGTCTTGGCATGGCAATTGGGACGCATCTCCACGTGAGGCAGGAGATCCAGGGTCCCTTTCCATGTGCCACAGGGATCCTGGGACTCCTATCCATTTTTAAGAGGAGTCAGGCATCGTCTCCTTTGGAAGCATTGATCTCCGCGGACCTCTCGAGTTCTCAAAGGATGTGAGGACTCACGTCGCGATGAGGCGGAGAACAATGTCTTTCTCTATGGTCTCCACAGGGGATTCATACATCCCTTCTTCTTAGGAGATGCAAGACGAGCCTGCATTCAATTCACTGCAGGGATATCCGGCCTTTATTCGAATCAGTGCATCTCGGTGTCCATTACATTTGAGGCCACACACTCAGGGTCCCTCTCACATAAATGTAGCTGAGAGAAACCTCATCTTGAGGTGCTTGTGGAAAGTTGGTATTCCTCTTGAGTCGAAGCCAGGGAGTAAGCTGTCATCTCGAGTTGATTTGGGGTCCACGGAGCTCTTTCGTGTTGCTACAGTGACCTCAGGATCCCTCTAGACTTGAGACAGTGATCTTGGCTTTTCTCTGGAGTGCCATCAAGGAAATCAAGGCTCCTTTCACGTTTGATGTGGAACACGGAATTGCTCTGCATGCAGTGCAGGGGAATCGGGCCTCAACACGCGGCGAGGGGGAAATCTCATGGTTTTTCCTGAGTTGCGGCCCGAAACTGGTGTATATTCTCGAGTTATGACGGGGAGGGCCCTTCCAGACACGTGTTTGTTCAGCGACGTCAGGACTCCTGCCTAGATGCGAGGGACACCTCGGGATTCTCCTCGAGTCTTGGCATGGCAATTGGGATGCGTCTCCACGTGAGGCGGGAGACCCAGGGTCCCTTTCCACGTGCCACAGGGATCCTGGGACTCCTATCCATTTTCAAGAGGAGTCAGGCATCATCTCCTTTGGAAGCATTGATCTCCGCGGACCTCTCCAGTTTGCAAAGGATGTGAGGCCTCCGGTCTCGATGAGGCGGAGAACGAGGTCTTTCTCTGTGGTCTCCACAGGGGATTCAGACAACCCTTCGTCTTGGGAGATGCAAGACGAACCTGCATTCATTTCACTGCAGGGATATCCGGCCTTAATTCGAGTTAGAGCATCTCGGTGTCCATTCCACTTGAGGCCACAAACTCAGGGTCCCTCTCACATACCTGTAGCTGAGAGAAGCCTCCTCTTGAGGTGCTTGTGGAAAGTTGTTATTCCTCTTGAGTCGAAGCCAGGGACGAAGCTCTCATCTCGAGTTGATTTGGGGTCCACGGAGCACTTTCGTGTTGCTACAGTGACCTCAGGATCCCTCTAGACTTGAGACAGTGATCTTGGGGTTTCTCTGGAGTGCCATCAAGGAAATCAAGGCTCCTTTCACGTTTGATGTGGAACACAGAATTGCTCTGCACGCAGTTCAGGGGAATCGGGCCTCATCTCGTGGCGAGGAGGAAGGCTCATGATTTTTCTGGAGTTGCGGCCGGAACCTGGGGTATATTCTCGAGTTACGACGGGGAGGGCCCTTTCAGACACGTGTTTGTTCAGCGACGTCCGGACTAGTGCCTAGGTGCGAGGGACACCTCGGGATTCTCCTCGAGTCTTGGCATGGCAATTGGGACGCGTCTCCACGTGAGGCGGGAGACCCAGGGTCCCTTTCCACGTGACACAGGGATCCTGGGACCCCTATCCATTTTCAAGAGGAGTCAGGCATCGTCTCCTTTGGAAGCATTGATCTCCACATACCTTTCAAATGATGTGAGGCCTCCGCTCGCGATGAGGCGGAGGACCAGGTCTTTCTCTGTGGTCTCCACAGGGGATTCAGACATCCCTTCGTCTTGGGAGATGCAAGACGACCCTGGATTCAATTCACTGCAGGGATATCCGGCCTTACTTCGAGTCAGAGCATCTCGGTGTCCATTCCACTTGAGGCCACAAACTCAGGGTCCCTCTCACATACCTGTAGCTGAGAGAAGCCTCCTCTTGAGGTGCTTGTGGAAAGTTGGTATTCCTCTTGAGTCGAAGCCAGGGACTAAGCTCTCATCTCGAGTTGATTTGGGGTCCACGGAGCCCTTTCGTGTTGCTACAGTGACCTCAGGATCCCTCTAGACTTGAGACAGTTATCTTGGGTTTTCTCTGGAGTGCCATCAAGGAAATCAAGGCTCCTTTCACGTTTGATGTGGAACACGGAATTGCGCTGCAGGCAGTGCAGGGGAATCGGGCCTCATCTCGCGGCGAGGGGGAAGTCTCATGGTTTTTCTCGAGTTGCGGCCGGAACCTGGGGTATATTCTCGAGTTACGATGGGGAGGGCCCTTCCAGACACGTGTTGTTCAGCGACGTCAGGACTCCTGCCTAGGTGCGAGGGACACCTCGGGATTCTCCTCGAGTCTTGGCATGGCAATATGGACGCGTCTCCACGTGAGGCGGGAGACCCAGGGTCCCTTTCCACGTGTCATAGATATCCTGGGACTCCTATCCATTTTCAAGAGGAGTCAGGCATCGTCTCCTTCGGAAGTATTGATCTCAGCGGACAACTCGAGTTTTCAAAGGATATGAGGCCTCCGGTCGCGAGGAGGCGGAGGGCTAGGTCTTTCTCTGTGGTCTCCAAAGGGGATTCAGGCAACCCTTCGTCTTGGGAGAAGCAAGACGAGCCTGCATTCAATTCACTGCAGGGATATCCGGCCTTACTTCGAGTCAGAGCATCTCGGTGTCCATTCTACTTCAGGCCACAAACTCAGGGTCCCTCGCACATACCTGTAGCTGACAGAAACCGCTTCTTGAGGTGCATGTGGAAAGTTGGTATTCCTCATGAATCGAAGCCAGGGACTAAGCTCTCATCTCGACTTGATTTGGGGTCCACGGAGACCTTTCTTTTCGCTACAGTGACCTCAGGATCCCTCTAGACTTGAGACAGTGATCTTGGGTTTTCTCTGGAGTGCCATCAAGGAAATCAAGGCTCCTTTCACGTTTGATGTGGAACACGGAATTGCTCTGCATGCAGTGCAGGTTAATCGGGCCTCATCTCGTGGCGAGGGGGAAGTCTCATGGTTTTTCTCGAGTTGCGGCAGGAACCCGGGGTATATTCTCGAGTTACGATGGGGAGGGCCCTTCCTGACACGTGTTCGTTCAGCGACGTCAGGACTCCTGCCTAGGTGTGAGGGACACCTCGGGATTATCCTCAAGTCTTGGCATGGCAATTGGGACGCGTCTCCACGTGAGGCGGGAGACCCAGAGTCCCTTTCCAGGTGCCACGCGGATCCTGGGACTCCTATCCGTTTTCAAGAGGAGTCAGGCATAGTCTCCTTTGGAAGCATTGACCTCCGCGGACCTCTCAAGTTTTCAAAGGATGTGAGGCCTCCGGTCGCGATGAGGCGGAGATCTAGGTCTTTCTCTGTGGTCTCCACAGGGCATTCAGACATCCCTTCGTCTTGGGAGATGCAAGACGAGCCTGCATTCAATTCACTGCAGCGATATCCAGCCTTACTTCGAGTCAGAGCTTCTCGGTGTCCATTCCATTTGAATCCCCAACTCAGGGCCCTCTCCCATAACTTTATCTGAGAGAAGCCTCCTCTTGAGGTGCTTGTGGAAAGTTGCTATTCCTCTAGAGTCGAAGCCAGTGACTAAGCTCTCATCTCGAGTGTATTTGGGGTCCATGGACCCATTTCGTGTTGCTACAGTGTCCTCAGGATCCCTCTAGACTTGAGACAGTTATCTCGTTTTTTCTCTGGAGTGCCATCAAGGAAATCAAGGCTCCTTTCACGTTTGATGTGGAACACGGAATTTCTCTGCACGCAGTGCAGGGGAATCGGGCCTCATCTCGCGGCGAGGGGGAAGTCTCATGGTTTTTCTCGAGTTGCGGCCGGAACCTGGGGTATATTCTCGAGTTACGACGGGGAGGTCCGTTCCAGACACGTGTTTGTTCAGCGACGTCAGGACTCCTGCCTAGGTGTGAGGGACACCTCGGGATTCTCCTCGAGTCTTGGCATGGCAATTGGGACGCATCTCCACGTGAGGCGGGAGATCCAGGGTCCCTTTCCATGTGCAACAGGGATCCTGCGACTCCTATCCATTTTCAAGAGGAGTCAGGCATCGTCTCCTTTGGAAGCATTGATCTCCGCGGACCTCTCGAGTTCTCAAAGGATGTGAGGAATCACGTCGCGATGAGGCGGAGAACAATGTCTTTCTCTATGGTCTCCACAGGGGATTCATACATCCCTTCTTCTTAGGAGATGCAAGACGAGCCTGCATTCAATTCACTGCAGGGATATCCGGCCTTTATTCGAATCAGTGCATCTCGGTGTCCATTACATTTGAGGCCACACACTCAGGGTCCCTCTCACATAAATGTAGCTGAGAGAAACCTCATCTTGAGGTGCTTGTGGAAAGTTGGTATTCCTCTTGAGTCGAAGCCAGGGAGTAAGCTGTCATCTCGAGTTGATTTGGGGTCCACGGAGCTCTTTCGTGTTGCTACAGTGACCTCAGGATCCCTCTAGACTTGAGACAGTGATCTTGGCTTTTCTCTGGAGTGCCATCAAGGAAATCAAGGCTCCTTTCACGTTTGATGTGGAACACGGAATTGCTCTGCACGCAGTGCAGGGGAATCGGGCCTCATCTCGCGGCGAGGGGGAATTCTCATGGTTGTTGTCGAGTTGCGGCCGGAACCTGGGGTATGTTCTCGAGTTACGACGGGGAGGGCCCTTCCAGACACGTGTTTGTTCAGCGACGTCAGGACTCCTGCCTAGGTGCGAGGCACAACTCGGGATTCTCCTCGAGTCTTGGCATGGCAATTGGGACGCGTCTCCACGTGAGGCGGGAGACCCAGGGTCCCTTTCCACGTGCCACAGGGATCCTGGGACCCCTATCCATTTTCAAGAGGAGTCAGGCATCGTCTCCTTTGGAAGCATTGATCTCCGCACACCTCTCGAGGTTTCAAAGGATGTGAGGCCTCAATTCGGGATGAGTCGGAGAACTAGGTCTTTCTCTGTGGTCTCCACAGGGGATTCAGACATCCCTTCCTCTTGGGAGATGCAAAACGAGCCTGCATTCAATTCACTGCAGGGATATCCGGCCTTACTTCGAGTCAGAGCATCACGCTATCCATTCGACTTGAGGCCACCAGCTCAGGGTCCCTCTCACATACCTGAAGGTGACAGAAGCCTCCTCTTGAGGTGCTTGTGGAAAGTTGGTATTCCTCTTGAGTCAAAGGCAGGGACGAAGCTCTCATCTCGAGTTGTTTGCGGCCCACGAAGCCCTTTCGTGTTGCTACAGTGACCTCAGGATCCCTCTAGAATTGAGACAGTGATCTTGGGTTTTCTCTGGAGTGCCATCAAGGTAATCAAGGCTCCTTTCAAGTTTGATGTGGAACACGGAATTGCTCTGCATGCAGTGCAGGGGAATCGGGCCTCATCTTGCCGCGAGGGGGAAGTCTCATGGTTTTTCTCGAGTTGCGGCCGGAACCTGGGGTATATTCTGGAGTTACGACGGGGAGGGCCCTTCCAGACACGTGTTTTTTCAGCGACGTCAGGACTCCTGCCTAGGTGCGAGGGACACCTCGGTATTCTCCTCGAGTCTTGGAATGGCAATTGGGACCTGTCTCCACGTGAGGCGGGAGACCCCGGGTCCCTGATAACGTGCCACAGGGATCCTGGGACTCCTATCCATTTTCAAGAGGAGTCAGGCATCGTCTCCTTTGGAAGCATTGATCTCCGCGGACCTCTCGAGTTTTCAAAGGATTAGAGGCCTCCGGTCGCGATGAGGCGGAGAACTAGGTTTTCTCTGTGGTCTCCACAGTGGATTCAGACATCCCTTTGTCTTGGGAGATGCAAGACGAGCCTGCATTCAATTCACAGCAGGGATATCCGGCCTTACTTCGAGTCAGAGCATCACAGTGTCCATTGCACTTGAGGCCACAAACTCAGGGTTTCTCTCACATACCTGTATCTCAGAGAAGCCTCCTCTTGAGGTGCTTGTGGAAAGTTGGTATTCCTCTAGAGTAGAAGCCAGGGACGAAGCTCTCATCTCGAGTTGATTTGGGGTCCACGGAGCGCTTTCGTGTTGCTCCAGTGACCTCAGGATCCCTCTAGACTTCAGACAGTGATCTTGGGTTTTCTTTGGAGTGCCATCAAGGAAATCAAGTCTCCTTTAACGTCTGATGTGGAACACGGAATTGCTCTGCACGCAGTGCAGGGGAATCTGGCCTCATCTCACGGCGAGGGGGAAGTCTCATGGTTTTTCTCAAGTTGTGGCCGAAACCTGGGGTATATTCTCGAGTTACGACGGGGAGGGCCCTTCCAGACACGTGTTTGTTCAGCGACGTCAGGACTCCTGCCTAGGTGCGAGGGACACCTCGGGATTCTCCTCGAGTCTTGGCATGGCAATTGGGACTCGTCTCCACGTGAGGCGGGAGACCCAGGGTCACTTTCCACGTGCCACAAGGATCCTGGGACTCCTATCCATTTTCCAGAGGAGTCAGGCATTCTCCTTTGGAAGCATTGATCTCCGCGGAACTCTCGAGTTTTCAAAGGATGTGAGGCGTCCTGGTCGCGATGAGGCGGAGAACGAGGTCTTTCTCTGTGGTCTCCACAGGGGATTCAGACATCCCTTCGTCATGGGAGATGCAAGACGAGCCTGCATTCAATTCACTGCAGGGATATCTGGCCTTACTTCGAGTCAGAGCATCTCCGTGTCCATTCCACTTGAGGCCACAAACTCAGGGTCCCTCTCACATACCTGTAGCTGAGAGAAGCCTCCTCTTGAGGTGCTTCTGGAAAGTTGGTATTCCTCTTGAGTCGAAGCCAGGGACTACGCTCTCATCTCGAGTTGATTTGGGGTCCACGGAGCACTTTCCTGTTGCTACAGTGACCTCAGGATCCCTCTAGACTTCAGAAAGCCATCTTGGGTTTTCTCTGGAGTGCCATCAAGGAAATCAAGGCTCCTTTCACGTTTGACGTGGAACACGGAATTGCTCTGCATGCAGTGCAGGGGAATCGGGCCTCATCTCGCGGCGAGGGGGAAGTCTCATGGTTTTTCTCGAGTTGCGGCCGGAACCTGGTGTATGTTCTCGAGTTACGACGGGGAGGGCCCTTCCAGACACGTGTTTGTTCAGCGAAGTCAGGACTCCTGCCTAGGTGTGAGGCACAACTCGGGATTCTCCTCGAATCTTGGTATGGCAATTGGGACGCGTCTCCACGTGAGGCGGGAGACCCAGGGTCCCTTTCCACGTGCCACAGGGATCCTGGGACTCCTATCCATTTTCAAGAGGAGTCAGGCATCGTCTCCTTTGGAAGCATTGATCTCCGCGGACCTCTCTAGTTTTCAAAGGATGTGATGCCTCCGGTCGTGATGAGGCGGACTACTAGGTCTTTCTCTGTGGTCTCCACAGGGGATTCAGACATCCCTTCGTCTTGGGAGATGCAAGACGAGCCTGCATTCACTTCACTGCAGGGATATCCGGCCTTACTTCGAGTCAGAGCATCTCGGTGTCCATTCCACTTGAGGCCACAAACTCAGGGTCCCTCTCACATACCTGTAGCTGAGAGAAGCCTCCTCTTGAGGTGCTTGTGGAAAAGTGCTATTCCTCTTGAGTCGAAGCCAGGGACGAAGCTCTCATCTCTAGTTGATTTGGGGTCCACGGAGCCCTTTCGTGTTGCTACAGTGACCTCAGGATCCCTCTAGACTTGAGACAGTGATCTTGGGTTTTCTCTGGAGTGCCATCAAGGAAATCAAGGCTCCTTTCACGTTTGATGTGGAACACGGAACTGCTCTGCACGCAGTGCAGGGGAATCGGGCCTCATCTCGGGGCGAGGGGGAAGGCTCAAGGTTTTTCTCGAGTTGCGCTGGAACCTGCGGTATATTCTCGAGTTGCAACGGGGAGGACCCTTCCAGACACGTGTTTGTTCAGCCACGTGAGGACTCCTGCCTAGGTGCGAGGGACAACTCGGGATTCTCCTCGAGTCTTGGCATGGCAATTGGGACGCGTCTCCACGTGAGGCGGGAGACCCAGGATCCCTCCACATGCCACAGGGATCCTGGGACTCCTATCCATTACAAGAGGTGTCAGGCATCGTCTCCTTTGGAAGCATTGATCTGCGCGGACCGCTCGAGTTTTCAAAGGATGTGAGGCCTCTGGTCGCGATGAGGCGGAGGACTAGGTCTTTCTCTGTGGTCTCCACAGGGGATTCAGACATCCCTTCGTCTTGGGAGATGCAAGACGAGCCTGCATTCAACTCACTGCAGCGATATCCGGCCTGACTTCGAGTCAGAGCATCTCGGTGTCCTTTCCACTTGAGGCTACAAACTCAGGGTCTCTCTCACATACCTGTAGCTGAGAGAAGCCTCCTCTTGAGGTGCTTGTGGAAAGTTGGTATTCCTCTTGAGTCGAAGCCAGGGACTAAGCTCTCATCTCGAGTAGATTTGGGGTCCACGGAGCCCTTTCGTGTTGCTCCAGTGACCTCAGGATCCCTCTAGACTTGAGACAGTGATCTTGGGTTTTCTCTGGAGTGCCATCAAGGAAATCAAGGCTCCTTTCACGTTTGATGTGGAACACGGAATTGCTCTCCACGCAGTGCAGGGGAATCGGGCCTCATCTCGCGGCGAGGGGGAAGTCTCAAGGTTTTTCTCGAGTTGCGGCCGGAACCTGAGGTATATTCTCGAGTTACGATGGGGAGGGCCCTTCCAGACACGTGTTGTTCAGCGACGTCAGGACTCCTGCCTAGGTGCGAGGGACACCTCGGGATTCTCCTCGAGTCTTGGCATGGCAATTTGGACGCGTCTCCACGTGAGGCGGGAGACCCAGGGTCCCTTTCCACGTGTCATAGATATCCTGGGACTCCTATCCATTTTCAAGAGGAGTCAGGCATCGTCTCCTTCGGAAGTATTGATCTCAGCGGACCTCTCGAGTTTTCAAAGGATATGAGGCCTCCGGTCGCGAGGAGGCGGAGGGCTAGGTCTTTCTCTGTGGTGTCCACAGGGGATTCAGGCAACCCTTCGTCTTGGGAGATGCAAGACGAGCCTGCATTCAATTCACTGCAGGGATATCCGGCCTTACTTCGAGTCAGAGCATCTCGGTGTCCATTCTACTTGAGGCCACAAACTCAGGGTCCCTCGCACATACCTGTAGCTGACAGAAACCGCTTCTTGAGGTGCATGTGGAAAGTTGGTATTCCTCTTGAATCGAAGCCAGGGACTAAGCTCTCATCTCGACTTGATTTGGGGTCCACGGAGACCTTTCTTGTTGCTACAGTGACCTCAGGATCCCTCTAGACTTGAGACAGTGATCTTGGGTTTTCTCTGGAGTGCCATCAAGGAAATCAAGGCTCCTTTCACGTTTGATGTGGAACACGGAATTTCTCTGCACGCAGTGCAGGGGAATCGGGCCTCATCTCGCGGCGAGGGGGAAGTCTCATGGTTTTTCTCGAGTTGCGGCCGGAACCTGGGGTATATTCTCGAGTTACGACGGGGAGGTCCGTTCCAGACACGTGTTTGTTCAGCGACGTCAGGACTCCTGCCTAGGTGTGAGAGACACCTCGGGATTCTCCTCGAGTCTTGGCATGGCAATTGGGACGCGTCTCCACGTGAGGCGGGAGATCCAGGGTCCCTTTTCATGTGCCACAGGGATCCTGGGACTCCTATCCATTTTCAAGAGGAGTCAGGGATCGTCTCCTTTGGAGGCATTGATCTCCGGGGACCTCTCGAGTTCTCAAAGGATGTGAGGACTCACGTCGCGATGAGGCGGAGAACAATGTCTTTCTCTATGGTCTCCACAGGGGATTCATACATCCCTTCTTCTTAGGAGATGCAAGACGAGCCTGCATTCAATTCACTGCAGGGATATCTGGCCTATATTCGAATCAGTGCATCTCGGTGTCCATTCCACTTGAGGCCACAAACTCAGGGTTTCTCTCAGATACCTGTAGCTGAGAGAAGCCTCCTCTTGAGGTGCTGGTGGAAAGTTGGTATTCCTCTCTAGTTGAAGCAAGGGACTAAGCTCTCATCTCGAGTTGATTTGGGGTCCACGGAGCCCTTTCGTGTTGCTCCAGTGACCTCAGGATCCCTCTAGACTTGAGACAGTGATCTTGGGTTTTCTCTGGAGTGCCATCAAGGAAATCAAGGCTCCGTTCACATTTGATGTGGAACACGGAATTCCTCTGCACGCAGTGTAGGGGAATCGGGCCTCATCTCGCAGCGAGGGGGCAGTCTCATGGTTTTTCTCGAGTTGCGGCCGGAACCTGGGGTATATTCTCGAGTTACGACTGGGAGGGCCCTTCCAGACACGTGTTTGTTCAGCGACATCAGAACCAATGCCTACGTTCGGTGGACACCTCGGTATCTCCCCGAGGCTTGGCATGGCAATTGGGACGCGTCTCCACGTGAGGCGGGAGACCTAGGGTCCGTTTCCACGTGCCACAGGGATCCTGGGACTCCTATCTATTTTCAAGAGGAGTCAGGCATCGTCTCCTTTGGAAGCATTGATCTCCGCGGACCTCTAGAATTTTCAAAGGATGTGAGGCCTTTGGTCGCGATGAGGTGGAGAAATAGTTCTTTCTCTGTGGTCTCCACAGGGGATTCAGACATCCCTTCATCTTGGGAGATGAAAGACGAGCCTGCTTTCAATTCACTGCAGAGATATCCAGCCTTACTTCGAGTCCGAGCATCCCCGTGTCCATTCCACTTGAGGCCAAAAACTCAGGGTCCCTCTCACATACCTGTAGCTGAGAGAAGCCACCTCTTGAGGTGCTTGTGGAAAGTTGGTATTCCTCTTGAATCGAAGCCAGGGACTAAGCTCTCATCTCGAGTTTACTTGGTTTCCACGGAGCCCTTTCGTGTTGCTCCAGTGACCTCAGGATCCCTCTAGACTTGAGACAGTGATCTTGGGGTTTCTCTGGAGTGCCATCAAGGAAATCAAGGCTCCGTTCACATTTGATGTGGACACGGAATTGCTCTGCACGCAGTGCACGGAATCGGGCCTCATCTCGGGGCGAGGGGGAAGTCTCATGGTTTTTCTCGAGTTGCGCCCGGAATCTGGGGTATATGCTCGAGTTACGACTGGGGTGCCCTTCGAGACACGCCTTTGCTCATCGACGTCAAAACCCAGGCCTAGGTTCGATGGACAACTCGGTATTCTCCCCGACGCTTGGCATGGCAATTGGGACGCGTCTCCACATGAGGCGGTAGACCCAGTGTCTCTTTCCACGTGCCACAGGATCCTGGGATTCCTATTCATTTTCAAGAGGAGTCAGGCATCTTCTCCTTTGGAAGTATTGATCTCCGCGGACCTCTCGAGTTTTCAAAGGATGTGAGGCCTCCGGTCGCGATGAGGCAGAGAACTAGTTCCTTCTCTGTTGTCTCCACAGGGGATTCAGACATCCCTTCGTATTGGGAGATGCAAGACGAGCCTGCATTCAATTCACTGCAGGGATATCCGGCCTTACTTCGAGTCAGAGCATCTCGGTGTCCATTCCACTTGAGGCCACAAACTCAGGGTCCCTCTCACATACCTGTAGCTGAGAGAAGCCTCCTCTTGAGGTGCTTGTGGAAAGTTGGTATTCCTCTTGAGTCGAAGTAGGGATTAAGCTCTCATCTCGAGTTGATTTGGGGTCCACGGAGCCATTTCCTGTTGCTCCAGTGACCTCAGGATCCCTCTAGACTTGAGACAGTGATCTTGGGTTTTCTCTGGAGTGCCATCAAGGAAATCAAGGCTCCTTTCACGTTTGATGTGGAACACGGAATTGCTCTGCACGCTGTGCAGGGGAATCGGGCCTCATCTCGCGGCGAGGGGGAATTCTCATGGTTTTTCTCGAGTTGCGGCCGGAACCTGGGGTATATTCTCGAGTTACTACGGGGAGGGCCCTTCCAGACACGTGTTGTTCAGCGACGTCAGCACTCCTGCCTAAGTGGGATGGACACCTCGGGATTCTCCTCGAGTCTTGGCATGGCAATTGAGAGGCGTCTCCACGTGAGGCAGGAGACTCAGGGTCCTTTTCCACGTGCCACAGGGATCCTGGGACTCCTATCCATTTTCAAGAGGAGTCAGGCATCGTCTCCTTTGGAAGCATTGATCTCCGCGGACCTCTCGGGTTTTCAAAGGATGTGAGGCCTCCGGTCGCGATGAGGCGGAGAACTAGGTCTTTCTCTGTAGTCTCCACAGGGGATTCAGACATCCCTTCGTCTTGGGAGATGTAAGGCGAGCCTGCATTCAATTCACTGCAGGGATATCTGGCCTTACTTCGAGTCAGAGCATCTCCGTGTCAATTCCACTTGAGGCCACAAACTCAGGGTCCCTCTCACATACTTGTAGCTGAGAGAAGCCTCCTCTTGAGGTGCTTATGGAAAGTTGGTATGACCCTTGAGTCGAAGCCAGGGACTAAGTTCTCATCTCGAGTTGATTTAGGGTCCACGGAGCCCTTTCCTGTTGCTCCAGTGACCTCAGGATCCCTCTAGACTTGAGACAGTGATCTTGGGTTTTCTCTGGAGTGCCATCAAGGAAATCAAGGCTCCTTTCACGTTTGATGTGGAACACGGAATTGCTCTGCACGCTGTGCAGGGGAACCGGACCACATCTCGCGGCGAGGGGGATGTCTCATGGTTTTTCTCGAGTTGCGGCCGGAACCTGGGGTATATTCTCGAGTTACGACCGGTAGGGCCCTTCCAGACACGTGTTTGTTCAGCGACGTCAGGACTCCTGCCTAGGTGCGAGGGACACCTCGGGATTCTCCTCGAGTCTTGGCATGGCAATTGGGACGCGTCTCCACATGAGGCGGGAGACCCAGGGTCCCTTTCCACGTGCCACAGGGATCTAGGGACTCCTATCCATTTTCAAGAGGAGTCAGGCATCGTCTCCTTTGGAAGCATTGATATCCGTGGATCTCTCGAGGTTTCAAAGGATGTGAGGACTGCGGTCGCGATGAGGCGGAGAACTAGGTCTTTCTATGTGGTCTCCACAGGGGATTCAGACATCCCTTCGTCTTGGGAGATGCAAGACGAGCCTGCATTCAATTCACTGTTGGGATATCAGGCCTTACTTCGAGTCAGAGCATCTCAGTGTCCATTCCACTTGAGGCCACAAACTCAGGGTTTCTCTCAGATACCTGTAGCTGAGAGAAGCCCCCTCTTGAGGTGCTGGTGGAAAGGTGGTATTCCTCTTTAGTTGAAGCCAGGGACTAAGCTCTCATCTCGAGTTGATTTGGGGTCCACGGAGCCCTTTCGTGTTGCTCCAGTGACCTCAGGATCCCTCTAGACTTGAGACAGTGATCTTGGGTTTTCTCTGGAGTGCCATCAAGGAAATCAAGGCTCTGTTCACATTTGATGTGGAACACGGAATTGCTCTGCACGCAGTGTAGGGGAATCGGGACTCATCTCGCAGCGAGGGGGCAGTCTCATGGTTTTTCTCGAGTTGCGGCCGTAACCTGGGGTATATTCTCGAGTTACGACGGGGAGGGCCCTTCCAGACACGTGTTTGCTCAGCGACGTCAGAACCAATGCCTACGTTCGATGGACACCTCGGTATCTCCCCGAGGCTTGGCATGGCAATTGGGACGCGTCTCCACGTGAGGCGGGAGACCTAGGGTCCCTTTCCACGTGCCACAGGGATCCTGGGACTCCTATCTATTTTCAAGAGGAGTCAGGCATCGTCTCCTTTGGAAACATTGATCTCCGCGGACCTCTCGAATTTTCAAAGGATGTGAGGCCTTTGGTCGCGATGAGGTGGAGAAATAGTTCTTTCTCTGTGGTCTCCACAGGGGATTCAGACATCCCTTCATCTTGGGAGATGAAAGACGAGCATGCTTTCAATTCACTGCAGAGATATCCGGCCTTACTTCGAGTCCGAGCATCCCGGGGTCCATTCCACTTGAGGCCACAAACTCAGGGGCCCTCTCACATACCTGTAGCTGAGAGAAGCCTCCTCTTGAGGTGCTTGTGGAAAGTTGGTATTCCTCTTGAATCGAAGCCAGGGACTAAGCTCTCATCTCGAGTTTACTTGGTTTCCACGGAGCCCTTTCGTGTTGCTCCAGTGACCTCAGGATCCCTCTAGACTTGAGACAGTGATCTTGGGGTTTCTCTGGAGTGCCATCAAGGAAATCAAGGCTCCTTTCATGTTTGATGTGGAACACGGAATTGCTCTGCACGCAGTGCAGGGGAATCGGGCCTCATCTCGTGGCGAGGGGGAAGTCTCAAATTTTTTCTCGAGTTGCGGCCGGAACCTGGGGTATATTCTCGAGTTACGACGGGGAGGGCCCTTCCAGACATGTGTTTCTTCAGCGACGTCAGGACTCCTGCCTAGGTTTGATGGACACCTCGGTATTCTCCCCGCGGCTTGGCATAGGAATTGGGACGCGTCTCCAGGTGAGGCGGGAGACCCAGTGTCCCTTTCCACGTGCCACAGGGTCCTGGGACTCCTATCCATTTTCAAGAGGAGTCAGGCATCGTTTCCTTTGGAAGCATTGATCTCCTCGGCCCTCTCCAGTTTTGAAAGGATGTGAGGACTCCGGTCACGATGAGGCGGAGAACTAGGTCTTTCTCTGTGGTCTCCACAGGGGATTCAGACATCCCTTCGTCTTGGGAGATGCACGACAAGCCTGCATTCAATTCACTGCAGGGATATCCGGCCTTACTTCGAGTCAGAGAATCTCTGTGTCCATTCCACTTGAGGCCACAAACTCAGGGTCCCTCTCACATACCTGTAGCTGAGAGAAGTTTCCTCTTGAGGTGCTTGTGGAAAGTTGGTATTCTTCTTGAGTCGAAGCCAGGGACTAAGCTCTCATCTCGAGTTGATTTGGGGTCCATGGAGCATTTTCGTGTTGCTCCAGTGACCTCAGGATCCCTCTAGACTTGAGACAGTGATCTTGGGTTTTCTCTGGAGTGCCATCAAGGAAATCAAGGCTCCGTTCACATTTGATGTGGACACGGAATTGCTCTGCACTCAGTGCACGGAATCGGGCCTCATCTCGGGGCGAGGGGGAAGTCTCATGGTTTTTCTCGAGTTACGGCCGGAATCTGGGGTATATGCTCGAGTTACGACTGGGGTGCCCTTCCAGACACGCCTTTGCTCATCGACGTCAAAACCCAGGCCTAGGTTCGATGGACAACTCGGTATTCTCCCCGAGGCTTGGCATGGCAATTGGGACGCGTCTCCACATGAGGCGGTAGACCCAGTGTCTCTTTCCACGTGCCACAGGATCCTGGGATTCCTATTCATTTTCAAGAGGAGTCAGGCATCGTCTACTTTGGAAGTATTGATCTCCGCGGACCTCTCGAGTTTTCAAAGGATGTGAGGCCTCTGGTCGCGATGAGGCAGAGAACTAGTTCCTTCTCTGTTGTCTCCACAGGGGATTCAGACATCCCTTCGTCTTGGGAGATGCAAGACGAGCCTGCATTCAATTCACTGCAGGGATATCTGGCCTTACTTCGAGTCAGAGCATCTCCGTGTCAATTCCACTTGAGGCCACAAACTCAGGGTCCCTCTCACATACTTGTAGCTGAGAGAAGCCCCCTCTTGAGGTGCTTGTGGAAAGTTGGTATGACCCTTGAGTCGAAGCCAGGGACTAAGCTCTCATCTCGAGTTGATTTAGGGTCCACGGAGCCATTTCCTGTTGCTCCAGTGACCTCAGGATCCCTCTAGACTTGAGACAGTGATCTTGGGTTTTCTCTGGAGTGCCATCAAGGAAATCAAGGCTCCTTTCACGTTTGATGTGGAACACGGAATTGCTCTGCACGCTGTGCAGGGGAACCGGACCACATCTCGCGGCGAGGGGGATGTCTCATGGTTTTTCTCGAGTTGCGGCCGGAACCTGGTGTACATTCTAAAGTTACTACGGGGAGGGCCCTTCCAGACACGTGTTTGTTCAGCGACGTCAGGACTCCTGCCTAGGTGCGAGGGACACCTCGGGATACTCGTCGAGTCTTGGCATGGCAATTGGGACGGGTCTCCACGTGAGGCGGAAGACCCAGTGTCTCTTTCCACGTGCCAAAGGGATCCTGAGACTCCTATCCATTTTCAAGAAGAGTCAGGCATCGTCTCCTTTTGAAGCATTGATCTCCCCGGACCTCTCGAGTTTTCAAAGGATGTGAGGCCTCCGGTCGCGATGAGGCGGAGAACTAGGTCTTTCTCTGTGGTCTCCACAAGGGATTCAGACACCCCTTCGTCTTGGGAGATGCAAGACGAGCCTGCATTCAATTCACTGCAGGGATATCCGGCCTTACTTCGAGTCAGAGCATTTCGGTGTCCATTCTACTTGAGGCCACAAACTCAGGGTCCCTCTCACATACCTGTAGCTGAGAGAAGCCTCCTCTTGAGGTGCTTGTGGAAAGTTGGTGTTCCCCTTGAGTCGAAGCCAGGGACTAAGCTCTCATCTCGAGTTGATTTAGGGTCCATGGAGCCCTTTCCTGTTGCTCCAGTGACCTCAGGATCTCTCTAGACTTGAGACAGTGATCTTGGGTTTTCTCTGGAGTGCCATCAAGGAAATCAAGGCTCCTTTCACGTTTGATGTGGAACACGGAATTGCTCTGCACGCAGTGCAGGGGAATCGGGCCTCATCTCGCGGCGAGGGGGAAGTCTCATGATTTTTCTCGAGTTGCGGCCGGAACCTGGGGTACATTCTCAAGTTAATA
The DNA here is from genome assembly GCF_033118175.1 of Dama dama. NCBI lineage: Eukaryota > Metazoa > Chordata > Mammalia > Artiodactyla > Cervidae > Dama > Dama dama. Next base: position 840,233 of record NC_083713.1, read on the forward strand.
CGGGGAGGGCCCTTCCAGACACGTGTTTGTTCAGCGACGTCAGGACGCCTGCCTAGGTGCCAGGGACACCTCGGGATTCTCCTCGAGTCTTGGCATTGCCATTGGGACGCGTCTCCACGTGAGGCGGGAGACCCAGTGTCCCTTTCCACGTGCCACACGGATCCTGGGACTCCTATCCATTTTCAAGAGGAGTCAGGCATCTTCTCCTTTGGAAGCATTGATCTCCGCGGACCTCTCGAGTTTTCAAAGGATGTGAGGCCTCCGGTCGCGATGAGGTGGAGAACTAGGTCTTTCTCTGTGGTCTCCACAGGGGTTTCAGACATCCCTTCGTCTTGGGAGATGCAAGACGAGCCTGCTTTCAATTCACTGCAGAGATATCCGGCCTTACTTCAAGTCCGAGCATCCCGGTGTCCATTCCACTTGAGGCCAAAAACTCAGGGTCCCTCTCACATACCTGTAGCTGAGAGAAACCTCCTCTTGAGGTGCTTGTGGAAAGTTGGTATTCCTCTTGAATCGAAGCCAGGGACTAAGCTCTCATCTCGAGTTTACTTGGTTTCCACGGAGCCCTTTCGTGTTGCTCCAGTGACCTCAGGATCCCTCTAGACTTGAGACAGTGATCTTGGGGTTTCTCTGGAGTGCCATCAAGGAAATCAAGGCTCCGTTCACATTTGATGTGGACACGGAATTGCTCTGCACGCAGTGCACGGAATCGGGCCTCATCTCGGGGCGAGGGGGAAGTCTCATGGTTTTTCTCGAGTTGCGGCCGGAATCTGGGGTATATGCTCGAGTTACGACTGGGGTGCCCTTCGAGACACGCCTTTGCTCATCGACGTCAAAACCCAGGCCTAGGTTCGATGGACAACTCGGTATTCTCCCCGACGCTTGGCATGGCAATTGGGACGCGTCTCCACATGAGGCGGTAGACACAGTGTCTCTTTCCACGTGCCACAGGATCCTGGGATTCCTATTCATTTTCAAGAGGAGTCAGGCATCGTCTCCTTTGGAAGTATTGATCTCCGCGGACCTCTCGAGTTTTCAAAGGATGTGAGGCCTCCGGTCGCGATGAGGCAGAGAACTAGTTCCTTCTCTGTTGTCTCCACAGGGGATTCAGACATCCCTTCGTCTTGGGAGATGCAAGACGAGCCTGCATTCAATTCACTGCAGGGATATCCGGCCTTACTTCGAGTCAGAGCATCTCGGTGTCCATTCCACTTGAGGCCACAAACTCAGGGTCCCTCTCACATACCTGTAGCTGAGAGAAGCCTCCTCTTGAGGTGCTTGTGGAAAGTTGGTATTCCTCTTGAGTCAAAGCCAGGGACTAAGCTCTCATCTCGAGTTGATTTGGGGTCCACGGAGCCCTTTCCTGTTTATCCAGTAACCTCAGGATCCCTCTAGACTTGAGACAGTGATCTTGGGTTTTCTCTGGAGTGCCATCAAGGAAATCAAGGCTCCTTTCACGTTTGATGTGGAACACGGAATTGCTCTGCACGCTGTGCAGGGGAACCGGACCACATCTCGCGGCGAGGGGGATGTCTCATGGTTTTTCTCGAGTTGCGGCCGGAACCTGGGGTATATTCTCGAGTTACTACGGGGAGGGCCCTTCCAGACACGTGTTTGTTCAGCGACGTCAGCACTCCTGCCTAGGTGGGATGGACACCTCGGGATTCTCCTCGAGTCTTGGCATGGCAATTGGGAGGCGTCTCCACGTGAGGCAGGAGACTCAAGGTCCCTTTCCACGTGCCACAGGGATCCTGGGACTCCTATCCATTTTCAAGAGGAGTCAGGCATCGTCTCCTTTGGAAGCATTGATCTCCGTGGACCTCTCGGGTTTTCAAAGGATGTGAGGCCTCCGGTCGCGATGAGGCGGAGAACTAGGTCTTTCTCTGTAGTCTCCACAGGGGATTCAGACATCCCTTCGTCTTGGGAGATGCAAGGCGAGCCTGCATTCAATTCACTGCAGGGATATCTGGCCTTACTTCGAGTCAGAGCATCTCCGTGTCAAATCCACTTGAGGCCACAAACTCAGGGTCCCTCTCACATACTTGTAGCTGAGAGAAGCCTCCTCTTGAGGTGCTTGTGGAAAGTTGGTATGACCCTTGAGTCGAAGCCAGGGACTAAGCTCTCATCTCGAGTTGATTTAGGGTCCACGGAGCCCTTTCCTGTTGCTCCAGTGACCTCAGGATCCCTCTAGACTTGAGACAGTGATCTTGGGTTTTCTCTGGAGTGCCATCAAGGAAATCAAGGCTCCTTTCACGTTTGATGTGGAACACGGAATTGCTCTGCACGCTGTGCAGGGGAACCGGACCACATCTCGCGGCGAGGGGGATGTCTCATGGTTTTTCTCGAGTTGCGGCCGGAACCTGGTGTACATTCTAAAGTTACTACGGGGAGGGCCCTTCCAGACACGTGTTTGTTCAGCGACGTCAGGACTCCTGCCTCGGTGCGAGGGACACCTCGGGATTCTCCTCGAGTCTTGGCATGGCAATTGGGACGCGTCTCCACGTGAGGCGGGAGACCCAGGGTCCCTTTCCACGTGCCACAGGGATCCTGGGACTCCTATCCATTTTCAAGAGGAGTGAGGCATCGTCTCCTTTGTAAGCATTGATCTCCAGGGACCTCTCGAGTTTTCAAAGGATGTGAGGCCTCCGGTCGAGATGAGGCGGAGAAGTAGGTCTTTCTCTGTGGTCTCCACAGGGGATGCAGACATCCCTTCGTCTTGGGAGATGCAAGACGAGCCGGCATTCAATTCACTGCAGGGATATCCTGCCTTACTTCGAGTCAGAGCATCTCGGTGTCCATTCCACTTGAGGCCACAAACTCAGGGTCCCTCTCACATACCTGTAGCTGAGAGAAGCCTCCTCTTGAGGTGCTTGTGGAAAGTTGGTATTCCTCTTGAGTCGAAGCCAGGGACTAAGCTCTCATCTCGAGTTGAATTGGGGTCCACGGAGCCCTTTTGTTTTGCTACAGTGACCTCACGATCCCTCTAGACTTGAGACAGTGATCTTGGGTTTTCTCTGGTGTGCCATCAAGGAAATCAAGGCTCCTTTCACGTTTGATGTGGAACACGGAAATGCTGTGCACGCAGTGCAGGGGAATCGGGCCTCACCTCACAGCGAGTGGGAAGTCTCATGGTTTTTCTCGAGTTGCGGCCGGAACCTGGGGTATATTCTCGAGTTACGACGGGGAGGGCCCTTCCAGACACATGTTGGTTCAGCGACGTCAGGACTCCTGCCTAAGTGCGAGGGACACCTCGGGATTCTCCTCGAGTCTTGGCATGGCAATTGGGACGCGTCTCCACGTGAGGCGGGAGAACCAGGGTCCCTTCCCACGTCCACAGGGATGCTGGGACTCCTATCCATTTTCAAGAGGAGTCAGGCATCTTCTCCTTTGGAAACATTGATCTCGGCGGACCTCTCGAGTTTTCAAAGGATGTGAGGCCTCCGGTCGCGATGAGGCGGAGAACTAGGTCTTTATCTGTGGTCTCCACTGGGCATTCAGACATCCCTTCGTCTTGGGAGATGCAAGACGAGCCTGCATTCAATTCACTGCAGGGATATCCGGCCTTACTTCGAGTCAGAGCATCTCGGTGTCCATTCCACTTGAGGCCACACACTCAGGGTCCCTCTAACATACCTGTAGCTGAGAGAAGCCTCCTCTTGAGGTGCTTGTGGAAAGTTGATATTCCTCTTGAGTCGAAGCCAAACACTAAGCTCTCATCTCGAGTTGATTTGGGGTCAACGGAGCCCTTTCGTGTTGCTCCAGTGACCTCAGGATCCCTCTAGACTTGAGACAGTGATCTTGAGTTTCCTCTGGAGTGCCATCAAGGAAATCAAGGCTCCTTTCACGTTTGATGTGGATCACGGAATTGCTCTGCACGCAGTGCAGGGGAATCGGGCCTCATCTCGCGGCGAAGGGGAAGTCTCATGGTTTTTCTCAAGTTGCGGACCGAACGTGGGGTATATTCTCGAGTTACGACGGGGAGGGCCCTTCCAGACACGTGTTTGTTCAGCGACGTGAGGACTCCTGCCTAGGTGCTAGGGACAATTCAGGATTCTCCTCGAGTCTTGGCATGGCAATTGGGACGCGTCTCCACGTGAGGCGGGAGACCCAGGGTCCCTTTCCACGTGCCACAGGGATCCTGGGACTCCTATTCATTTTCAAGAGGAGTCAGGCATCGTCTCCTTTGGAAGCATTGATATCTGCGGACCTCTCGAGTTTTCAAAGGATGTGAGGCCTCCGGTCGCGATGATGCAGAGAACTGGGTCTTTCTCTGTTGTCTCCACAGGGGATTCAGACATCCCTTCGTCTTGGGAGATGCAAGACGAGCCTGCATTCATTTCACTGTTGGGATATCAAGCCTTACTTCGAGTCAGAGCATCTCGGTGTCCATACCACTTGAGGCGACAAATTCAGGGTCCCTCTTACATAGCTGTAGCTGAGAGAAGCCTCCTCTTGAGGTGCTTGTGGAAAGTTGATATTCCTCTTGAGTCAAAGCGAGGGACTAAGCTCTCATCTCGAGTTGATTTGGGGTCCACGGATCCCTTTCGTGTTGCTCCAGTGACCTCAGGATCCCTCTAGACTTGAGACAGTGATCTTGGGTTTTCCCTGGAGTGCCATCACGGAAATCAAGGCTCCTTTCACGTTTGATGTGGAACACAGAGTCGCTCTGCACGCAGTGCAGGAAAATAGGGCCTCATCTCGCGGCGAGGGGGAAGTCTCATGGTTTTTCTCGAGTTGCGGCCGGAACCTGGGGTATATTCTCGAGTTACGACGGGGAGGGCCCTTCCAGACACGTGTTCGTTCAGCGACGTCAGGACTCCTGCCTAGGTGCGAGGGACACCTCGGGATTCTCCTCGAGTCTTGGCATGGCAATTGGGACTCGTCTCCACGTGAGGTGGGAGACCCAGGGTCCCTTTCCACGTGCCACAGGGATCCTGGGACTCCTATCCATTTTCAAGAGGAGTCAGACAATGTCTCCTTTGGAAGCATTGATCTCCGCGGACCTCTCGAGTTTTCAAGGGATGTGAGGCCTCCGGTCGCGATGAGTCGGAGAACAAGGTCTTTCTCTGTGGTCTCCACAGGGGATTTAGACATCCCTTCGTCTTGGGAGATGCAAGACGAGCCGGCATTCAATTCACTGCAGGGATATCTGGCCTTATGTCGTGTCAGAAAATCTCGGTGTCCATTCCACTTGAGGCCACTTATTCAGGGTCCCTCTCACATACCTGTAGCTGAGAGAAGCCTCCTCTTGAGGTGCTTGTGGAAAGTTGGTATTCCTCTTGAGTCGAATCCAGGGACTAAGCTCTCATCTCGAGTTGATTTGGGGTCCACGGAGCCCTTCTTTGTTGCTCCAGTGACCTCAGGATCCCTCTAGACTTGAGCCAGTGATCTTGGGTTTTCTCTGGAGTGGCATCAAGGAAATCAAGGCTCCTTTCTCGTTTGATGTGGAACACGGAATTGCTCTGCATGCAGTGCAGGGGAATCGGGCCTCATCTCGTGGCGAGGGGGAAGTCTCATGGTTTTTCTCGAGTTGCGGCCGGAACCTGGGGTATATTCGCGAGTTACGACGGGGAGGGCCCTTCCAGACACGTGTTTGTTCAGCGACGTCAGGACTCCTGCCTAGGTGCGAGGGACAACTCGGGATTCTCCTCGAGTCTTGGAATGGCATTTGGGTCGCGTCTCCACATGAGCGGGAGACCCAGGGTCCCTTTGCACTTGCCACAGGGATCCGGTGAATCCTATCCATTTCCAAGAAGAGTCAGGCATCGTCTCCTTTGGAAGCATTGATCTCCGCGGACCTCTCGAGTTTTCAAAGGATGTGAGGCCTCCGGTCGCGATGAGAGGGAGAACTTGGTCTTTCTCTGTGGTCTCCACTGGGGATTCAGACAACCCTTCGTCTTTGGAGATGCAAGACGAGCCTGCATTCAATTCACTGCAGGGATATCCGGCCTTACTTCGAGTCAGAGCTTCTCGGTGTCCATTCCACTTGAGGCCACAAACTCAGGGTCCCTCTCACATACCTGTAGCTGAGACAAGCCTCCTCTTGAGGTGCTTGTGGAAAGTTGGTATTCCTCTTCAGTCGCAGCCATGGACTGAGCTCTCATCTCGAGTTGATTTGGGGTCCACGGAGCCCTTTCGTGTTGCTACAGTGACCTCAGGATCCCTCTAGACTTGAGACAGTGATCTTGGGGTTTCTCTGGAGTGCCATCAAGGAAATCAAGGCTCCTTTCACGTTTGATGTGGAACACGGAATTGCTCTGCATGCAGTGCAGGAGAATCGGGCCTCATCTCGTGGCGAGGGGGAAGTCTCATGGTTTTTCTCGAGTTGCGGCCGGAACCTGGGGTATATTCTCGAGTTACGACGGGGCGGGCCCTTCCAGACACGTGTTTGTTCAGCGACGTCAGCACTCCTGCCTAGGTGCGAGGGACACCTCGGGATTCTCCTCGAGTCTTCGCATGGCAATTGGGACGCGTCTCCACGTGAGGCGGGAGACCCAGTGTCCCTTTCCACGTGCCGCAGGGATCCTGGGACTCCTATCCATTTTCAAGAGGAGTCAGGCATCGTCTCCTTTGGAAGCACTGATCTCCGCGGACCTCTCGAGTTTTCAAAGTATGTGAGGCCTCTGGTCGCGATGAGGCGGAGAACTCGGTCTTTCTCTGTGGTCTCCACAGGGGATTCAGACAACCCTTCGTCTTGGGAGATGCAAGACGAGCCTGCATTCAATTCACTGCAGGGATATCATGCCTTACTTCGAGTCAGAGCATCTCGGTGTCCATTCCACTTGAGGCCACAAACTCAGGGTCCCTCAAATATACCTGTAGCTGAGAGAAGCCTCCTCCTGAGGTGCTTGTGGAAAGTTGGTATTCCTCTTGAGTCGAAGCCAGGGACTAAGCTCTCATCTCGAGTTGATTTGGGGTCCACGGAGCCCTTTCGTGTTGCTCCAGTGACCTCAGGATCCCTCTAGACTTGAGACAGTGATCTTGGGTTTTCTCTGGAGTGCCATCAAGGAAATCAAGGCTCCTTTCACGTTTGATGTGGAACACGGAATTGCTCTGCATGCAGTGCAGGGGAATCGGGCCTCAACTCGCGGCGACGGGGAAATCTCAAGGTTTTTCTCGAGTTGCGGCCCGAACCTGGGGTATATTCTCGAGTTACGACGGGGAGGGCCCTTCCAGACACGTGTTTGTTCAGCGACGTCAGGATTCCTGCCTAGGTGCGAGGGACACCTCGGGATTCTCCTCGAGTCTTGGCATGGCAATTGGGACGCGTCTCCACGTGAGGCGGGAGACCCAGGGTCCCTTTCGACGTGCCACAGGGATCCTGGGACTCCTATCCATTTTCAAGAGTAGTCAGGCATCGTCTCCTTTGGAAGCATTGATCTCCAAGGACCTCTCGAGTTTTCAAAGGATGTGAGGCTTCCGGTCGCGATGAGGCGGAGAACTCGGTCTTTCTCTGAGGTCTCCACAGGGGATTCAGACATTCCTTCGTCTTGGAGATGCAAGACGAGCCTGCATTCAATTCACTGCAGGGATATCCGGCCTTAATTCGAGTCAGAGCATCTCGGTGTGGATTCGACTTGAGGCCACAAACTCAGGGTCCCTCTCACATACCTGTAGCTGAGAGAAGCCTCCTCTTGAGGTGCTTGTGGAAAGTTGGTATTCCTCTTGAGTCGAAGCCAGGGACTACGCTCTCATCTCGAGTTGATTTGGGGTCCACGGAGCACTTTCCTTTTGGTCCAGTGACCTCAGGATCCCTCTAGACTTGAGACAGTGATCTTGGGTTTTCTCTGGAGTGCCATCAAGGAAATCAAGGCTCCTTTCACGTTTGATGTGGAACACGGAATTACTCTGCATGCAGTGCAGGGGAATCGGGCTTCAACTCGCGGCGAGGGGGAAATCTCATGGTTTTTCTCGAGTTGCGGCCCGAACCTGGGGTATATTCTCGAGTTACGACGGGGAGGGCCCTTCCAGACACGTGTTTGTTCAGCGACGTCAGGAATCCTGCCTCGGTGCCAGGGACACCTCGGGATGGTCCTCGAGTCTTGGCATGGCAATTTGGACGCGTCTCCACGTGAGGCGGGAGACCCAGGGTCCCTTTCCACGTGCCACAGGGATCCTGGGACTCCTATCCATTTTCAAGAGGAGTCAGGCATCGTCTCCTTTGGAAGCACTGATCTCCGCGGACCTCTCGAGTTTTCAAAGTATGTGAGGCCTCTGGTCGCGATGAGGCGGAGAACTCGGTCTTTCTCTGTGGTCTCCACAGGGGATTCAGACATCCCTTCTTCTTGGGAGATGCAAGACGAGCCTGCATTCAATTCACTGCAGGGATATACGGCCTTACTTCGAGTCAGAGCATCTCGGTGTCCATTCCACTTGAGGCCACAAACTCAGGGTCCCTCTCACATACCTGTAGCTGAGAGAAGCCTTCTATTGAGGTGCTTGTGGAAAGGTGGTATTCCGCTTGAGTCGAAGCCAGGGAATAAGCTCTCATCTCGAGTTGATTTGGGGTCCACGGAGCCCTTTCGTGTTGCTCCAGTGACCTCAGGATCCCTCTAGACTTGAGACAGTGATCTTGGGTTTTCTCTGGAGTGCCATCAAGGAAATCAAGGCTCCTTTCACGTTTGATGTGGAACACGGAATTGCTCTGCACGCAGTGCAGGGGAATCGGGCCTCATCTCGCGGCAAGGGGGATGTCTCATGGTTTTTCTCGAGTTCCGGCCGGAACCTGGGGTATATTCTCGAGTTACGACGGGGAGGGCCCTTCCAGACATGTGTTTGTTCAGCGACGTCAGGACTCCTGCCTATGTGCCAGGGACACCTCGGGATTGTCCTCGAGTCTTGGCATGGCAATTGGGACGTGTCTCCACGTGAAGCGGGAGACCCAGTGTCCCTTTCCACGTGCCACAGGGATCCTGGGACTCCTATCCATTTTCAAGAAGAATCAGGCATCGTCTCCTTCGGAAGTATTGATCTCCGCGGACCTCTCGAGTTTTCAAAGGATATGAGGCCTCCGGTTGCATTGAGGTGGAGGACTAGGTCTTTCTCTGTGGTCTCCACAGGGGATTCAGACACCCCTTCGTCTTGGGAGATGCAAGACGAGCCTGCATTCAATTCACTGCAGGGATATCCGGCCTCACTTCGAGTCAGAGCATCTCGGTGTCCATTCCACTTGAGGCCACAAACTCAGGGTCCCTCAAATATACCTGTAGCTGAGAGAAGCCTCCTCCTGAGGTGCTTGTGGAAAGTTGGTATTCCTCTTGAGTCGAAGCCAGGGACTAAGCTCTCATCTCGAGTTGATTTGGGGTCCACGGAGCCCTTTCGTGTTGCTCCAGTGACCTCAGGATCCCTCTAGACTTGAGACAGTGATCTTGGGTTTTCTCTGGAGTGCCATCAAGGAAATCAAGGCTCCTTTCACGTTTGATGTGGAACACGGAATTGCTCTGCATGCAGTGCAGGGGAATCGGGCCTCAACTCGCGGCGACGGGGAAATCTCAAGGTTTTTCTCGAGTTGCGGCCCGAACCTGGGGTATATTCTCGAGTTACGACGGGGAGGGCCCTTCCAGACACGTGTTTGTTCAGCGACGTCAGGATTCCTGCCTAGGTGCGAGGGACACCTCGGGATTCTCCTCGAGTCTTGGCATGGCAATTGGGACGCGTCTCCACGTGAGGCGGGAGACCCAGGGTCCCTTTCCACGTGCCACAGGGATCCTGGGACTCCTATCCATTTTCAAGAGGAATCAGGCATCGTCTCCTTTGGAAGCATTGATCTCCGCGGACCTTTCGAGTTTTCAAAGGATGTGAGGCCTCCGGTCGGGATGAGGCGGAGAACTCGGTCTTTCTCTGTGGTCTCCACAGGTGATTCAGACATCCCTTCGTCTTGGGAGATGCAAGACGAGCCTGCATCCAATTCACTGCAGGGATATCCGGCCTTACTTCGATTCAGAGCATCTCGGTTTCCATTCCACTTGAGGTCACAAATTCAGTGTCCCTCTCACATACCTGTAGCTGAGAGAAGCCTCCTCTTGAGGTGCTTGTGGAAAGTTGGTATTGCTCTTGAGTCGAAACCAGGGACTAAGCTCTCATCTCGAGTTGATTTGGGGTCCACGGAGCCCTTTCGTGTTGCTCCAGTGACCTCAGGATCCCTCTAGACTTGAGACAGTGATCTTGGGGTTTCTCTGGAGTGCCATCAAGGAAATCAAGGCTCCTTTCACGTTTGATGTGGAACACGGAATTGCTCTGCACGCAGTGCAGGGGAATCGGGCCTCATCTCGCGGCAAGGGGGAAGGCTCATGGTTTTTCTCGAGTTGCGGCTGGAACCTGGGGTATATTCTCGAGTTACCACGGGGAGGGCCCTTCCAGACACGTGTTTGTTCAGCGACGTCAGGACCTCTGCCTAGGTGCGAGGGACACCTCCGGATTCTCCACGAGTCTTGGCATGGCAATTTGGACGCGTCTCCACCTGAGGCGGGAGACCCAGGATCCCTTTCCTCGTGCCACAGGGATCTTTGGACTCCTATCCATTTTCAAGAGCAGTCAGGCATCGTCTCCTTTGGAAGCATTGATCTCCGCGGACCTCTCCAGTTTTCAAAGGTTGTGAGGCCTCCGTTCTCGATGAGGCGGAGAACGAGGTCTTTCTCTGTCATCTCCACAGCGGATTCAGACAACCCTATGTCTTGGGATATGCAAGACGAGCCTGCATTCAATTCAATGCAGGGATATCCGGCCTTAATTCGAGTCAGAGCATCTCGGTTTCCATTCCACTTGAGGCCACAAACTCAGGGTCCCTCAAATATACCTGTAGCTGAGAGAAGCCTCCTGTTGAGATGCTTGTGGAATGTTCGTATTCCTCTTGAGTCGAAGCCAGGGACTAAGCTCTCATCTCGAGTTGATTTGGGGTCCACGGAGCCCTTTCCTGTTGGTCCAGTGACGTCAGGATCCCTCTAGACTTGAGACAGTGATCTTGGGTTTTCTCTGGAGTGCCATCAAGGAAATCAAGGCTCCTTTCACGTTTGATGTGGAACACGGAATTGCTCTGCATGCAGTGCAGGGGAATCGGGCCTCAACACGCGGCGAGGGGGAAATCTCATGGTTTTTCCTGAGTTGCGGCCCGAAACTGGTGTATATTCTCGAGTTATGACGGGGAGGGCCCTTCCAGACACGTGTTTGTTCAGCGACGTCAGGACTCCTGCCTAGGTGCGAGGGACACCTCGGGATTATCCTCGAGTCTTGGCATGGCAATTGGTACGCGTCTCCACGTGAGGCGGGAGACCCAGAGTCCCTTTCCAGGTGCCACGCGGATCCTGGGACTCCTATCCGTTTTCAAGAGGAGTCAGGCATAGTCTCCTTTGGAAGCATTGACCTCCGCGGACCTCTCAAGTTTTCAAAGGATGTGAGGCCTCCGGTCGCGATGAGGCGGAGATCTAGGTCTTTCTCTGTGGTCTCCACAGGGCATTCAGACATCCCTTCGTCTTGGGAGATGCAAGACGAGCCTGCATTCAATTCACTGCAGCGATATCCAGCCTTACTTCGAGTCAGAGCTTCTCGGTGTCCATTCCATTTGAATCCCCAACTCAGGGCCCTCTCCCATAACTTTATCTGAGAGAAGCCTCCTCTTGAGGTGCTTGTGGAAAGTTGCTATTCCTCTAGAGTCGAAGCCAGTGACTAAGCTCTCATCTCGAGTGTATTTGGGGTCCATGGACCCATTTCGTGTTGCTACAGTGTCCTCAGGATCCCTCTAGACTTGAGACAGTTATCTCGTTTTTTCTCTGGAGTGCCATCAAGGAAATCAAGGCTCCTTTCACGTTTGATGTGGAACACGGAATTTTACTGCACGCAGTGCAGGGGAATCGGGCCTCATCTCGCGGCGAGGGGGAAGTCTCATGGTTTTTCTCGAGTTGCGGCCGGAACCTGGGGTATATTCTCGAGTTACGACGGGGAGGTCCGTTCCAGACACGTGTTTGTTCAGCGACGTCAGGACTCCTGCCTAGGTGTGAGGGACACCTCGGGATTCTCCTCGAGTCTTGGCATGGCAATTGGGACGCATCTCCACGTGAGGCAGGAGATCCAGGGTCCCTTTCCATGTGCCACAGGGATCCTGGGACTCCTATCCATTTTTAAGAGGAGTCAGGCATCGTCTCCTTTGGAAGCATTGATCTCCGCGGACCTCTCGAGTTCTCAAAGGATGTGAGGACTCACGTCGCGATGAGGCGGAGAACAATGTCTTTCTCTATGGTCTCCACAGGGGATTCATACATCCCTTCTTCTTAGGAGATGCAAGACGAGCCTGCATTCAATTCACTGCAGGGATATCCGGCCTTTATTCGAATCAGTGCATCTCGGTGTCCATTACATTTGAGGCCACACACTCAGGGTCCCTCTCACATAAATGTAGCTGAGAGAAACCTCATCTTGAGGTGCTTGTGGAAAGTTGGTATTCCTCTTGAGTCGAAGCCAGGGAGTAAGCTGTCATCTCGAGTTGATTTGGGGTCCACGGAGCTCTTTCGTGTTGCTACAGTGACCTCAGGATCCCTCTAGACTTGAGACAGTGATCTTGGCTTTTCTCTGGAGTGCCATCAAGGAAATCAAGGCTCCTTTCACGTTTGATGTGGAACACGGAATTGCTCTGCATGCAGTGCAGGGGAATCGGGCCTCAACACGCGGCGAGGGGGAAATCTCATGGTTTTTCCTGAGTTGCGGCCCGAAACTGGTGTATATTCTCGAGTTATGACGGGGAGGGCCCTTCCAGACACGTGTTTGTTCAGCGACGTCAGGACTCCTGCCTAGATGCGAGGGACACCTCGGGATTCTCCTCGAGTCTTGGCATGGCAATTGGGATGCGTCTCCACGTGAGGCGGGAGACCCAGGGTCCCTTTCCACGTGCCACAGGGATCCTGGGACTCCTATCCATTTTCAAGAGGAGTCAGGCATCATCTCCTTTGGAAGCATTGATCTCCGCGGACCTCTCCAGTTTGCAAAGGATGTGAGGCCTCCGGTCTCGATGAGGCGGAGAACGAGGTCTTTCTCTGTGGTCTCCACAGGGGATTCAGACAACCCTTCGTCTTGGGAGATGCAAGACGAACCTGCATTCATTTCACTGCAGGGATATCCGGCCTTAATTCGAGTTAGAGCATCTCGGTGTCCATTCCACTTGAGGCCACAAACTCAGGGTCCCTCTCACATACCTGTAGCTGAGAGAAGCCTCCTCTTGAGGTGCTTGTGGAAAGTTGTTATTCCTCTTGAGTCGAAGCCAGGGACGAAGCTCTCATCTCGAGTTGATTTGGGGTCCACGGAGCACTTTCGTGTTGCTACAGTGACCTCAGGATCCCTCTAGACTTGAGACAGTGATCTTGGGGTTTCTCTGGAGTGCCATCAAGGAAATCAAGGCTCCTTTCACGTTTGATGTGGAACACAGAATTGCTCTGCACGCAGTTCAGGGGAATCGGGCCTCATCTCGTGGCGAGGAGGAAGGCTCATGATTTTTCTGGAGTTGCGGCCGGAACCTGGGGTATATTCTCGAGTTACGACGGGGAGGGCCCTTTCAGACACGTGTTTGTTCAGCGACGTCCGGACTAGTGCCTAGGTGCGAGGGACACCTCGGGATTCTCCTCGAGTCTTGGCATGGCAATTGGGACGCGTCTCCACGTGAGGCGGGAGACCCAGGGTCCCTTTCCACGTGACACAGGGATCCTGGGACCCCTATCCATTTTCAAGAGGAGTCAGGCATCGTCTCCTTTGGAAGCATTGATCTCCACATACCTTTCAAATGATGTGAGGCCTCCGCTCGCGATGAGGCGGAGGACCAGGTCTTTCTCTGTGGTCTCCACAGGGGATTCAGACATCCCTTCGTCTTGGGAGATGCAAGACGACCCTGGATTCAATTCACTGCAGGGATATCCGGCCTTACTTCGAGTCAGAGCATCTCGGTGTCCATTCCACTTGAGGCCACAAACTCAGGGTCCCTCTCACATACCTGTAGCTGAGAGAAGCCTCCTCTTGAGGTGCTTGTGGAAAGTTGGTATTCCTCTTGAGTCGAAGCCAGGGACTAAGCTCTCATCTCGAGTTGATTTGGGGTCCACGGAGCCCTTTCGTGTTGCTACAGTGACCTCAGGATCCCTCTAGACTTGAGACAGTTATCTTGGGTTTTCTCTGGAGTGCCATCAAGGAAATCAAGGCTCCTTTCACGTTTGATGTGGAACACGGAATTGCGCTGCAGGCAGTGCAGGGGAATCGGGCCTCATCTCGCGGCGAGGGGGAAGTCTCATGGTTTTTCTCGAGTTGCGGCCGGAACCTGGGGTATATTCTCGAGTTACGATGGGGAGGGCCCTTCCAGACACGTGTTGTTCAGCGACGTCAGGACTCCTGCCTAGGTGCGAGGGACACCTCGGGATTCTCCTCGAGTCTTGGCATGGCAATATGGACGCGTCTCCACGTGAGGCGGGAGACCCAGGGTCCCTTTCCACGTGTCATAGATATCCTGGGACTCCTATCCATTTTCAAGAGGAGTCAGGCATCGTCTCCTTCGGAAGTATTGATCTCAGCGGACAACTCGAGTTTTCAAAGGATATGAGGCCTCCGGTCGCGAGGAGGCGGAGGGCTAGGTCTTTCTCTGTGGTCTCCAAAGGGGATTCAGGCAACCCTTCGTCTTGGGAGAAGCAAGACGAGCCTGCATTCAATTCACTGCAGGGATATCCGGCCTTACTTCGAGTCAGAGCATCTCGGTGTCCATTCTACTTCAGGCCACAAACTCAGGGTCCCTCGCACATACCTGTAGCTGACAGAAACCGCTTCTTGAGGTGCATGTGGAAAGTTGGTATTCCTCTTGAATCGAAGCCAGGGACTAAGCTCTCATCTCGACTTGATTTGGGGTCCACGGAGACCTTTCTTTTCGCTACAGTGACCTCAGGATCCCTCTAGACTTGAGACAGTGATCTTGGGTTTTCTCTGGAGTGCCATCAAGGAAATCAAGGCTCCTTTCACGTTTGATGTGGAACACGGAATTGCTCTGCATGCAGTGCAGGTTAATCGGGCCTCATCTCGTGGCGAGGGGGAAGTCTCATGGTTTTTCTCGAGTTGCGGCAGGAACCCGGGGTATATTCTCGAGTTACGATGGGGAGGGCCCTTCCTGACACGTGTTCGTTCAGCGACGTCAGGACTCCTGCCTAGGTGTGAGGGACACCTCGGGATTATCCTCAAGTCTTGGCATGGCAATTGGGACGCGTCTCCACGTGAGGCGGGAGACCCAGAGTCCCTTTCCAGGTGCCACGCGGATCCTGGGACTCCTATCCGTTTTCAAGAGGAGTCAGGCATAGTCTCCTTTGGAAGCATTGACCTCCGCGGACCTCTCAAGTTTTCAAAGGATGTGAGGCCTCCGGTCGCGATGAGGCGGAGATCTAGGTCTTTCTCTGTGGTCTCCACAGGGCATTCAGACATCCCTTCGTCTTGGGAGATGCAAGACGAGCCTGCATTCAATTCACTGCAGCGATATCCAGCCTTACTTCGAGTCAGAGCTTCTCGGTGTCCATTCCATTTGAATCCCCAACTCAGGGCCCTCTCCCATAACTTTATCTGAGAGAAGCCTCCTCTTGAGGTGCTTGTGGAAAGTTGCTATTCCTCTAGAGTCGAAGCCAGTGACTAAGCTCTCATCTCGAGTGTATTTGGGGTCCATGGACCCATTTCGTGTTGCTACAGTGTCCTCAGGATCCCTCTAGACTTGAGACAGTTATCTCGTTTTTTCTCTGGAGTGCCATCAAGGAAATCAAGGCTCCTTTCACGTTTGATGTGGAACACGGAATTTCTCTGCACGCAGTGCAGGGGAATCGGGCCTCATCTCGCGGCGAGGGGGAAGTCTCATGGTTTTTCTCGAGTTGCGGCCGGAACCTGGGGTATATTCTCGAGTTACGACGGGGAGGTCCGTTCCAGACACGTGTTTGTTCAGCGACGTCAGGACTCCTGCCTAGGTGTGAGGGACACCTCGGGATTCTCCTCGAGTCTTGGCATGGCAATTGGGACGCATCTCCACGTGAGGCGGGAGATCCAGGGTCCCTTTCCATGTGCAACAGGGATCCTGCGACTCCTATCCATTTTCAAGAGGAGTCAGGCATCGTCTCCTTTGGAAGCATTGATCTCCGCGGACCTCTCGAGTTCTCAAAGGATGTGAGGAATCACGTCGCGATGAGGCGGAGAACAATGTCTTTCTCTATGGTCTCCACAGGGGATTCATACATCCCTTCTTCTTAGGAGATGCAAGACGAGCCTGCATTCAATTCACTGCAGGGATATCCGGCCTTTATTCGAATCAGTGCATCTCGGTGTCCATTACATTTGAGGCCACACACTCAGGGTCCCTCTCACATAAATGTAGCTGAGAGAAACCTCATCTTGAGGTGCTTGTGGAAAGTTGGTATTCCTCTTGAGTCGAAGCCAGGGAGTAAGCTGTCATCTCGAGTTGATTTGGGGTCCACGGAGCTCTTTCGTGTTGCTACAGTGACCTCAGGATCCCTCTAGACTTGAGACAGTGATCTTGGCTTTTCTCTGGAGTGCCATCAAGGAAATCAAGGCTCCTTTCACGTTTGATGTGGAACACGGAATTGCTCTGCACGCAGTGCAGGGGAATCGGGCCTCATCTCGCGGCGAGGGGGAATTCTCATGGTTGTTGTCGAGTTGCGGCCGGAACCTGGGGTATGTTCTCGAGTTACGACGGGGAGGGCCCTTCCAGACACGTGTTTGTTCAGCGACGTCAGGACTCCTGCCTAGGTGCGAGGCACAACTCGGGATTCTCCTCGAGTCTTGGCATGGCAATTGGGACGCGTCTCCACGTGAGGCGGGAGACCCAGGGTCCCTTTCCACGTGCCACAGGGATCCTGGGACCCCTATCCATTTTCAAGAGGAGTCAGGCATCGTCTCCTTTGGAAGCATTGATCTCCGCACACCTCTCGAGGTTTCAAAGGATGTGAGGCCTCAATTCGGGATGAGTCGGAGAACTAGGTCTTTCTCTGTGGTCTCCACAGGGGATTCAGACATCCCTTCCTCTTGGGAGATGCAAAACGAGCCTGCATTCAATTCACTGCAGGGATATCCGGCCTTACTTCGAGTCAGAGCATCACGCTATCCATTCGACTTGAGGCCACCAGCTCAGGGTCCCTCTCACATACCTGAAGGTGACAGAAGCCTCCTCTTGAGGTGCTTGTGGAAAGTTGGTATTCCTCTTGAGTCAAAGGCAGGGACGAAGCTCTCATCTCGAGTTGTTTGCGGCCCACGAAGCCCTTTCGTGTTGCTACAGTGACCTCAGGATCCCTCTAGAATTGAGACAGTGATCTTGGGTTTTCTCTGGAGTGCCATCAAGGTAATCAAGGCTCCTTTCAAGTTTGATGTGGAACACGGAATTGCTCTGCATGCAGTGCAGGGGAATCGGGCCTCATCTTGCCGCGAGGGGGAAGTCTCATGGTTTTTCTCGAGTTGCGGCCGGAACCTGGGGTATATTCTGGAGTTACGACGGGGAGGGCCCTTCCAGACACGTGTTTTTTCAGCGACGTCAGGACTCCTGCCTAGGTGCGAGGGACACCTCGGTATTCTCCTCGAGTCTTGGAATGGCAATTGGGACCTGTCTCCACGTGAGGCGGGAGACCCCGGGTCCCTGATAACGTGCCACAGGGATCCTGGGACTCCTATCCATTTTCAAGAGGAGTCAGGCATCGTCTCCTTTGGAAGCATTGATCTCCGCGGACCTCTCGAGTTTTCAAAGGATTAGAGGCCTCCGGTCGCGATGAGGCGGAGAACTAGGTTTTCTCTGTGGTCTCCACAGTGGATTCAGACATCCCTTCGTCTTGGGAGATGCAAGACGAGCCTGCATTCAATTCACAGCAGGGATATCCGGCCTTACTTCGAGTCAGAGCATCACAGTGTCCATTGCACTTGAGGCCACAAACTCAGGGTTTCTCTCACATACCTGTATCTCAGAGAAGCCTCCTCTTGAGGTGCTTGTGGAAAGTTGGTATTCCTCTAGAGTAGAAGCCAGGGACGAAGCTCTCATCTCGAGTTGATTTGGGGTCCACGGAGCGCTTTCGTGTTGCTCCAGTGACCTCAGGATCCCTCTAGACTTCAGACAGTGATCTTGGGTTTTCTTTGGAGTGCCATCAAGGAAATCAAGTCTCCTTTAACGTCTGATGTGGAACACGGAATTGCTCTGCACGCAGTGCAGGGGAATCTGGCCTCATCTCACGGCGAGGGGGAAGTCTCATGGTTTTTCTCAAGTTGTGGCCGAAACCTGGGGTATATTCTCGAGTTACGACGGGGAGGGCCCTTCCAGACACGTGTTTGTTCAGCGACGTCAGGACTCCTGCCTAGGTGCGAGGGACACCTCGGGATTCTCCTCGAGTCTTGGCATGGCAATTGGGACTCGTCTCCACGTGAGGCGGGAGACCCAGGGTCACTTTCCACGTGCCACAAGGATCCTGGGACTCCTATCCATTTTCCAGAGGAGTCAGGCATTCTCCTTTGGAAGCATTGATCTCCGCGGAACTCTCGAGTTTTCAAAGGATGTGAGGCGTCCTGGTCGCGATGAGGCGGAGAACGAGGTCTTTCTCTGTGGTCTCCACAGGGGATTCAGACATCCCTTCGTCATGGGAGATGCAAGACGAGCCTGCATTCAATTCACTGCAGGGATATCTGGCCTTACTTCGAGTCAGAGCATCTCCGTGTCCATTCCACTTGAGGCCACAAACTCAGGGTCCCTCTCACATACCTGTAGCTGAGAGAAGCCTCCTCTTGAGGTGCTTCTGGAAAGTTGGTATTCCTCTTGAGTCGAAGCCAGGGACTACGCTCTCATCTCGAGTTGATTTGGGGTCCACGGAGCACTTTCCTGTTGCTACAGTGACCTCAGGATCCCTCTAGACTTCAGAAAGCCATCTTGGGTTTTCTCTGGAGTGCCATCAAGGAAATCAAGGCTCCTTTCACGTTTGACGTGGAACACGGAATTGCTCTGCATGCAGTGCAGGGGAATCGGGCCTCATCTCGCGGCGAGGGGGAAGTCTCATGGTTTTTCTCGAGTTGCGGCCGGAACCTGGTGTATGTTCTCGAGTTACGACGGGGAGGGCCCTTCCAGACACGTGTTTGTTCAGCGAAGTCAGGACTCCTGCCTAGGTGTGAGGCACAACTCGGGATTCTCCTCGAATCTTGGTATGGCAATTGGGACGCGTCTCCACGTGAGGCGGGAGACCCAGGGTCCCTTTCCACGTGCCACAGGGATCCTGGGACTCCTATCCATTTTCAAGAGGAGTCAGGCATCGTCTCCTTTGGAAGCATTGATCTCCGCGGACCTCTCTAGTTTTCAAAGGATGTGATGCCTCCGGTCGTGATGAGGCGGACTACTAGGTCTTTCTCTGTGGTCTCCACAGGGGATTCAGACATCCCTTCGTCTTGGGAGATGCAAGACGAGCCTGCATTCACTTCACTGCAGGGATATCCGGCCTTACTTCGAGTCAGAGCATCTCGGTGTCCATTCCACTTGAGGCCACAAACTCAGGGTCCCTCTCACATACCTGTAGCTGAGAGAAGCCTCCTCTTGAGGTGCTTGTGGAAAAGTGCTATTCCTCTTGAGTCGAAGCCAGGGACGAAGCTCTCATCTCTAGTTGATTTGGGGTCCACGGAGCCCTTTCGTGTTGCTACAGTGACCTCAGGATCCCTCTAGACTTGAGACAGTGATCTTGGGTTTTCTCTGGAGTGCCATCAAGGAAATCAAGGCTCCTTTCACGTTTGATGTGGAACACGGAACTGCTCTGCACGCAGTGCAGGGGAATCGGGCCTCATCTCGGGGCGAGGGGGAAGGCTCAAGGTTTTTCTCGAGTTGCGCTGGAACCTGCGGTATATTCTCGAGTTGCAACGGGGAGGACCCTTCCAGACACGTGTTTGTTCAGCCACGTGAGGACTCCTGCCTAGGTGCGAGGGACAACTCGGGATTCTCCTCGAGTCTTGGCATGGCAATTGGGACGCGTCTCCACGTGAGGCGGGAGACCCAGGATCCCTCCACATGCCACAGGGATCCTGGGACTCCTATCCATTACAAGAGGTGTCAGGCATCGTCTCCTTTGGAAGCATTGATCTGCGCGGACCGCTCGAGTTTTCAAAGGATGTGAGGCCTCTGGTCGCGATGAGGCGGAGGACTAGGTCTTTCTCTGTGGTCTCCACAGGGGATTCAGACATCCCTTCGTCTTGGGAGATGCAAGACGAGCCTGCATTCAACTCACTGCAGCGATATCCGGCCTGACTTCGAGTCAGAGCATCTCGGTGTCCTTTCCACTTGAGGCTACAAACTCAGGGTCTCTCTCACATACCTGTAGCTGAGAGAAGCCTCCTCTTGAGGTGCTTGTGGAAAGTTGGTATTCCTCTTGAGTCGAAGCCAGGGACTAAGCTCTCATCTCGAGTAGATTTGGGGTCCACGGAGCCCTTTCGTGTTGCTCCAGTGACCTCAGGATCCCTCTAGACTTGAGACAGTGATCTTGGGTTTTCTCTGGAGTGCCATCAAGGAAATCAAGGCTCCTTTCACGTTTGATGTGGAACACGGAATTGCTCTCCACGCAGTGCAGGGGAATCGGGCCTCATCTCGCGGCGAGGGGGAAGTCTCAAGGTTTTTCTCGAGTTGCGGCCGGAACCTGAGGTATATTCTCGAGTTACGATGGGGAGGGCCCTTCCAGACACGTGTTGTTCAGCGACGTCAGGACTCCTGCCTAGGTGCGAGGGACACCTCGGGATTCTCCTCGAGTCTTGGCATGGCAATTTGGACGCGTCTCCACGTGAGGCGGGAGACCCAGGGTCCCTTTCCACGTGTCATAGATATCCTGGGACTCCTATCCATTTTCAAGAGGAGTCAGGCATCGTCTCCTTCGGAAGTATTGATCTCAGCGGACCTCTCGAGTTTTCAAAGGATATGAGGCCTCCGGTCGCGAGGAGGCGGAGGGCTAGGTCTTTCTCTGTGGTGTCCACAGGGGATTCAGGCAACCCTTCGTCTTGGGAGATGCAAGACGAGCCTGCATTCAATTCACTGCAGGGATATCCGGCCTTACTTCGAGTCAGAGCATCTCGGTGTCCATTCTACTTGAGGCCACAAACTCAGGGTCCCTCGCACATACCTGTAGCTGACAGAAACCGCTTCTTGAGGTGCATGTGGAAAGTTGGTATTCCTCTTGAATCGAAGCCAGGGACTAAGCTCTCATCTCGACTTGATTTGGGGTCCACGGAGACCTTTCTTGTTGCTACAGTGACCTCAGGATCCCTCTAGACTTGAGACAGTGATCTTGGGTTTTCTCTGGAGTGCCATCAAGGAAATCAAGGCTCCTTTCACGTTTGATGTGGAACACGGAATTTCTCTGCACGCAGTGCAGGGGAATCGGGCCTCATCTCGCGGCGAGGGGGAAGTCTCATGGTTTTTCTCGAGTTGCGGCCGGAACCTGGGGTATATTCTCGAGTTACGACGGGGAGGTCCGTTCCAGACACGTGTTTGTTCAGCGACGTCAGGACTCCTGCCTAGGTGTGAGAGACACCTCGGGATTCTCCTCGAGTCTTGGCATGGCAATTGGGACGCGTCTCCACGTGAGGCGGGAGATCCAGGGTCCCTTTTCATGTGCCACAGGGATCCTGGGACTCCTATCCATTTTCAAGAGGAGTCAGGGATCGTCTCCTTTGGAGGCATTGATCTCCGGGGACCTCTCGAGTTCTCAAAGGATGTGAGGACTCACGTCGCGATGAGGCGGAGAACAATGTCTTTCTCTATGGTCTCCACAGGGGATTCATACATCCCTTCTTCTTAGGAGATGCAAGACGAGCCTGCATTCAATTCACTGCAGGGATATCTGGCCTATATTCGAATCAGTGCATCTCGGTGTCCATTCCACTTGAGGCCACAAACTCAGGGTTTCTCTCAGATACCTGTAGCTGAGAGAAGCCTCCTCTTGAGGTGCTTGTGGAAAGTTGGTATTCCTCTCTAGTTGAAGCAAGGGACTAAGCTCTCATCTCGAGTTGATTTGGGGTCCACGGAGCCCTTTCGTGTTGCTCCAGTGACCTCAGGATCCCTCTAGACTTGAGACAGTGATCTTGGGTTTTCTCTGGAGTGCCATCAAGGAAATCAAGGCTCCGTTCACATTTGATGTGGAACACGGAATTCCTCTGCACGCAGTGTAGGGGAATCGGGCCTCATCTCGCAGCGAGGGGGCAGTCTCATGGTTTTTCTCGAGTTGCGGCCGGAACCTGGGGTATATTCTCGAGTTACGACTGGGAGGGCCCTTCCAGACACGTGTTTGTTCAGCGACATCAGAACCAATGCCTACGTTCGGTGGACACCTCGGTATCTCCCCGAGGCTTGGCATGGCAATTGGGACGCGTCTCCACGTGAGGCGGGAGACCTAGGGTCCGTTTCCACGTGCCACAGGGATCCTGGGACTCCTATCTATTTTCAAGAGGAGTCAGGCATCGTCTCCTTTGGAAGCATTGATCTCCGCGGACCTCTAGAATTTTCAAAGGATGTGAGGCCTTTGGTCGCGATGAGGTGGAGAAATAGTTCTTTCTCTGTGGTCTCCACAGGGGATTCAGACATCCCTTCATCTTGGGAGATGAAAGACGAGCCTGCTTTCAATTCACTGCAGAGATATCCAGCCTTACTTCGAGTCCGAGCATCCCCGTGTCCATTCCACTTGAGGCCAAAAACTCAGGGTCCCTCTCACATACCTGTAGCTGAGAGAAGCCACCTCTTGAGGTGCTTGTGGAAAGTTGGTATTCCTCTTGAATCGAAGCCAGGGACTAAGCTCTCATCTCGAGTTTACTTGGTTTCCACGGAGCCCTTTCGTGTTGCTCCAGTGACCTCAGGATCCCTCTAGACTTGAGACAGTGATCTTGGGGTTTCTCTGGAGTGCCATCAAGGAAATCAAGGCTCCGTTCACATTTGATGTGGACACGGAATTGCTCTGCACGCAGTGCACGGAATCGGGCCTCATCTCGGGGCGAGGGGGAAGTCTCATGGTTTTTCTCGAGTTGCGCCCGGAATCTGGGGTATATGCTCGAGTTACGACTGGGGTGCCCTTCGAGACACGCCTTTGCTCATCGACGTCAAAACCCAGGCCTAGGTTCGATGGACAACTCGGTATTCTCCCCGACGCTTGGCATGGCAATTGGGACGCGTCTCCACATGAGGCGGTAGACCCAGTGTCTCTTTCCACGTGCCACAGGATCCTGGGATTCCTATTCATTTTCAAGAGGAGTCAGGCATCTTCTCCTTTGGAAGTATTGATCTCCGCGGACCTCTCGAGTTTTCAAAGGATGTGAGGCCTCCGGTCGCGATGAGGCAGAGAACTAGTTCCTTCTCTGTTGTCTCCACAGGGGATTCAGACATCCCTTCGTATTGGGAGATGCAAGACGAGCCTGCATTCAATTCACTGCAGGGATATCCGGCCTTACTTCGAGTCAGAGCATCTCGGTGTCCATTCCACTTGAGGCCACAAACTCAGGGTCCCTCTCACATACCTGTAGCTGAGAGAAGCCTCCTCTTGAGGTGCTTGTGGAAAGTTGGTATTCCTCTTGAGTCGAAGTAGGGATTAAGCTCTCATCTCGAGTTGATTTGGGGTCCACGGAGCCATTTCCTGTTGCTCCAGTGACCTCAGGATCCCTCTAGACTTGAGACAGTGATCTTGGGTTTTCTCTGGAGTGCCATCAAGGAAATCAAGGCTCCTTTCACGTTTGATGTGGAACACGGAATTGCTCTGCACGCTGTGCAGGGGAATCGGGCCTCATCTCGCGGCGAGGGGGAATTCTCATGGTTTTTCTCGAGTTGCGGCCGGAACCTGGGGTATATTCTCGAGTTACTACGGGGAGGGCCCTTCCAGACACGTGTTGTTCAGCGACGTCAGCACTCCTGCCTAAGTGGGATGGACACCTCGGGATTCTCCTCGAGTCTTGGCATGGCAATTGAGAGGCGTCTCCACGTGAGGCAGGAGACTCAGGGTCCTTTTCCACGTGCCACAGGGATCCTGGGACTCCTATCCATTTTCAAGAGGAGTCAGGCATCGTCTCCTTTGGAAGCATTGATCTCCGCGGACCTCTCGGGTTTTCAAAGGATGTGAGGCCTCCGGTCGCGATGAGGCGGAGAACTAGGTCTTTCTCTGTAGTCTCCACAGGGGATTCAGACATCCCTTCGTCTTGGGAGATGTAAGGCGAGCCTGCATTCAATTCACTGCAGGGATATCTGGCCTTACTTCGAGTCAGAGCATCTCCGTGTCAATTCCACTTGAGGCCACAAACTCAGGGTCCCTCTCACATACTTGTAGCTGAGAGAAGCCTCCTCTTGAGGTGCTTATGGAAAGTTGGTATGACCCTTGAGTCGAAGCCAGGGACTAAGTTCTCATCTCGAGTTGATTTAGGGTCCACGGAGCCCTTTCCTGTTGCTCCAGTGACCTCAGGATCCCTCTAGACTTGAGACAGTGATCTTGGGTTTTCTCTGGAGTGCCATCAAGGAAATCAAGGCTCCTTTCACGTTTGATGTGGAACACGGAATTGCTCTGCACGCTGTGCAGGGGAACCGGACCACATCTCGCGGCGAGGGGGATGTCTCATGGTTTTTCTCGAGTTGCGGCCGGAACCTGGGGTATATTCTCGAGTTACGACCGGTAGGGCCCTTCCAGACACGTGTTTGTTCAGCGACGTCAGGACTCCTGCCTAGGTGCGAGGGACACCTCGGGATTCTCCTCGAGTCTTGGCATGGCAATTGGGACGCGTCTCCACATGAGGCGGGAGACCCAGGGTCCCTTTCCACGTGCCACAGGGATCTAGGGACTCCTATCCATTTTCAAGAGGAGTCAGGCATCGTCTCCTTTGGAAGCATTGATATCCGTGGATCTCTCGAGGTTTCAAAGGATGTGAGGACTGCGGTCGCGATGAGGCGGAGAACTAGGTCTTTCTATGTGGTCTCCACAGGGGATTCAGACATCCCTTCGTCTTGGGAGATGCAAGACGAGCCTGCATTCAATTCACTGTTGGGATATCAGGCCTTACTTCGAGTCAGAGCATCTCAGTGTCCATTCCACTTGAGGCCACAAACTCAGGGTTTCTCTCAGATACCTGTAGCTGAGAGAAGCCCCCTCTTGAGGTGCTGGTGGAAAGGTGGTATTCCTCTTTAGTTGAAGCCAGGGACTAAGCTCTCATCTCGAGTTGATTTGGGGTCCACGGAGCCCTTTCGTGTTGCTCCAGTGACCTCAGGATCCCTCTAGACTTGAGACAGTGATCTTGGGTTTTCTCTGGAGTGCCATCAAGGAAATCAAGGCTCTGTTCACATTTGATGTGGAACACGGAATTGCTCTGCACGCAGTGTAGGGGAATCGGGACTCATCTCGCAGCGAGGGGGCAGTCTCATGGTTTTTCTCGAGTTGCGGCCGTAACCTGGGGTATATTCTCGAGTTACGACGGGGAGGGCCCTTCCAGACACGTGTTTGCTCAGCGACGTCAGAACCAATGCCTACGTTCGATGGACACCTCGGTATCTCCCCGAGGCTTGGCATGGCAATTGGGACGCGTCTCCACGTGAGGCGGGAGACCTAGGGTCCCTTTCCACGTGCCACAGGGATCCTGGGACTCCTATCTATTTTCAAGAGGAGTCAGGCATCGTCTCCTTTGGAAACATTGATCTCCGCGGACCTCTCGAATTTTCAAAGGATGTGAGGCCTTTGGTCGCGATGAGGTGGAGAAATAGTTCTTTCTCTGTGGTCTCCACAGGGGATTCAGACATCCCTTCATCTTGGGAGATGAAAGACGAGCATGCTTTCAATTCACTGCAGAGATATCCGGCCTTACTTCGAGTCCGAGCATCCCGGGGTCCATTCCACTTGAGGCCACAAACTCAGGGGCCCTCTCACATACCTGTAGCTGAGAGAAGCCTCCTCTTGAGGTGCTTGTGGAAAGTTGGTATTCCTCTTGAATCGAAGCCAGGGACTAAGCTCTCATCTCGAGTTTACTTGGTTTCCACGGAGCCCTTTCGTGTTGCTCCAGTGACCTCAGGATCCCTCTAGACTTGAGACAGTGATCTTGGGGTTTCTCTGGAGTGCCATCAAGGAAATCAAGGCTCCTTTCATGTTTGATGTGGAACACGGAATTGCTCTGCACGCAGTGCAGGGGAATCGGGCCTCATCTCGTGGCGAGGGGGAAGTCTCAAATTTTTTCTCGAGTTGCGGCCGGAACCTGGGGTATATTCTCGAGTTACGACGGGGAGGGCCCTTCCAGACATGTGTTTCTTCAGCGACGTCAGGACTCCTGCCTAGGTTTGATGGACACCTCGGTATTCTCCCCGCGGCTTGGCATAGGAATTGGGACGCGTCTCCAGGTGAGGCGGGAGACCCAGTGTCCCTTTCCACGTGCCACAGGGTCCTGGGACTCCTATCCATTTTCAAGAGGAGTCAGGCATCGTTTCCTTTGGAAGCATTGATCTCCTCGGCCCTCTCCAGTTTTGAAAGGATGTGAGGACTCCGGTCACGATGAGGCGGAGAACTAGGTCTTTCTCTGTGGTCTCCACAGGGGATTCAGACATCCCTTCGTCTTGGGAGATGCACGACAAGCCTGCATTCAATTCACTGCAGGGATATCCGGCCTTACTTCGAGTCAGAGAATCTCTGTGTCCATTCCACTTGAGGCCACAAACTCAGGGTCCCTCTCACATACCTGTAGCTGAGAGAAGTTTCCTCTTGAGGTGCTTGTGGAAAGTTGGTATTCTTCTTGAGTCGAAGCCAGGGACTAAGCTCTCATCTCGAGTTGATTTGGGGTCCATGGAGCATTTTCGTGTTGCTCCAGTGACCTCAGGATCCCTCTAGACTTGAGACAGTGATCTTGGGTTTTCTCTGGAGTGCCATCAAGGAAATCAAGGCTCCGTTCACATTTGATGTGGACACGGAATTGCTCTGCACTCAGTGCACGGAATCGGGCCTCATCTCGGGGCGAGGGGGAAGTCTCATGGTTTTTCTCGAGTTACGGCCGGAATCTGGGGTATATGCTCGAGTTACGACTGGGGTGCCCTTCCAGACACGCCTTTGCTCATCGACGTCAAAACCCAGGCCTAGGTTCGATGGACAACTCGGTATTCTCCCCGAGGCTTGGCATGGCAATTGGGACGCGTCTCCACATGAGGCGGTAGACCCAGTGTCTCTTTCCACGTGCCACAGGATCCTGGGATTCCTATTCATTTTCAAGAGGAGTCAGGCATCGTCTCCTTTGGAAGTATTGATCTCCGCGGACCTCTCGAGTTTTCAAAGGATGTGAGGCCTCTGGTCGCGATGAGGCAGAGAACTAGTTCCTTCTCTGTTGTCTCCACAGGGGATTCAGACATCCCTTCGTCTTGGGAGATGCAAGACGAGCCTGCATTCAATTCACTGCAGGGATATCTGGCCTTACTTCGAGTCAGAGCATCTCCGTGTCAATTCCACTTGAGGCCACAAACTCAGGGTCCCTCTCACATACTTGTAGCTGAGAGAAGCCCCCTCTTGAGGTGCTTGTGGAAAGTTGGTATGACCCTTGAGTCGAAGCCAGGGACTAAGCTCTCATCTCGAGTTGATTTAGGGTCCACGGAGCCATTTCCTGTTGCTCCAGTGACCTCAGGATCCCTCTAGACTTGAGACAGTGATCTTGGGTTTTCTCTGGAGTGCCATCAAGGAAATCAAGGCTCCTTTCACGTTTGATGTGGAACACGGAATTGCTCTGCACGCTGTGCAGGGGAACCGGACCACATCTCGCGGCGAGGGGGATGTCTCATGGTTTTTCTCGAGTTGCGGCCGGAACCTGGTGTACATTCTAAAGTTACTACGGGGAGGGCCCTTCCAGACACGTGTTTGTTCAGCGACGTCAGGACTCCTGCCTAGGTGCGAGGGACACCTCGGGATACTCGTCGAGTCTTGGCATGGCAATTGGGACGGGTCTCCACGTGAGGCGGAAGACCCAGTGTCTCTTTCCACGTGCCAAAGGGATCCTGAGACTCCTATCCATTTTCAAGAAGAGTCAGGCATCGTCTCCTTTTGAAGCATTGATCTCCCCGGACCTCTCGAGTTTTCAAAGGATGTGAGGCCTCCGGTCGCGATGAGGCGGAGAACTAGGTCTTTCTCTGTGGTCTCCACAAGGGATTCAGACACCCCTTCGTCTTGGGAGATGCAAGACGAGCCTGCATTCAATTCACTGCAGGGATATCCGGCCTTACTTCGAGTCAGAGCATTTCGGTGTCCATTCTACTTGAGGCCACAAACTCAGGGTCCCTCTCACATACCTGTAGCTGAGAGAAGCCTCCTCTTGAGGTGCTTGTGGAAAGTTGGTGTTCCCCTTGAGTCGAAGCCAGGGACTAAGCTCTCATCTCGAGTTGATTTAGGGTCCATGGAGCCCTTTCCTGTTGCTCCAGTGACCTCAGGATCTCTCTAGACTTGAGACAGTGATCTTGGGTTTTCTCTGGAGTGCCATCAAGGAAATCAAGGCTCCTTTCACGTTTGATGTGGAACACGGAATTGCTCTGCACGCAGTGCAGGGGAATCGGGCCTCATCTCGCGGCGAGGGGGAAGTCTCATGATTTTTCTCGAGTTGCGGCCGGAACCTGGGGTACATTCTCAAGTTAATACGGGGAGGGCCCTTCCAGACACGTGTTTGTTCAGCGACGTCAGGACGCCTGCCTAGGTGCCAGGGACACCTCGGGATTCTCCTCGAGTCTTGGCATTGCCATTGGGACGCGTCTCCACGTGAGGCGGGAGACCCAGTGTCCCTTTCCACGTGCCACACGGATCCTGGGACTCCTATCCATTTTCAAGAGGAGTCAGGCATCTTCTCCTTTGGAAGCATTGATCTCCGCGGACCTCTCGAGTTTTCAAAGGATGTGAGGCCTCCGGTCGCGATGAGGTGGAGAACTAGGTCTTTCTCTGTGGTCTCCACAGGGGTTTCAGACATCCCTTCGTCTTGGGAGATGCAAGACGAGCCTGCTTTCAATTCACTGCAGAGATATCCGGCCTTACTTCAAGTCCGAGCATCCCGGTGTCCATTCCACTTGAGGCCAAAAACTCAGGGTCCCTCTCACATACCTGTAGCTGAGAGAAACCTCCTCTTGAGGTGCTTGTGGAAAGTTGGTATTCCTCTTGAATCGAAGCCAGGGACTAAGCTCTCATCTCGAGTTTACTTGGTTTCCACGGAGCCCTTTCGTGTTGCTCCAGTGACCTCAGGATCCCTCTAGACTTGAGACAGTGATCTTGGGGTTTCTCTGGAGTGCCATCAAGGAAATCAAGGCTCCGTTCACATTTGATGTGGACACGGAATTGCTCTGCACGCAGTGCACGGAATCGGGCCTCATCTCGGGGCGAGGGGGAAGTCTCATGGTTTTTCTCGAGTTGCGGCCGGAATCTGGGGTATATGCTCGAGTTACGACTGGGGTGCCCTTCGAGACACGCCTTTGCTCATCGACGTCAAAACCCAGGCCTAGGTTCGATGGACAACTCGGTATTCTCCCCGACGCTTGGCATGGCAATTGGGACGCGTCTCCACATGAGGCGGTAGACACAGTGTCTCTTTCCACGTGCCACAGGATCCTGGGATTCCTATTCATTTTCAAGAGGAGTCAGGCATCGTCTCCTTTGGAAGTATTGATCTCCGCGGACCTCTCGAGTTTTCAAAGGATGTGAGGCCTCCGGTCGCGATGAGGCAGAGAACTAGTTCCTTCTCTGTTGTCTCCACAGGGGATTCAGACATCCCTTCGTCTTGGGAGATGCAAGACGAGCCTGCATTCAATTCACTGCAGGGATATCCGGCCTTACTTCGAGTCAGAGCATCTCGGTGTCCATTCCACTTGAGGCCACAAACTCAGGGTCCCTCTCACATACCTGTAGCTGAGAGAAGCCTCCTCTTGAGGTGCTTGTGGAAAGTTGGTATTCCTCTTGAGTCAAAGCCAGGGACTAAGCTCTCATCTCGAGTTGATTTGGGGTCCACGGAGCCCTTTCCTGTTTATCCAGTAACCTCAGGATCCCTCTAGACTTGAGACAGTGATCTTGGGTTTTCTCTGGAGTGCCATCAAGGAAATCAAGGCTCCTTTCACGTTTGATGTGGAACACGGAATTGCTCTGCACGCTGTGCAGGGGAACCGGACCACATCTCGCGGCGAGGGGGATGTCTCATGGTTTTTCTCGAGTTGCGGCCGGAACCTGGGGTATATTCTCGAGTTACTACGGGGAGGGCCCTTCCAGACACGTGTTTGTTCAGCGACGTCAGCACTCCTGCCTAGGTGGGATGGACACCTCGGGATTCTCCTCGAGTCTTGGCATGGCAATTGGGAGGCGTCTCCACGTGAGGCAGGAGACTCAAGGTCCCTTTCCACGTGCCACAGGGATCCTGGGACTCCTATCCATTTTCAAGAGGAGTCAGGCATCGTCTCCTTTGGAAGCATTGATCTCCGTGGACCTCTCGGGTTTTCAAAGGATGTGAGGCCTCCGGTCGCGATGAGGCGGAGAACTAGGTCTTTCTCTGTAGTCTCCACAGGGGATTCAGACATCCCTTCGTCTTGGGAGATGCAAGGCGAGCCTGCATTCAATTCACTGCAGGGATATCTGGCCTTACTTCGAGTCAGAGCATCTCCGTGTCAAATCCACTTGAGGCCACAAACTCAGGGTCCCTCTCACATACTTGTAGCTGAGAGAAGCCTCCTCTTGAGGTGCTTGTGGAAAGTTGGTATGACCCTTGAGTCGAAGCCAGGGACTAAGCTCTCATCTCGAGTTGATTTAGGGTCCACGGAGCCCTTTCCTGTTGCTCCAGTGACCTCAGGATCCCTCTAGACTTGAGACAGTGATCTTGGGTTTTCTCTGGAGTGCCATCAAGGAAATCAAGGCTCCTTTCACGTTTGATGTGGAACACGGAATTGCTCTGCACGCTGTGCAGGGGAACCGGACCACATCTCGCGGCGAGGGGGATGTCTCATGGTTTTTCTCGAGTTGCGGCCGGAACCTGGTGTACATTCTAAAGTTACTACGGGGAGGGCCCTTCCAGACACGTGTTTGTTCAGCGACGTCAGGACTCCTGCCTCGGTGCGAGGGACACCTCGGGATTCTCCTCGAGTCTTGGCATGGCAATTGGGACGCGTCTCCACGTGAGGCGGGAGACCCAGGGTCCCTTTCCACGTGCCACAGGGATCCTGGGACTCCTATCCATTTTCAAGAGGAGTGAGGCATCGTCTCCTTTGTAAGCATTGATCTCCAGGGACCTCTCGAGTTTTCAAAGGATGTGAGGCCTCCGGTCGAGATGAGGCGGAGAAGTAGGTCTTTCTCTGTGGTCTCCACAGGGGATGCAGACATCCCTTCGTCTTGGGAGATGCAAGACGAGCCGGCATTCAATTCACTGCAGGGATATCCTGCCTTACTTCGAGTCAGAGCATCTCGGTGTCCATTCCACTTGAGGCCACAAACTCAGGGTCCCTCTCACATACCTGTAGCTGAGAGAAGCCTCCTCTTGAGGTGCTTGTGGAAAGTTGGTATTCCTCTTGAGTCGAAGCCAGGGACTAAGCTCTCATCTCGAGTTGAATTGGGGTCCACGGAGCCCTTTTGTTTTGCTACAGTGACCTCACGATCCCTCTAGACTTGAGACAGTGATCTTGGGTTTTCTCTGGTGTGCCATCAAGGAAGTCAAGGCTCCTTTCACGTTTGATGTGGAACACGGAAATGCTGTGCACGCAGTGCAGGGGAATCGGGCCTCACCTCACAGCGAGTGGGAAGTCTCATGGTTTTTCTCGAGTTGCGGCCGGAACCTGGGGTATATTCTCGAGTTACGACGGGGAGGGCCCTTCCAGACACATGTTGGTTCAGCGACGTCAGGACTCCTGCCTAAGTGCGAGGGACACCTCGGGATTCTCCTCGAGTCTTGGCATGGCAATTGGGACGCGTCTCCACGTGAGGCGGGAGAACCAGGGTCCCTTCCCACGTCCACAGGGATGCTGGGACTCCTATCCATTTTCAAGAGGAGTCAGGCATCTTCTCCTTTGGAAACATTGATCTCGGCGGACCTCTCGAGTTTTCAAAGGATGTGAGGCCTCCGGTCGCGATGAGGCGGAGAACTAGGTCTTTATCTGTGGTCTCCACTGGGCATTCAGACATCCCTTCGTCTTGGGAGATGCAAGACGAGCCTGCATTCAATTCACTGCAGGGATATCCGGCCTTACTTCGAGTCAGAGCATCTCGGTGTCCATTCCACTTGAGGCCACACACTCAGGGTCCCTCTAACATACCTGTAGCTGAGAGAAGCCTCCTCTTGAGGTGCTTGTGGAAAGTTGATATTCCTCTTGAGTCGAAGCCAAACACTAAGCTCTCATCTCGAGTTGATTTGGGGTCAACGGAGCCCTTTCGTGTTGCTCCAGTGACCTCAGGATCCCTCTAGACTTGAGACAGTGATCTTGAGTTTCCTCTGGAGTGCCATCAAGGAAATCAAGGCTCCTTTCACGTTTGATGTGGATCACGGAATTGCTCTGCACGCAGTGCAGGGGAATCGGGCCTCATCTCGCGGCGAAGGGGAAGTCTCATGGTTTTTCTCAAGTTGCGGACCGAACGTGGGGTATATTCTCGAGTTACGACGGGGAGGGCCCTTCCAGACACGTGTTTGTTCAGCGACGTGAGGACTCCTGCCTAGGTGCTAGGGACAATTCAGGATTCTCCTCGAGTCTTGGCATGGCAATTGGGACGCGTCTCCACGTGAGGCGGGAGACCCAGGGTCCCTTTCCACGTGCCACAGGGATCCTGGGACTCCTATTCATTTTCAAGAGGAGTCAGGCATCGTCTCCTTTGGAAGCATTGATATCTGCGGACCTCTCGAGTTTTCAAAGGATGTGAGGCCTCCGGTCGCGATGATGCAGAGAACTGGGTCTTTCTCTGTTGTCTCCACAGGGGATTCAGACATCCCTTCGTCTTGGGAGATGCAAGACGAGCCTGCAT
Source organism: Dama dama (assembly GCF_033118175.1). NCBI lineage: Eukaryota > Metazoa > Chordata > Mammalia > Artiodactyla > Cervidae > Dama > Dama dama. Next base: position 873,181 of record NC_083713.1, read on the forward strand.
TCATTTCACTGTTGGGATATCAAGCCTTACTTCGAGTCAGAGCATCTCGGTGTCCATACCACTTGAGGCGACAAATTCAGGGTCCCTCTTACATAGCTGTAGCTGAGAGAAGCCTCCTCTTGAGGTGCTTGTGGAAAGTTGATATTCCTCTTGAGTCAAAGCGAGGGACTAAGCTCTCATCTCGAGTTGATTTGGGGTCCACGGATTCCTTTCGTGTTGCTCCAGTGACCTCAGGATCCCTCTAGACTTGAGACAGTGATCTTGGGTTTTCCCTGGAGTGCCATCACGGAAATCAAGGCTCCTTTCACGTTTGATGTGGAACACAGAGTCGCTCTGCACGCAGTGCAGGAAAATAGGGCCTCATCTCGCGGCGAGGGGGAAGTCTCATGGTTTTTCTCGAGTTGCGGCCGGAACCTGGGGTATATTCTCGAGTTACGACGGGGAGGGCCCTTCCAGACACGTGTTCGTTCAGCGACGTCAGGACTCCTGCCTAGGTGCGAGGGACACCTCGGGATTCTCCTCGAGTCTTGGCATGGCAATTGGGACTCGTCTCCACGTGAGGTGGGAGACCCAGGGTCCCTTTCCACGTGCCACAGGGATCCTGGGACTCCTATCCATTTTCAAGAGGAGTCAGACAATGTCTCCTTTGGAAGCATTGATCTCCGCGGACCTCTCGAGTTTTCAAGGGATGTGAGGCCTCCGGTCGCGATGAGTCGGAGAACAAGGTCTTTCTCTGTGGTCTCCACAGGGGATTTAGACATCCCTTCGTCTTGGGAGATGCAAGACGAGCCGGCATTCAATTCACTGCAGGGATATCTGGCCTTATGTCGTGTCAGAAAATCTCGGTGTCCATTCCACTTGAGGCCACTTATTCAGGGTCCCTCTCACATACCTGTAGCTGAGAGAAGCCTCCTCTTGAGGTGCTTGTGAAAAGTTGGTATTCCTCTTGAGTCGAATCCAGGGACTAAGCTCTCATCTCGAGTTGATTTGGGGTCCACGGAGCCCTTCTTTGTTGCTCCAGTGACCTCAGGATCCCTCTAGACTTGAGCCAGTGATCTTGGGTTTTCTCTGGAGTGGCATCAAGGAAATCAAGGCTCCTTTCTCGTTTGATGTGGAACACGGAATTGCTCTGCATGCAGTGCAGGGGAATCGGGCCTCATCTCGTGGCGAGGGGGAAGTCTCATGGTTTTTCTCGAGTTGCGGCCGGAACCTGGGGTATATTCGCGAGTTACGACGGGGAGGGCCCTTCCAGACACGTGTTTGTTCAGCGACGTCAGGACTCCTGCCTAGGTGCGAGGGACAACTCGGGATTCTCCTCGAGTCTTGGAATGGCATTTGGGTCGCGTCTCCACATGAGCGGGAGACCCAGGGTCCCTTTGCACTTGCCACAGGGATCCGGTGAATCCTATCCATTTCCAAGAAGAGTCAGGCATCGTCTCCTTTGGAAGCATTGATCTCCGCGGACCTCTCGAGTTTTCAAAGGATGTGAGGCCTCCGGTCGCGATGAGAGGGAGAACTTGGTCTTTCTCTGTGGTCTCCACTGGGGATTCAGACAACCCTTCGTCTTTGGAGATGCAAGACGAGCCTGCATTCAATTCACTGCAGGGATATCCGGCCTTACTTCGAGTCAGAGCTTCTCGGTGTCCATTCCACTTGAGGCCACAAACTCAGGGTCCCTCTCACATACCTGTAGCTGAGACAAGCCTCCTCTTGAGGTGCTTGTGGAAAGTTGGTATTCCTCTTCAGTCGCAGCCATGGACTGAGCTCTCATCTCGAGTTGATTTGGGGTCCACGGAGCCCTTTCGTGTTGCTACAGTGACCTCAGGATCCCTCTAGACTTGAGACAGTGATCTTGGGGTTTCTCTGGAGTGCCATCAAGGAAATCAAGGCTCCTTTCACGTTTGATGTGGAACACGGAATTGCTCTGCATGCAGTGCAGGAGAATCGGGCCTCATCTCGTGGCGAGGGGGAAGTCTCATGGTTTTTCTCGAGTTGCGGCCGGAACCTGGGGTATATTCTCGAGTTACGACGGGGCGGGCCCTTCCAGACACGTGTTTGTTCAGCGACGTCAGCACTCCTGCCTAGGTGCGAGGGACACCTCGGGATTCTCCTCGAGTCTTCGCATGGCAATTGGGACGCGTCTCCACGTGAGGCGGGAGACCCAGTGTCCCTTTCCACGTGCCGCAGGGATCCTGGGACTCCTATCCATTTTCAAGAGTAGTCAGGCCTCGTCTCCTTTGGAAGCATTGATCTCCGCGGACCTCTCGAGTTTTCAAAGGATGTGAGGCCTCCGGTCGCGATGAGGCGGAGAACTAGGTCTTTCTCTGTGGTCTCCACAGGGGATTCAGACAATCCTTCGTCTTGGGAGATGCAAGGCGAGCCTGCATTCAATTCACTGCAGGGATATCCGGCCTTACTTCGAGTCAGAGCATCTCGGTGTCCATTCCACTTGAGGCCACAAATTCAGGGTCCCTCTCACATACATGTAGCTGAGAGAAGCCTCCTCTTGAGGTGCTTGTGGAAAGTTGGTATTCCTCTTGAGTCGAAGCCAGGGACTAAGCTCTCATCTCGAGTTGATTTGGGGTCCACGGAGCCCTTTCGTGTTGCTCCAGTGACCTCAGGATCCCTCTAGACTTGAGACAGTGATCTTGGGTTTTCTCTGGAGTGCCATCAAGGAAATCAAGGCTCCTTTCACGTTTGTTGTGGAACACGGAATTGCTCTGCACACAGGGCAGGGCAATCGGGCCTCACCTCGCGGCGAGGGGGAAGTCTCATGGTTTTTCTCGAGTTGCGGCCGGAACCTGGGGTATATTCTCGAGTTACGACGGGGAGGGCCCTTCCAGACACGTGTTTGCTCAGCGAAGTCAGGACTCCTGCCTAGGTGCGAGGGACACCTCGGGATTCTCCTCGAGTCTTGGCATGGCAATTGGGACGCGTCTCCACGTGAGGCGGGAGACCCAGGGTCCCTTTCCACGTGCCACAGGGATCCTGGGACTCCTATCCATTTTCAAGAGGAGTGAGGCATCGTCTCCTTTGTAAGCATTGATCTCCAGGGACCTCTCGAGTTTTCAAAGGATGTGAGGCCTCCGGTCGAGATGAGGCTGAGAAGTAGGTCTTTCTCTGTGGTCTCCACAGGGGATGCAGACATCCCTTCGACTTGGGAGATGCAAGACGAGCCGGCATTCAATTCACTGCAGGGATATCCTGCCTTACTTCGAGTCAGAGCATCTCGGTGTCCATTCCACTTGAGGCCACAAACTCAGGGTCTCTCTCACATACCTGTAGCTGAGAGAAGCCTCCTCTTGAGGTGCTTGTGGAAAGTTGGTATTTCTCTTGAGTCGAAGCCAGGGACTAAGCTCTCATCTCGAGTTGAATTGGGGTCCACGGAGCCCTTTTGTTTTGCTACAGTGACCTCACGATCCCTCTAGACTTGAGACAGTGATCTTGGGTTTTCTCTGGAGTGCCATCAAGGAAATCAAGGCTCCTTTCACGTTTGATGTGGAACATGGAATTCCTCTGCACGCAGTGCAGGGGAATCTGGCCTCATCTCGCGGCAATTCGGAAGTCTCATGGTTTTTCTCGAGTTGCGGCCGGAACCTGGGGTATATTCTCGAGTTACGATGGGGAGGTCCCTTCCAAACACGTGTTTCTTCAGCGATGTCAGGACTCCTGCGTAGGTGCGAGGGACACCTCGGGATTCTCCTCGAGTCTTGGCATGGCAATTGGGACGCGTCTCCACGTGAGGCGGGAGACCCAGGGTCCCTTTCCACGTCCCACACGGATCCTGGGACTTCTATCCATTTTCAAGAGGAGTCAGGCATCGTCTCCTTTGGAAGCATTGATCTACCCGGACCTCTCGAGTTTTCAAAGGATGTGAGACTTCCGGTCGCGATGAGGCGGAGAACTAGGTCTTTCTCTGTGGTCTCCACATGGGATTCAGACATCCCTTCGTCTTGGGAGATGCAAGACGAGCCTGCATTCAATTCACTGCAGGGATATCCGGCCTAACTTCGAGTCAGAGCTTCTCGGTGTCCATTCCACTTGAGGCCACAAACTCAAGGTCCCTCTCACATACCTGTAGCTGAGAGAAGCCTCCTCTTGAGGTGCTTGTGGAAAGTTGGTATTCCTCTTGAGTCGAAGCCAGGGACTAAGCTCTCATCTGGAGTTGATTTGGGGTACACAGAGCCCTTTCGTGTTGCTACAGTGACTTCAGGATCCCTCTAGACTTGAGACAGTGATCTTGGGTTTTCTCTGGAGTGCCATCAAGGAAATCAAGGCTTTTTTCTCGTTTGATGTGGAACACGGAATTGCTGTGCACGCAGTGCAGGGGAATCGGGCCTCACCTCACAGCGAGTGGGAAGTCTCCTGGTTTTTCTCGAGTTGCGGCCGGAATCTGGGGTATATGCTCGAGTTACGACGGGGAGGGCCCTTTTAGACACGTGTTTGTTCAGCGATGTCAGGACTCCTGCCTAGGTGCCAGGGACACCTCGGGATTCTCCTCGTGTCTTGGCATTGCCATTGGGACGCGTCTCCACGTGAGGCGGGAGACCCAGGGTCCCTTTCCACGTGCCACACAGATCCTGGGACTCCTATCCATTTTCAAGAGGAGTCAGGCATGATCTCCTTTGGAAGCATTGATCTCCGCGGACCTCTCGAGTTTTCAAAGGATGTGAGGCCTCCGGTCGCGATGAGGTGGAGAACTAGGTCTTTCTCTGTGGTCTCCACAGGGGATTCAGACATCCCTTCGTCTTGGGAGATGCAAGCCGTGCCTGCATTCAATTCACTGCAGGGATATTCGGCCTTACTTCGAGTCAGAGCATCTCGGTGTCCATTCCACTTGAGGCCACAAAATCAGGGTCCCTCTCACATAACTGTAGCTGAGAGAAGCCTCCTCTTGAGGTTCTTGTGGAAAGTTGGAATTCCTCTTGAGTCGAAGCCGGGGACTAAGCTCTCATCTCGAGTTGACTTGGTTTCCACGGAGCCCTTTCGTGTTGCTCCAGTGACCTCAGGATCCCTCTAGACTTGAGACAGTGATCTTGGGTTTTCTCTGGAGTGCCATCAAGGAAATCAAGGCTCCCATCATGTTTGATGTGGAACACGGAATTGCTCTGCACGCAGTGCAGGGGAATTGGGCCTTATCTCGCGGCGAATTTGAAGTCTCATTGTTTTTCTCGAGTTGCGGCCGGAACCTGGGGTATATTCTCGAGTTACGATGGGGAGGGCCCTTCCAGAAACGTGTTTGCTCAGCTACGTTAGGACTCCTGCCTAGGTGCGAGGGACACCTCGGGATTCTCCTCGAGTCTTGGCATGGCAATTGGGACGCGTCTCCACGTGAGGCGGGAGACCCAAGGTCCCTCTCCACGTGCCAGATGGATCCTGGGACTCCTATCCATTTTCAAGAGGAGTCAGGCATCGTCTCCTTTGGAAGCATTGATCTCCGCAGACCTCTCGATTTTTCATAGGATGTGATGTCTCCGGTCGCGATGAGGCGGAGGACTAGGTCTTTCTCTGTCGTCTCCACAGGGGATTCAGACATCCCTTCGTCTTGGGAGATGCAAGACGAGCCTGCATTCAATTCACTGCAGGGATATCTGGCCTTACTTCGAGTCAGAGCACCTCGGTGTCCATTCCACTTGAGGCCACAAACTCAGGGTCCCTCTCACATACCTGTAGCTGAGAGAAGCCTCCTCTTGAGGTGCTTGTGGAAAGCTGGTATTCCACTTGAGTCGAAGCCAGGGACTAAGCTCTCATCTCGAGTTGATTTGGGGTCTTAGGGGAAATTTCGTGTTGCTCCAGTGACCTCAGGATCCCTCTAGACTTGAGACAGTGATCTTGGGTTTTCTCTGGAGTGCCATCAAGGAAATCAAGGCTCCTTTCACGTTTGATGTGGAACACGGAATTGTACTGCACGCAGTGCAGGGGAATCGGGCCTCATCTGGCGGCGAGGGGGAAATCTCATGGTTTTTCTCGAGTTGCGGCCGGAACCTGGGGTATATTCTCGAGTTACGACGGGGAGGGCCCTTCTAGACACGTGTTTGTTCAGGGACGTCAGGACTTTTGCCTAGGTGCGAGGGACACCTCGGGATTCTCCTCGAGTCTTGGCATGGCAATTGGGACGCGTCTCCACGTGAGGCGGGAGACCCAGGGTCCCTTTCGACGTGCCACAGGGATCCTGGGACTCCTATCCATTTTCAAGAGTAGTCAGGCATCGTCTCCTTTGGAAGCATTGATCTCCAAGGACCTCTCGAGTTTTCAAAGGATGTGAGGCTTCCGGTCGCGATGAGGCGGAGAACTCGGTCTTTCTCTGAGGTCTCCACAGGGGATTCAGACATTCCTTCCTCTTGGGAGATGCAAGACGAGCCTGCATTCAATTCACTGCAGGGATATCCGGCCTTAATTCGAGTCAGAGCATCTCGGTGTGCATTCGACTTGAGGCCACAAACTCAGGGTCCCTCTCACATACCTGTAGCTGAGAGAAGCCTCCTCTTGAGGTGTTTGTGGAAAGTTGGTATTCCTCTTGAGTCGAAGCCAGGGACTAAGCTCTCATCTTGAGTTGATTTGGGGTCCACGGAGCCATTTCGTGTTGCTCTAGTGACCTCAGGATCCCTCTAGACTTCAGACAGTGATCTTGGGTGTTCTCTGGAGTGCCATCAAGAAAATCAACCTCCTTTCACGTTTGATGTGGAACACGGAATTGCTCTGCACACATTGCAGGGGAATCGGGACTCATCTCGCCGTGAGGGGGAAGTCTCATGGTTTTTCTCGAGTTGCGGCCGGAACCTGGGGTATATTCTCGAGTTACGACTGGGAGGGCAATTCCAGATATTTATTTTTTCAGCAACGTCAGGACTCCTGCCTAGGTGCGAGGGACACCTCGGGATTCTCCTCGAGTCTTGGCATGGCAATTGGGACGTGTCTCCACGAGAGGCGGGAGACCCAGGGTCCCTTTCCACGTGCCACAGGGATCCTGGGACTCCGATCCATTTGCAAGAGGAGTCAGGCATCGTCTCCTTTGGAAGCATTGATCTCCGCGGACCTCTCGAGTTTTCAAAGGATGTGAGGCCTCCGGTCGCGATGAGGCGGAGAACTAGGTCTTTCTCTGTGGTCTCCACAGGGGATTCAGACATCCCTTCGTCTTGGAGATGCAAGACGAGCCTGCATTCAATTCACTGCAGGGATATCCGGCCTTACTTCAATTCAGAGCATCTCGGTGTCCATTCCACTTGAGGCCACAAATTCAGGGTCCCTCTCACATACCTGTAGCTGAGAGAAGCCTCCTCTTGAGGTGCTTGTGGAAAGTAGGTATTCCTCTTGAGTCGAAGCCAGGGACTAAGCTCTCATCTCGAGTTGATTTGGGGTCCACGGAGCCATTTCCTGTTGCTACATAGACCTCAGGATCCCTCTAGACTTGAGAAAGTTATCTTGGGTTTTTCCTGGAGTGCCATCAAGGAAATCAAAGCTCCTTTCACGTTTGATGTGGAACACGGAATTGCTCTGCATGCAGCGCAGGGAAATCGGGCCTCATCTCGCGGCGATGGGGAAGTCGCATGGTTTTTCTCGAGTTGCGGCCGGAACCTGGGGTATATTCTCGAGTTACGACGGGGAGGGCCCTTCCAGACACGTGTTTGTTCAGCGACGTCAGGACTCCTGCCTAGGTGCGAGGGACACCTCTGGATTCTCCTCGAGTCTTGGCATGGCAATTGGACGCGTCCACGTGAGGCGGGAGACCCAGGGTCCCTTTCCACCTGCCACAGGGATCCTGGGACTCCTATCCATTTTCAAGAATAGTCAGGCATCGTCTCCTTTGGAAGCATTGATCTCCGCGCACCTCTCGAGTTTCCAAGGGATGTGAGGCCTCCGGTCGCGATGAGGCGGAGAACTAGGCCTTTCTCTGTGGTCTCCACAGGGGATGCAGACATTCCATCGTCTTGGGAGATGCAAGATGAGCCTGCATTCAATTCACTGCAGGGATATCCAGCCTTATTTCGAGTCAGAGCATCTCGGTGTTCATTCCAATTGAGGCCACAAACTCAGGGTCCCTCTCACATACCTGTAGATGAGAGAAGCCTCCTCTTGAGGTGCTTGTGGAAAGTTGGTATTCCTCTTGAGTCGAAGCCAGGGACTAAGCTCTCATCTCGAGTTGATTTGGGGTACACGGAGCCCTTTCGTGTTGCTCCAGTGACCTCAGGATCCCTCTAGACTTGAGCCAATGATCTTGGGTTTTCTCTGGAGTGCCATCAAGGAAATCAATGCTCCTTTCACGTTTGATGTGGAACAGGGAACTGCTCTGCACGCAGTGCAGGGGAATCGGGCCTCATCGCGCGGCGAGGGGGAAGTCTCATTGTTTTTCTCGAGTTGCGGCCGGGACCAGGGGTATATTCTCGAGTTACAACGGGGAGGGCCCTTCCAGTCACGTGTTTGTTCAGCGATGTCAGGACTCCTGCCTAGGTGCGAGGGACACCTCGGGATTCTCCTCGAGTCTTGGCATGGCAATTGGGACGCGTCTCCACGTGAGGCGGGAGACCCAGGGTCCCTTTCCACGTGCCACAGGGATCCTGGGACTCCTATCCATTTTCAAGAGGAGTCAGGCATCATCTCCTTTGGAAGCATTGATCTCTGCGGACCTCTCGAGTTTTCAAAGGATGTGAGGCCTCCGGTCGCGATGAGGCGGAGAACTAGGTCTTTCTCTGTGGTCTCCACAGGGGATGCAGACATCCCTTCGTCTTGGGAAATGCAAGACGAGCCTGCATTCAATTCACTGCAGGGATATCCGGCCTTACTTCGAGACAGAGCATCTCGGTGTCCATTCCACTTGAGGCCACAAACTCAGGGTCCCTCTCACATACCTGTAGCTGAGAGAAGCCTCCTCTTGAGGTGCTTGTGGAAAGTTGGTATTCCTCTTGAGTCGAAGCCAGGGACTAAGCTCTCATCTCGAGTTGATTTGGGGTCCTTGGAGCCCTTTCCTGTTGCTACAGTGTCCTCAGGATCCCTCTAGACTTGAGACAGTGTTCTTGGGTTTTCTCAGGAGTGCCATCAATAAAATCAAGGCTCCTTTCACGTTTGATCTCGATCACGGAATTGTGCTGCACGCAGTGCAGGGGAATCGGGCCTCATCTCACGGCGAGGGCTAAGTCTCATGGTTTCTCTCGAGTTGTGGCCGGAACCTGGGGTATATTCTCGAGTTATGACGGGGAGGGCCCTTCCAGACACGTATTTGTTCAGCGACGTCAGGACTCCTGCCTAGGTGAGAGGGACACCTCGGGATTCTCCTCGAGTCTTGGCATGGAAATTGGGACGCATCTCCACGTGAGGCGGAAGACCCAGTGTCCCTTTCCACGTGCCACAGGGATCCTCGGACTCCTATCCATTTTCAAGAGGAGTCAGGCATCGTCTCCTTTCTAAGCATTGATCTCCGTGGACCTCTCGAGTTTTCAAAGGATGTGAGGCCTCCGGTCGCGATGAGGCGGAGAACTAGGTCTTTCTCTGTGGTCTCCACAGGGGATTCAGACAACCCTTCGTCGTGAGAGATGCAAGGCGAGCCTGCATTCAATTCACTGCAGGGATATCCGGCCTTACTTCGAGTCAGAGCATCTCGGTGTCCATTCCACTTGAGGCCACAAACTCAGGGTCCCACTCACATACCTGTAGCTGAGAGAAGCCTCCTCTTGAGGTGCTTGTGGAAAGTTGGTATTCCACTTGAGTCGAAGCCAGGGACTAAGCTCTCATCTCGAGTTGATTTAGGGTCCATGGAGCCCTTTCCTGTTGCTCCAGTTACCTCAGGATCCCTCTAGAATTGAGACAGTGATCTAGGGTTTTCTCTGGAGTGCCATCAAGGAAATCAAGGCTTCTTTCACGTTTGATGTGGAACACGGAATTGCTCTGCATGCTGTTCTGGGGAATCGGGCCTCATCTCGCGGCGAGGGGGAATTCTCATGGTTTTTCTCGAGTTGCGGCCGGAACCTGGGGTATATTCTCGAGTTATGACGGGGAGGGCCCTTCCAGACACGTGTTTGTTAAGCGACGTCAGGACTCCTGCCTAGGTGCGAGGGAGAACTCGGGATTCTCCTCGAGTCTTTACATGGCAATTAGGACGCAACTCCACGTGAGGCGTAAGACCCAGTGTCCCTTTCCACGTGCCACAGGGATCCTTGGACTCCTATCCATTTTCAAGAGGAGTCAGGCATCGTCTCCTTTGGAAGCATTGATCTCCATGGACCTCTCGAGTTTTCAAAGGATGTGAGGCCTCCCTTCGCGATGAGGCGGAGAACTAGGTCTTTCTCTGTGGTCTCCACAGGGGATTCAGACATCCCTTCGTCTTGGGAGATGCAAGACGAGCCTGCATTCAATTCACTGCAGGGATATCCGGCCTTACTTCGAGTCAGAGCATCTCGGTGTCCATTCCACTTGAGGCCACAAACTCAGGGTCCCTCTCACATACCTGTAGCTGAGAGAAGCCTCCTCTTGAGGTGCTTGTGGAAAGTTGGTATTCCTCTTGAGACGAAGCCAGGGACTAAGCTCTCATCTCGAGTTGATTTGAGGTCCACGGAGCCCTTTCGTGATGCTCCAGTGACCTCAGGATCCCTATAGACTTGAGACAGTGATCGTGGGGTTTCTCTGGAGTGCCATTAAGGAAATCAAGGCTCCTTTCACGTTTGATGTGGAACATGGAATTGCTCTGCACGCAGTGCAGGGGAATCGGGCCTCATCTCGCGGCGAGGGGGAAGTCTCATGGTTTTTCTCGAGTTGCGGCCGGAACTTGGTGTTTATTCTCGAGTTACGACGGGGAGGGCAATTCCAGATATTTATTTGTTCAGCAACGTCAGGACTCCTGCCTAGGTGCGAGGGACACCTCGGGATACTCGTCGAGTCTTGGCATGGCAATTGGGACGCGTCTCCACGTGAGGCGGGAGACCCAGGGTCCCTTTCCACATGCCACATGGATCCTGGGACTCCTATCCATTTTCAAGAGGAGTCAGGCATCGTCTCCTTTGGAAGCATTGATCTCCCCGGACCTCTCGAGTTTTCAAAGGATGTGAGACTTCCGGTCGCGATGAGGTGGAGAACTAGGTCTTTCTCTGTGGTCTCCACATGGGATTCAGACATCCCTTCATCTTGGGAGATGCAAGACGAGCCTGCATTCAATTCACTGCAGGGATATCCGGCCTAACTTCGAGTCAGAGCTTCTCGGTGTCCATTCCACTTGAGGCCACAAACTCAAGGTCCCTCTCACATACCTGTAGCTGAGAGAAGCCTCCTCTTGAGGTGCTTGTGGAAAGTTGGTATTCCTCTTGAGTCGAAGCCAGGGACTAAGCTCTCATCTGGAGTTGATTTGGGGTACACAGAGCCCTTTCGTGTTGCTACAGTGACTTCAGGATCCCTCTAGACTTGAGACAGTGATCTTGGGTTTTCTCTGGAGTGCCATCAAGGAAATCAAGGCTTTTTTCTCGTTTGATATGGAACACGGAATTGCTGTGCACGCAGTGCAGGGGAATCGGGCCTCACCTCACAGCGAGTGGGAAGTCTCCTGGTTTTTCTCGAGTTGCGGCCGGAATCTGGGGTATATGCTCGAGTTACGACGGGGAGGGCCCTTTTAGACACGTGTTTGTTCAGCGATGTCAGGACTCCTGCCTAGGTGCCAGGGACACCTCGGGATTCTCCTCGTGTCTTGGCATTGCCATTGGGACGCGTCTCCACGTGAGGCGGGAGACCCAGGGTCCCTTTCCACGTGCCACACAGATCCTGGGACTCCTATCCATTCTCAAGAGGAGTCAGGCATGATCTCCTTTGGAAGCATTGATCTCCGCGGACCTCTCGAGTTTTCAAAGGATGTGAGGCCTCCGGTCGCGATGAGGTGGAGAACTAGGTCTTTCTCTGTGGTCTCCACAGGGGATTCAGACATCCCTTCGTCTTGGGAGATGCAAGCCGTGCCTGCATTCAATGCACTGCAGGGATATTCGGCCTTACCTCGAGTCAGAGCATCTCGGTGTCCATTCCACTTGAGGCCACAAAATCAGGGTCCCTCTCACATAACTGTAGCTGAGAGAAGCCTCCTCTTGAGGTTCTTGTGGAGTGTTGGAATTCCTCTTGAGTCGAAGCCGGGGACTAAGCTCTCATCTCGAGTTGACTTGGTTTCCACGGAGCCCTTTCGTGTTGCTCCAGTGACCTCAGGATCCCTCTAGACTTGAGACAGTGATCTTGGGTTTTCTCTGGAGTGCCATCAAGGAAATCAAGGCTTCCATCATGTTTGATGTGGAACACAAAATTGCTCTGCACGCAGTGCAGGGGAATTGGGCCTTATCTCGCGGCGAATTTGAAGTCTCATTGTTTTTCTCGAGTTGCGGCCGGAACCTGGGGTATATTCTCGAGTTACGATGGGGAGGGCCCTTCCAGAAACGTGTCTGGTCAGCGACGTTAGGACTCCTGCCTAGGTGCGAGGGACACCTCGGGATTCTCCTCGAGTCTTGGCATGGCAAATGGGACGCGTCTCCACGTGAGGCGGGAGACCCAAGGTCCCTCTCCACGTGCCAGATGGATCCTGGGACTCCTATCCATTTTCAAGAGGAGTCAGGCATCGTCTCCTTTGGAAGCATTGATCTCCGCAGACCTCTCGATTTTCCATAGGATGTGATGTCTCCGGTCGCGATGAGGCGGAGGACTAGGTCTTTCTCTGTCGTCTCCACAGGGGATTCAGACATCCCTTCGTCTTGGCAGATGCAAGACGAGCCTGCATTCTATTCACTACAGGGATATCCGGCCTTACTTCGAGTCAGAGCATCTCGGTGTCCATTCCACTTGAGGCCACAAACTCAGGGTCCCTCTCACATACCTGTAGCTGAGAGAAGCCTCCTCTTGAGGTGCTTGTGGAAAGTTGGTATTCCACTTGAGTCGAAGCCAGGGACTAAGCTCTCATCTCGAGTTGATTTGGGGTCTTAGGGGAAATTTCGTGTTGCTCCAGTGACCTCAGGATCCCTCTAGACTTGAGACAGTGATCTTGGGTTTTCTCTGGAGTGCCATCAAGGAAATCAAGGCTCCTTTCACGTTTGATGTGGAACACGGAATTGTACTGCACGCAGTGCAGGGGAATCGGGCCTCATCTGGCGGCGAGGGGGAAATCTCATGGTTTTTCTCGAGTTGCGGCCGGAACCTGGGGTATATTCTCGAGTTACGACGGGGAGGGCCCTTCTAGACACGTGTTTGTTCAGCGACGTCAGGACTTTTGCCTAGGTGCGAGGGACACCTCGGGATTCTCCTCGAGTCTTGGCATGGCAATTGGGACGCGTCTCCACGTGAGGCGGGAGACCCAGGGTCCCTTTCGACGTGCCACAGGGATCCTGGGACTCCTATCCATTTTCAAGAGTAGTCAGGCATCGTCTCCTTTGGAAGCATTGATCTCCAAGGACCTCTCGAGTTTTCAAAGGATGTGAGGCTTCCGGTCGCGATGAGGCGGAGAACTCGGTCTTTCTCTGAGGTCTCCACAGGGGATTCAGACATTCCTTCGTCTTGGAGATGCAAGACGAGCCTGCATTCAATTCACTGCAGGGATATCCGGCCTTAATTCGAGTCAGAGCATCTCGGTGTGGATTCGACTTGAGGCCACAAACTCAGGGTCCCTCTCACATACCTGTAGCTGAGAGAAGCCTCCTCTTGAGGTGCTTGTGGAAAGTTGGTATTCCTCTTGAGTCGAAGCCAGGGACTAACCTCTCATCTCGAGTTGATTTGGGGTACACGGAGCCCTTTCGTGTTGCTCCAGTGACCTCAGGATCCCTCTAGACTTGAGACAGTGATCTTGGGTTTTCTCTGGAGTGCCATCAAGGAAATCAACGCTCCTTTCACGTTTGATGTGGAACACCGAATTGATCTGCACGCAGTGCAGGAAAATCGGGCCTCATCTCGTGGCGAGGGGGAAGTCTCATGGTTTTTCTCGAGTTGCGGCCGGAACCTGGGGTATATTCTCCAGTTACGACGGGGAGGCCCCTTCGAGACACGTGTTTGTTCAGCGACGTCAGGACTCCTGCCTAGGTGCGAGGGACACCTCGGGATTCTCCTCGAGTCTTGGCATGGCAATTGGGACGCGTCTCCACGTGAGGAGGGAGACCCAGTGTCCCTTTCCACGTGCCACAGGGATCCTGGGACTCCTATCCATTTTCAAGAAGAGTCAGACATCGTCTCCTTTGGAAGCATTGACCTCAGCAGACCTCTCGAGTTTTCAAAGGATGTGATGCCTCCGGTCTCGATGAGGCGGAGGACTAGGTCTTTCTCTGTCGTCTCCACAGGGGATTCAGACATCCCTTCGTCTTGGGAGATGCAAGACAAGCCTGCATTCAATTAACTATTGGAATATCCGGCCTTACTTTGAGTCAGAGCATCTCGGTGTCCATTCCACTTGAGGTCACAAACTAAGGGTCCCTCTCACATACCTGTAGCTGAGAGAAGCCTCCTCTTGAGGTGCTTGTGGAAAGTTGGTATTCCTCTTGAGTCGAAGCCAGGGAATAAGCTCTCATCTAGAGTTGATTTGGGGTCCATGGAGCCCTTTCGTGTTGCTACAGTGACCTCAGGATCCCTCTAGCCTTGAGACAGTGATCTTGGGTTTTCTCTGGAGTGCCATCAAGGAAATCAAGGCTCCTTTCTCGTTTGATGTGGAACACGGAACTGCTCTGCACGCAGTGCAGGGGAATCGGGCCTAATCTCGCGGCGCGGGGGAAGTCTCACTGTTTTTCTCCAGTTGCGGCCGGAACCTGGGGTATATTCTCGAGTTACGACGGGGAGGGCCCTTCCAGACACGTGTTTGTTCAGCGACGTCAGGACTCCTGCCTAGGTGCGAGGACACCTCGGGATTCTCCTCGAGTCTTGGCATGGCAATTGGGACGCGTCTCCACGTGAGGCGGGAGACCCAGTGTCCCTTTCCACGTGCCACACGGCTCCTGGGACTCCTATCCATTTTCAAGAGGAGTCAGGCATCGTCTCCTTTGGAAGCACTGATCTCCGCGAACCTCTCGAGTTTTCAAAGGATGTGAGGACTCCGGTCGCGATGAGGCGGAGAATTAGGTCTTCCTCTGTCGTTTCCACAGGGGATTCAGACATCCCTTCTTCTTGGGAAATGCAAGACGAGCCTGCATTCAATTCACTGCAGGGGTATCCGGCCTTAATTCGAGTCAGAGCATCTCGGTGTCCATTCCACTTGAGGCCACAAACTCAGGGTCCCTCTCACATACCTGTAGCTGAGAGAAGCCTCCTCTTGAGGTGTTTGTGGAAAGTTGGTATTCCTCTTGAGTCGAAGCCAGGGACTAAGCTCTCATCTTGAGTTGATTTGGGGTCCACGGAGCCATTTCGTGTTGCTCTAGTGACCTCAGGATCCCTCTAGACTTGAGACAGTGATCTTGGGTTTTCTCTGGAGTGCCATCAAGGAAATCAAGGCTCCTTTCACGTTTGATGTGGAACACGGAATTGCTCTGCACACATTGCAGGGGAATCGGGCCTCATCTCGCCGTGAGGGGGAAGTCTCATGGTTTTTCTCGAGTTGCGGCCGGAACCTGGGGTATATTCTCGAGTTACGACTGGGAGGGCAATTCCAGATATTTATTTGTTCAGCAACGTCAGGACTCCTGCCTAGGTGCGAGGGACACCTCGGGATTCTCCTCGAGTCTTGGCATGGCAATTGGGACGCGTCTCCCCGTGAGGCGGGAGACCCAGGGTCCCTTTCCACGTGCCACAGGGATCCTGGGACTCCTATCCATTTGCAAGAGGAGTCAGGCATCGTCTCCTTTGGAAGCATTGATCTCCGCGGACCTCTCGAGTTTTCAAAGGATGTGAGGCCTCCGGTCGCGATGAAGCGGAGGACTAGGTCTTTCTCTGTGGTCTCCACAGGGGATTCAGACATCGCTTCGTCTTGGGAGATGCAAGACGAGCCTGCATTCAATTCACTGCAAGGATATCCAGCCTTAGTTCGAGTCAGAGCATCTCGGTGTCCATTCCACTTGAGGCCACACACTCAGGGTCCCTCTCACATACCGGTAGCTGAGAGAAGCCTCCTCTTGAGGTGCTTGTGGAAAGTTGGTATTCCTCTTGAGTCGAAGCCAGGGACTAAGCTCTCATCTCGAGTTGATTTGGGGTCCACATAGCCCTTTCGTGTTGCTCCAGTGACCTCAGGATCCCTCTAGACTTGAGACAGTGATCTTGGGTTTTCTCTGGAGTGCCATCAAGGAAATCAAGGCTCCTTTCACGTTTGATGTGGAACACGGAATTGCTCTGCACGCAGTGCAGGGGAATCGGGCCTGATCTAACGGCGAGTGGGAAGTCTCATGGTTTTTCTCGAGATGCGGCCGGAACCTGAGGTATATTCTCGAGTTACGATAGGGAGGGCCCTTCCAGACACGTGTTTGTTCAGCGATGTCAGGACTCCTGCCTAGGTGCGAGGGACACTTCGGGATTCTCCTCGAGTCTTGGCATGGCAATTGGGACGCCTCTCCACGTGAGTCGGGAGACCCAGTGTCCCTTTCCACGTGCCACACAGATCCTGGGACTCCTAACCATTTTCAAGAGGTGTCAGGCATCGTCTCCTTTGGAAGCATTGATCTCCGCGGACCTCTCGAGTTTTCAAAGGATGTGAGCCTCCGGTCGCGATGAGGCGAGAACTAGGTCTTTCTCTGTGGTCTCCACAGGAGATTCAGACATCCCTTCGTCTTGGGAGATGCAAGACGAGCCTGCATTCAATTCACTGCAGGGATATCCGGCCTTACTTCGAATCAGTGCATCTCGTTGTCCATTCCACATGAGGCCACAAACTCAGTGTCCCTGTCACATACCTGTGGCTGAGAGAAGACTCCTCTTGAGGTGCTTGTGGAAAGTTGGAATTCTTCTTGAGTCGAAGCCAGGGACTAAGTTCTCATCTCGAGTAGATTTGGGGTCCACGGAGCCCTTTCGTGTTGATCCAGTGACCTCAGGATCCCTCTAGACTTGAGAAAGTGATCTTTTGTTTTGTCTGGAGTGCCATCAAGGAAATCAAGGCTCCTTTCACGTTTGATGTGGGATACGGAATTGCTCTGCACGCAGTGCAGGGGAATCGGGCCTCATCTCGCGGCGAGTGGGAAGTCTCATCGTTTTTCTCGAGTTGCGGCGGGAACCTGGAGTATATTCTCGAGTTACGACATGGAGTACTCTTCCAGACACGTGATAGGTGCGAGGGACAACTCGGGATTCTCCTCGAGTCTTGGCATGGCAATTGGGACGTGTCTCCACGAGAGGCGGGAGACCCAGGGTCCCTTTCCACGTGCCACAGGGATCCTGGGACTCCGATCCATTTGCAAGAGGAGTCAGGCATCGTCTCCTTTGGAAGCATTGATCTCCGCGGACCTCTCGAGTTTTCAAAGGATGTGAGGCCTCCGGTCGCGATGAGGCGGAGAACTAGGTCTTTCTCTGTGGTCTCCACAGGGGATTCAGACATCCCTTCGTCTTGGAGATGCAAGACGAGCCTGCATTCAATTCACTGCAGGGATATCCGGCCTTACTTCAATTCAGAGCATCTCGGTGTCCATTCCACTTGAGGCCACAAATTCAGGGTCCCTCTCACATACCTGTAGCTGAGAGAAGCCTCCTCTTGAGGTGCTTGTGGAAAGTAGGTATTCCTCTTGAGTCGAAGCCAGGGACTAAGCTCTCATCTCGAGTTTATTTGGGGTCCACGGAGCCATTTCCTGTTGCTACATAGACCTCAGGATCCCTCTAGACTTGAGAAAGTTATCTTGGGTTTTCCCTGGAGTGCCATCAAGGAAATCAAGGCTCCTTTCACGTTTGATGTTGAACACGGAATTGCTCTGCATGCAGCGCAGGGAAATCGGGCCTCATCTCGCGGCGATGGGGAAGTCGCATGGTTTTTCTCGAGTTGCGGCCGGAACCTGGGGTATATTCTCGAGTTACGACGGGGAGGGCCCTTCCAGACACGTGTTTGTTCAGCGACGTCAGGACTCCTGCCTAGGTGCGAGGGACACCTCTGGATTCTCCTCGAGTCTTGGCATGGCAATTGGACGCGTCCACGTGAGGCGGGAGACCCAGGGTCCCTTTCCACCTGCCACAGGGATCCTGGGACTCCTATCCATTTTCAAGAGGAGTCAGGCATCGTCTCCTTTGGAAGCATTGATCTCCGCGCACCTCTCGAGTTTCCAAGGGATGTGAGGCCTCCGGTCGCGATGAGGCGGAGAACTAGGCCTTTCTCTGTGGTCTCCACAGGGGATGCAGACATTCCATCGTCTTGGGAGATGCAAGATGAGCCTGCATTCAATTCACTGCAGGGATATCCAGCCTTATTTCGAGTCAGAGCATCTCGGTGTTCATTCCACTTGAGGCCACAAAGTCAGGGTCCCTCTCACATACCTGTAGCTGAGAGAAGCCTCCTCTTGAGGTGCTTGTGGAAAGTTGGTATTCCTCTTGAGTCGAAGCCAGGGACTAAGCTCTCATCTCGAGTTGATTTGGGGTACACGGAGCCCTTTCGTGTTGCTCCAGTGACCTCAGGATCCCTCTAGACTTGAGCCACTGATCTTGGGTTTTCTCTGGAGTGCCATCAAGGAAATCAAGGCTCCTTTCACGTTTGATGTGGAACAGGGAACTGCTCTGCACACAGTGCAGGGGAATCGGGCCTCATCGCGCGGCGAGGGGGAAGTCTCATTGTTTTTCTCGAGTTGCGGCCGGGACCAGGGCTATATTCTCGAGTTACAATGGGGAGGGCCCTTCCAGTCACGTGTTTGTTCAGCGATGTCAGGACTCCTGCCTAGGTGCGAGGGACACCTCGGGATTCTCATCGAGTCCCGGCATTGCAATTGGGACGCGTCTCCACGTGAGGCGGGAGACCCAGGGTCCCTTTCCACGTGCCACAGGGATCCTGGGACTCCTATCCATTTTCAAGAGGAGTCAGGCATCATCTCCTTTGGAAGCATTGATCTCTGCGGACCTCTCGAGTTTTCAAAGGATGTGAGGCCTCCGGTCGCGATGAGGCGGAGAACTAGGTCTTTCTCTGTGGTCTCCACAGGGGATGCAGACATCCCTTCGTCTTGGGAAATGCAAGACGAGCCTGCATTCAATTCACTGCAGGGATATCCGGCCTTACTTCGAGACAGAGCATCTCGGTGTCCATTCCACTTGAGGCCACAAACTCAGGGTCCCTCTCACATACCTGTAGCTGAGAGAAGCCTCCTCTTGAGGTGCTTGTGGAAAGTTGGTATTCCTCTTGAGTCGAAGCCAGGGACTAAGCTCTCATCTCGAGTTGATTTGGGGTCCTTGGAGCCCTTTCCTGTTGCTACAGTGTCCTCAGGATCCCTCTAGACTTGAGACAGTGTTCTTGGGTTTTCTCAGGAGTGCCATCAATAAAATCAAGGCTCCTTTCACGTTTGATCTCGATCACGGAATTGTGCTGCACGCAGTGCAGGGGAATCGGGCCTCATCTCACGGCGAGGGCTAAGTCTCATGGTTTCTCTCGAGTTGTGGCCGGAACCTGGGGTATATTCTCGAGTTATGACGGGGAGGGCCCTTCCAGACACGTATTTGTTCAGCGACGTAGGACTCCTGCCTAGGTGAGAGGGACACCTCGGGATTCTCCTCGAGTCTTGGCATGGAAATTGGGACGCATCTCCACGTGAGGCGGAAGACCCAGTGTCCCTTTCCACGTGCCACAGGGATCCTCGGACTCCTATCCATTTTCAAGAGGAGTCAGGCATCGTCTCCTCTCTAAGCATTGATCTCCGTGGACCTCTCGAGTTTTCAAAGGATGTGAGGCCTCCGGTCGCGATGAGGCGGAGAACTAGGTCTTTCTCTGTGGTCTCCACAGGGGATTCAGACAACCCTTCGTCGTGAGAGATGCAAGGCGAGCCTGCATTCAATTCACTGCAGGGATATCCGGCCTTACTTCGAGTCAGAGCATCTCGGTGTCCATTCCACTTGAGGCCACAAACTCAGGGTCCCTCTCACATACCTGTAGCTGAGAGAAGCCTCCTCTTGAGGTGCTTGTGGAAAGTTGGTATTCCACTTGAGTCGAAGCCAGGGACTAAGCTCTCATCTCGAGTTGATTTAGGGTCCATGGAGCCCTTTCCTGTTGCTCCAGTGACCTCAGGATCCCTCTAGAATTGAGACAGTGATCTAGGGTTTTCTCTGGAGTGCCATCAAGGAAATGAAGGCTCCTTTCACGTTTGATGTGGAACACGGAATTGCTCTGCATGCTGTGCTGGGGAATCGGGCCTCATCTCGCGGCGAGGGGGAATTCTCATGGTTTTTCTCGAGTTGCGGCCGGAACCTGGGGTATATTCTCGAGTTATGACGGGGAGGGCCCTTCCAGACACGTGTTTGTTAAGCGACGTCAGGACTCCTGCCTAGGTGCGAGGGAGAACTCGGGATTCTCCTCGAGTCTTTACATGGCAATTGGGACGCAACTCCACGTGAGGCGTAAGACCCAGTGTCCCTTTCCACGTGCCACAGGGATCCTGTGACTCCTATCCATTTTCAAGAGGAGTCAGGCATCGTCTCCTTTGGAAGCATTGATCTCCGAGGACCTCTCGAGTTTTCAAAGGATGTGAGGCCTCCGGTCGCGTTGAGGCGGAGGACTAGGTCTTTCTCTATGGTCACCACAGGGGATTCAGACATCCCTTCGTCTTGGGAGATGGAAGACAAGCCTGCATTCAATTCACTGCAGGGATATCCAGCCTTACTTCAAGTCAAAGTATCTCGGGGTGCATTCCACTTGAGGCGACAAACTCAGGGTCCCTCTCACATACCTGTAGCTGAGAGAAGCCTCCTCTTGAGGTGCTTGTGAAAAGTTGGTATTCCTCTTGAGTCAAAGCCGGGGACTAAGCTCTCATCTCCAGTTGATTTGGGGTCCACGGAGCCCTTTCGTGTTGCTCCAGTGACCTCAGGATCCCTCTAGACTTGAGACAGTGATCTTGGGTTTTCTCTGGAGTGCCATCAAGGAAATCAAGGCTCCTTTCACGTTTGATGTGGAACACGGAATTGCTCTGCATGGAGTGCAGGGGAATCGGGCCTCATCTCGCGGCGAGGGGGAATTCTCATGGTTTTTCTCGAGTTGCAGCCGGAACCTGGGGCATATTCTCGAGTTACGACGGGGAGAGCCCTTTTAGACACGTTTTTGTTCAGCGACGTCAGGACTCCTGCCTAGGTGCGAGGGACACCTCGGAATTCTCCTCGAGTCTTGGCATGGCAATTTGGACGCGTCTCCACGTGAGGCGGGAGACCCAGGGTCCCTTTCCACGTGCCACAGGGATCCTGGTACTCCTATCCATTGTCAAGAGGAGTCAGGCATCGTCTCCTTTGGAAGCATTGATCTGCGCGGACCGCTCGAGTTTTCAAAGGATGTGAGGATTCCGGTCGCGATGAGGCGGAGGACTAGGTCTTTCTCTGTGGTCTCCACAGGGGATTCAGACATCCCTTCGTCTTGGGAGATGCAAGACGAGCCTGCATTCAATTCACTGCAGCGATATCCAGCCTGACTTCGAGTCAGAGCATCTCGGTGTCCATTCCACTTGAGGCCACAAACTCAGGGTCTCTCTCACATACCTGTAGCTGAGAGAAGCCTCCTCTTGAGGTGCTTGTGGAAAGTTGGTATTCCTCTTGAGTCGAAGCCAGGGACTAAGCTCTCATCTCGAGTCAATTTGGGGTCCACAGAGCCCTTTCGTGTTGCTCCAGTGACCTCAGGATCCCTCTAGACTTGAGACAGTGATCTTGGGTTTTCTCTGGAGTGCCATCAAGGAAATCAAGGCTCCTTTCACGTTTGATGTGGAACACGGAATTGCTCTGCACACAGTGCAGGGGAATCGGGCCTCATCTCGCGGCGAGGGGTAAGTCTCATGGTTTTTCTCGAGTTGCGGCCGGAAATTGGAGTATATTCTCGAGTTACGACGGGGAGGGCCCCTCCAGACACGTGTTTGTTCAGCGACGTCAGGACTCCTGCCTAGGTGGGAGGGACACGTCGGGATTCTCCTCGAATCTTGGCATGGCAATTGGGACGCGTCTCCACGTGAGGCGGGAGACCCAGGGTCCCTTTCCACGTGCCACAGGGATCCTGGGACTGCTATCCATTTTCAAGAGGAGTCAGGCATTGTCTCCTTTGGAAGCATTGATCTCCGCGGACCTCTCGAGTTTTCAAAGGATGTGAGGCCTCCGGTCGCGATGAGGCGGAGAACTAGGTCTTTCTCTGTGGTCTCCACACGGGATTCAGACATCCCTTCTTCTTGGGAGATGCAAGACGAGCCTGCATTCAATTCACTGCAGGGATATCCGGCCTTACTTCGAGTCAGAGCATCTCGGTGTCCATTCCACTTGAGGCCACAAACTCAGGGTCCCTCTCACATACCTGTACCTAAGAGAAGCCTCCTCTTGAGGTGCTTGTGGAAAGTTGGTATTCCTCTTGAGTCGAAGCCAGGGACTAATCTCTCATCTCGAGTTGATTTGGGGTCCACGGAGCCCTTTCATGTTGCTCCAGTGACCTCAGGATCCCTCTAGACTTGAGACAGTGATCTTGGGTTTTCTCTGGAGTGCCATAAAGGAAATCAAGGCTCCTTTCACGTTTGATGTGGAACACGGAATTGCTCTGCACGCAGTGCAGGGGAATCAGGCCTCATCTCGCGGCGAGGGGGAAGTCTCATGGTTTTTCTCGAGTTACGGCCGGAACCGGGGGTATATTCTCGAGTTACGACGGGGAGGGCCCTTCCAGACACGTGTTTGTTCAGCGACGTCAGGACTCCTGCCTAGGTGCGAGGGACACCTCGGGATTCTCCTCGAGTCTTGGCATGGCAATTGGGACGCGTCTCCACGTGAGGCCGGAGACCCAGGGTCCCTTTCCACGTGCCACAGGGATCCTGGGACTCCTATCCATTTTCAAGAGGAGTCAGGGATCGTCTTTTTTGGAAGCATTGATCTCCGCAGACCTGTCGAGTTTTCAAAGGATGTGAGGCCTCCGGTCGCGATGAGTCGGAGGACTAGGTCTTTCTCTGTCGTCTCCACACGGGATTCAGACATCCCTTCGTCTTGGGAGATGCAAGTCGAGCCTGCATTCAATTCACTGCAGGGATATCCGGCCTTACTTCGAGTCAGAGTATCTCGGTGTCCATTCCACTTGAGGCCACAAACTCAGGGTCCCTCTCACATACCTGAAGCTGAGAGAAGCCTCCTCTTGAGTGGCTTGTGGAAAGTTCTTATTCCTCTTGAGTCGAAGCTAGGGACTAAGCTCTCATCTCGAGTTGATTTGGGGTCCATGGAGCCCTTTCGTGTTGCTCCAGTGACCTCAGAATCCCTCTAGACTTGAGACAGTGATCTTGGGTTTTCTCTGGAGTGCCATCAAGGAAATCAAGGCTCCTTTCACGTTTGATGTGGAACACGGAATTGCTCTGCACGCAGTGCAGGGGAATCGGGCCTCATCTCGTGGCAAAGGGGAAGTCTCATGGTTTTTCTCGAGTTGCGGCCGGAACCTGGGGTATATTCTCGAGTTACGACGGGGAGGGCCCTTCCAGACACGTGTTTGTTCAGCGACGTCAGGACTCCTGCCTAGGTGGGAGGACACCTCGGGATTCTCCTCGAGTCTTGGCATGGCAATGGGGGCGCGTCTCCACGTGAGGCGGGAGACCCAGTGTCCCTTTCCACGTGCCACATGGTCCTGGGACTCCTATCCATTTTCAAGAGGAGTCAGGCATCGTTTCCTTTGGAAGCATTGATCTCCTCGGACCTCTCCAGTTTGAAAGGATGTGAGGCCTCCGGTCGCGATGAGGCAGAGAACTAGGTCTTTCTCTGTGGTCTCCACAGGGGATTCAGACATCCCTTCGTCTTGGGAAATGCAAGACGAACCTGCATTCAATTCACTGCAGGGATATCCGGCCTTACTCCGAGTCAGAGCATCTCGGTGTCCATTCCACTTGAGGCCAGAAACTCAGGGTCCCTCTCACATACCTGTAGCTGAGAGAAGCCTCCTCTTGAGGAGCTTGTGGAAAGTTGGTATTCCTCTTGAGTCGAAGCCAGGGACTAAGCTCTCATCTCGAGTTGATTTGGTTTCCACGGAGCCCTTTCGTGTTGCTCCAGTGACCTCAGGATCCCTCTAGACTTGAGACAGGGATCTTGGGGTTTCTCTGGAGTGCCATCAAGGAAATCAAGGCTCCGTTCACATTTGATGTGGAACACGGAATTGCTCTGCACGCAGTGCACGGAATCGGGCCTCATCTCGGGGTGAGGGGTAAGTCTCATGGTTTTCTTGAGTTGCGAACGGACCCTGGGATATATTCTCGACTTACGACGGGGAGAGCCCTTCCAGACATGTGTTTGTTCAGCGACGCCAGGACTCGGGCCTAGGTGCGAGGGACACCTCGGGATTCTCCTCGAGTCTTGGCATGGCAATTGGGACGCGTCTCCACGTGAGGCGGGAGACCCAGGGTCCCTTTCCACGTGCCACAGGGATCCTCGGACTCCTATCCATTTTCAAGAGGAGTCAGGCATCGTCTCCTTTGGAAGCATTGATCTCCGCGGACCTCTCGAGTTTTCAAAGGATGTGAGGCCTCCGGTCGCGATGAGGCGGAGAACTAGGTCTTTCTCTGTGGTCTCCACAGGGGATTCAGACATCCCTTCGTCTTGGGAGATGCAAGAAGAGGTTGCTTTCACTTCACTGCAGGGATATCCCGCCTTACTTCGAGTCAGAGCATCTCGGTGTCCATTCCACTTGCGGCCACAAACGCAGGGTCCCTCTCACCTACCTGTAGCTGAGAGAAGCCTCCTCTTGAGGTGCTTGTCGAAAATTGGTAATCCTCTTGAGTCGAAGACAGGGACTAAGCTCTCATTTCGAGTTGATTTGGGGTCCACGGAGCCCTTTCGAGTTGCTCCAGTGACCTCAGGATCCCTCTAGAATTGAGACAGTGATCTTGGGTTTTCTCTGGAGTGCCATCAAGAAAATCAACGCTCCTTTCACGTTTGATGTGGAACACGGAATTGCTCTGCACGCAGTGCAGGGGAATCGGGCCTCATCTGGCGGCGAGGGGGAAATCTCATGGTTTTTCTCGAGTTGCGGCCGGAACCTGGGGTATATTCTCGAGTTACGACGGGGAGGGCCCTTCTAGACACGTGTTTGTTCAGCGACGTCAGGACTTTTGCCTAGGTGCGAGGGACACCTCGGGATTCTCCTCGAGTCTTGGCATGGCAATTGGGACGCGTCTCCACGTGAGGCGGGAGACCCAGGGTCTCTTTCGACGTGCCACAGGGATCCTGGGACTCCTATCCATTTTCAACAGTAGTCAGGCATCGTCTCCTTTGGAAGCATTGATCTCCAAGGACCTCTCGAGTTTTCAAAGGATGTGAGGCTTCCGGTCGCGATGAGGCGGAGAACTCGGTCTTTCTCTGAGGTCTCCACAGGGGATTCAGACATTCCTTCGTCTTGGGAGATGCAAGACGAGCCTGCATTCAATTCACTGCAGGGATATCCGGCCTTAATTCGAGTCAGAGCATCTCGGTGTGCATTCGACTTGAGGCCACAAACTCAGGGTCCCTCTCACATACCTGTACCTGAGAGAAGCCTCCTCTTGAGGTGTTTGTGGAAAGTTGGTATTCCTCTTGAGTCGAAGCCAGGGACTAAGCTCTCATCTTGAGTTGATTTGGGATCCACGGAGCCATTTCGTGTTGCTCTAGTGACCTCAGGATCCCTCTAGACTTGAGACAGT
Source organism: Dama dama (assembly GCF_033118175.1). NCBI lineage: Eukaryota > Metazoa > Chordata > Mammalia > Artiodactyla > Cervidae > Dama > Dama dama. Next base: position 898,863 of record NC_083713.1, read on the forward strand.
GATCTTGGGTTTTCTCTGGAGTGCCATCAAGAAAATCAACGTCCTTTCAAGTTTGATGTGGAACACGGAATTGCTCTGCACACATTGCAGGGGAATCGGGCCTCATCTCGCCGTGAGGGGGAAGTCTCATGGTTTTTCTCGAGTTGCGGCCGGAACCTGGGGTATATTCTCGAGTTACGACTGGGAGGGCAATTCCAGATATTTATTTGTTCAGCAACGTCAGGACTCCTGCCTAGGTGTGAGGGACACCTCGGGATTCTCCTCGAGTCTTGGCATGGCAATTGGGACGGGTCTCCACGTGAGGCGGGAGACCCAGGACCCCTTTCCACGTGCCACAGGGTTCCTGGGACTCCTATCCATTTTCAAGAGGAGTCAGGCATCGTCTCCTTTGGAAGCATTGATCTCCGCGCACCTCTCGAGTTTTCAAAGTATGTGAGGCATCTAGTCGCGATGAGACGGAGAACTAGTTCTTTCTCTGTCGACTCCACAGGGGATTCAGACATCCCTTCGTCTTGGGAGATGCAAGACGAGCCTGCATTCAATTCACTGCAGGGATATCCGGCCTTACTTCGAGTCAGAGCATCTCGGTGTCCATTCCACTTGAGGCCACAAACTCAGGGTCCCTCTCACATACCTGTAGCTGAGGGAAGCCTCCTCTTGAGGTGCTTGTGGAAAGTTGGTATTCCTCTTGAGTCGAAGAAAGGGACTAAGCTCTCATCTCGAGTTGATTTGTTGTTCACGGATCCCTTTCATGTTGCTACAGGGACCTCAGGATCCCTCTATACTTGAAACAGTGATTTTGGGTTTTCTCTGGAGTGCCATCAAGGAAATCAAGGCTCCTTTCTCGTTTGATGTGGAACACGGAATTGCTCTGCATGCAGTGCAGGGGAATCGGGCCTCATCTCGCGGCGAGGGGGAAGTCTCATGGTTTTTCTCGAGTTGCGGCCGGAACCTGGGTTATATTCTCGAGTTACGACAGGGAAGGCTCTTCCAGACACGTGTTTGTTCAGCGACATCAGGACTCGCGCCTAGGTGCGAGGGACACCTCGGGATTCTCCTCGAGTCTTGGCATGGCAATTGGGACGCGTCTCCACGTGAGACGGGAGACCCAGTGTCCCTTTCCACGTGCCACAGGGATCCTGGGATTCCTATCCATTTTCAAGAGGAGTTCGGCATCGTCTCCTTTGGAAGCATTGATCTCCGCGGACCTCTCAAGTTTTCAAAGGATGTGAGGCCTCCGGTCGCGATGAGGCAGAGAACTAGGTCTTTCTCTGTGGTCTCCACAGGGGATTCAGACATCCCTTCGTCTTGGGAGATGCAAGACAAGCCTGCATTCAATTCACTGCAGGGATCCGGCCTTACTTCGAGTCAGAGCATCTCGGTGTCCATTCCACTTGAGGCCACAAACTCAGGGTCCCTCTCACATACATGTAGCTGAGGGAAGCCTCCTCTTGAGGTGCTTGTGGAAAGTTGGTATTCCTCTTGATTCGAAGCCAGGGACTAAGCTCTCATCTCGAGTTGACTTGGGGTCCACCGAGCCCTTTCGTGTTGCTACATTGACCTCAGGAATCCTCTAGACTTGAGACAGTGATCTTGGGTTTTGTCTGGAGTGCCATTAAGGAAATCAAGACTCCTTTCACGTTTGATGTGGAACACGGAATTGCTCTCGATGCAGTGCAGGGGAATCAGGCCTCATCTCGCGGCGAGATGGAAGTCTCATGTTTTTTCTCGAATTGCGGCCGGAACTTGGGGTATATTCTCGAGTTACGACGGGGAGGGCCCTTCCAGACACGTGTTTGTTCAGCGACGTCAGGACCCCTGCCTAGGTGCGAGGGACACCTCGGGATTCTCCTCGAGACTTGGCATGGAAATGGTACGCGTCTGCACTTGAGGCGGGAGCCCCAGGGTCCCTTTCCACGTGCCACAGTCATCCTGGGACTCCTATCCATTTTCAAGAGGAGTCAGGCATCGTCTCCTTTGGAAGCATTGATCTCCGCGGACCTCTCGAGTTTTCTAAGGATGTGAGGCCTCCGGTCGCGATGAGGCGGAGAACTAGGTCTTTCTCTGTTGTCTCCACAGGGAATTCAGACATCCCTTCGTCTTGGGAGATGCAAGAGGAGCCTGCATTCAATTCACTGCAGGGATATCCGGCCTTACTTCGAGTAAGAGCATCTCGGAGTCCATTCCATTTGAGGCCACAAACTCAGGATCTCTCTCACATACCTGTAGCTGAGAGAAGCCTCCTCTTGAGGTGCTTGTGGAAAATTTTTATACCTCTTGAGTGAAGCCAGGGACTAAGCTCTCATCTCAAGTTGATTTGGGGTCTACGGAGCCCTTTCGGGTTGCCACAGTGACCTCAGGATCCCTCTAGACTTGAGACAGTGATCTTGGGTTTTCTCTGGAGTGCCATCAAGGAAATCAAGGCTCCTTTCATGTTGGATTTGGAACATGGAATTGCTCTGCACGCATTCCAGGGGAATCGGGCCTCATCTCGCGGCGAGGGGGAAGTCTCATGGTTTTTCTCGAGTTGTGGCCGGAACCTGGGGTATACTCTCGAGTTACGACGGGAAGGGCCATTCCAGACACATGTTTGTGCAGCGACGTCAGGACTCCTGCCTAGGTGGGAGGGACAATTCGGGATTCTCCTCGAGTCTTGGCATGGCTATTGGGACGCGTCTCCCCGTGAGGCGGGGACCCAGTGTCCCTTTCCCCGTGCCACAGGGATCCTGGGACTCCTATCCATTTTCAAGAGGAGCCAGGCATCGTCTCTTTTGGAAGATTTATCTCCGCGGACCTCTCGAGTTTTCAAAGGATGTGAGGCCTCCGGTCCCGATGAGGCGGAATACTAGGTCTTTCTCTGTGGTCTCCACAGCGGATTCAGACAACCCGTCGTCTTGGGAGATGCAAGACGAGCCTGTATTCAATTCCCTGCAGGGATAACCAGCCTTATTTCGAGTCAGAGCATCTCGGTGTCCATTCTACTTGAGGCCACAAACTCAGGGTCCCTGTCACATACCTGTAGGAGAGAGAAGCCTCCTCTTGAGGTACTTGTGGAAAGTTCGTATTACTCTTGAGGGGAAGCCAGGGAGTAAGCTCTCATATCGAGTTCAATTGGGGTCCACGGAGCCCTTTCTTGTCGCTACAGTGACCTCAGAATGGCTCTAGACTTGAGACAGTGATCTTGGGTTTTCTCTGGAGTGCCATCAAGGAAATCAAGGCTACTTTCACATTTGATGTGGAACACGGAATTGCTCTTCACGCACTGCAGGGGAATCAGGCCTCATCTCGCGGCGAGGGGGAAGTCTCATGGTTTTTCCCGAGTTGCGGCCTCAACCTGGGGTATATTTTCCAGTTACAACGGGGAGGGCCCTTCCAGACACGTATTTGTTCAGCGACGTCAGGACTCCTGCCTAGGTGCGAGGGACACCTCGGGATTCTCCTCGAGTCTTGGCATGGCAATTTGGATGCGTCTCCACGTGAGGCGGGAGACCCAGGATCCCTTTCCACGTGCCACAGGGATCCTGGGACTCCTATCCATTTTCAAGAGGAGTCAGGCATCGTCTCCTTTGGAAGCATTGATCTCCGTGGACCTCTCGAGTTTTCAAAGGATGTGAGGCCTCTGTTCGCGATGAGGTGGACAACTAGGTCTTTCTCTGTGGTCTCCACAGGGGATTCAGACATCCCTTCGTCTTGGGAGATTGAAGACGAGCCTGCATTCAATTCACTGCAGGCATATCCGGCCTTACTTCGAGTCAGAGCATCTCGGTGTCCATTCCACTTGAGGCCACAAACTCAGGGTCCCTCTCACATACCTGTAGCTGAGAGAAGCCTCCTCTTCAGGTGCTTGTGGAAAGTTCTATTCCTCTTGAGTCGAAGCCAGGGACTAAGCTCTCATCTCGAGTTGATTTGGGGTCCACGGATCCCTTTCATGTTGCTACAGTGACCTCAGGATCCCTCTAGACTTGACACAGTGATCTTGGGTTTTCTCTGGAGTGCCATCAAGGAAATCAAGGCTCCTTTCACGTTTGATGTGGAACACGGAATTGCTCTGCACGCAGTGCAGGGGAATCGGGCCTCATTTCGCGGCGAGGGGGAAGTCTCATGGTTTTTCTCGAGTTGTGGCCTGAACCTGGGTCATATTCTCGAGTCACGACGGGGAGGGTCCTTCCAGACACGTGTTTGTTCAGCGACGTTAGCACTCCTGCCTAGTTGTGAGGGACACCTCAGGATTCTCCTCGAGTCTTGGCATGGCAATTGGGACGCGTCTCCACGTGAGGCGGGAGACCCAGGGTTCCTTTCCACGTGCCACAGGGGTCCTGGGACTCCTATCCATTTTCAAGAGGAGTCAGGCATCGTCTCCTTTGGAAGCATTGATCTCCGCGGACCTCTCAAGTTTTCAAAGGATGTGAGGCCTCCGGTCACGATGAGGCTGAGGACTAGGTCTTTCTCTGTGGTCTCCACAGGGGATTCAGTCATCCCTTCGTCTTGGGAGATGCAAGACGAGCCTGCAATCACTTCACTGCAGGGATATCCGGCCTTACTTCGAATCAGAGCATCTCGGTGTGGATTCGACTTGAGGCCACAAACTCAGGGTCCCTCTCACATACCTGTAGCTGAGAGAAGCCTCCTCTTGAGGTGCTTGTGGAAACTTGGTACTCCTCTTGAGTCGAAGACAGGGACTAAGCTCTCATCTCGAGTTGATTTTGGGTCCACGGAGCCCTTTCGTGTTGCTCCAGTGACCTCAGCATCCCTCTAGACTTGAGACAGTGATCTTTGGTTTTCTCTGGAGTGCCATCAAGGAAATCAAGGCTTTTTTTCGTTTGATGTGGAACACGGAATTGCTCTGCACACAGTGCAGGGGAATAAGGCCTCACCTCATTGCGATTGGGAAGTCTCATGGTTTGTCTCGAGTTGCGGCCGGAACCTGGTGTATATTCTCAACTTACGACGGGGAGGGCCCTTCCAGACACTTGTTTGTTCAGCCACGTCAGGACTCCTTCCTAGGTGCCAGGGACACCTCGGGATTCTCCTCGAGTCTTGGCATGGCAATTGGGATGCTTCCCCAAGTGAGGCGGGAGAACCAGGGTCCCTTTCCACGTGCCACAGGGATCCTGGGACTCCTATCCATTTTCAAGAGGAGTCAGGCATCGTCTCCTTTGGAAGCATTGATCTCCGCGGACCTCTCGAGTTTTCAAAGGATGTGAGGCTTCCGGTCGCGATGAGGCGGAGAACTAGGTCTTTCTCTGTGGTCTCCACAGGGGATTCAGACATCCCTTCGTCTTGGGAGATGCAAGACAAGCCTGCATTCAATTCACTGCAGGGATATCCGGCCTTACTTCGAGTCAGAGCATCTCGGTGTCCATTCCACTGGACGCCACAAATTCAGGGTCCCTCTCACATACCTGTAGCTGAGAGAATCCTCCTCTTGAGGTGCTTGTAGAAAGTTTGTATTCCTCTTGAGTCTAAGCCAGGGACTGAGCTCTCTTCTCGAGTTGATTTGGGGTCCACGGAGCCCTTTCTTGTTGCTACAGTGACCTCAGGATCCCTCTAGACTTGAGACAGTGATCTTGGGTTTTCTCTGGAGTGCCATCAAGGAAATCGAGGCTCCTTTCACGTTTGATGTGGAACACGGAATTGCTCTGCACGCAGTGCAGGGGAATCGGGCCTCATCTCGCGGCGAGGGGGACGTCTCATAGTTTTTCTCGAGTTGCGGCCGGAACCTGAGGTATATTCTCGAGTTACGACAAAGAGGGCCCTTCCAGACACGTGTTTGTTCAGCGACGTCAGGACTCCTGCCTAGGTGCGAGGGACACCTCGGGATTCTCCTCGAGTTTTGGCATGCCAATTGGGATGCGTCTCCATGTGAGACGGGAGACCCAGGGTCCCTTTCCACGTGCCACAGGGATCCTGGGACTCCTATCCATATTCAAGAGGAGTCAGGCATCGTCTCCTTTGGAAGCATTGATCTCCGCGGACCTCTCCAGTTTTCAAAGGATGTGAGGCCTCCGGTCTTGATGAGGCGGAGAACTAGGTCTTTCTCTGTGGTCTCCACAGGGGTTCAGACATCCCTTCGTCTTGGGAGATGCAACACGAGCCTGCATTCAATTCACTGAAGGGATATCCGGCCTTACTTCGAGTCAGAGCATTTCGGTGTCCATTCCACATGAGGCCACAAACTCAGGGTCCCTCTCACATACCTGTAGCTGAGACAAGCCTCCTCTTGAGGTGCTTGTGGAAAGTTGGTATTCCTCTTGAGTCGAAGCCAGGTACTAAGCTCTCATCTCGAGGTGATTTGGGGTTCACGGAGCCCTTTCGTGTTGCTCCAGTGACCTCAGGATCCCTCTAGTCTTGAGACAGTGATCTTGGGTTTTCTCTGGAGTGCCATCAAGGAAATCGAGGCTCCTTTCACGTTTGATGTGGAACACGGAATTGCTCTGCACGCAGTGCAGGGGAATCGGGCCTCATCTCGTGGCGAGGGGGAAGTCTCATGTTTTGCCTCGAGTTGCGGCCGGAACCTGGGGTATATTCTCGAGTTACGACGGGGAGGGCCCTTCCAGACATGTGTTTGTTCAGCGACGTCAGGACTCCTGCCTAGGTGTGAGGGACACCTCGGGCTTCTCCTCGAGTCTTGGCATTGCAATTGGGACGCGTCTCCACGTGAGGCGCGAGACCCAGGTTCCCTTTCCACGTGCCACAGGGATCCTGGGATTCCTATCCTTTTGCAAGAGGAGTCAGGCATCGTCTTCTTTGGAAGCATTGATCTCCGCGGACCTCTCAAGTTTTCAAAGGATGTGAGGCCTCCTGTTGCGATTATGCGGAGAACTAGGTCTTTCTCTGTGGTCTCCACTGGGGATTCAGACATCCCTTCGTCTTGGGAGATGCAAGACGAGCCGGCATTCAATTCACTGTAGGGATATCCGGCCTTACTTAGTGTCAGAGCGTCTCGGTGTCCATTCCACTTGAGGCCACAAATTCAGGGTCCGTCTCACATACCTGTAGCTGAGAGAAGCCTCCTCTTGAGGTGCTTGTGGAAAGTTGGTATTCCTCTTGAGTCGAAGCCAGGGTCTAAGCTCTCATCTCGAGTTGATTTGGGGTCCACGGAGCCCTTTCTTGTTGCTCCAGTGACCTCAGGATCCCTCTAGACTTGAGACAGTGATCTTGGGTTTTCTCTGGAGTGCCATCAAGGAAATCAAGGCTCCTTTCATGTTTGATGTGGAACACGGAATTGCTCTGCACGCAGTGCAGGGGAATCGGGCCTCATCTCTCGGCGAGGGGGAAGTCTCATGGTTTTTCTCGACTTGCGGCTTGAACCTGTGGTATATTCTCAATCTACGACGGGGAGGGCCCTTCCATACAAGTGTTTGTTCAGTGTTGTCAGGACTCCTGCCTAGGTGCGAGGGACACCTCAGGATTGTCCTCGAGTCTTGGCATGGCAATTGGGACGCATCTCCACGTGAGGCGCGAGACCCAGGGTCCCTATCCACGTGCCACAGGGATCCTGGGACTCCTATCCATTTGCAAGAGGAGTCATTCATCGTCTCCTTTGGAAGCATTGATCTCCGCGGACCTCTCGAGTTTTCAAAGGATGTGAGGCCTCCGTATGCGTTGAGGCGGAGGACTAGGTCTTTCTCTGTGGTCTCCACAGGGGATTCAGACATCCCTTCGTCTTGGTAGATGCAAGAGGAGCCTGCATTCAATTCACTGCAGGGATATCCGGCCTTACTTCGAGTCAGAGCATCTCGGTGTCCATTCCACTTGAGGCCACACACTCAGGGTCCCTCTGACATACCTGTAGCTGAGAGAAGCCTCCTCTTGAGGTGCTTGTGGAAAGTTGGTATTCCCCTTGATTGGAAACCAGGGACTAAGCTCTCATCTTGAGTTGATTTGGGGTCCACGGAGCCCTTTCGTGTTGCTCCAGTGACCTCAGGATCCCTCTAGACTTGAGACAGTGATCTTGGGTTTTCTCTGGAGTGCCATCAAGGAAATCAAGGCTCCTTTCACGTTTGATGTGGAACACGGAATTGCTCTGCACGCAGCGCAGGGGAATCGGGCCTCATCTCTCGGCGAGGGGGAAGTCTCATGGTTTTTCTCGAGTTGCGGCCGGAACCTGGGGTATATTCTCGAGTTACGACGGGGAGGGCCCATCCAGACACGTGTTTGTTCAGCGACGTCAGTACTCCTGACTAGTTGCAAGGGACACCTCGGGATTCTCCTCGAGTCTTGGCATGGCAATTGGGACGCGTCTCCACGTGAGTCGGGAGACCCAGGGTCCCTTTCCACGTGCAACAGGGATCCTGGGACTCCTATCCATTTTCAAGAGGAGTCAGGCATCGTCTCCTTTGGAAGCATTGATCTACGCATACCTCTCGAATTTTCAAAGGATGTGAGGCCTCCAGTCGCGATGAGGCGGAGGACTAGGTCTTTCTCTGTCGTCTCCACAGAGGATTCAGACATCCCTTCTTCTTGGGAGATCCAAGACGAGCCTGCATTCAATTCACTGCAGGGATATCCGGCCTTACTTCGAGTCAGAGCATCTCGGTATCCATTCCACTTGAGGCCACAAACTCAGGGTCCCTCTCACATACCTGTAGCTGAGAGAAGCCTCCTCTTGAGGTGCTTGGGGAAAGTTGGTATTCCTCTTGAGTCGAAGCCAGGGACTAAGCTCTCATCTCGAGTTGATTTGGGATCCACGGAGCCCTTTCGTGTTGCTCCAGTGACCTCAGGATCCCTCTAGACTTGAGACAGTGATCTTGGGTTTTCTCTGGAGTGCCTTCAAGGAAATCAAGGCTCCTTTCACGTTTGATGTGGAACACGGAATTGCTCTGAACGCAGAGCAGGGGAATCGGGTCTCATCTCGCGGCGAGGGGGAAGTCTCATGGTTTTTCTTGAGTTCCGGCCGGAAATTGGGGTATATTCTCGAGTTATGACGGGGAGGGCCCTTCCAGACACGTGTTTGTTCAGCGATGTCAGGACTCCTGCCTAGGTGCGAGGGACACCTCGGGATTCTCCTCGAGTCTTGGCATGGCAATTGGGACGCGTCTCCACCTGAGGCGGGAGACCCAGGGTCCCTTTCCACGTGCCACAGGGATCCTGGGACTCCTATCAATTTTCAAGAGGAGTCAGGCATCGTCTCCTTTGAAAGCATTGATCTCCGCGGACCTATCGAGTTTTCAAAGGATGTGAGGCCTCCGGTCGCGATAAGGCGGGGAACTAGGTCTTTCTCTGTGGTCTCCACAGGGGATTCAGACATCCCTTCGTCTTGGGAGATGCAAGACGAGCCTGCATTCACTTCACTGCATGGATATCCGGCCTTACTTCGAGTCAGAGCATCTCGGTGTCCATTCCACTTCAGGCCACAAACTCAGGGTCCCTCTCACCTACCTGTAGCTGAGAGAAGCCTCCTCTTGAGGTGCTGGTGGAAAGTTGGTATTCCTCTTGAGTCGAAGCCAGGGACTAAGCTCTCATCTCGAGTTGATTTGGGTTCCACGGAGCCCTTTCGTGTTGCTCCAGTGACCTCAGGATCCCTCTAGACTTGAGACAGTGATCTTGGGTTTTCTCTGGAGTGCCATCAAGGAAATCAAGGCTCCTTTCACGTTTGATGTGGAACACGGAATTGCTCTGCACGCAGTGCAGGGGAATCGGGACTCATCTCGCGGCGAGGGGGAAGTCTCATGGTTTTTCTCGAGTTGCGGCCGGAACCTGGGGTATATTCTCGAGTTACGACGGGGAGGGCCCTTCCAAACACGTGTTTGTTCAGCGACGTCAGCACTCCTGCCTAGGTGTGAGGGACACATCGGGATTCTCCTCGAGTCTTGGCATTGCAATTGGGACGCATCTCCACGTGAGGCGGGAGACCCAGGGTCCCTTTCCATGTGCCACAGGGATCCTGGGACTCCTATCCATTTTCAAGAGGAGTCAGGCATCGTCTCCTTTGGAAGCATTGATCTCCGCGGACCTCTCGAGTTTTCAAAGGATGTGAGGCCTCCGGTCGCGATGAGGCGGAGAAGTGGGTCTTTCTCTGAGGTCTCCACAGGGGATTCAGACATCCCTTCGTCTTGGGAGATGCAAGACGAGCCTGCATTCAATTCACTGCAGGAATATCCGGCCTTACTTCGAGTCAGAGCATCTCGAAGTACATTCCACTTGAGGCCACAAACTCAGGGTCCCTCTCACATACATGTAGCTGAGAGAAGCCTCCTCTTGAGGTGCTTGTGGAAAGTTGGTATTCCTCTTGAGTCGAAGCCAGGGACTAAGCTCTCATGTCGAGTTGATTTGGGTCCACGGAGCCCTATTGTGTTTCTCCAGTACCTCAGGATCTCTCTAGACTTGACACAGTGGTCTTGCTTTTTCTCTGGAGTACCATCAAGGAAATCAAGGCTCCTTTCATGTTTGATGTGCAACACGGAATTGCTCTGGACAGAATGCAGGGGAATCGGGCCTCATCTCGCGGCGAGGGGGAAGTCTCATGGTTTTTCTCGAGTTGCGGCCGGAACCTGGGGTATATTCTCGAGTTACGACGGGGGGTTCACTTCCAGACATGTGTTTGTTCAGCGACGTCAGAACCCATGCCTAGGTGTGAGGGACACCTCTGGATTCTCCTAGAGTCTTGGCATGGCAATTGGGACGCGTCTCCACGTGAGGCGGGAGACCCAGTGTCCCTTTCCATGTGCCACAGGGATCCTGGGACTCCTATCCATTTTCAAGAAGAGTCAGACATCGTCTCCTTTGGAAGCATTGATCTCCGCGGACCTCTCGAGTTTTCAAAAGATGTGAGGCCTCGGGTCGCGAGGAGGCGGAGAACTAGGTCTTTCTCTGTGGTCTCCACAGGGGATTCAGACATCCCTTCGTCTTGGGAGATACAAGACGAGCCTGCATTCAATTCACTGCAGGGATATCCGGCCTTACTTCGAGTCAGAGCATCTCGGTGTCCATTCCACTTTAGTCCACAAACTCAGCGTCCATCTCACATACCTGTAGCTGAGAGAAGCCTCCTCTTGAGGTGCTTGGGGAAAGTTGGTATTCCTCTTGAGTCGAAGCCAGGGACTAAGCTCTCATCTCGAGTTGATTTGGGGTCCACGGAGCCCTTTCATGTTGCTCCAGTGACCTTAGGATCCCTCTAGACTTGAGACAGTGATCTTGGGTTTTCTCTGGAGTGCCATCAAGGAAATCAAGGCTCCTTTCACGTTTGATGTGGAACACTGAATTGCTCTGCACGCAGTGCAGGGGAATCGGGACTCATCTCGCGGCGAGGGGGAAGTCTCATGGTTTTTCTCGAGTTGCGGCCGGAACCTGAGGTATATTATCGAGTTACGACGGGGAGGGCCCTTCCAGACACGTGTTTGTTCAGCGACGTCAGGACTCCTTCCTAGGTGTGAGGGACACCTCGGGATTCTCCTCGAGTCTTGGCATGGCAATTGGGACACGTCTCCAGGTGAGGTGGGAGACCCAGTGTCCCTTTCGATGTGCCACAGGTATCCTGGGACTCCTATCCATTTTCAAGAGGAGTCAGGCATCGTCTGCTTGGGAAGCATTGATCTCCGCGGACCTCTCGAGTTTTCAAAAGATGTGAGGCCTCTGGTCGCGAGGAGGCAGAGAACTAGGTCTTTCTCTGTGGTCTCGACAGGGGATTCAGACATCCCTTCGTCTTGGGAGATGCAAGACGAGCCTGCATTCAATTCACTGCAGGGATATCCGGCGTTACTTCGATTCAGAGCATCTCGGTGTCCTTTCCACTTGAGGCCACAAACTCAGGGTCCTTCTCACATACCTGTGGCTAAGAGAAGCCTCCTCTTGAGGTGCTTGTGGAAAGTTGGTATTCCTCTTGAGTCGAAGCCAGGGACTAAGCTCTCATCTCGAGTTGACTTGGGGTCCACGGAGCCCTTTCCTGTTGCTCCAGTGACCTCAGGATCCCTCTAGACTTGAAACAGTGATCTTGTGTTTTCTCTGGAGTGCCATCAAGGAAATCAAGGCTCCTTTCACGTTTGATGTGGAACACGGAATTTCTCTGCACGCAGTGCAGGGGAATCGGGCCTCATCTCGCGTCGAGGGGGAAGTCTCATGGTTTTTCTCGAGTTGCGGCCGGAACCCGGGGTATATTCTCGAGTTACGAGGGGGAGGGCCCTTCCAGACACGTGTTTGTTCAGCGATGTCCACACTCCTGCCTAGGTGCGAGGGAAACCTCAGGATTCTCCTCGAGTCTTGGCATGGCAATTGGGACGCGTCTCCACGTGAGGCGGGAGACCCAGGGTCCCTTTCCACGTGCCACAGGGATCCTGGGACTCCTATCCTTTTTCAAGAAGAGTCAGGCATCGTCTCCTTTGGAAGCATTGATCTCCGCGGACCTCTCGAGTTTTCAAAGGATGTGAGGCCTCCGGTAACGATGAGGCGGAGAACTAGGTCTTTCTCTGTGGTCTCCACAGGGGATTCAGACATCCCTTCGTCTTGGGAGATGCAAGACGAGCCTGCATTCAATTCACTGCAGGGATATCCGGCCTTACTTCAAGTCAGAGCATCTCGGTGTCCATTCCACTTGAGGCCACAAACTCAGGGTCCCTCTCACATACGTGTAGCTGAGAGAAGCATCCTCTTGAGGTGCTTGGGGAAAGTTGGTATTCCACTTGAGTCGAAGCCAGAGACTAAGCTCTCATCTGGAGTTGACTTGGAGTCCACGGAGCCCTTACGTGTTGCTCCAGTGACCTCAGGATCCCTCTAAACTTGAGACAGTGATCTTGGGTTTTCTCTGGAGTGCCATCAAGGAAATCAAGGCTCCTTTCACGTTTGATGTGGAACACGGAATTGCTCTGCACGCAGTGCAGGGTAATCGGGCCTCTTCTCACGGCGAGGGCGAAGTCTCATGGTTTTCCTCGAGTTGCGGCCGGAACCTTGGGTATATTCTCGAGTTACGACGGGGAGTGCCCTTCCAGACACGTGTTTGTTCAGCGACGTCAGGACTCCTGCCTAGGTGTGAGGGACACCTCGCGATTCTCCTCGAGTCTTGGCATGGCAATTGGGACGCGTCTCCACGTGAGGCGGGAGACCCAGGGTCCCTTTCCACGTGCCACAGGGATCCTGGGACTCCTATCCATTTTCAAGAGGAGTCAGGCATCGTCTCCTTTGGAAGCATTGATTTCCGCGGACCTTTCGAGTTTTCAAATGATGTGAGGCCTCTGGTCGCGAGGAGGTGGAGAACTAGGTCTTTCTCTGTGGTCTCCACAGGGGATTCAGACATCCCTTCGTCTTGGGAGATGCAAGACGAGCCTGCATTCAATTCACTGCAGGGATATCCGGCCTTACTTCAAGTCAGAGCATCTCGGTGTCCATTCCACTTGAGGCCACAAACTCAGGGTCCCTCTCACATACCTGTAGCTGAGAGAAGCCTCCTCTTGAGGTGCTTGGGGAAACTTGGTATTCCACTTGAGTCGAAGCCAGGGACTAAGCTCACATCTCGAGTTGATTTGGAGTCCACGGAGCCCTTACGTGTTGCTCCAGTGACCTCAGGATCCCTCTAAACTTGCGACAGTGATCTTGAGTTTTCTATAGAGAGCCATCAAGGAAATCAAGGCTCCTTTCACGTTTGATGTGGAACACCGAATTGCTCTGCACGCAGTGCAGGGGAATCGGGCCTCATCTCGCGGCGAGGGGGAAGTCTCATGGTTTTTCTCGAGTTGCGGAGGGAAACTGGGATATATTCTCGTGTTAAGACGGGGAGGGCCCTTCCAGACACGTGTTTGTTCAGCGACGTCAGGACTCCTGCCTAGGTGCGAGGGACACCTCGGGATTCTCCTCGAGTCTTGGCATGGCAATTGGGACGCGTCTCCACGTGAGGCGGGAGACCCAGGGTCCCTTTCCACGTGCCACAGGGATCCTGGGACTCCTATCCATTTTCAAGAGGAGTCAGGCTTGGTCTCCTTTGGAAGCATAGATCTCTGCGGACCTCTCGAGTTTTCAAGGATGTGAGGCCTCCGGTCGCGATGAGGCGGTGATCTAGGTTTTTCTCTGTGGTCTCCACAGGGGATTCAGACATCCCTTCTTCTTGGCAGATGCAAGACGAGCCTGCATTCAATTCACTGCAGGGATATCCGGCCTTACTTCGAGTCAGAGCATCTCGGTGTCCATTCCACTTGAGGCCACAAACTCAGGGTCCCTCTCACATACCTGTAGCTGAGAGAAGCCTCCCCTTGAGGTGCTTGTGGAAAGTTGGTATTCCTCTTGAGTCGAAGCCAGGGACTAAGCTCTCATCTCGAGTTGATTTGGGGTCCACGGAGCCCTTTCGTCTTGGTCCAGTGACCTCAGGATCCCTCTATACTTGAGACAGTGATCTTGGGTTTTCTCTGGAGTACCAACAAGGAAATCAAGGCTCCTTTCACGTTTGATGTGGAACACGGAATTGCTCTGCACGCAGTGCAAGGGAATCGGGCCTCATCTCGCGGCGAGGGGGATGTCTCATGGTTTTTCTCAAGTTGCGGCCGGATCCTGGGGTATATTCTCGAGTTACGACGGGAAGGGCCCTTCCAGACACGTGTTTGTTCAGCGACGTCAGGACTCCTGCCTATGTGCGAGGGACATCTCGGGATTCTCCTCGAGTCTTGGCATGGCAATTGGGACGCGTCTCCACGTGAGGCGGGAGACCCAGGGTCCCTTTCCACGTGCCACAGGGATCCTGGGACTTCTATCCATTTTCAAGAGGAGTCAGGCATCGTCTCCTTTGGAAGCATTGATCTCCGCGGACCTCTCGAGTTTTCAAAGGATGTGAGGCCTCCGGTCGCTATAAGGCGGGGAACTAGGTCTTTCTCTGTGGTCTCCACAGGGGATTCAGACATCCCTTCGTCTTGGGAGATGCAAGACGAGCCTGCATTCACTTCACTGCAGGGATATCCGGCCTTACTTCGAGTCAGAGCATCTCGGTGTCCATTCCACTTGAGGCCACAAACTAGGGTACCTCTCACATAAGTGTTGCAGAGAGAAGCCTCCTCTTGAGGTGCTTGTGGAAAGTTGGTATTCCTCTTGAGTCGAAGCCAGGGACTACGCTCTCATCTCGAGTTGATTTGGGGTCCACGGAGTCCTTTCTTGTTGCTCCAGTGACCTCAGGATCCCTCTAGACTTGTGACAGTGACTTTGGGTTTTCTCTGGAGTGGCATCAGGGAAATCAAGGCTCCTTTCACGTTTGATGTGGAACACGGAAATGCTCTGCACGCAGTGCAGGGGAATCGGGCCTCATCTCGCGGCGAGGGAGAAGTCTCATTGTTTTTCTCGAGTTGCGGCCGGAACCTGGGGTATATTCTCGAGTTACGACGGGGAGGGCACTTCCAGACCCGTGTTTGTTCAGCGACGTCAGGACTCCGGCCTAGGTGCGAGGGACACCTCGGGATTCTCCTCAAGTCTTGGCATTGCAATTGGGACACGTCTCCAGGTGAGTCGGGAGACCCAGGGTCCCTTTCCACGTGCCACAGGGATCCTGGGGCTCCTATCCATTTTCAAGAGGAGTCAGGCATCGTCTCCTTTGGAAGCATTGATCTCCACGGACCTCTCGAGGTTTCAAAGGATGTGAGGCTTTCGGTCGCGATGAGGCGGAGGACTAGGTCTTTCTCTGTGGTCTCCACCGGGGATTCAGACATACCTTCGTCTTGGGAGATGCAAGACGAGCCTGCATTCACTTCACTGCAGGGATATCCGGCCTTACTTCGAGTCAGAGCATCTCGGTGTCCATTCCACTTCAGGCCACAAACTCAGGGTCCCTCTCACATACCTGTAGCTGAGAGAAGCCTCCTCTTGAGGTGCTTGTGGAAAGTTGGTATTCCTCTTGAGTCGAAGCCAGGGACTAAGCTCTCATCTCGAGTTGATTTGGGTTCCACGGAGCCCTTTCGTGTTGCTCCAGTGACCTCAGGATCCCTCTAGACTTGAGACAGTGATCTTGTGTTTTCTCTGGAGTGCCATCAAGGAAATCAAGGCTCCTTTCACGTTTGATGTGGAACAAGGAATTGCGCTGCACGCAGTGCAGGGGAATCGGTCCTCATCTCGCGGCGAGGGGGAAGTCTCATGGTTTTTCTAGAGTTGCGGCCGGAACCTGGTGTATATTCTCGAGTTACGACGGGGAGGGCCCTTTCAAACACGTGTTTGTTCAGCGACGTCAGCACTTCTGCCTAGGTGTGAGGGACACATCGGGATTCTCCTCGAGTCTTATCATTGCAATTGGGACGCATCTCCACGTGAGGCGGGAGTCCCAGGGTCCCTTTCCATGTGCCACAGGGATCCTGGGACTCCTATCCATTTTCAAGAGGAGTCAGGCATCGTCTCCTTTGGAAGCATTGATCTCCGCGGACCTCTCGAGTTTTAAAAGGATGTGAGGCCTCCGATCGGGTTGAGGCGGAGGACTAGGTCTTTCTCTTTGGTCTCCACAGGGGATTCAGACATCCCTTCATCTTGGGAGATGCAAGACGAGCCGGCATTCAATTCACTGCAGGGATATCCGGCCTTATTTCGAGTCAGAGCATTTCGGTGTCCATTCGATTTGAGGCCACAAACTCAGGGTCCCTCTCACCTACCTGTAGCTGAGAGAAGCCTCCTCTTGAGGTGCTTGTGGAAAGTTGGTATTCCTCTTGAGTCGAAGCCAGGGACTAAGCTCTCATCTCGAGTTGATTTGGGGTCAACGGAGCCCTTTCGTGTTGCTCCAGTGACTTCAGGATCCCTCTAGACTTGAGACAGTGATCTTGGGTTTTCTCTGGAAAGCCATCAAGGAAATCAAGGCTCCTTTCACGTTTGATGTGGAACACGGAATTGCTCTGAACGCAGTGCAGGGGAATCGGGCCTCATCTCGTGGCGAGGGGGAAGTCTCATGGTTTTTCTTGAGTTCCGGCCGGAAATTGGGGTATATTCTCGAGTTAAGACGGGGAGGGCCCTTCCAGACACGTGTTTGTTCAGCGATGTCAGGACTCCTGCCTAGGTGCGAGGGACACCTCGGGATTCTCCTCGAGTCTTGGCATGGCAATTGGGACGCGTCTCCACCTGAGGCGGGAGACCCAGGGTCCCTTTCCACGTGCCACAGGGATCTTGGGACTCCTATCAATTTTCAAGAGGAGTCAGGCATCGTCTCCTTTGAAAGCATTGATCTCCGCGGACCTCTCGAGTTTTCAAAGGATGTGAGGCCTCCGGTCACGATAAGGCGGGGAACTAGGTCTTTCTCTGTGGTCTCCACAGGGGATTCAGACATCCCTTCGTCTTGGGAGATGCAAGACGAGCCTGCTTTCACTTCACTGCAGGGATATCCGGCCTTACTTCGAGTCAGAGCATCTCGGTGTCCATTCCACTTCAGGCCACAAACTCAGGGTCCCTCTCACCTACCTGTAGCTGAGAGAAGCCTCCTCTTGAGGTGCTGGTGGAAAGTTGGTATTCCTCTTGAGTCGAAGCCAGGGACTAAGCTCTCATCTCGAGTTGATTTGGGTTCCACGGAGCCCTTTCGTGTTGCTCCAGTGACCTCAGGACCCTCTAGACTTGAGACAGTGATCTTGGGTTTTCTCTGGAGTGCCATCAAGGAAATCAAGGCTCCTTTCACGTTTGATGTGGAACACGGAATTGCTCTGCACGCAGTGCAGGGGAATCGGGCCTCATCTCGCGGCGAGGGGGAAGTCTCATGGTTTTTCTCGAGTTGCGGCCGGAACCTGGGGTATATTCTCGAGTTACGACGGGGAGGGCACTTCCAAACACGTGTTTGTTCAGCGACGTCAGCACTCCTGCCTAGGTGTGAGGGACACATCGGGATTCTCCTCGAGTCTTGGCATTGCAATTGGGACGCATCTCCACGTGAGGCGGGAGACCCAGGGTCCCTTTCCATGTGCCACAGGGATCCTGGGACTCCTATCCATTTTCAAGAGGAGTCAGGCATCGCCTCCTTTGGAAGCATTGATCTCCGCGGACCTCTCGAGTTTTCAAAGGATGTGAGGGCTCCGGTCGCGTTGATTTGGACGACTAGGTCTTTCTCTGTGGTCTCTACAGGGGAATCAGACATCCCGTTGCCTTGGGAGATGCAAGACGAGCCTGCATTCCATTCACTGCAGGCATATACTGCCTTACTTCGAGTCAGAGCATCTCGGTGTCCATTCCACTTGAGGCCACAAACTCAGGGTCCCTCTCACATACCTGTAGCTGAGAGAAGCCTCCTCTTGAGGGGCTTGTGGAAACTTGGTATTCCTCTTGAGTCGAAGCAAGGGACTAAGCGCTCATCTCGAGTTGATTTGGGTCTACGGAGCCCTTTCGTGTTGTTACAGTGACCTCAGGATCCCTCTAGACTTGAGACAGTGATCTTGGGTTTTCTCTGGAGTGCCATCAAGGAAATCAAGGCTCCTTTCACGTTTGATGTGGAACACGCAATTGCTCTGCATGCAGTGAAGGGGTTCCGGGCCTCATCTCACGGCGAGGGGGAAGTCTCATGGTTTTTGTCGAGTTGCGGCCGGAACCTGGGGTATATTCTCGAGTTACGTCGGGGAGGGCCCTTCCAGACACGTGTTTGTTCAGGGACGTCAGCACTACTGCCTAGGTGCGAGGGACACCTCGGGATTCTCCTCGAGTCTTTGCATGGAAATTGGGACGCGTCTCCACGTGAGGCGGGAGACCCAGGTTCCCTTTCCACGTGCCACAGGGATCCTGGGAATCCGATGCATTTTCAAGAGGAGTCAGGCATCGTCTCCTTTGGAAGCATTGATCTCCATGGACCTCTCGAGTTTTCAAAGGATGTGAGGCCTCTGGTTGCGATGAGCGGGAGAACTAGGTCTTTCTCTGTGGTCTCCACAGGGGATTCAGACATCCCTTCGTCTTGGGAGATGCAAGACGAGCCTGCATTCACTTCACTGCAGGGATATCCGGCCTTACTTCGAGTCAGAGCATCTCGGTGTCCATTCCACTTGAGGCCACAAACTCAGGGTCCGTCTCACATACCTGTAGCTGAGAGAAGCCTCCTCTTGAGGTGCTTGTGGAAAGTTGGTACTCCTCTTGAGTGGAAGCCAGGGACTAAGCACTCATCTCGAGTTGATTTGGGTCCACGGAGCCCTATTGTGTTTCTCCAGTGACCTCAGGATCCCTCTAGACTTGACACAGTGGTCTTGCTTTTTCTCTGGAGTGCCATCAAGGAAATCAAGCCTCCTTTCATGTTTGATGTGGAACACGGAATTGCTCTGCACAGAATGCAGGGGAATCGGGCCTCATCTCGCGGCGAGGGGGAAGTCTCATGGTTTTTCTCGAGTTGCGGCCGGAACCTGGGGTATATTCTTGAGTTACGACGGGGAGGGCCCTTCAGGACGCGTGTTTTTTCAGCGACGTCAGGACTCCTGCCTATGTGCGAGGGACTACTCGGGATTCTTCTCGAGTCTTGGCATGGCAATTGGGACGCGTCTCCCCTTGAGGCGTGAGACCCAGGGTCCGTTTCCACGTGCCACAGGGATCCTGGGACTCCTATCCATTTTCAAGAGGAGTCAGGCATCGTCTCCTTTGGAAGCATTGATCTCCGCGGACCTCTCAAGTTTTCAAAGGATGTCAGGCCTCCGGTCCCGAAGAGGCGGAGAACTAGGTCTTTCTCTGTGGTCTCCACAGGGGTTCAGACATCCCTTCATATTGGGAGATGCAAGACGAGCCTGCATTCAATTCACTGCAGGGATATCTGGCCTTACTTCGAGTCAGAGCATTTCGGTGTCCATTCCACTTGAGGCCACAAACTCAGGGTCCCTCTCACATACCTGTAGCTGAGAGAAGCCTCCTCTTGAGGTGCTTGTGGAAAGTTGGTATTCCTCTTGAGTCGAAGCCAGGGACTAAGCTCACATCTCGAGTTGATTTGGGGTCCACGGAGCCCTTTCGCGTTTCTACAGTGACCTCAGGATCCAACTAGACTTGAGACAGTGATCTTGCCTTTTCTCTGGAGTGCCATCAAGGAAATCAAGCCTCCTTTCATGTTTCATGTGGATCACGGAATTGCTCTGCACACAGTGCAGGGAAATCGGGCCTCATCTCGCGGCGAGGGGGAAGTCTCATGGTTTTGCTTGAGGTGCGGCTGGAACCTGGGGTATATTCTCGAGTTACGACGTGGAGGGCCCTTCCAGACACGTGTTTGTGCAGCGACGTCAGGACTTCTGCCTAGGTGCGAGGGACACCTCGGGATTCTCCTCGAGTCTTGCCATGGCAATTGGGACGCGTCTCCACGTGAGGCGGGAGACCCAGGGTCCCTTTCCACGTGCCACAGGGATCCTGGGACTCCTATCCATTTTCAAGAACAGTCAGGCATCGTCTGCTTTGGAAGCATTGATCTCCGTGGACCCCTCGAGTTTTCAAAGGATGTGAGGCCTCCGGTCGCGATGAGGCGGAGAACTAGGTCTTTCTCTGTGGTCTCCTCAGGAGATTCAGACATCCCTTCGTTTTGGGAGATGCAAGACGAGCCTGCATTCAATTCACTGCAGGGATATCCGGCCTTACTTCGCGTCAGAGCATCTCGGTGTCCATTCCACTTGAGGCCACAAACTCAGGGTCCCTCTCACATACCTGTAGCTTAGAGAAGCCTCCGCTTGAGGTGCTTGTGGAACGTTGGTATTCCTCTTGAGTCGAAGCCAGGGACTAAGCTCTCATCTCGAGTTGATTTGGGGTCCACGGAGCCCTTTTGTGTTGCTCCAGTGACCTCAGGATCCCTCTAGACTTGAGACAGTGATCTTGGGTTTTCTCTGGAGTGCCATCAAGGAAATCAAGGCTCCTTTCACGTTTGATGTGGAACACGGAATTGCTCTGCACGCAGTGCAGGGGAATCGGGCCTCATCTCGCGGCCAGGGGGACGTCTCATGGTTTATCTCGAGTTGCGGGCTGAACCTGGGGTATATTCTCGAGTTACGACGGGGAGGGCCCTTCCAGACACGAGTTTTTTCAGCGACGTCAGGACTCCTGCCTAGGTGCGAGGGACACCTCGGGATTCTCCTCGAGTCTTGGTATGGCAATTGGGACGCGTCTCCACGTGAGGCGGGAGACCCAGCGTCCCTTTCCACGTGCCACAGGGATCCTGGGACTCCTATCCATTTTCAAGAGGAGTCAGGCATCGTCTCCTTTGGAAGCATTGATCTCCGCAGACCTCTCGAGTTCTCAAAGGATGTGAGGCCTCCGGTCGCCCTGCGGCGCAGGACTAGGTCTTGCTCTGTGGTCTCCACAGGGGATTCAGACATCCCTTCGTCTTGGAAGATGCAAGACGAGCCTGCATTCAATTCACTGCAGGGATATCCGGCCTTAGTTGAGTCAGAGCATCTCGGTGTCCATTCCACTTGAGGCCAAAAACTCAGGGTCCCTCTCACATACCTGTAGCTGAGAGAAGCGTCCTCTTGAGGTGCTTGTGAAAAGTTGGTATACCTCTTGAGTCGAAGCCAGGGACTAAGCTCTCATCTCGAGTTGATTTGGGGTCCACGGAGCCCTTTCGTGTTGCTCCAGTGACCTCAGGATCCCTCTAGACTTGAGACAGTGATCTTGGGTTTTCTCTGGAGTGCCATCAAGGAAATCAAGGCTCCTTTCACGTTTGATGTGGAACACGGAATTACTCTCCACGCAGTGCAGGGGAATGGGGCCTCATCTCGCGGCGAGGGGGAAGTCTCATGGTTTTTCTCGAGTTGCGGCCGGAACCTGTGGTATATTCTCGAGTTACGACGGGGAGGGCCCTTCCATACACGTGTTTGTTCAGCGACGTCAGGACTCCTGCCTAGGTGCGAGGGACAACTCGGGATTCTCCACGAGTATTGGCATGGCAATTGGGACGCATCTCCATGTGAGGCGGGAGACACAGGGTCCCTTTCCACGTGCCACAGGGATCCTGGGACTCCTATCCATTTTCAAGAGGAGTCAGGCATCGTCTCCTTTGGAAGCATTGATCTCCGCGGACCTCTCGAGTTTTCAAAGGATGTCAGGCCTCCGGTCCCGAAGAGGCGGAGAACTAGGTCTTTCTCTGTGGTCTCCACAGGGGTTCAGACATCCCTTCATATTGGGAGATGCAAGACGAGCCTGCATTCAATTCACTGCAGGGATATCTGGCCTTACTTCGAGTAGAGCATTTCGGTGTCCATTCCACTTGAGGCCACAAACTCAGGGTCCCTCTCACATACCTGTAGCTGAGAGAAGCCTCCTCTTGAGGTGCTTGTGGAAAGTTGGTATTCCTCTTGAGTCGAAGCCAGGGACTAATCTCTCATCTCGAGTTGATTTGGGGTCCACGGAGCCCTTTCGCGTTTCTACAGTGACCTCAGGATCCCTCTAGACTTGAGACAGTGATCTTGCCTTTTCTCTGGAGTGCCATCAAGGAAATCAAGCCTCCTTTCATGTTTCATGTGGATCACGGAATTGCTCTGCACACAGTGCAGGGAAATCGGGCCTCATCTCGCGGCGAGGGGGAAGTCTCATGGTTTTGCTCGAGTTGCGGCTGGAACCTGGGGTATATTCTCGAGTTACGACGTGGAGGGCCCTTCCAGACATGTGTTTGTGCAGCGACGTCAGGACTCCTGCCTAGGTGCGAGGGACACCTCGGGATTCTCCTCGAGTCTTGGCATGGCAATTGGGACGCGTCTCCACGTGAGGCGGGAGACCCAGGGTCCCTTTCCACGTGCCACAGGGATCCTGTGACTCCTATTCATTATCAAGAATAGTCAGGCATCCTCTGCTTTGGAAGCATTGATCTCCGTGGACCTCTCGAGTTTTCAAAGGATGTGAGGCCTCCGGTCGCGATGAGGCGGAGAACTAGGTCTTTCTCTGTGGTCTCCTCAGGAGATTCAGACATCCCTTCGTTTTGGGAGATGCAAGACGAGCCTGCATTCAATTCACTGCAGGGATATCCGGCCTTACTTTGAGTCAGAGCATCTCGGTGTCCATTCCACTTGAGGCCAAAAACTCAGGGTCCCTCTCACATACCTGTAGCTGAGAGAAGCGTCCTCTTGAGGTGCTTGTGAAAAGTTGGTATTCCTATTGAGTCGAAGCCAGGGACTAAGCTCTCATCTCGAGTTGATTTGGGGTCCACGGAGCCCTTTCGTGTTGCTCCAGTGACCTCAGGATCCCTCTAGACTTGAGACAGTGATCTTGGTTTTTCTCTGGAGTGCCATCAAGGAAATCAAGGCTCCTTTCACGTTTGATGTGGAACACGGAATTACTCTCCACGCAGTGCAGGGGAATGGGGCCTCATCTCGCGGCGAGGGGGAAGTCTCATGGTTTTTCTCGTGTTGCGGCCGGAACCTGGGGTATATTCTCGAGTTACGACGGGGAGGGCCCTTCCAGACACGTGTTTGTTCAGCGACGTCAGGACTCCTGCTTAGGTGCGAGGGACACCTCGGGATTCTCCTCGAGTCTTGGCATGGCAATTGGGACGTGTCTCCACGTGATGCGGGAGACCCAGGGTCCCTTTCCACGTGCCACAGGGATCCTGGGACTCCTATCCATTTTCAAGAGGAGTCAGGCTTCGTCTCCTTTGGAAGCATTGATCTCCGCGCACCTCTCGAGTTTTCAAAGGATGTGAGGGCTCCGGTCGCGTTGATTTGGACGACTAGGTCTTTCTCTGTGGTCTCTACAGGGGAATCAGACATCCCGTTGTCTTGGGAGATGCAAGACGAGCCTGCATTCCATTCACTGCAGGCATATACTGCCTTACTTCGAGTCAGAGCATCTTGGTGTCCATTCCACTTGAGGCCACAAAATCAGGGTCCCTCTCACATACCTGTAGCTGAGAGAAGCCTCCTCTTGAGGGGCTTGTGGAAACTTGGTATTCCTCTTGAGTCGAAGCAAGGGACTAAGCACTCATCTCGAGTTGATTTGGGTCTAGGGAGCCCTTTCGTGTTGTTACAGTGACCTCAGGATCCCTCTAGACTTGAGACAGTGATCTTGGGTTTTCTCTGGAGTGCCATCAAGGAAATCAAGGCTCCTTTCACGTTTGATGTGGAACACGCAATTGCTCTGCATGCAGTGAAGGGGTTCCGGGCCTCATCTCACGGCGAGGGGGAAGTCTCATGGTTTTTCTCGAGTTGCGGCCGGAACCTGGGGTATATTCTCGAGTTACGTCGGGGAGGGCCCTTCCAGACACGTGTTTGTTCAGGGACGTCAGCACTACTGCCTAGGTGCGAGGGACACCTCGGGATTCTCCTCGAGTCTTTGCATGGCAATTGGGACGCTTCTCCACGTGAGGCGGGAGACCCAGGTTCCCTTTCCACGTGCCACAGGGATCCTGGGAATCCGATGCATTTTCAAGAGGAGTCAGGCATCGTCTCCTTTGGAAGCATTAATCTCCATGGACCTCTCGAGTTTTCAAAGGATGTGAGGCCTCTGGTTGCGATGAGGGGGAGAACTAGGTCTTTCTCTGTGGTCTCCACAGGGGATTCAGACATCCCTTCGTCTTGGGAGATGCAAGACGAGCATGCATTCAATTCACTGCAGGGATATCCGGCCTTACTTTGAGTCAGAGCATCTCGGTGTCCATTCCACTTGAGGCCACAAACTCAGGGTCCGTCTCACATACCTGTAGCTGAGAGAAGCCTCCTCTTGAGGTGCTTGTGGAAAGTTGGTACTCCTCTTGAGTGGAAGCCAGGGACTAAGCACTCATCTCGAGTTGATTTGGGTCCACGGAGCCCTATTGTGTTTCTCCAGTGACCTCAGGATCCCTCTAGACTTGACACAGTGGTCTTGCTTTTTCTCTGGAGTGCCATCAAGGAAATCAAGCCTCCTTTCATGTTTGATGTGGAACACGGAATTGCTCTGCACAGAATGCAGGGGAATCGGGCCTCATCTCGCGGCGAGGGGGAAGTCTCATGGTTTTTCTCGAGTTGCGGCCGGAACCTGGGGTATATTCTCGAGTTACGACGGGGAGGGCCCTTCCAGACACGTGTTTGTTCAGCGACGTCAGGACTCCTGCCTAGGTGCGAGGGACACCTCGGGATTCTCCTCGAGTCTTGGCATGGTAATTGGGATGCGTCTCCCCGTGAGGCTGGATACCCAGGGTCCCTTTCCGTGTGCCACAGGGATCCTGGGTCTCGTATCCATTTTAAGAGGAGTCAAGCATCTTCTCCTTTGGAAGAATTGATCTCCGCGGACCTCTCGAGTTTTCAAAGGATATGAGGCCTCCGGTCGCGATGAGGCGGAGAACTAGGTCTTTCTCTGTGGTCTCCACAGGGGATTCAGACATCCCTTCGTCTTGGGAGATGCAAGACGAGCCTGCATTCAATTCACTGCAGGTATATACGGCCTTACTACGAGTCAGAGCATCTCGGTGTCCATTCCACTTGAGTCCAAAAACTCAGGGTCCCTCTCACATACCTGTAGCTGAGAGAAGCGTCCTCTTGAGGTGCTTGTGAAAAGTTGGTATTCCTCTTGAGTTGAAGCCAGGGACTAAGCTCTCATCTCGAGTTGATTTTGGGTCCACGGAGCCCTTTCGTGTTGCTCCAGTGACCTCAGGATCCCTCTACACTTGAGACATTGATCTTGGGTTTTCTCTGGAGTGCCATCAAGGAAATCAAGGCTCCTTTCACGTTTGATGTGGAACACGGAATAACTCTCCACGCAGTGCAGGGGAATGGGGCCTCATCTCGCGGCGAGGGGGAATTCTCATGGTTTTTCTCGAGTTGCGGCCGGAACCTGTGGTATATTCTCGAGTTACGACGGGGAGCGCCCTTCCATACACGTGTTTGTTCAGCGACGTCAGCACTCCTGCCTAGGTGCGAGGGACAACTCGGGATTCTCCTCGAGTCTTGGCATGGCAATTGGGACGCATCTCCATGTGAGGCGGGAGACACAGGGTCCCTTTCCACGTGCCACAGGGATCCTGGGACTCCTATCCATTTTCAAGAGGAGTCAGGCATCGTCTCCTTTGGAAGCATTGATCTCCGTGGACCTCTCGAGTTTTCAAAGGATGTGAGGCCTCCGTTCGCGTTGAGGCGGAGGACTAGGTCTTTCTCTGTGGTCTCCACAGGGGATTCAGACATCCCTTCGTCTTGGGAGATGCAAGACGAGCCTGCATTCAATTCACTGCAGGGATATCCGGCCTTACTTCGAGTCAGAGCATCTCGGTGTCCATTCCACTTGAGGCCACAAACTCAGGGTCCCTCTCACATACCTGTTGCTGAGAGAAGCCTCCTCTTGAGGTGCTTGTGGAAAGTTGGTATTCATCTTGAGTCGAATCCAGGGACTAAGCTCTCATCTCGAGTTGATTTGGAGTCCACGGAGCCCTTTCATGTTTCTCCAGTGACCTCAGGATCCCTCTAGACTTGAGACAGTGATCTTGGGTTTTCTCTTGAGGGCCATCAAGGAATTCAAGGCTCCATTCAAGTTTGATGTGGAACACGGAATTGCTCTGCACGCAGTGCAGGGGAATCGGGCCTCATCTCGCGGCGAGGGGGAAGTCTCATGGTTTTTCTCGAGTTGGGCCGGAATCTGGGGTATATTCTCGAGTTACGACGGTGAGGGCCCTTCAGGACGCGTGTTTTTTCAGCGAAGTCAGGACTCCTGCCTATGTGCGAGGGACTCCTCGGGATTCTTCTCGAGTCTTGGCATGGCAATTGGGATGCGTCTCCACGTGAGGCGGGAGACCCAGGGTCCGTTTCCACGTTCCACAGGGATCCTGGGACTCCTATCCATTTTCAAGAGGAGTCAGGCATCGTCTCCTTTGGAAGCATTGATCTCCGTGGACCTCTCGAGTTTTCAAAGGATGTGAGTCCTCCGGTCGCGATGAGGCAGAGAACTAGGTCTTTCTCTGTGGTCTCCACAGGGGTTCAGACATCCCTTCGTATTGGGAGAGGCAAGACGAGCCTGCATTCAATTCACTGCAGGGATATCCGGCCTTACTTCGAGTCAGAGCATCTCGGTGTCCATTCCACTTGAGGCCACAAACTCAGGGTCCCTCTCACATACCTGTAGCTGAGAGAAGCCTCCTCTTGAGGTGCTTGTGGAAAGATGGTATTCCTCTTGAGTGGAAGCCAGGGACTAAGCTCTCATCTCGAGTTGATTTGGGTCCACGGAGCCCTATTGTGTTTCTCCAGTGACCTCAGGATTCCTCTAGACTTGACACAGTGGTCTTGCTTTTTCTCTGGAGTGCCATCAAGGAAATCAAGCCTCCTTTCATGTTTGATGTGGAACACGGAATTGCTCTGCACAGAATGCAGGGGAATCGGGCCTCATCTCGCGGCGAGGGGGAAGTCTCATGGTTTTTCTCGAGTTGCGGCCGGAAACTGGGGTATATTCTTGAGTTCGACGGGGAGGGCCCTTCCGGACACGTGTTTGTTCAGCGACGTCAGGACTCCTGCCTAGGTGCGAAGGACACCTCGGGATTCTCCTCGAGTCTTGGCATGGCAATTGGGACGCGTCTCCACGTGAGCCTGGATAACAGGGTCCCTTTCCGTGTGCCACAGGGATCCTGGGTCTCGTATCCATTTTAAGAGGAATCAAGCATCTTCTCCTTTGGAAGCATTGATCTCCGCGGACCTCTCGAGTTTTCAAAGGATGTGAGGCCTCCGGTCGCGATGAGGCGGAGAACTAGGTCTTTCTCTGTGGTCTCCACAGGGGATTCAGACATCCCTTCGTCTTGGGAGATGCAAGACGAGCCTGCATTCAATTCACTGCAGGGATATACGGCCTTACTACGAGTCAGAGCATCTCGGTGTCCATTCCACTTGAGGTCCCAAACTCAGGGTCCCTCTCACCTACCTGTAGCTGAGAGAAGCCTCCTCTTGAGGTGCTTGTGGAAAGTTGGTATTCCTCTTGAGTCGAAGCCAGGGACTAAGCTCTCATCTCGAGGTGATTTGGGGTCCACGGAGCCCTTTCGTGTTGTTCCAGTGACCTCAGGATCCCTCTAGACTTGTGACAGTGACTTTGGGTTTTCTCTGGAGTGGCATCAGGGAAATCAAGGCTCCTTTCACGTTTGATGTGGAACACGGAAATGCTCTGCACGCAGTGCAGGGGAATCGGGCCTCATCTCGCGGCGAGGGAGAAGTCTCATTGTTTTTCTCGAGTTGCGGCCGGAACCTGGGGTATATTCTCGAGTTACGACGGGGAGGGCACTTCCAGACCCGTGTTTGTTCAGCGACGTCAGGACTCCGGCCTAGGTGCGAGGGACACCTCGGGATTCTCCTCAAGTCTTGGCATTGCAATTGGGACACGTCTCCAGGTGAGTCGGGAGACCCAGGGTCCCTTTCCACGTGCCACAGGGATCCTGGGGCTCCTATCCATTTTCAAGAGGAGTCAGGCATCGTCTCCTTTGGAAGCATTGATCTCCACGGACCTCTCGAGGTTTCAAAGGATGTGAGGCTTTCGGTCGCGATGAGGCGGAGGACTAGGTCTTTCTCTGTGGTCTCCACCGGGGATTCAGACATACCTTCGTCTTGGGAGATGCAAGACGAGCCTGCATTCACTTCACTGCAGGGATATCCGGCCTTACTTCGAGTCAGAGCATCTCGGTGTCCATTCCACTTCAGGCCACAAACTCAGGGTCCCTCTCACATACCTGTAGCTGAGAGAAGCCTCCTCTTGAGGTGCTTGTGGAAAGTTGGTATTCCTCTTGAGTCGAAGCCAGGGACTAAGCTCTCATCTCGAGTTGATTTGGGTTCCACGGAGCCCTTTCGTGTTGCTCCAGTGACCTCAGGATCCCTCTAGACTTGAGACAGTGATCTTGTGTTTTCTCTGGAGTGCCATCAAGGAAATCAAGGCTCCTTTCACGTTTGATGTGGAACAAGGAATTGCGCTGCACGCAGTGCAGGGGAATCGGTCCTCATCTCGCGGCGAGGGGGAAGTCTCATGGTTTTTCTAGAGTTGCGGCCGGAACCTGGGGTATATTCTCGAGTTACGACGGGGAGGGCCCTTTCAAACACGTGTTTGTTCAGCGACGTCAGCACTTCTGCCTAGGTGTGAGGGACACATCGGGATTCTCCTCGAGTCTTATCATTGCAATTGGGACGCATCTCCACGTGAGGCGGGAGTCCCAGGGTCCCTTTCCATGTGCCACAGGGATCCTGGGACTCCTATCCATTTTCAAGAGGAGTCAGGCATCGTCTCCTTTGGAAGCATTGATCTCCGCGGACCTCTCGAGTTTTAAAAGGATGTGAGGCCTCCGATCGGGTTGAGGCGGAGGACTAGGTCTTTCTCTTTGGTCTCCACAGGGGATTCAGACATCCCTTCATCTTGGGAGATGCAAGACGAGCCGGCATTCAATTCACTGCAGGGATATCCGGCCTTATTTCGAGTCAGAGCATTTCGGTGTCCATTCGATTTGAGGCCACAAACTCAGGGTCCCTCTCACCTACCTGTAGCTGAGAGAAGCCTCCTCTTGAGGTGCTTGTGGAAAGTTGGTATTCCTCTTGAGTCGAAGCCAGGGACTAAGCTCTCATCTCGAGTTGATTTGGGGTCAACGGAGCCCTTTCGTGTTGCTCCAGTGACTTCAGGATCCCTCTAGACTTGAGACAGTGATCTTGGGTTTTCTCTTGAGGGCCATCAAGGAAATCAAGGCTCCTTTCACGTTTGATGTGGAACACGGAATTGCTCTGCACGCAGTGCAGGGGAATCGGGCCTCATCTCGCGGCGAGGGGGAAGTCTCATGGTTTTTCTCGAGTTGGGCCGGAATCTGGGGTATATTCTCGAGTTACGACGGTGAGGGCCCTTCAGGACGCGTGTTTTTTCAGCGAAGTCAGGACTCCTGCCTATGTGCGAGGGACTTCTCGGGATTCTTCTCGAGTCTTGGCATGGCAATTGGGATGCGTCTCCACGTGAGGCGGGAGACCCAGGGTCCGTTTCCACGTTCCACAGGGATCCTGGGACTCCTATCCATTTTCAAGAGGAGTCAGGCATCGTCTCCTTTGGAAGCATTGATCTCCGTGGACCTCTCGAGTTTTCAAAGGATGTGAGTCCTCCGGTCGCGATGAGGCAGAGAACTAGGTCTTTCTCTGTGGTCTCCACAGGGGTTCAGACATCCCTTCGTATTGGGAGAGGCAAGACGAGCCTGCATTCAATTCACTGCAGGGATATCCGGCCTTACTTCGAGTCAGAGCATCTCGGTGTCCATTCCACTTGAGGCCACAAACTCAGGGTCCCTCTCACATACCTGTAGCTGAGAGAAGCCTCCTCTTGAGGTGCTTGTGGAAAGATGGTATTCCTCTTGAGTGGAAGCCAGGGACTAAGCTCTCATCTCGAGTTGATTTGGGTCCACGGAGCCCTATTGTGTTTCTCCAGTGACCTCAGGATTCCTCTAGACTTGACACAGTGGTCTTGCTTTTTCTCTGGAGTGCCATCAAGGAAATCAAGCCTCCTTTCATGTTTGATGTGGAACACGGAATTGCTCTGCACAGAATGCAGGGGAATCGGGCCTCATCTCGCGGCGAGGGGGAAGTCTCATGGTTTTTCTCGAGTTGCGGCCGGAAACTGGGGTATATTCTTGAGTTCGACGGGGAGGGCCCTTCCGGACACGTGTTTGTTCAGCGACGTCAGGACTCCTGCCTAGGT
Source organism: Dama dama (assembly GCF_033118175.1). NCBI lineage: Eukaryota > Metazoa > Chordata > Mammalia > Artiodactyla > Cervidae > Dama > Dama dama. Next base: position 929,316 of record NC_083713.1, read on the forward strand.
GCGAAGGACACCTCGGGATTCTCCTCGAGTCTTGGCATGGCAATTGGGACGCGTCTCCACGTGAGCCTGGATAACAGGGTCCCTTTCCGTGTGCCACAGGGATCCTGGGTCTCGTATCCATTTTAAGAGGAATCAAGCATCTTCTCCTTTGGAAGCATTGATCTCCGCGGACCTCTCGAGTTTTCAAAGGATGTGAGGCCTCCGGTCGCGATGAGGCGGAGAACTAGGTCTTTCTCTGTGGTCTCCACAGGGGATTCAGACATCCCTTCGTCTTGGGAGATGCAAGACGAGCCTGCATTCAATTCACTGCAGGGATATACGGCCTTACTACGAGTCAGAGCATCTCGGTGTCCATTCCACTTGAGGTCCCAAACTCAGGGTCCCTCTCACCTACCTGTAGCTGAGAGAAGCCTCCTCTTGAGGTGCTTGTGGAAAGTTGGTATTCCTCTTGAGTCGAAGCCAGGGACTAAGCTCTCATCTCGAGGTGATTTGGGGTCCACGGAGCCCTTTCGTGTTGTTCCAGTGACCTCAGGATCCCTCTAGACTTGTGACAGTGACTTTGGGTTTTCTCTGGAGTGGCATCAGGGAAATCAAGGCTCCTTTCACGTTTGATGTGGAACACGGAAATGCTCTGCACGCAGTGCAGGGGAATCGGGCCTCATCTCGCGGCGAGGGAGAAGTCTCATTGTTTTTCTCGAGTTGCGGCCGGAACCTGGGGTATATTCTCGAGTTACGACGGGGAGGGCACTTCCAGACCCGTGTTTGTTCAGCGACGTCAGGACTCCGGCCTAGGTGCGAGGGACACCTCGGGATTCTCCTCAAGTCTTGGCATTGCAATTGGGACACGTCTCCAGGTGAGTCGGGAGACCCAGGGTCCCTTTCCACGTGCCACAGGGATCCTGGGGCTCCTATCCATTTTCAAGAGGAGTCAGGCATCGTCTCCTTTGGAAGCATTGATCTCCACGGACCTCTCGAGGTTTCAAAGGATGTGAGGCTTTCGGTCGCGATGAGGCGGAGGACTAGGTCTTTCTCTGTGGTCTCCACCGGGGATTCAGACATACCTTCGTCTTGGGAGATGCAAGACGAGCCTGCATTCACTTCACTGCAGGGATATCCGGCCTTACTTCGAGTCAGAGCATCTCGGTGTCCATTCCACTTCAGGCCACAAACTCAGGGTCCCTCTCACATACCTGTAGCTGAGAGAAGCCTCCTCTTGAGGTGCTTGTGGAAAGTTGGTATTCCTCTTGAGTCGAAGCCAGGGACTAAGCTCTCATCTCGAGTTGATTTGGGTTCCACGGAGCCCTTTCGTGTTGCTCCAGTGACCTCAGGATCCCTCTAGACTTGAGACAGTGATCTTGTGTTTTCTCTGGAGTGCCATCAAGGAAATCAAGGCTCCTTTCACGTTTGATGTGGAACAAGGAATTGCGCTGCACGCAGTGCAGGGGAATCGGTCCTCATCTCGCGGCGAGGGGGAAGTCTCATGGTTTTTCTAGAGTTGCGGCCGGAACCTGGGGTATATTCTCGAGTTACGACGGGGAGGGCCCTTTCAAACACGTGTTTGTTCAGCGACGTCAGCACTTCTGCCTAGGTGTGAGGGACACATCGGGATTCTCCTCGAGTCTTATCATTGCAATTGGGACGCATCTCCACGTGAGGCGGGAGTCCCAGGGTCCCTTTCCATGTGCCACAGGGATCCTGGGACTCCTATCCATTTTCAAGAGGAGTCAGGCATCGTCTCCTTTGGAAGCATTGATCTCCGCGGACCTCTCGAGTTTTAAAAGGATGTGAGGCCTCCGATCGGGTTGAGGCGGAGGACTAGGTCTTTCTCTTTGGTCTCCACAGGGGATTCAGACATCCCTTCATCTTGGGAGATGCAAGACGAGCCGGCATTCAATTCACTGCAGGGATATCCGGCCTTATTTCGAGTCAGAGCATTTCGGTGTCCATTCGATTTGAGGCCACAAACTCAGGGTCCCCCTCACCTACCTGTAGCTGAGAGAAGCCTCCTCTTGAGGTGCTTGTGGAAAGTTGGTATTCCTCTTGAGTCGAAGCCAGGGACTAAGCTCTCATCTCGAGTTGATTTGGGGTCAACGGAGCCCTTTCGTGTTGCTCCAGTGACTTCAGGATCCCTCTAGACTTGAGACAGTGATCTTGGGTTTTCTCTGGAAAGCCATCAAGGAAATCAAGGCTCCTTTCACGTTTGATGTGGAACACGGAATTGCTCTGAACGCAGTGCAGGGGAATCGGGCCTCATCTCGTGGCGAGGGGGAAGTCTCATGGTTTTTCTTGAGTTCCGGCCGGAAATTGGGGTATATTCTCGAGTTATGACGGGGAGGGCCCTTCCAGACACGTGTTTGTTCAGCGATGTCAGGACTCCTGCCTAGGTGCGAGGGACACCTCGGGATTCTCCTCGAGTCTTGGCATGGCAATTGGGACGCGTCTCCACCTGAGGCGGGAGACCCAGGGTCCCTTTCCACGTGCCACAGGGATCTTGGGACTCCTATCAATTTTCAAGAGGAGTCAGGCATCGTCTCCTTTGAAAGCATTGATCTCCGCGGACCTCTCGAGTTTTCAAAGGATGTGAGGCCTCCGGTCACGATAAGGCGGGGAACTAGGTCTTTCTCTGTGGTCTCCACAGGGGATTCAGACATCCCTTCGTCTTGGGAGATGCAAGACGAGCCTGCTTTCACTTCACTGCAGGGATATCCGGCCTTACTTCGAGTCAGAGCATCTCGGTGTCCATTCCACTTCAGGCCACAAACTCAGGGTCCCTCTCACCTACCTGTAGCTGAGAGAAGCCTCCTCTTGAGGTGCTGGTGGAAAGTTGGTATTCCTCTTGAGTCGAAGCCAGGGACTAAGCTCTCATCTCGAGTTGATTTGGGTTCCACGGAGCCCTTTCGTGTTGCTCCAGTGACCTCAGGACCCTCTAGACTTGAGACAGTGATCTTGGGTTTTCTCTGGAGTGCCATCAAGGAAATCAAGGCTCCTTTCACGTTTGATGTGGAACACGGAATTGCTCTGCACGCAGTGCAGGGGAATCGGGCCTCATCTCGCGGCGAGGGGGAAGTCTCATGGTTTTTCTCGAGTTGCGGCCGGAACCTGGGGTATATTCTCGAGTTACGACGGGGAGGGCACTTCCAAACACGTGTTTGTTCAGCGACGTCAGCACTCCTGCCTAGGTGTGAGGGACACATCGGGATTCTCCTCGAGTCTTGGCATTGCAATTGGGACGCATCTCCACGTGAGGCGGGAGACCCAGGGTCCCTTTCCATGTGCCACAGGGATCCTGGGACTCCTATCCATTTTCAAGAGGAGTCAGGCATCGCCTCCTTTGGAAGCATTGATCTCCGCGGACCTCTCGAGTTTTCAAAGGATGTGAGGGCTCCGGTCGCGTTGATTTGGACGACTAGGTCTTTCTCTGTGGTCTCTACAGGGGAATCAGACATCCCGTTGCCTTGGGAGATGCAAGACGAGCCTGCATTCCATTCACTGCAGGCATATACTGCCTTACTTCGAGTCAGAGCATCTCGGTGTCCATTCCACTTGAGGCCACAAACTCAGGGTCCCTCTCACATACCTGTAGCTGAGAGAAGCCTCCTCTTGAGGGGCTTGTGGAAACTTGGTATTCCTCTTGAGTCGAAGCAAGGGACTAAGCGCTCATCTCGAGTTGATTTGGGTCTACGGAGCCCTTTCGTGTTGTTACAGTGACCTCAGGATCCCTCTAGACTTGAGACAGTGATCTTGGGTTTTCTCTGGAGTGCCATCAAGGAAATCAAGGCTCCTTTCACGTTTGATGTGGAACACGCAATTGCTCTGCATGCAGTGAAGGGGTTCCGGGCCTCATCTCACGGCGAGGGGGAAGTCTCATGGTTTTTGTCGAGTTGCGGCCGGAACCTGGGGTATATTCTCGAGTTACGTCGGGGAGGGCCCTTCCAGACACGTGTTTGTTCAGGGACGTCAGCACTACTGCCTAGGTGCGAGGGACACCTCGGGATTCTCCTCGAGTCTTTGCATGGCAATTGGGACGCGTCTCCACGTGAGGCGGGAGACCCAGGTTCCCTTTCCACGTGCCACAGGGATCCTGGGAATCCGATGCATTTTCAAGAGGAGTCAGGCATCGTCTCCTTTGGAAGCATTGATCTCCATGGACCTCTCGAGTTTTCAAAGGATGTGAGGCCTCTGGTTGCGATGAGCGGGAGAACTAGGTCTTTCTCTGTGGTCTCCACAGGGGATTCAGACATCCCTTCGTCTTGGGAGATGCAAGACGAGCCTGCATTCACTTCACTGCAGGGATATCCGGCCTTACTTCGAGTCAGAGCATCTCGGTGTCCATTCCACTTGAGGCCACAAACTCAGGGTCCCTCTCACATACCTGTAGCTGAGAGAAGCCTCCTCTTGAGGTGCTTGTGGAAAGTTGGTACTCCTCTTGAGTGGAAGCCAGGGACTAAGCACTCATCTCGAGTTGATTTGGGTCCACGGAGCCCTATTGTGTTTCTCCAGTGACCTCAGGATCCCTCTAGACTTGACACAGTGGTCTTGCTTTTTCTCTGGAGTGCCATCAAGGAAATCAAGCCTCCTTTCATGTTTGATGTGGAACACGGAATTGCTCTGCACAGAATGCAGGGGAATCGGGCCTCATCTCGCGGCGAGGGGGAAGTCTCATGGTTTTTCTCGAGTTGCGGCCGGAACCTGGGGTATATTCTTGAGTTACGACGGGGAGGGCCCTTCAGGACGCGTGTTTTTTCAGCGACGTCAGGACTCCTGCCTATGTGCGAGGGACTCCTCGGGATTCTTCTCGAGTCTTGGCATGGCAATTGGGACGCGTCTCCCCTTGAGGCGTGAGACCCAGGGTCCGTTTCCACGTGCCACAGGGATCCTGGGACTCCTATCCATTTTCAAGAGGAGTCAGGCATCGTCTCCTTTGGAAGCATTGATCTCCGCGGACCTCTCGAGTTTTCAAAGGATGTCAGGCCTCCGGTCCCGAAGAGGCGGAGAACTAGGTCTTTCTCTGTGGTCTCCACAGGGGTTCAGACATCCCTTCATATTGGGAGATGCAAGACGAGCCTGCATTCAATTCACTGCAGGGATATCTGGCCTTACTTCGAGTCAGAGCATTTCGGTGTCCATTCCACTTGAGGCCACAAACTCAGGGTCCCTCTCACATACCTGTAGCTGAGAGAAGCCTCCTCTTGAGGTGCTTGTGGAAAGTTGGTATTCCTCTTGAGTCGAAGCCAGGGACTAAGCTCACATCTCGAGTTGATTTGGGGTCCACGGAGCCCTTTCGCGTTTCTACAGTGACCTCAGGATCCAACTAGACTTGAGACAGTGATCTTGCCTTTTCTCTGGAGTGCCATCAAGGAAATCAAGCCTCCTTTCATGTTTCATGTGGATCACGGAATTGCTCTGCACACAGTGCAGGGAAATCGGGCCTCATCTCGCGGCGAGGGGGAAGTCTCATGGTTTTGCTTGAGGTGCGGCTGGAACCTGGGGTATATTCTCGAGTTACGACGTGGAGGGCCCTTCCAGACACGTGTTTGTGCAGCGACGTCAGGACTTCTGCCTAGGTGCGAGGGACACCTCGGGATTCTCCTCGAGTCTTGCCATGGCAATTGGGACGCGTCTCCACGTGAGGCGGGAGACCCAGGGTCCCTTTCCACGTGCCACAGGGATCCTGGGACTCCTATCCATTTTCAAGAACAGTCAGGCATCGTCTGCTTTGGAAGCATTGATCTCCGTGGACCCCTCGAGTTTTCAAAGGATGTGAGGCCTCCGGTCGCGATGAGGCGGAGAACTAGGTCTTTCTCTGTGGTCTCCTCAGGAGATTCAGACATCCCTTCGTTTTGGGAGATGCAAGACGAGCCTGCATTCAATTCACTGCAGGGATATCCGGCCTTACTTCGCGTCAGAGCATCTCGGTGTCCATTCCACTTGAGGCCACAAACTCAGGGTCCCTCTCACATACCTGTAGCTTAGAGAAGCCTCCGCTTGAGGTGCTTGTGGAACGTTGGTATTCCTCTTGAGTCGAAGCCAGGGACTAAGCTCTCATCTCGAGTTGATTTGGGGTCCACGGAGCCCTTTTGTGTTGCTCCAGTGACCTCAGGATCCCTCTAGACTTGAGACAGTGATCTTGGGTTTTCTCTGGAGTGCCATCAAGGAAATCAAGGCTCCTTTCACGTTTGATGTGGAACACGGAATTGCTCTGCACGCAGTGCAGGGGAATCGGGCCTCATCTCGCGGCCAGGGGGACGTCTCATGGTTTATCTCGAGTTGCGGGCTGAACCTGGGGTATATTCTCGAGTTACGACGGGGAGGGCCCTTCCAGACACGAGTTTTTTCAGCGACGTCAGGACTCCTGCCTAGGTGCGAGGGACACCTCGGGATTCTCCTCGAGTCTTGGTATGGCAATTGGGACGCGTCTCCACGTGAGGCGGGAGACCCAGCGTCCCTTTCCACGTGCCACAGGGATCCTGGGACTCCTATCCATTTTCAAGAGGAGTCAGGCATCGTCTCCTTTGGAAGCATTGATCTCCGCAGACCTCTCGAGTTCTCAAAGGATGTGAGGCCTCCGGTCGCCCTGCGGCGCAGGACTAGGTCTTGCTCTGTGGTCTCCACAGGGGATTCAGACATCCCTTCGTCTTGGAAGATGCAAGACGAGCCTGCATTCAATTCACTGCAGGGATATCCGGCCTTAGTTGAGTCAGAGCATCTCGGTGTCCATTCCACTTGAGGCCAAAAACTCAGGGTCCCTCTCACATACCTGTAGCTGAGAGAAGCGTCCTCTTGAGGTGCTTGTGAAAAGTTGGTATTCCTCTTGAGTCGAAGCCAGGGACTAAGCTCTCATCTCGAGTTGATTTGGGGTCCACGGAGCCCTTTCGTGTTGCTCCAGTGACCTCAGGATCCCTCTAGACTTGAGACAGTGATCTTGGGTTTTCTCTGGAGTGCCATCAAGGAAATCAAGGCTCCTTTCACGTTTGATGTGGAACACGGAATTACTCTCCACGCAGTGCAGGGGAATGGGGCCTCATCTCGCGGCGAGGGGGAAGTCTCATGGTTTTTCTCGAGTTGCGGCCGGAACCTGTGGTATATTCTCGAGTTACGACGGGGAGGGCCCTTCCATACACGTGTTTGTTCAGCGACGTCAGGACTCCTGCCTAGGTGCGAGGGACAACTCGGGATTCTCCACGAGTATTGGCATGGCAATTGGGACGCATCTCCATGTGAGGCGGGAGACACAGGGTCCCTTTCCACGTGCCACAGGGATCCTGGGACTCCTATCCATTTTCAAGAGGAGTCAGGCATCGTCTCCTTTGGAAGCATTGATCTCCGCGGACCTCTCGAGTTTTCAAGGGATGTCAGGCCTCCGGTCCCGAAGAGGCGGAGAACTAGGTCTTTCTCTGTGGTCTCCACAGGGGTTCAGACATCCCTTCATATTGGGAGATGCAAGACGAGCCTGCATTCAATTCACTGCAGGGATATCTGGCCTTACTTCGAGTAGAGCATTTCGGTGTCCATTCCACTTGAGGCCACAAACTCAGGGTCCCTCTCACATACCTGTAGCTGAGAGAAGCCTCCTCTTGAGGTGCTTGTGGAAAGTTGGTATTCCTCTTGAGTCGAAGCCAGGGACTAAGCTCTCATCTCGAGTTGATTTGGGGTCCACGGAGCCCTTTCGCGTTTCTACAGTGACCTCAGGATCCCTCTAGACTTGAGACAGTGATCTTGCCTTTTCTCTGGAGTGCCATCAAGGAAATCAAGCCTCCTTTCATGTTTCATGTGGATCACGGAATTGCTCTGCACACAGTGCAGGGAAATCGGGCCTCATCTCGCGGCGAGGGGGAAGTCTCATGGTTTTGCTCGAGTTGCGGCTGGAACCTGGGGTATATTCTCGAGTTACGACGTGGAGGGCCCTTCCAGACATGTGTTTGTGCAGCGACGTCAGGACTCCTGCCTAGGTGCGAGGGACACCTCGGGATTCTCCTCGAGTCTTGGCATGGCAATTGGGACGCGTCTCCACGTGAGGCGGGAGACCCAGGGTCCCTTTCCACGTGCCACAGGGATCCTGGGACTCCTATTCATTTTCAAGAATAGTCAGGCATCCTCTGCTTTGGAAGCATTGATCTCCGTGGACCTCTCGAGTTTTCAAAGGATGTGAGGCCTCCGGTCGCGATGAGGCGGAGAACTAGGTCTTTCTCTGTGGTCTCCTCAGGAGATTCAGACATCCCTTCGTTTTGGGAGATGCAAGACGAGCCTGCATTCAATTCACTGCAGGGATATCCGGCCTTACTTTGAGTCAGAGCATCTCGGTGTCCATTCCACTTGAGGCCAAAAACTCAGGGTCCCTCTCACATACCTGTAGCTGAGAGAAGCGTCCTCTTGAGGTGCTTGTGAAAAGTTGGTATTCCTATTGAGTCGAAGCCAGGGACTAAGCTCTCATCTCGAGTTGATTTGGGGTCCACGGAGCCCTTTCGTGTTGCTCCAGTGACCTCAGGATCCCTCTAGACTTGAGACAGTGATCTTGGTTTTTCTCTGGAGTGCCATCAAGGAAATCAAGGCTCCTTTCACGTTTGATGTGGAACACGGAATTACTCTCCACGCAGTGCAGGGGAATGGGGCCTCATCTCGCGGCGAGGGGGAAGTCTCATGGTTTTTCTCGTGTTGCGGCCGGAACCTGGGGTATATTCTCGAGTTACGACGGGGAGGGCCCTTCCAGACACGTGTTTGTTCAGCGACGTCAGGACTCCTGCTTAGCTGCGAGGGACACCTCGGGATTCTCCTCGAGTCTTGGCATGGCAATTGGGACGTGTCTCCACGTGATGCGGGAGACCCAGGGTCCCTTTCCACGTGCCACAGGGATCCTGGGACTCCTATCCATTTTCAAGAGGAGTCAGGCTTCGTCTCCTTTGGAAGCATTGATCTCCGCGCACCTCTCGAGTTTTCAAAGGATGTGAGGGCTCCGGTCGCGTTGATTTGGACGACTAGGTCTTTCTCTGTGGTCTCTACAGGGGAATCAGACATCCCGTTGTCTTGGGAGATGCAAGACGAGCCTGCATTCCATTCACTGCAGGCATATACTGCCTTACTTCGAGTCAGAGCATCTTGGTGTCCATTCCACTTGAGGCCACAAAATCAGGGTCTCTCTCACATACCTGTAGCTGAGAGAAGCCTCCTCTTGAGGGGCTTGTGGAAACTTGGTATTCCTCTTGAGTCGAAGCAAGGGACTAAGCACTCATCTCGAGTTGATTTGGGTCTAGGGAGCCCTTTCGTGTTGTTACAGTGACCTCAGGATCCCTCTAGACTTGAGACAGTGATCTTGGGTTTTCTCTGGAGTGCCATCAAGGAAATCAAGGCTCCTTTCACGTTTGATGTGGAACACGCAATTGCTCTGCATGCAGTGAAGGGGTTCCGGGCCTCATCTCACGGCGAGGGGGAAGTCTCATGGTTTTTCTCGAGTTGCGGCCGGAACCTGGGGTATATTCTCGAGTTACGTCGGGGAGGGCCCTTCCAGACACGTGTTTGTTCAGGGACGTCAGCACTACTGCCTAGGTGCGAGGGACACCTCGGGATTCTCCTCGAGTCTTTGCATGGCAATTGGGACGCTTCTCAACGTGAGGCGGGAGACCCAGGTTCCCTTTCCACGTGCCACAGGGATCCTGGGAATCCGATGCATTTTCAAGAGGAGTCAGGCATCGTCTCCTTTGGAAGCATTAATCTCCATGGACCTCTCGAGTTTTCAAAGGATGTGAGGCCTCTGGTTGCGATGAGGGGGAGAACTAGGTCTTTCTCTGTGGTCTCCACAGGGGATTCAGACATCCCTTCGTCTTGGGAGATGCAAGACGAGCATGCATTCAATTCACTGCAGGGATATCCGGCCTTACTTTGAGTCAGAGCATCTCGGTGTCCATTCCACTTGAGGCCACAAACTCAGGGTCCCTCTCACATACCTGTAGCTGAGAGAAGCCTCCTCTTGAGGTGCTTGTGGAAAGTTGGTACTCCTCTTGAGTGGAAGCCAGGGACTAAGCACTCATCTCGAGTTGATTTGGGTCCACGGAGCCCTATTGTGTTTCTCCAGTGACCTCAGGATCCCTCTAGACTTGACACAGTGGTCTTGCTTTTTCTCTGGAGTGCCATCAAGGAAATCAAGCCTCCTTTCATGTTTGATGTGGAACACGGAATTGCTCTGCACAGAATGCAGGGGAATCGGGCCTCATCTCGCGGCGAGGGGGAAGTCTCATGGTTTTTCTCGAGTTGCGGCCGGAACCTGGGGTATATTCTCGAGTTACGACGGGGAGGGCCCTTCCAGACACGTGTTTGTTCAGCGACGTCAGGACTCCTGCCTAGGTGCGAGGGACACCTCGGGATTCTCCTCGAGTCTTGGCATGGTAATTGGGATGCGTCTCCCCGTGAGGCTGGATACCCAGGGTCCCTTTCCGTGTGCCACAGGGATCCTGGGTCTCGTATCCATTTTAAGAGGAGTCAAGCATCTTCTCCTTTGGAAGAATTGATCTCCGCGGACCTCTCGAGTTTTCAAAGGATATGAGGCCTCCGGTCGCGATGAGGCGGAGAACTAGGTCTTTCTCTGTGGTCTCCACAGGGGATTCAGACATCCCTTCGTCTTGGGAGATGCAAGACGAGCCTGCATTCAATTCACTGCAGGTATATACGGCCTTACTACGAGTCAGAGCATCTCGGTGTCCATTCCACTTGAGTCCAAAAACTCAGGGTCCCTCTCACATACCTGTAGCTGAGAGAAGTGTCCTCTTGAGGTGCTTGTGAAAAGTTGGTATTCCTCTTGAGTTGAAGGAGGGACTAAGCTCTCATCTCGAGTTGATTTTGGGTCCACGGAGCCCTTTCGTGTTGCTCCAGTGACCTCAGGATCCCTCTACACTTGAGACATTGATCTTGGGTTTTCTCTGGAGTGCCATCAAGGAAATCAAGGCTCCTTTCACGTTTGATGTGGAACACGGAATAACTCTCCACGCAGTGCAGGGGAATGGGGCCTCATCTCGCGGCGAGGGGGAATTCTCATGGTTTTTCTCGAGTTGCGGCCGGAACCTGTGGTATATTCTCGAGTTACGACGGGGAGGGCCCTTCCATACACGTGTTTGTTCAGCGACGTCAGCACTCCTGCCTAGGTGCGAGGGACAACTCGGGATTCTCCTCGAGTCTTGGCATGGCAATTGGGACGCATCTCCATGTGAGGCGGGAGACACAGGGTCCCTTTCCACGTGCCACAGGGATCCTGGGACTCCTATCCATTTTCAAGAGGAGTCAGGCATCGTCTCCTTTGGAAGCATTGATCTCCGTGGACCTCTCGAGTTTTCAAAGGATGTGAGGCCTCCGTTCGCGTTGAGGCGGAGGACTAGGTCTTTCTCTGTGGTCTCCACAGGGGATTCAGACATCCCTTCGTCTTGGGAGATGCAAGACGAGCCTGCATTCAATTCACTGCAGGGATATCCGGCCTTACTTCGAGTCAGAGCATCTCGGTGTCCATTCCACTTGAGGCCACAAACTCAGGGTCCCTCTCACATACCTGTTGCTGAGAGAAGCCTCCTCTTGAGGTGCTTGTGGAAAGTTGGTATTCATCTTGAGTCGAATCCAGGGACTAAGCTCTCATCTCGAGTTGATTTGGAGTCCACGGAGCCCTTTCATGTTTCTCCAGTGACCTCAGGATCCCTCTAGACTTGAGACAGTGATCTTGGGTTTTCTCTTGAGGGCCATCAAGGAATTCAAGGCTCCATTCAAGTTTGATGTGGAACACGGAATTGCTCTGCACGCAGTGCAGGGGAATCGGGCCTCATCTCGCGGCGAGGGGGAAGTCTCATGGTTTTTCTCGAGTTGGGCCGGAATCTGGGGTATATTCTCGAGTTACGACGGTGAGGGCCCTTCAGGACGCGTGTTTTTTCAGCGAAGTCAGGACTCCTGCCTATGTGCGAGGGACTCCTCGGGATTCTTCTCGAGTCTTGGCATGGCAATTGGGATGCGTCTCCACGTGAGGCGGGAGACCCAGGGTCCGTTTCCACGTTCCACAGGGATCCTGGGACTCCTATCCATTTTCAAGAGGAGTCAGGCATCGTCTCCTTTGGAAGCATTGATCTCCGTGGACCTCTCGAGTTTTCAAAGGATGTGAGTCCTCCGGTCGCGATGAGGCAGAGAACTAGGTCTTTCTCTGTGGTCTCCACAGGGGTTCAGACATCCCTTCGTATTGGGAGAGGCAAGACGAGCCTGCATTCAATTCACTGCAGGGATATCCGGCCTTACTTCGAGTCAGAGCATCTCGGTGTCCATTCCACTTGAGGCCACAAACTCAGGGTCCCTCTCACATACCTGTAGCTGAGAGAAGCCTCCTCTTGAGGTGCTTGTGGAAAGATGGTATTCCTCTTGAGTGGAAGCCAGGGACTAAGCTCTCATCTCGAGTTGATTGGGGTCCACGGAGCCCTATTGTGTTTCTCCAGTGACCTCAGGATTCCTCTAGACTTGACACAGTGGTCTTGCTTTTTCTCTGGAGTGCCATCAAGGAAATCAAGCCTCCTTTCATGTTTGATGTGGAACACGGAATTGCTCTGCACAGAATGCAGGGGAATCGGGCCTCATCTCGCGGCGAGGGGGAAGTCTCATGGTTTTTCTCGAGTTGCGGCCGGAAACTGGGGTATATTCTTGAGTTCGACGGGGAGGGCCCTTCCGGACACGTGTTTGTTCAGCGACGTCAGGACTCCTGCCTAGGTGCGAAGGACACCTCGGGATTCTCCTCGAGTCTTGGCATGGCAATTGGGACGCGTCTCCCCGTGAGCCTGGATAACAGGGTCCCTTTCCGTGTGCCACAGGGATCCTGGGTCTCGTATCCATTTTAAGAGGAATCAAGCATCTTCTCCTTTGGAAGCATTGATCTCCGCGGACCTCTCGAGTTTTCAAAGGATGTGAGGCCTCCGGTCGCGATGAGGCGGAGAACTAGGTCTTTCTCTGTGGTCTCCACAGGGGATTCAGACATCCCTTCGTCTTGGGAGATGCAAGACGAGCCTGCATTCAATTCACTGCAGGGATATACGGCCTTACTACGAGTCAGAGCATCTCGGTGTCCATTCCACTTGAGGTCCCAAACTCAGGGTCCCTCTCACCTACCTGTAGCTGAGAGAAGCCTCCTCTTGAGGTGCCTGTGGAAAGTTGGTATTCCTCTTGAGTCGAAGCCAGGGACTAAGCTCTCATCTCGAGGTGATTTGGGGTCCACGGAGCCCTTTCGTGTTGTTCCAGTGACCTCAGGATCCCTCTAGACTTGAGACAGTGATCTTGGGTTTTCTCTGGAGTGCCATCAAGGAAATCAAGGCTCCTTTCACGTTTGATGTGGAACACGGAATTGCTCTGCACGCAATGCAGGGGAATCGGGCCTCATCTCGCGACGAGGGGGAAGTCTCATGGTTTTTCTCGTGTTGCGGCCGGAACCTGGGGTATATTCTCGAGTTACGACGGGGAGGGCCCTTCCAGACACGTGTTTGTTCAGCGACGTCAGGACTCCTGCTTAGGTGCGAGGGACACCTCGGGATTCTCCTCGAGTCTTGGCATGGCAATTGGGACGTGTCTCCACGTGATGCGGGAGACCCAGGGTCCCTTTCCACGTGCCACAGGGATCCTGGGACTCCTATCCATTTTCAAGAGGAGTCAGGCTTCGTCTCCTTTGGAAGCATTGATCTCCGCGCACCTCTCGAGTTTTCAAAGGATGTGAGGGCTCCGGTCGCGTTGATTTGGACGACTAGGTCTTTTTCTGTGGTCTCTACAGGGGAATCAGACATCCCGTTGTCTTGGGAGATGCAAGACGAGCCTGCATTCCATTCACTGCAGGCATATACTGCCTTACTTCGAGTCAGAGCATCTCGGTGTCCATTCCACTTGAGGCCACAAACTCAGGGTCCCTCTCACATACCTGTAGCTGAGAGAAGCCTCCTCTTGAGGGGCTTGTGGAAACTTGGTATTCCTCTTGAGTCGAAGCAAGGGACTAAGCGCTCATCTCGAGTTGATTTGGGTCTACGGAGCCCTTTCGTGTTGTTACAGTGACCTCAGGATCCCTCTAGACTTGAGACAGTGATCTTGGGTTTTCTCTGGAGTGCCATCAAGGAAATCAAGGCTCCTTTCACGTTTGATGTGGAACACGCAATTGCTCTGCATGCAGTGAAGGGGTTCCGGGCCTCATCTCACGGCGAGGGGGAAGTCTCATGGTTTTTCTCGAGTTGCGCCCGGAACCTGGGGTATATTCTCGAGTTACGTCGGGGAGGGCACTTCCAGACACGTGTTTGTTCAGGGACGGCAGCACTACTGCCTAGGTGCGAGGGACACCTCGGGATTCTCCTCGAGGCTTTGCATGGCAATTGGGACGCGTCTCCACGTGAGGCGGGAGACCCAGGTTCCCTATCCACGTGCCACAGGGATCCTGGGAATCCGATGCATTTTCAAGAGGAGTCAGGCATCGTCTCCTTTGGAAGCATTGATCTCCATGGACCTCTCGAGTTTTCAAAGGATGTGAGGCCTCTGGTTGCGATGAGGGGGAGAACTAGGTCATTCTCTGAGGTCTCCACTGGGGATTCAGACATCCCTTCGTCTTGGGAGATGCAAGACGAGCCTGCATTCAATTCACTGCAGGGATATCCGGCCTTACTTCGAGTCAGAGCATCTCGGTGTCCATTCCACTTGAGGCCACAAACTCAGGGTCCCTCTCACATACCTGTTGCTGAGAGAAGCCTCCTCTTGAGGTGCTTGTGGAAAGTTAGTATTCATCTTGAGTCGAAGCCAGGGACTAAGCTCTCATCTCGAGTTGATTTGGAGTCCACGGAGCCCTTTCATGTTTCTGCAGTGACCTCAGGATCCCTCTAGACTTGAGACAGTGAACTTGGGTTTTCTCTTGAGGGCCATCAAGGAAATCAAGGCTCCTTTCACGTTTGATGTGGAACACCGAATTGCTCTGCACGCAGTGCAGGGGAATCGGGCCTCATCTCGCGGCGAGGGGGAAGTCTCATGGTTTTTCTCGAGTTGGGCCGGAATCTGGGGTATATTCTCGAGTTACGACGGTGAGGGCCCTTCAGGACGCGTGTTTTTTCAGCGAAGTCAGGACTCCTGCCTATGTGCGAGGGACTTCTCGGGATTCTTCTCGAGTCTTGGCATGGCAATTGGGATGCGTCTCCACGTGAGGCGGGAGACCCAGGGTCCGTTTCCACGTTCCACAGGGATCCTGGGACTCCTATCCATTTTCAAGAGGAGTCAGGCATCGTCTCCTTTGGAAGCATTGATCTCCGTGGACCTCTCGAGTTTTCAAAGGATGTGAGTCCTCCGGTCGCGATGAGGCAGAGAACTAGGTCTTTCTCTGTGGTCTCCACAGGGGTTCAGACATCCCTTCGTATTGGGAGAGGCAAGACGAGCCTGCATTCAATTCACTGCAGGGATATCCGGCCTTACTTCGAGTCAGAGCATCTCGGTGTCCATTCCACTTGAGGCCACAAACTCAGGGTCCCTCTCACATACCTGTAGCTGAGAGAAGCCTCCTCTTGAGGTGCTTGTGGAAAGATGGTATTCCTCTTGAGTGGAAGCCAGGGACTAAGCTCTCATCTCGAGTTGATTGGGGTCCACGGAGCCCTATTGTGTTTCTCCAGTGACCTCAGGATTCCTCTAGACTTGACACAGTGGTCTTGCTTTTTCTCTGGAGTGCCATCAAGGAAATCAAGCCTCCTTTCATGTTTGATGTGGAACACGGAATTGCTCTGCACAGAATGCAGGGGAATCGGGCCTCATCTCGCGGCGAGGGGGAAGTCTCATGGTTTTTCTCGAGTTGCGGCCGGAAACTGGGGTATATTCTTGAGTTCGACGGGTAGGGCCCTTCCGGACACGTGTTTGTTCAGCGACGTCAGGACTCCTGCCTAGGTGCGAAGGACACCTCGGGATTCTCCTCGAGTCTTGGCATGGCAATTGGGACGCGTCTCCCCGTGAGCCTGGATAACAGGGTCCCTTTCCGTGTGCCACAGGGATCCTGGGTCTCGTATCCATTTTAAGAGGAATCAAGCATCTTCTCCTTTGGAAGCATTGATCTCCGCGGACCTCTCGAGTTTTCAAAGGATGTGAGGCCTCCGGTCGCGATGAGGCGGAGAACTAGGTCTTTCTCTGTGGTCTCCACAGGGGATTCAGACATCCCTTCGTCTTGGGAGATGCAAGACGAGCCTGCATTCAATTCACTGCAGGGATATACGGCCTTACTACGAGTCAGAGCATCTCGGTGTCCATTCCACTTGAGGTCCCAAACTCAGGGTCCCTCTCACCTACCTGTAGCTGAGAGAAGCCTCCTCTTGAGGTGCCTGTGGAAAGTTGGTATTCCTCTTGAGTCGAAGCCAGGGACTAAGCTCTCATCTCGAGGTGATTTGGGGTCCACGGAGCCCTTTCGTGTTGTTCCAGTGACCTCAGGATCCCTCTAGACTTGAGACAGTGATCTTGGGTTTTCTCTGGAGTGCCATCAAGGAAATCAAGGCTCCTTTCACGTTTGATGTGGAACACGGAATTGCTCTGCACGCAATGCAGGGGAATCGGGCCTCATCTCGCGACGAGGGGGAAGTCTCATGGTTTTTCTCGTGTTGCGGCCGGACCCTGGGGTATATTCTCGAGTTACGACGGGGAGGGCCCTTCCAGACACGTGTTTGTTCAGCGACGTCAGGACTCCTGCTTAGGTGCGAGGGACACCTCGGGATTCTCCTCGAGTCTTGGCATGGCAATTGGGACGTGTCTCCACGTGATGCGGGAGACCCAGGGTCCCTTTCCACGTGCCACAGGGATCCTGGGACTCCTATCCATTTTCAAGAGGAGTCAGGCTTCGTCTCCTTTGGAAGCATTGATCTCCGCGCACCTCTCGAGTTTTCAAAGGATGTGAGGGCTCCGGTCGCGTTGATTTGGACGACTAGGTCTTTTTCTGTGGTCTCTACAGGGGAATCAGACATCCCGTTGTCTTGGGAGATGCAAGACGAGCCTGCATTCCATTCACTGCAGGCATATACTGCCTTACTTCGAGTCAGAGCATCTCGGTGTCCATTCCACTTGAGGCCACAAACTCAGGGTCCCTCTCACATACCTGTAGCTGAGAGAAGCCTCCTCTTGAGGGGCTTGTGGAAACTTGGTATTCCTCTTGAGTCGAAGCAAGGGACTAAGCGCTCATCTCGAGTTGATTTGGGTCTACGGAGCCCTTTCGTGTTGTTACAGTGACCTCAGGATCCCTCTAGACTTGAGACAGTGATCTTGGGTTTTCTCTGGAGTGCCATCAAGGAAATCAAGGCTCCTTTCACGTTTGATGTGGAACACGCAATTGCTCTGCATGCAGTGAAGGGGTTCCGGGCCTCATCTCACGGCGAGGGGGAAGTCTCATGGTTTTTCTCGAGTTGCGCCCGGAACCTGGGGTATATTCTCGAGTTACGTCGGGGAGGGCACTTCCAGACACGTGTTTGTTCAGGGACGGCAGCACTACTGCCTAGGTGCGAGGGACACCTCGGGATTCTCCTCGAGGCTTTGCATGGCAATTGGGACGCGTCTCCACGTGAGGCGGGAGACCCAGGTTCCCTATCCACGTGCCACAGGGATCCTGGGAATCCGATGCATTTTCAAGAGGAGTCAGGCATCGTCTCCTTTGGAAGCATTGATCTCCATGGACCTCTCGAGTTTTCAAAGGATGTGAGGCCTCTGGTTGCGATGAGGGGGAGAACTAGGTCATTCTCTGAGGTCTCCACTGGGGATTCAGACATCCCTTCGTCTTGGGAGATGCAAGACGAGCCTGCATTCAATTCACTGCAGGGATATCCGGCCTTACTTCGAGTCAGAGCATCTCGGTGTCCATTCCACTTGAGGCCACAAACTCAGGGTCCCTCTCACATACCTGTTGCTGAGAGAAGCCTCCTCTTGAGGTGCTTGTGGAAAGTTAGTATTCATCTTGAGTCGAAGCCAGGGACTAAGCTCTCATCTCGAGTTGATTTGGAGTCCACGGAGCCCTTTCATGTTTCTGCAGTGACCTCAGGATCCCTCTAGACTTGAGACAGTGAACTTGGGTTTTCTCTTGAGGGCCATCAAGGAAATCAAGGCTCCTTTCACGTTTGATGTGGAACACCGAATTGCTCTGCACGCAGTGCAGGGGAATCGGGCCTCATCTCGCGGCGAGGGGGAAGTCTCATGGTTTTTCTCGAGTTGGGCCGGAATCTGGGGTATATTCTCGAGTTACGACGGTGAGGGCCCTTCAGGACGCGTGTTTTTTCAGCGAAGTCAGGACTCCTGCCTATGTGCGAGGGACTTCTCGGGATTCTTCTCGAGTCTTGGCATGGCAATTGGGATGCGTCTCCACGTGAGGCGGGAGACCCAGGGTCCGTTTCCACGTTCCACAGGGATCCTGGGGCTCCTATCCATTTTCAAGAGGAGTCAGGCATCGTCTCCTTTGGAAGCATTGATCTCCGTGGACCTCTCGAGTTTTCAAAGGATGTGAGTCCTCCGGTCGCGATGAGGCAGAGAACTAGGTCTTTCTCTATGGTCTCCACAGGGGTTCAGACATCCCTTCGTATTGGGAGATGCAAGACGAGCCTGCATTCAATTCACTGCAGGGATATCCGGCCTTACTTTGAGTCAGAGCATCTCGGTGTCCATTCCACTTGAGGCCACAAACTCAGGGTCCCTCTCACATACCTGTAGCTGAGAGAAGCCTCCTCTTGAGGTGCTTGTGGAAAGATGGTATTCCTCTTGAGTGGAAGCCAGGGACTAAGCTCTCATCTCGAGTTGATTTGGGTCCACGGAGCCCTATTGTGTTTCTCCAGTGACCTCAGGATCCCTCTAGACTTGACACAGTGGTCTTGCTTTTTCTCTGGAGTGCCATCAAGGAAATCAAGCCTCCTTTCATGTTTGATGTGGAACACGGAATTGCTCTGCACAGAATGCAGGGGAATCGGGCCTCATCTCGCGGCGAGGGGGAAGTCTCATGGTTTTTCTCGAGTTGCGGCCGGAAACTGGGGTACATTCTTGAGTTACGACGGGGAGGGCCCTTCCGGACACGTGTTTGTTCAGCGACATCAGGACTCCTGCCTAGGTGCGAGGGACCCCTCGGGATTCTCCTCGAGTCTTAGCATGGCAATTGGGACGCGTCTCCACGTGAGGCTGAATAACAGGGTCCCTTTCCGTGTGCCACAGGGATCCTGGGTCTCGTATCCATTTTAAGAGGAATCAAGCATCTTCTCCTTTGGAAGCATTGATCTCCGCGGACCTCTCGAGTTTTCAAAGGATGTGAGGCCTCCGGTCGCCATGAGGCGGAGAACTAGGTCTTTCTCTGTGGTCTCCACAGGGGATTCAGACATCCCTTCGTCTTGGGAGATGCAAGACGAGCCTGCATTCAATTCACTGCAGGGATATACGGCCTTACTACGAGTCAGAGCATCTCGGTGTCCATTCCACTTGAGGTCCCAAACTCAGGGTCCCTCTCACATACCTGTAGCTGAGAGAAGCCTCCTCTTGAGGTGCTTGTCGAAATTTGGTATTCCTGTTGAGTCGAAGCCAGGGAAAAAGCTCTCATCTCGAGTTGATTTGGGGTCCACGGGGCCCTTTCGTGTTTCTCCAGTGACCTCAAGATCCCTCTAGACTTGAGACAGTGATCTTGGATTTCCTCTGGAGTGCCATCAAGGAAATCAAGGCTCCTTTCATGTTTGATGTGGAACACGGAATTGCTCTGCACGCAGTGCAGGGGAATCGGGCCTCATCTCGCGGCGAGGGGGAAGTCTCATGGTTTTTCTCGAGTTGCGGCCGGAACCTGGGGTATATTCTCGAGTTACGATGGGGAGGGCCCTTCAGGTCGCGTGTTTTTTCAGCGACGTCAGGACTCCTGCCTATGTGCGAGGGACACCTCGGGATTTCCTCGAGTCTTGGCATGGCAATTGGGATGCGTCTCCACGTGAGGTGGGAGACCCAGGGTCCCTTTACACGTGCCACAGGGATCCTGGAACTCCTATCCATTTTCAAGAGGAGTCAGCCATTGTCTCCTTTGGAAGCATTGATCTCCGCGGACCTCTCGAGGTTTCAAAGGATGTGAGGCCTACGGTCGCGATGAGGCGGAGAACTAGGTCTTTCTCTGTGGTCTCCACAGGGGATTCAGACATCCCTTCGTCTTGGGAGATGCAAGACGAGCCTGCATTCAATTCACTGCAGGGATATCCGGCCTTACTTCGAGTCAGAGCATCTCGGTGTCCATTCCACTTGAGGCCACAAACTCAGGGTCCCTCTCACATACCTGTAGCTGAGAGAAGCCTCCTCTTGAGGTGCTTGTGGAAAGTTGGTATTCCTCTTGAGTGGAAGCCAAGGACTAAGCTCTCATCTCGAGTTGATTTGGGGTCCACGGAGCCCTTTCGTGTTGCTACAGGGACCTCAGGATCCCTCTAGCCTTGAGACAGTGATCTTGGGTTTTCTCTGGAGTGCCATCAAGGAAATTAAGGGTCCTTTCACGTTTGATGTGGAACACGGAATTGCTCTGCATGCAGTGCAGGGGAATCGGGCCTCATCTCGCGGCGAAGGGGAAGTCTCATGGCTTTTCTCGAGTTGCAGCCGGAACCTGGGGTATATCCTCGAGTTACGACGGGGAGGGCCCTTCCAGACACGGGTTTGTTCAGCGACGTCAGAACTCCTGCCTAGGTGTGAGGGACATCTCGGGATTCTCCTCGAGTCTTGGCATGGCAATTGCGACGCGTTTCCACGTGAGGCGGGAGACCCAGGGTCCCTCTCCAATACCTGCAGTTGAGAGATGCCTCCTCTTGAGGTGCTTGTGGAAAGTTGGTATTCCTCTTGAGTTGAAGCCAGGGACTAAGCTCTCATCTCGAGTTGATTTGGGGTCCACGGAGCCCTTTCGTGTTGCTACAGGGACCTCAGGATTCCTCTAGACTTGAGACAGTGATCTTGGGTTTTCTCTGGAGTGCCATCAAGGAAATCAAGGGTCCTTTCACGTTTGATGTGGAACACGGAATTGCTCTTCACACAGTGCAAGGGAATCGGGACTCATCTCTCGGCGTGGAGGAAGTCTCATGGTTTTTCTCGAGTTGCGCCCGGAACCTGGGGTATATTCTCGAGTTACGACGGTGAGGGCCCTTCCAGACACGTGTTTGTTCAGCGACGTCAGGACTTCTGCTTAGGTGCGAGGGACACCTCGGGATTCTCCTCGAGTCTTGGCATGGCAATTGGGACGCGTCTCCACGTGAGGCAGGAGACGCAGGGTCCCTTTCCACATGTCACAGTGATCCTGGGACTCCTATCCATTTTCACGAGGAGTCAGGCATCGTCTCCTTTGGAAGCATTGATCTCCGCGGACCTCTCGAGTTTTCAAAGGATGTGAGGCCTCCGGTCGCAATGAGGCGGAGAACTAGGTCTTTCTCTGTGGTCTCCACAGGGGATTCAGACATCCCTTCGACTTGGGAGATGCAAGAAGAGCCTGCATTCAATTCACTGCAGGGATATCCAGCCTTACTTCGAGTCACAGCATCTCGGTGTCCATTCCACTTGAGGCCACAAACTCAGGGTCCCTCTCACATACCTGTAGGTGAGAGAAGCCTCCTCTTGAGGTGCTTGTGGAAAGTTTGTGTTCCTCTTGAGCTGAAGCAAGGGACTAAGCTCTCATCTCGAGTTTATTTGGTGTCCACGGAGCCCTTTCGTTATGCTCCAGTGACCTGAGGATCCCTCTAGACTTGACACAGTGATCTTGCTTTTTCTCTGGAGTGCCATCAAGGAAATCAAGGCTCCTTTCACGTTTGATGGGGAACACTGAATTGCTCTGCACGCAGTCCAAGGGAATCGGGCCTCATCTCGGTGCGAGGGCGAAGTCTTATGGTTTTTCTCGAGTGGCGGCCGGAACCTGGGGTATATTCTCGAGTTACGACGGGGAGGGCCGTTCCAGACATGTGTTTGTTCAGCGACGTCAGGACTCCTGCCTAGTTGCGAGGGACACCTCGGGATTCTCCTCGAGTCTTGGCATGGCAAGTGGGACGCGTCTCTACATGAGGCGGGAGACCCAGGGTCCCTTTCCACGTGCCACAGGGATCCTGGGACTCCTATCCATTTTCACGAGGAGTCAGGCATCGTCTCCTTTGGAAGCATTGATCTCCGGGGACCTCTCGAGTTTTCAAAGGATGTGAGTCCTCCGGTCGCGATGAGGCAGAGAACTAGGTCTTTCTCTGTGGTCTCAACAGGGGATTCAGACATCCCTTCGTCTTGGGAGATGCAAGACGAGCCTGCATTCAATTCACTGCAGGGATATCTGGCCTTACTTCGAGTCAGAGCATCTCGGTGTCCATTCCATTTGAGGCCACAAACTCAGGGTCCCTCTCACATACCTGCAGCTGAGAGAAGCCTCCTCTTGAGGGGCTTGTGGAAAGTTGGTATTCCTCTTGAGTCGAAGCCAGGGACTAAGCTCTCATCTCGAGTTGATTTCTGCTCCCCGGAGCCCTTTCGTGTTGATACAGTGACCTCAGGATCCCTCTAGACTTGAGACAGTGATCTTGGGTTTTCTCTGGAGTGCCATCAAGGAAATCAAGGCTCCTTTCAAGTTTGATGTGGAACACGGAATTGCTCTGCACGCAGTGCAGGGGAATCGGGCCTCATCTCACGGCGAGGGGGAAGTCTCATGGTTTTTCTCGAGTTGCGGCCGGAACCTGGGGTATATTCTCGAGTTACGACTTGTAGGGCCCTTCCAGACACGTGTTGGTTCACCGACGTCAGGACTCGTGCCTATGTGCGAGGGACACCTCAGTATTCTGCTCGAGTCTTGGAATGGCAATTGGTACGCGTCTCCACGTAAGGCGGGAGACCCAGGGTCCCTTTCCACGTGCCAGAGGGATCCTGGGACTACTATCCATTTTCAAGAGGAGTCAGGCATCGTCTCCTTTGGAAGCATTGATCTCCGTGGACCTCTCGAGTTTTCAAAGGATGTGAGGTCTCCTGTTGCGATGAGAAGGAGAACCACGTCTTTCTCTGTGGTCTCCACAGGGGATTCAGACATCCCTTCGTCTTGGGAGATGCAAGACGAGCCTGCATTCATTTCACTGCAGGGATATCCGGCCTTACTTCAAGTCAGAGCATGTCGGTGTCCATTCAACTTGAGGCCACAAACTCAGGGTCCCTCTCACATACCTATAGTTCAGAGAAGCCTCCTCTTGAGGTGCTTGTGGAAAGTTGGTATTCCTCTTGAGTCGAAGCCAGGGACTAAGCTCTCATCTCGAGTTGATTTGGGGTCCACGGAGCCCTTTTGTGTTGCTCCAGTGACCTCAGGATCCCACTAGACTTGAGACAGTGATCTTGGGTTTTCTCTGGAGTGCCATCAAGGAAATCCAGGCTCCTTTCACGTATGATGTGGAACACGGAACTGCTCTGCACACAGTGCAGGGGAATCGGGCCTCATCTCGCGGCGAGGGGGAAGTCTCATGGTTTTTCTCGAGTTGCGGACCGAACCTGGGGTATATTCTCGAGTTACGATGGGGAGGGCCCTTCCAGACACGTGTTTGTTCAGCGACGTCAGGATTCCTGCCTAGGTGGGATGGACACCCGGGAATCTCCTCGAGTCTTGACATGGCAATTGGGACGCGTCTCCCCTTGAGGCTGGAGACCCAGGGTCCGTTTCCACGTGCCACAGGGATCCTGGGACTCCTATCCATTTTCAAGAGGAGTCAGGCATCATCTCCTTTGGAAGCATTGATCTCCGCGGAGCTCTCGAGTTTTCAAAGGATGTCAGGCCTCCGGTCCCGAAGAGGCGGAAAACTAGGTCTTTCTCTGTGGTCTCCACAGGGGTTCAGACATCCCTTCGTATTGGGAGATGCAAGACGAGCCTGCATTCAATTCACTGCAGGGATATCTGGCCTTACTTCGAGTCAGAGCATTTACGTGTCCTTTTCAGTTGAGGCCACAAACTCAGGGTCCCTCTCACATACCTGTAGCTGAGAGAAGCCTCCTCTTGAGGTGCTTGTGGAAAGTTGGTATTCCTCTTGAGTCGAAGCCAGGGACTAACCTCTCATCTTGAGTTGATTTGGGGTCCACGGAGCCCTTTCGCATTTCTACAGTGACCTCAGGATCCCTCTAGACTTGAGACAGTGATCTTGCTTTTTGTCTGGAGTGCCATCAAGGAAATCAAGCCTCCTTTCCTGTTTCATGTGGATCACGGAATTGCTCTGCACCCAGTGCAGGGAAATCGGGCCTCATCTCGCGGCGAGGGAGAAGTCTCATGGTTTTGCTCGAGTTGCGGCTGGAACCTGGGGTATATTCTCGACTTACGACGGGGAGGGCCCTTCCAGACACGTGTTTGTTCAGCGACCTCAGGACTCCTGACTAGGTGAGAGGGACACCTCGGGATTCTCCTCGAGTCTTGGCATGGCAATTGGGACGCGTCTCCACGTGAGGCGGGAGACCAAGTGTCCCTTTCCACGTGTCACAGGGATCCTGGGACTCCTATCCATTTTCAAGCGGAGTCAGGCATCGTCTCCTTTGGAAGCATTGATCTCCGCGGACCTCTCGAGTTTTCAAAGGATGTGAGGCCTCCGGTCGCGATGAGGCGGAGAACTAGGTCATTCTCTGAGGTCTCCACAGGGGATTCAGACATCCCTTCCTCTTGGGAGATGCAAGACGAGCCTGCATTC
This sequence comes from Dama dama, assembly GCF_033118175.1. Taxonomy (NCBI): domain Eukaryota; kingdom Metazoa; phylum Chordata; class Mammalia; order Artiodactyla; family Cervidae; genus Dama; species Dama dama. The sequence goes on from NC_083713.1 coordinate 953,957, forward strand.
AATTCACTGCAGGGATATACAGCCTTACTTCGAGTCAGAGCATCTCGGTGTCCATTCCACTTGAGGACACAAACTCAGGGTCCCTCTCACATACCTGTAGCTGAGAGAAGCCTCCTCTTGAGGTGCTTGTGGAAAGTTGGTATGCCTCTTGAGTTGAAGCCAGGGACTAAGCTCTCATCTCGAGTTGACTTGAGGTCCACGGAGCCCTTTCCTGTTGCTCCAGTGACCTCAGGATCCCTCTAGACTTGAAACAGTGATCTTGGGTTTTCTCTGGAGTGCCATCAAGGAAATCAAGGCTCCTTTCACGTTTGATGTGGAACACGGAATTGCTCTGCACGCAGTGCAGGGGAATCGGGCCTCATCTCGCGTCGATGGGGAAGTCTCATGGTTTTTCTCGAGTTGCGGCCGGAACCCGGGGTATATTCTCGAGTTACGAGGGGGAGGGCCCTTCCAGACACGTGTTTGTTCAGCGATGTCAGCACTCCTGCCTAGGTGCGAGGGAAACCTCAGGATTCTCCTCGAGTCTTGGCATGGCAATTGGGACGCGTCTCCACGAGAGGCGGGAGACCCAGGGTCCCTTTCCACGTGCCACAGGGATCCTGGGACTCTTATCCTTTTTCAAGAAGAGTCAGGCATCGTCTCCTTTGGAAGCATTGATCTCCGCGGACCTCTCGAGTTTTCAAAGGATGTGAGGCCTCCGGTAACGATGAGGCGGAGAACTAGGTCTTTCTCTGTGGTCTCCACAGGGGATTCAGACTTCCCTTCGTCTTGGGAGATGCAAGACGAGCCTGCATTCAATTCACTGCAGGGATATACAGCCTTACTTCGTGTCAGAGCATCTCGGTGTCCATTCCACTTGAGGCCACAAACTCAGGGTCCCTCTCACATACCTGTAGCTGAGAGAAGCCTCCTCTTGAGGTGCTTGTGGAAAGTTGGTATGCCTCTTGAGTTGAAGCCAGGGATTAAGCTCTCATCTCGAGTTGAATTGGGGTCCACGGAGCGCTTTCGTGTTTCTACAGTGACCTCAGGATCCCTTTAGACTTGAGACAGTGATCTTGCTTTTTCTCTGGAGTGCCATCAAGGAAATCAAGCCTCCTTTCATGTTTGATGTGGAACACGGAATTGCTCTGCACGCAGTGCAGGGGAATCGGGCCTCATCTCGCGGCGAGGGGGAAGTCTCATGATTTTTCTCGAGTTGCGGCCGGAACCTGGGGTATATTCTCGAGTTACGACGGGGAGGGCCCTTCCAGACACGTGTTTGTTCAGCGACGTCAGGACTCCTGCCTAGGTGGGATGGACACCTCGGGATTCTCCTCGAGTCTTGGCATGGCAATTGGAAGGCGTCTCCACGTGAGGGGGGAGACCCAGTGTCCCTTTCGATGTGCCACAGGGATCCTGGGACTCCTATCCATTTTCAAGAGGAGTCAGGCATCGTCTCCTTTGGAAGCATTGATCTCCGCGGACCTCTCGAGTTTTCAAAAGATGTGAGCCCTCGGGTCGCGAGTAGGCGGAGAACTAGGTCTTTCTCTGTGGTCTCCACAGGGGATTCAGACATCCCTTCGTCTTGGGAGATACAAGACGAGCCTGCATTCAATTCACTGCAGGGATATCCGGCCTTACTTCGAGTCAGAGCATCACGGTGTCCATTCCACTTTAGTCCACAAACTCATCGTCCCTCTCACATACCTGTAGCTGAGAGAAGCCTCCTCTTGAGGTGCTTGGGGAATGTTGGTATTCCTCTTGAGTAGAAGCCAGGGACTAAGCTCTCATCTCGAGTTGATTTGGGGTCCCCGGAGCCCTTTCGTGTTGCTCCAGTGACCTCAGGATCCCTCTAGACTTGAGACAGTGATCTTGGGTTTTCTCTGGAGTGCCATCAAGGAAATCCAGGCTCCTTTCACGTATGATGTGGAACACGGAACTGCTCTGCACACAGTGCAGGGGAATCGGGCCTCATCTCGCGGCGAGGGGGAAGTCTCATGGTTTTTCTCGAGTTGCGGACCAAACCTGGGGTATATTCTCGAGTTACGATGGGGAGGGCCCTTCCAGACACGTGTTTGTTCAGCGACGTCAGGATTCCTGCCTAGGTGGGATGGACACCCGGGAATCTCCTCGAGTCTTGACATGGCAATTGGGACGCGTCTCCCCTTGAGGCTGGAGACCCAGGGTCCGTTTCCACGTGCCACAGGGATCCTGGGACTCCTATCCATTTTCAAGAGGAGTCAGGCATCATCTCCTTTGGAAGCATTGATCTCCGCGGAGCTCTCGAGTTTTCAAAGGATGTCAGGCCTCCGGTCCCGAAGAGGCGGAAAACTAGGTCTTTCTCTGTGGTCTCCACAGGGGTTCAGACATCCCTTCGTATTGGGAGATGCAAGACGAGCCTGCATTCAATTCACTGCAGGGATATCTGGCCTTACTTCGAGTCAGAGCATTTACGTGTCCTTTTCAGTTGAGGCCACAAACTCAGGGTCCCTCTCACATACCTGTAGCTGAGAGAAGCCTCCTCTTGAGGTGCTTGTGGAAAGTTGGTATTCCTCTTGAGTCGAAGCCAGGGACTAACCTCTCATCTCGAGTTGATTTGGGGTCCACGGAGCCCTTTCGCATTTCTACAGTGACCTCAGGATCCCTCTAGACTTGAGACAGTGATCTTGCTTTTTGTCTGGAGTGCCATCAAGGAAATCAAGCCTCCTTTCCTGTTTCATGTGGATCACGGAATTGCTCTGCACACAGTGCAGGGAAATCGGGCCTCATCTCGCGGCGAGGGAGAAGTCTCATGGTTTTGCTCGAGTTGCGGCTGGAACCTGGGGTATATTCTCGACTTACGACGGGGAGGGCCCTTCCAGACACGTGTTTGTTCAGCGACCTCAGGACTCCTGACTAGGTGAGAGGGACACCTCGGGATTCTCCTCGAGTCTTGGCATGGCAATTGGGACGCGTCTCCACGTGAGGCGGGAGACCAAGTGTCCCTTTCCACGTGTCACAGGGATCCTGGGACTCCTATCCATTTTCAAGCGGAGTCAGGCATCGTCTCCTTTGGAAGCATTGATCTCCGCGGACCTCTCGAGTTTTCAAAGGATGTGAGGCCTCCGGTCGCGATGAGGCGGAGAACTAGGTCATTCTCTGAGGTCTCCACAGGGGATTCAGACATCCCTTCCTCTTGGGAGATGCAAGACGAGCCTGCATTCAATTCACTGCAGGGATATACAGCCTTACTTCGAGTCAGAGCATCTCGGTGTCCATTCCACTTGAGGCCACAAACTCAGGGTCCCTCTCACATACCTGTAGCTGAGAGAAGCCTCCTCTTGAGGTGCTTGTGGAAAGTTGGTATGCCTCTTGAGTTGAAGCCAGGGACTAAGCTCTCATCTCTAGTTGACTTGGGGTCCACGGAGCCCTTTCCTGTTGGTCCAGTGACCTCAGCGTCCCTCTAGACTTGAAACAGTGATCTTGGGTTTTCTGTGGAGTGCCATCAAGGAAATCAAGGCTCCTTTCACGTTTGATGTGGAACACCGAATTGCTCTGCACGCAGTGCAGGGGAATCGGGCCTCATCTCGCGTCGATGGGGAAGTCTCATGGTTTTTCTCGAGTTGCGGCCGGAACCCGGGGTATATTCTCGAGTTACGAGGGGGAGGGCCCTTCCAGACACATGTTTGTTCAGCGATGTCAGCACTCCTGCCTAGGTGCGAGGGAAACCTCAGGATTCTCCTCGAGTCTTGGCATGGCAATTGGGACGCGTCTCCACGAGAGGCGGGAGACCCAGGGTCCCTTTCCACGTGCCACAGGGATCCTGGGACTCCTATCCTTTTTCAAGAAGAGTCAGGCATCGTCTCCTTTGGAAGCATTGATCTCCGCGGACCTCTCGAGTTTTCAAAGGATGTGAGGCCTCCGGTAACGATGAGGCGGAGAACTAGGTCTTTCTCTGTGGTCTCCACAGGGGATTCAGACATCCCTTCGTCTTGGGAGATGCAAGACGAGCCTGCATTCAATTCACTGCAGGGATATCCGGCCTTACTCCGAGTCAGAGCATCTCGGTGTCCATTCCACTTGAGGCCACAAACTCAGGGTCCCTCTCACATACCTGTAGCTGAGAGAAGCCTCCTCTTGAGGTGCTTGTGGAAAGTTGGTATTCCTCTTGAGTCGAAGCCAGGGACTAAGCTCTCATCTCGAGTTGATTTGGGGTCCACAGAGCCCTTCCGTGTTGCTCCAGTGACCTCAGGATCCCTCTGGACTTGAGACAGTGATCTTGGGTTTTCTCTGGAGTGCCATCAAGGAAATCAAGGCTCCTTTCACGTTTGATGTGGAACACGGAATTGCTCTGCACGCAGTGCAGGGGAATCAGGCCTCATCTCGCGGCGAGGGGGAAGTCTCATGGTTTTTCTTGAGTTGCGGCCGGAACCTGGGGTATATTTTCGAGTTACGACGGGAAGGGCCCTTCCAGACACGTGTTTGTTCAGCGACGTCAGGACTCCTGCCTAGGTGCGAGGGACACCTCGGGATTCTCCTCGAGTCTTGGCATTGCAATTGGGACGCGTCTCCACGTGAGGCGGGAGACCCAGGGTCCGTTTCCACGTGCCACAGGGATCCTGGGACTCCTATCCATTTTCAAGAGGAGTCAGGCATCGTCTCCTTTGGAAGCATTGATCTCCACGGACCTCTCGAGTTTTCAAAGGATGTGAGGCCTCAGTTCGCTTTGAGGCGGAGGACTAGGTCTTTATCTGTGGTCTCCACAGGGGATTCAGACATCCCTTCGTCTTAGGAGATGCAAGACGAGCCTGCATTCAATTCACTGCAGGGATAACCGGTCTTACTTCGAGTCAGAGCATCTCGGTGTCCATTCCACTTGAGGCCACAAACTCAGGGTCCCTCTCACATACCTGTAGCTGAGAGAAGCCTCCTCTTGAGGTGCTTATGAAAAGTTGGTATTCCTCTTGAGTCGAAGCCAGGGACTAAGCTCTCATCTCGAGTTGATTTGGGTTCCACGGAGGCTTTTCGTGTTGCTCCAGTGACCTCAGGATCCCTCTAGACTTGAGACAGTGATCTTGGGTTTTCTCTGGAGTGCCATCAAGGAAATCAAGGCTCCTTTCACGTTTGATGTGGAACACGGAATTGCTCTGCACGCAGTGCAGGGGAATCGGGCCTCATCTCGCGACGAGGGGGAAGTCTCATGGTTTTTCTCGAGTTGGGCCAGAACCTGAGGTATATTCTCGAGTTACGACGGGGAGGGCCCTTCCAGACACGTGTTTGTTCAGCGACGTCAGGACTCCTGCCTAGGTGCGAGGGACACCTCGGGATTCTCCACGAGTCTTGGCATGGCAGTTGGGACGCGACTCCACGTGAGGCGGGAGACCCAGGGTCCCTTTCCACGTGCCAAAGGGATCCTGGGACTCCTATCCATTTTCAAGAGGAGTCAGGCATCGTCTCCTTTGGAAGCATTGATCTCCGCGGACCTCTCGAGTTTTCAAAGGATGTAAGCCCTCCGGTCGCGATGAGGCGGAGAACTAGGTCTTTCTCTGTGGTCTCCACAGGGGATTCAGACATCCCTTCGTCTTGGGAGATGCAAGAGGAGCCTGCATTCAATTCACTGCAGGGATATCCGGCCTTACTTCGAGTCAAAGCATCTCGGTGTCCATTCCACTTGAGGCCACAAACTCAGGGTCCATCTCACATACCTGTAGCTGGAGAAGCCTCCACTTGAGGTGCTTGTGGAAAGTTGGAATTCCTCTTGAGTCGAAGCCAGGGACTATGCTCTCATCTCGAGTTGACTTGGGGTCGACGGAGCCCTTTCGTGTTGTTCCAGTTACCTCAGGATCCCTCTAAACTTGAGACAGTGATCTTGGGTTTTCTCTGGAGTGCCATCAAGGAAATCAAGGCTCCTTTCACGTTTGATGTGGTACACGGAATTGCTCTGCACGCAGTGCAGGGGAATCGGGCCTCATCTCGCGGCGAGGGGGAAGTCTCTTGGTTTTTCTCGAGTTGCGGCCGGAACCTGATTTATATTCTCGAGTTACGACGGGGAGGGCCCTTCCAGACACGTGTTTGTTCAGCGACATCAGGACTCCTGCCTAGGTGCGAGGGACACCTCGGGATTCTCCTCGAGTCTTGGCATGGCAATTGGGACGCGTCTCCACGTGAGGCGGGAGACCCAGGGTCCCTTTCCAAGTGCCACAGGGATCCTGGGACTCCTATCCATTTTCAAGAGGAGTCAGGCATCGTCTCCTTTGGAAGCATTGATCTCCGTGGACCTCTCGAGTTTTCAAAGGATGTGAGGGCTCCGGTCGCGTGGATTTGGACGACTCGGTCTTTCTCTGTGGTCTCTACAGGGGAATCAGACATCCCGTTGTCTTGGGAGATGCAAGACGAGCCTGCATTCAATTCACTGCAGGGATATCCGGCCTTACTTCGAATCAGAGCATCTCGGTGTCCATTCCACTTGAGGCCACAAACTCAGGGTCCTCTCACATACCTGTAGCTGAGAAAAGCCTCCTCTTGAGGTGCTTGTGGAAAGTTGGTATTCCTCTTGAGTCGAAGCCAGGGACTATGCTCTCATCTCGAGTTGATTTGGGGTCCACGGAGCCCTTTTTTGTTGCTACAGTGACCTCAGGATCCCTCTAGACTTGAGACAGTGATCTTGGGTTTTCTCTGGAGTTACAACAAGGAAATCAATGCTCCTTTCACGTTTGATGTGGAACACGGAATTGCTCTGCATGCAGTGCAGGGGAATCGGGCCTCATCTGGTGGCGAGGGGGAAGTCTCATGGTTTTTCTCCAGTTGCGGCCTGAACATGGGGTATATTCTCAAGTTATGACGGTGAGGGCCCTTCCAGACCCGTGTTTGTTCAGCGTTGTCAGGACTCCTGCCTAGGTGCGAGGGACACCTCGGGATTCTCCTCGAGTCTTGGCATGGCAATTGGGACGCGTCTCCATGTGAGGCGGGAGACCCAGGGTCCCTTTCCACGTGCCACAGGGATCCTGGGAACCCTATCCATTTTCAAGAGGAGTCAGGCATCGTCTCCTTTGGAAGCATTGATCTCCGTGGACCTCTCGAGTTTTCAAAGGATGTGAGGTCTCCTGTTGCGATGAGAAGGAGAACTAGGTCTTTCTCTGTGGTCTCCACAGGGGATTCAGACATCCCTTCGTCTTGGGAGATGCAAGACGAGCCTGCTTTCAATTCACTGCAGCGATATCCGGCCTTACTTCGAGTCAGAGCATCTCGGTATCCATTCCACTTGAGGCCACAAACTCAGGGTCCCTCTCACATACCTCTATCTGAGAGAAGCCTCCTCTTGAGGTGCTTGTGGAAAGTTGGTATTCCCCTTAAGTCGAAGCCAGGGACTAAGCTCTCATCTCGAGTTGATTTGGGGTCCACGGAGCCCTTTCGTGTTGCTACAGTGACCTCAGGATCCCTCTAGACTTGAGACAGTGATCTTGGGTTTTCTCTAGAGTGCCATCAAGAAAATCAAGCCTCCTTTCACGTTTGATGTGGAACACGGAATTGCTCTGCATGCAGTGCAGGGGAATCGGGCCTCATCTCGCGGCGAGGGAGAAGTCTCATGGTTTTTCTCGAGTTGCGGACCGAACCTGGGTTATATTCTCGAGTTACGATGGGGAGGGCCCTTCCAGACACGTGTTTGTTCAGCGACGTCAGGACTCCTGCCTAGGTGGGATGGACACCCGGGATTCTCCTCGAGTCTTGACATGGCAATTGGGACGCGTCTCCCCTTGAGGCTGGAGACCCAGGGCCCGTTTCCACGTGCCACAGGGATCCTGGGACTCCTATCCATTTTCAAGAGGAGTCAGGCATCGTCTCCTTTGGAAGCATTGATCTCCGCGGACCTCTCGAGTTTTCAAAGGATGTCAGGCCTCCGGTCCCGAAGAGGCGGAGAACTAGGTCTTTCTCTGTGGTCTCCACAGTGGTTCAGACCTCCCTTCGTATTGGGAGATGCAAGACGAACCAGCATTCAATTCACTGCAGGGATATCAGGCCTTATTTCGAGTCAGAGCACCTCGGAGTCCATTCCACTTACAGCCACAAGCTCAGGGTCCCTCTCACATACCTGTAGCTGAGAGAAGCCTCCTCTTGAGGTGCTTGTGGAAAGTTGGTATTCCTCTTGAGTCGAAGCCAGGGACTAAGCTCTCATCTCGAGTTGATTTGGGTTCCACGGAGCCCTTTCCTGTTGCTCCAGTGACCTCAGGATCCCTCTAGACTAGAGACAGTGATCTTGGGTTTTCTCTGGAGTGCCATCAAGGAAATCAAGGCTCCTTTCTCGTTTGATGTGGAACACGGAATTGCTCTGCATGCAGTGCAGGGGAATCTGGCCTCATCTCGCAGCGAGGGGGAAGTCTCATTGTTTTTCTCGAGTTGTGGCCGGAACCTGGGGTATATTCTTGAGTTACGATGGGGAGGGCCCTTCCAGACTCGTGTTTGTTCAGCGACGTTAGGACTCCTGCCTAGGTGCGAGGGACACCTCGGTATTATACTCGAGTCTTGGCATGGCAATTGGGACGCGTCTCCACGTGAGGCGGGAGACCCAGGGTCACTTTCCACGTGCCACAGGGATCCTGGGACTCCTATCCATTTTCTTTTTTTTTTTTTTCTTTTTTTTAAATTATTATTATTTTTTTTTCCAGTGGGTTTTGTCATACATTGATATGAATCAGCCATGGATTTACATGTATTCCCAATCCCGATTTTCAAGAGGAGTCAGGCATCGACTCCTTTGGAAGCATTGATCTCTGCAGACCTCTCGAGTTTTCAAAGGATGCGAGGCCTCCGGTCATGATGAGGCGGAGAACTAGGTCTTTCTCTGTGGTCTCCACACGGGATTCAGACATCCTTTATCTTGTGAGATGCAAGACGAACCTGCATTCAATTCACTGCAGGGATATCCGGCCTTACTGCGAGTCAGAGCATTTCGGTGTCCATTCCACTTGAGGCCACAAACTCAGGGTTCCTCTCACATACATGTAGCTGAGAGAAGCCTCCTCTTGAGGTGCTTGTGGAAAGTTGGTATTCCTCTTCAGTGGAAGCCAGGGACTAAGCTCTCAGCTCGAGTTGATTTGGGTCTACGGAGCCCTTTCGTGTTCCTACAGTGACCTCAGGATCCCTCTAGCCTTGAGACAGTGATCTTGGGTTTTCTCTGGAGTGCCATCAAGGAAATCAAGGCTCCTTTCACGTTTGATGTGGAACACGCAATTGCTCTGCACGCAGTGCAGGGGAATCAGGCCTCATCACGCGGCGAGGGGGAAGTCTCATGGTTTTTCTCGAGTTGCGGCCCGAACCTGGGGTATATTCTCGAGTTACGACGGGGAGGGCCCTTCCAGACACGTGTTTGTTCAGCGACGTCAGCACTACTGCCTAGGTGCGAGGGACACCTCGGGATTCTCCTCGAGTCTTTGCATGGCAATTGGGACGCGTCTCCACGTGAGGCGGGAGACCCAGAGTCCCTTTCCACGTGCCACAGGGATCCTGGGAATCCTATCCATTTTCAAGGGGAGTCAGGCATCGTCTCCTTTGGAAGCATTGATCTCCGTGGACCTCTCGAGTTTTCAAAGGAAGTGAGGCCTCCAGTCGCGATGAGGAGGAGAACTAGGTCTTTCTCTGTGGTCTCCACAGGGGATTCAGACATCCCTTCGTCTTGGGAGATGCAAGACGAGCCTGCACTCAATTCACTGCAGGGATATCCGGCCTTACTTCGAGTCAGAGCATCTCGGTGTCGATTCCACCTGAGGCCACAAACTCAGGGTCCTTCTCACATACCTGTAGCTGAGAGAAGCCTCCTCTTGAGGTGCTTATGGAAACTGGTATTCCTCTTGAGTCGAAGCCAGGGACTAAGCTCTCATCTCGAGTTGATTTGGGATCCACGGAGCCCTTTCTTGTTGCTCCAGTGACCTCAGGATCCCTCTAGACTTGAGACAGTGATCTTGGGTTTTCTCTGGAGTGCCATCAAGGAATTCAAGGCTCTTTTCACGTTTGATGTGGAACACGGAATTGCTCTTCATGCAGTGAAGGGGAATCCGGGCTCATCTCGCGGCGAGGGGGAAGTCTCATGGTTTTTTTCATGTTGCGGCCGGAACCTAGGGTATATTCTCGAGTTACGACGGGGAGGGCCCTTCCAGACACGTGTTTGTTCAGCGACGTCAGGACTCCTGCCTAGGTGGGATGGACACCTCGGGATTCTCCTCGAGTCTTGGCATGGCAATTGGAACGCATCTCCACGTGAGGCGGGAGACCCAGGGTCCCTTTCCACGTGCCACAGTGATCCTGGGACTCCTATCCATTTTCAAGAGGAGTCAGGCATCGTCTCCTTGGAAGCATTGATCTCCGCGGATCTCTCGAGTTTTCAAAGGATGTGAGGCCTCCGCTCGCGATGAGGCGGAGGACTAGGTCTTACTCTGTGGTCTCCACAGGGGATTCAGACATCCCTTCGTCTTGGGAGATGCAAGACGACCCTGCATTTAATTCACTGCAGGGATATCCGGCCTTACTTCGAGTCAGAGCATCTCGGTGTCCATTCCACTTGAGGCCACAAACTCAGGGTCCCTCTCACATACCTGTAGCTGAGAGAAGCCTCCTCTTGAGGGGCTTGTGGAAACTTGGTATTCCTCTTGAGTCGAAGCAAGGGACTAAGCTCTCATCTCGAGTTGATTTGGGGTCCACGGGGCCCTATTGTGTTTCTCCAGTGACCTCAGGATCCCTCTAGACATGAGACAGTGATCTTGGGTTTCCTCTGGAGTGCCATCAAGGAAATCAAGGCTCCTGTCACGTTTGATGTGGGACACGGAATTGCTCTGCACGCAGTGCATGGGAATCGGGCCTTATCTCGCGGCGAGGGGGAAGTCTCATGGTTTTTGTCGAGTTGCGGCCGGAGCCTGGGGTATATTCTCCAGTTACGATGGGGAGGGCCCTTCAGGACGCCTGTTTTTCAAGCGACGTCAGGACTCCTGCCTATGTGCGAGGGACTCCTCGGGATTCTTCTCGAGTCTTGGCATGGCAATTGGGACGCGTCTCCCTTTGAGGCTGGAGACCCAGGGTCTGTTTCCACGTGCCACAGGGATCCTGGGACTCCTATCCATTTTCAAGAGGAGTCAGGCATCGTCTCCTTTGGAAGCATTGATCTCCGTGGACCTCTCGAGTTTTCAAAGGATGTCAGGCCTCCGGTCCCGACGAGGCGGAGAACTAGGTCTTTCTCTGTGGTCTCCACAGGGGTTCAGACATCCCTTCGTATTGGGAGATGCAAGACGAACCTGCATTCAATTCACTGCAGGGATATCTGGCCTTACTTCGAGTCAGAGCATTTCGGTGTCCTTTTCAGTTGAGGCCACAAACTCAGGGTCCCTCTCACATACCTGTAGCTGAGAGAAGCCTCCTCTTGAGGTGCTTGTGGAAAGTTGGTATTCCTCTTGAGTCGAAGCCAGGGACTAAGCTCTCATCTCGAGTTGATTTGGGGTCCACGGAGCCCTTTCGCATTTCTACAGTGACCTCAGGATCCCTCTAGACTTGAGACAGTGATCTTGGGTTTTCTCTGGAGTGCCATCAAGGAAATCAAGGCTCCTTTCACGATTGATGTGGAACACGCAATTGCTCTGCATGCAGTGAAGGGGTTCCGGGCCTCATCTCGCGGCGAGGGGGAAGTCTCATGGTTTTTCTCGAGTTGCGGCCGGAACCTGGGGTATATTCTCGAGTTACGACGGGGAGGGCCCTTCCAGATACGTGTTTGTTCAGGGACGTCAGCACTACTGCCTAGGTGCGAGGGACACCTCGGGATTCTCCTCGAGTCTTTGCATGGCAAATGGGACGCGTCTCCACGTGAGGCGGGAGACCCAGGGTCCCTTTCCACGTGCCACAGGGATCCTGGGAATCCGATGCATTTTCAAGAGGAGTCAGGCATCGTCTCCTTTGGAAGCATTGATCTCCGTGGACCTCTCGAGTTTTCAAAGGATGTGAGGCCTCTGGTTGCGATGAGGGGGAGAACTAGGTCTTTCTCTGTGGTCTCCACTGGGGATTGAGACATCCCTTCGTCTTGGGAGATGCAAGACGAGCCTGCATTCAATTCACTGCAGGGATATCCGGCCTTACTTCGAGTCAGAGCATCTCGGTGTCCATTCCACTTGAGGCCACAAACTCAGGGTCCCTCTCACATACCTGTAGCTGAAAGAAGCCTCCTCTTGAGGTGCTTGTGGAAAGTTGGTACTCCTCTTGAGTGGAAGCCAGGGACTAAGCACTCATCTCGAGTTGATTTGGGTCCACGGAGCCCTATTGTGTTTCTCCAGTGACCTCAGGATCCCTCTAGACTTGACACAGTCGTCTTGCTTTTTCTCTGGAGTGCCATCAAGGAAATCAAGCCTCCTTTCATGTTTGATGTGGAACACGGAATTGCTCTGCACAGAATGCATGGGAATCGGGCCTCATCTCGCGGCGATGGGGAAGTGTCATTGTTTTTCTCGAGTTGCGGACGTAACCTGGGGTATATTCTCGAGTTACGACAGGGAGGGCCCTTCCGGACACGTGTTTGTTCAGCGACGTCAGGACTCCTGCCTAGGTGGGATGGACACCTCGGGATTCTCCTCGAGTCTTGGCATGGCAATTGGGACGCGTCTCCCCATGAGGCTGGATACCCAGGGTCCCTTTCCAAGTGCCACAGGGATCCTGGGACTCATATCCATTTTCAAGAGGAGTCAGGCATCGTCTCCTATGGAAGCATTGATCTCCGCGGACCTCTCGAGTTTTCAAAGGATGTGAGGCCTCCGGTCGCGATGACGTGGAGAACTAGGTCTTTCTCTGTGGTCTCCACAGGGGATTCAGTCATCCCTTCGTCTTGGGAGATGCAAGACGAGCCTGCATTCAATTCACTGCAGGGATATCCGGCCTTACTTCGAGTCAGAGCATCTCGGTGTCCATTCCACTTGAGGCCACAAACTCAGGGTCCCTCTCACATACCTGTAGCTGAGAGAAGCCTCCTCTTGAGATGCTTGTGGAAAGTTGGTATTCGTCCTGAGTCGAAACCAGGGACTAAGCTCTCATCTCGAGTTGATTTGGGGTCCACGGAGCCCTTTTCTTTTGCTAGAGTGACCTCAGGATCCCTCTAGACTTGACACAGTGATCTTGGGTTTTCTCTGGAGTGCCATCAAGGAAATCAAGGCTCCGTTCACGTTTGATGTGGAACTCGGAATTGCTCTGCACGCAGTGCAGGGGAATCGGGCCTCATCTCGCGGCAAGTGGGAAGTCTCATGGTTTTTCTCGAGTTGCGACCGGAACCCGGGGTATATTTTCGAGTTACGACGGGGAGGTCCCTTCCAGACACGTGTTTGTTCATTGACGTCAGGACTTCAGCCTAGGTGCGAGGGACACCTCGGGTTTCTCCTCGAGTCTTGGCATGGCAATTGGGACGTGTGTCCACGTGAGGCGCGAGACCCAGGGTCCCTTTCCACGTGCCACAGGAATCCTGGGACTCCTATCTACTTTCAAGAGGAGTCATGCATCGTCTCCTTTGGAAGCATTGATCTCCGCGGACCTCTCGAGTTTTCAAAGGATGTGAGGCCTCCGGTCGGGATGAGGCGGAGAACTCCGTCTTTCTCTGTGGTCTCCACTGGGGATTCAGACATCCCTTCGTCTTGGGAGATTCAAGACGAGCCGGCATTCAATTCACTGCAGGGATATCCGGCCTTACTTCGAGTCAGAGCATCTCGGTGTCCATTCCACTTGAGGTCACAAACTCAGGGTCCCTCTCTGATACCTGTAGCTGAGAGAAGCCTCCTCTTGAGGTGCTTGTGGAAAGTTGGTATTCCTCTTAAGTCGAAGCCAGGGACTAAGGTCTCATCTCGAGTTGATTTGGGGTCCACGGAGCCCTTTCGTGTTGCTACAGTGACCTCAGGATCCCTCTAGACTTGAGACAGTGATCTTGGGTTTTCTCTGGAGTGCCATCAAGGAAATCAAGGCTCCTTTCACGTTTGATGTGGAACACGAAATTGCTCTGCACGCAGTGCAGGGGAATCGGGCCTCATCTGGCGCCGAGGGGGATGTCTCATGGTTTTTCTCGAGTCGCGGCCGGACCCTGGGTTATATTCTCGAGTTATGACGGGGAGGGCCCTTCCAGACACGTGTTTGTTCAGCGACGTCAGGACTCCTGCCTAGGTGCGAGGGATACCTCGGGATTCTCCTCGAGTCTTTGCATGGCAATTGGGACGCGTCTCCACGTGAGGCGGGAGACCCAGGGTCCCTTTCCACGTGCCACAGGGATCCTGGGAATCCGATCCATTTTCAAGGGGAGTCAGGCATCGTCCCCTTTGGAAGCATTGATCTCCGTGGACCTCTCGAGTTTTCAAACGATGTGAGGCCTCCGGTTGCGATGAGGAGGAGAACTAGGTCTTTCTCTGTGGTCTCCACAGGGGATTCAGACATACCTTTGTCTTGGGAGATTCAAGACGAGCCTGCACTCAATTTACTGCAGGGATATCCGGCCTTACTTCGAGTCAGAGCATCTCGGTGTCGATTCCACCTGAGGCGACAAACTCAGGGTCCCTCTCACATACATGTAGCTGAGAGAAGCCTCCTCTTGAGGTGCTTGTGGAAAGTTGGTATTCCTCTTGAGTCGAAGCCAGGGACTAAGCTCTCATCTCGAGTTGATTTGGGGTCCACGTGACCCTATTGTGTTTCTCCAGTGACCTCAGGATCCCTCTAGACATGAGACAGTGATCTTGGGTTTCCTCTGGAGTGCCATCAAGGAAATCAAGGCTCCTTTCACGTTTGATGTGGAACACGGAATTGCTCTACACGCAGTGCATGGGAATCGGGCCTTATCTCGCGGCGAGGGGGAATTCTCATGGTTTTTCTCCAGTTGCGGCCGGAACCTGGGGTATATTCTCCAGTTACGATGGGGAGGGCCCTTCAGGACGCGTGTTTTTTCAGCGACGTCAGGACTCCTGCCTATGTGCGAGGGACTCCTCGGGATTCTTCTCGAGTCTTGGCATGGCAATTGGGACGCGTCTCCCCTTGAGGCTGGAGACCCAGGGTCCGTTTCCACGTGCCACAGGGATCCTGGGACTCCTATCCATTTTCAAGAGGAGTCAGGCATCGTCTCCTTTGGAAGCATTGATCTCAGCGGACCTCTCGAGTTTTCAAAGGATGTCAGGCCTCCAGTCCCGACGAGGCGGAGAACTAGGTCTTTCTCTGTGGTCTCCACAGGGGTTCAGACATCCCTTCGTATTGGGAGATGCAAGATGAACCTGCATTCAATTCACTGCAGGGATATCTGGCCTTACTTCGAATCAGAGCATTTCGGTGTCCTTTTCAGTTGAGGCCACAAACTCAGGGTCCCTCTCACATACCTGTAGCTGAGAGAAGCCTCCTCTTGAGGTGCTTGTGGAAAGTTGGTATTCCTCTTGAGTCGAAGCCAGGGACTAAGCTCTCATCTCGAGTTGATTTGGGGTCCACGGAGCCCTTTCGCATTTCTACAGTGACCTCAGGATCCCTCTAGACTTGAGACAGTGATCTTGGGTTTTCTCTGGAGTGCCATCAAGGAAATCAAGGCTCCTTTCACGTTTGATGTGGAACACGCATTTGCTCTGCATGCAGTGAAGGGGTTCCGGGCCTCATCTCGCGGCGAGGGGGAAGTCTCATGGTTTTTCTCGAGTTGCGGCCGGAACCTGGGGTATATTCTCGAGTTACGACGGGGAGGGCCCTTCCAGACACGTGTTTGTTCAGGGACGTCAGCACTACTGCCTAGGTGCGAGGGACACCTCGGGATTCTCCTCGAGTCTTTGCATGGCAATTGGGACGCGTCTCCACGTGAGGCGGGAGACCCAGGGTCCCTTTCCACGTGCCACAGGGATCCTGGGAATCCGATGCATTTTCAAGAGGAGTCAGGCATCGTCTCCTTTGGAAGCATTGATCTCCGTGGACCTCTCGAGTTTTCAAAGGATGTGAGGCCTCTGGTTGCGATGAGGGGGAGAACTAGGTCTTTCTCTGTGGTCTCCACTGGGGATTGAGACATCCCTTCGTCTTGGGAGATGCAAGACGAGCCTGCATTCAATTCACTGCAGGGATATCCGGCCTTACTTCGAGTCAGAGCATCTCGGTGTCCATTCCACTTGAGGCCACAAACTCAGGGTCCCTCTCACATACCTGTAGCTGAAAGAAGCCTCCTCTTGAGGTGCTTGTGGAAAGTTGGTACTCCTCTTGAATGGGAGCCAGGGACTAAGCACTCATCTCGAGTTGATTTGGGTCCACGGAGCCCTATTGTGTTTCTCCAGTGACCTCAGGATCCCTCTAGACTTGACACAGTGGTCTTGCTTTTTCTATGGAGTGCCATCAAGGAAATCAAGCCTCCTTTCATGTTTGATGTGGAACACGGAATTGCTCTGCACAGAATGCAGGGGAATCGGGCCTCATCTCGCGGCGAGGGGGAAGTCGCATGGTTTTTCTCGAGTTGCGGCCGGAACCTGGGGTATATTCTTGAGTTACGACGGGGAGGGCCCTTCCGGACACGTGTTTGTTCAGCGACGTCAGGACTCCTGCCTAGGTGCGAGGGACACCTCGGGATTCTCCTCGAGTCTTGGCATGGTAATTGGGACGCGTCTCCCCGTGAGGCTGGATACCCAGGGTCCCTTTCCGTGTGCCACAGGGATCCTGGGTCTCGTATCCATTTTAAGAGGAGTCAAGCATCTTCTCCTTTGGAAGAATTGATCTCCGCAGACCTCTCGAGTTTTCAAAGGAAGTGAGGACTCCGGTCGCGATGAGGCGGAGAACTAGGTCTTTCTCTGTGGTCTCCACAGGGGATTCAGACATCCCTTCGTCTTGGGAGATGCAAGAGGAGCCTGCATTCAATTCACTGCAGGTATATACGGCCTTACTACGAGTCAGAGCATCTCGGTGTCCATTCCACTTGAGGTCACAAACTCAGGGTCCCTCTCACATACCTGTAGCTGAGAGAAGCCTCCTCTTGAGGGGCTTGTGGAAACTTGGTATTCCTCTTGAGTCGAAGCAAGGGACTAAGCGCTCATCTCGAGTTGATTTGGGTCTACGGAGCCCTTTCTTGTTGTTACAGTGACCTCAGGATCCCTCTAGACTTGAGACAGTGATCTTGGGTTTTCTCTGGAGTGCCATCAAGGAAATCAAGGCTCCTTTCACGTTTGATGTGGAACACGCAATTGCTCTGCACGCAGTGAATGGGATCCGGGCCTCATCTCGCGGCGAGGGGGAAGTCTCATGGTTTTTCTCGAGTTGCGGCCGGAACCTGGGGTATATTCTCGAGTTACGACAGGGAGGGCCCTTCCAGACCCGTGTTTGTTCAGGGACGTCAGCACTACTCCCTAGGTGCGAGGGACACCTCGGGATTCTCCTCGAGTCTTTGCATGGCAATTGGGACTCGTCTCCACGTGAGGCGGGAGACCCAGGGTCCCTTTCCACGTGCCACTGGGATCATGGGACACCTATCCATTTTCAAGAGGAGTCAGGCATCGTCTCCTTTGGAAGCATTGATCTCCACGGACCTCTCGAGTTTTCAAAGAATGTGAGGCCTCCGGACGCGATGAGGCGGAGAACTAGGTCTTTCTTGTGGTCTTCACAGGGGATTCAGACATCCCTTCTTCTTGGGAGATGCAAGACGAGCCTGCATTCAATTCACTGCAGGGATATCCGGCCTTACTTCGAGTCAGAGCATCTCGGTGTCCATTCCACTTGGGGCCACAAATTCAGGGTCCCTCTCACATACCTGTAGTTGAGAGAAGCCACCTCTTGAGGTGCTTGTGGAAAGTTGGTATTTCTCGTGAGTCGAAGCCAGGGACTAAGCTCTCATCTCGAGTTGATTTGGGGTCCACGGAGCCCTTTCGTGTTGCTCCAGCGACCTCAGGATCCCTCTAGACTTGAGACAGTGATCTTGGGTTTTCTCTGGAGTGCCATCAAGGAAATCAAGGCTCCTTTCACGTTTGATGTGGAACACGGAATTGCTCTGCACACAGTGCAGGGGAATCGGGCCTCATCTCGCGGCGAGTGGGAAGTCTCATGGTTTTTCTCGAGTTGCGGCCGGAACCTGGGGTATATTCTCGAGTTACGACGGGGAGGTCCCTTCCAGACACGTGTTTGTTCAGCGACGTCAGGACTCCTGCCTAGGTGCGAGGGACACCTCGGGAATCTCCTCGAGTCTTGGCATGGCAATTGGGATGCGTCTTCACGTGATGCGGGAGACCCAGGGTCCCTTTCCACGTGCCACAGGGATCCTGGGACTCCTATCCATTTGCAAGAGGAGTCAGGCATCGTCTCCTTTGGAAGCATTGATCTCCGCGGACCTCTCGAGTTTTCCAAGGATGTGAGGCCTCCGGTCGCGATGAGGCGGAGAACTAGGTCTTTCTCTCTGGTCTCCACAGGGGATGCAGCCATCCCTTCGTCTTGGAGATGCAAGACGAGCCTGCATTCAATTCACTGCAGGGATATCCGGCCTTACTTCGAGTCAGAGCATCTCGCTGTTCATTCCACTTGAGGCCACAAACTCAGTGTCCCACTCACATACCTGTAGCTGAGAGAAGCCTCCTCTTGAGGTGCTTGTGGAAAGTTGGTGTTCCTCTTGAGTCGAAGCCAGGGACTAAGCTCTCATCTCGAGTTGATTTGGGGTCCACGGAGCCCTTTCGTGTTGCTACAGTGACCTCAGGATCCCTCTAGACTTGAGACAGTGATCTTGGGTTTTCTCTGGAGTGCCATCAAGGAAATCAAGGCTCCTTTCACGTTTGATGTGGAACACGGAACTGCTCTGCACGCAGTGCAGGGGAATCGGGCCTCATCTCGCGGAGAGTGGGAAGTCTCATGGTTTTTCTCGAGTTGCGGCCGGGACCTGGGGTATATTCTCGAGTTACAACGGGGAGGGCCCTTCCAGACACGTGTTTGTTCAGCGATGTCAGGACTCCTGCCTAGGTGCGAGGGACACCTCGGGATTCTCGTCTGGTCTCGGCATGGCCATTGGGACGCGTCTCCACGTGAGGCGGGAGACCCAGTGTCCCTTTCGACGTGCCACCGGGATCCTGGGACTCCTATCCATTTTCAAGAGTAGTCAGGCATCGTCTAATTTGGAAACATTGATCTTCGTGGACCTCTCGAGTTTTCAAAGGATGTGAGGCCTCCGGTCGCGATGAGGCGGAGAACTAGGTCTATCTCTGTGGTCTCCACAGGGGATGCAGACATCCCTTCGTCTTGGGAGATGCAAGATGAGCCTGCATTCAATTCACTGCAGGGATATACGGCCTTACTTCGAGACAGAGCATCACGGTGTCCATTCCACTTGAGGCCACAAACTCAGGGTCCCTCTCACATACCTGTAGCTGAGAGAAGCCTCCTCTTGAGGTGCTTATGGAAACTTGGTATTCCTCTTGAGTCGAAGCCAGGGACTAAGCTCTCATTTCGAGTTGATTTGTGGTCCACGGAGCCCTTTCGTGTTGCTACAGTGACTTCAGGATCCCTCGAGACTTGAGACAGTGATCTTGGGTATTCTCTGGAGTGCCATCAAGGAAATCAAGGCTCCTTTCAGGTTTGATATGGAACACGGAATTGCTCTGCACCCAGCGCAGGGGAATCGGGCCTCATCTCGCGGCGAAGGGGAAGTCTCATTGTTTTTCTCGAGTTGCGGCAGGAACCTGACATATATTCTCGAGTTCGGACGGGGAGGGCCCTTTCAGACACGTGTTTGTTCAGCGACGTCATGACTCCTGCCTAGGTGGGAGGGACACCTCGGGATTCTCCTCGAGTCTTGGCATGGCAATTGGGACGCGTCTCCACGTGAGGCGGGAGACCCAGGGTCCCTTTCCACGTGCCACAGGGATCCTGGGAATCCTATCCATTTTCAAGAGGAGTCAGGCATCGTCTCCTTTGGAAGCATTGATTTCCGCGGACCTCTCGAATTTTCAAAGGATGTGAGGCTTTGGTCGCGATGAGCTGGAGAACTAGGTCTTTCTCTGTGGTCTCCACAGGGGATTCAGACATCCCTTCGTCTTGGGAGATGAAAGACGAGACTGCTTTCAATTCACTGCAGGGATGTCCGGCCTTACTTCGAGTCAGAGCATCTCGGTGTCCATTCCACTTGAGGCCACAAACTCAGGGTCCGTCTCACATACCTGTAGCTGAGAGAAGCTTCCTCTTGAAATGCTTGTGGAAAGTTGGTATTCCTCTTGAGTCGAAGCCAGGGACTAAGCTCTCATCTCGAGTTGATTTGGGTTGCACGGAGCACTTTCGTGTTGCTACAGTGTCCTCAGGATCCCTCTAGACTTGAGACAGTGATCTTGGGTTTTCTCTGGAGTGCCATCAAGGAAATCAAGGCTCCTTTCACGTTTGATGGGGAACACGGAATTGCTCTGCACGCAGTGCAGGGGAATCGGGCCTCATCTCGCGGCGAGTGGGAAGTCTCATGGTTTTTCTCGAGTTGCAGCCGGAACCTGGGGTATATTCTCGAGTTACGACGTGTAGGGCCCGTCCAGACACGTGTTGGTTCAGCGACGTCAAAACTCCTGCCTATGTGCGAGGGACACCTCAGAATTCTACTCGAGTCTTGGCATGGCAATTGCGACGCGTTTCCACGTGAGTCGGGAGACCCAGGGTCCCTTTCCACGTGCCACAGGGATCCTGGGACTCCTATCCATTTTCAAGAGGAGTCAGGCATCGTCTCCTTTGGAAGAATTGATCTCCGCGGACCTCTCGAGTTTTCAAAGGATGTGAGGCCTCCGGTCGCGATGAGGCGGAGAACTAGGTCTTTCTCTGTGGTCTCCACAGGGGATTGTGACATCCCTTCGTCTTGGCAGATGCAAGAGGAGCCTGCATTCAATTCACTGCAGGGATATCCGACCTTACTTCGAGTCAGAGAATCTCGGTGTCCATTCCACTTTAGGCCACAAACTCAGGGTCCCTCTCACATACCTGCAGCTGAGAGATGCCTCTTCTTGAGGTGCTTGTGGAAAGTTGGTATTCCTCTTGAGTCGAAGCCAGGGACTAAGCTCTCATCTCGAGTTGATTTGGTGTCCACGGAGCCCTTTTGTGTTGCTCCAGTGACCTCAGGATCCCTCTAGACTTGAGACAGTGATCTTGGGTATTCCCTGGAGTGCCATTAAGGAAATCAAGGCTCCTTTCACGTTTGATGTGGAACACGGAATTGCTCTGCACGCAGAGCAGGGGAATCGGGCCTCATCTCGCGGCGAGGGGGAAGTCTCATGGTTTTTCTCGAGTTGCGGCTGGAACCTGGGGTATATTCTCGAGTTACGATGGGGTGTGCCCTTCCAGACACGTGTTAGTTCAGCGAAGTCAGAACCAATGCCTAGGTTCGATGGACACCTCGGTATTCTCCTCGAGTCTTGGCATGGCAATTGGGACGCGTCTCCATGTGAGGCGGGAGACCCAGTGTCCATTTCCACGTGCCACAGGGATCCTGGGACTCCTATCCATTTTCAAGTGGAGTCAGGCATCGTCTCCTTTGGAAGCATTGATCTCCGCGGACCTCTCGAATTTTCAAAGGATGTGAGGCCTCTGGTCGAGGTGAGGCAGAGAACTAGTTCTTTCTCTGTGGTCTCCAGAGGGGTTTCAGAGATCCCTTCGTCTTGGGAGATGAAAGACAAGCCTGCTTTCAATTCACTGCAGGGATATGTGGCCTTACTTCGAGTCAGAACATCTCGGTGTCCATTCCACTTGAGGCCACAAACTCAGGATCCCTCTCACATACCTGTAGCTAAGAGAAGCCTCCTCTTGAGGTGCTGGTGGAAAGTTGGTATTCCTCGTGAGTCGAAGCCAGGGACTAAGCTCTCATCTCGAGTTGATTTGGGGTCCACGGAGCCCTTTCCAGTTGCTCCAGTGACCTCAGGATCCCTCTAGACTTGAGACAGCGATCTTGGGTTTTCTCTGGAGTGCCATCAAGCAAATCAAGGCTCCTTTCACGTTTGATGTGGAACACGGAATTGCTCTGCACGCAGTGCAGGGGAATCGGGACTCATCTCGCGGCGAGGGGGAAGTCTCATGGTTTTTCTCGAGTTGCGGCCGGAACCTGAGGTATATTATCGAGTTACGACGGGGATGGCCCTTCCAGACACGTGTTTGTTCAGCGACGTCAGGACTCCTTCCTAGGTGTGAGGGAAACCTCGGGATTCTCCTCGAGTCTTGGCATGGCAATTGGGACACGTCTCCAGGTGAGGTGGGAGACCCAGTGTCCCTTTCGATGTGCCACAGGTATCCTGGGACTCCTATCCATTTTCAAGAGGAGTCAGGCATCGTCTGCTTGGGAAGCATTGATCTCCGCGGACCTCTCGAGTTTTCAAAAGATGTGAGGCCTCTGGTCGCGAGGAGGCAGAGAACTAGGTCTTTCTCTGTGGTCTCCACAGGGGATTCAGACATCCCTTCGTCTTGGGAGATGCAAGACGAGCCTGCATTCAATTCACTGCAGGGATATCCGGCGTTACTTCGATTCAGAGCATCTCGGTGTCCTTTCCACTTGAGGCCACAAACTCAGGGTCCTTCTCACATACCTGTGGCTAAGAGAAGCCTCCTCTTGAGGTGCTTGTGGAAAGTTGGTATTCCTCTTGAGTCGAAGCCAGGGACTAAGCTCTCATCTCGAGTTGACTTGGGGTCCACGGAGGCCTTTCCTGTTGCTCCAGTGACCTCAGGATCCCTCTAGACTTGAGACAGTGATCTTGGGTTTTCTCTGGAGTGCCATCAAGGAAATCAAGGCTCCTTTCACGTTTGATGTGGAACACCGAATTGCTCTGCACGCAGTGCAGGGGAATCGGGCCTCATCTCGCGGCGAGGGGGAAGTCTCATGGTTTTTCTCGAGTTGCGGCCGGAAACTGGGATATATTCTCGTGTTAAGACGGGGAGGGCCCTTCCAGACACGTGTTTGTTCAGCGACGTCAGGACTCCTGCCTAGGTGCGAGGGACACCTCGGGATTCTCCTCGAGTCTTGGCATGGCAATTGGGACGCGTCTCCACGTGAGGCGGGAGACCCAGGGTCCCTTTCCACGTGCCACAGGGATCCTGGGACTCCTATCCATTTTCAAGAGGAGTCAGGCTTGGTCTCCTTTGGAAGCATAGATCTCTGCGGACCTCTCGAGTTTTCAAGGATGTGAGGCCTCCGGTCGCGATGAGGCGGTGATCTAGGTTTTTCTCTGTGGTCTCCACAGGGGATTCAGACATCCCTTCTTCTTGGCAGATGCAAGACGAGCCTGCATTCAATTCACTGCAGGGATATCCGGCCTTACTTCGAGTCAGAGCATCTCGGTGTCCATTCCACTTGAGGCCACAAACTCAGGGTCCCTCTCACATACCTGTAGCTGAGAGAAGCCTCCCCTTGAGGTGCTTGTGGAAAGTTGGTATTCCTCTTGAGTCGAAGCCAGGGACTAAGATCTCATCTCGAGTTGATTTGGGGTCCACGGAGCCCTTTCGTCTTGCTCCAGTGACCTCAGGATCCCTCTAGACTTGAGACAGTGATCTTGGGTTTTCTCTGGAGTACCAACAAGGAAATCAAGGCTCCTTTCACGTTTGATGTGGAACACGGAATTGCTCTGCACGCAGTGCAAGGGAATCGGGCCTCATCTCGCGGCGAGGGGGATGTCTCATGGTTTTTCTCAAGTTGCGGCCGGATCCTGGGGTATATTCTCGAGTTACGACGGGAAGGGCCCTTCCAGACACGTGTTTGTTCAGCGACGTCAGGACTCCTGCCTAGTTGCGAGGGACACCTCCTGATACTCCTCGAGTCTTGGCAAGGCAATAGGGACGTGTCTCCATGTGAGGCGGGAGACCCAGGCTCCCTTTCCACGTGCCACAGGGATCCTGGGACTCCTATCCATTTACAAGAGGAGTCAGGCATCGTCTCCTTGGAAGCATTGATCTAAGCGGATCTCTCGAGTTTTGAAATGATGTGAGGCCTCCGGTCGCGAAGAGGCAGAGAACTAGGTCTTTCTCTGTGGTCTCCACAGAGGATTCAGACATCCCTTCGTCTTGGCAGACGCAAGACGAGCCTGAATTCAATTCACTGCAGGGATATCCGGCCTTACTTCGAGTCAGAGCATCTCGATGTACATTCCACTTGAGGCCACAAACTCAGGGTCCCTCTCACATACATGTAGCTGAGAGAAGCCTCCTCTTGAGGGGCTTGTGGAAAGTTGGTATTCCTCTTGAGTCGAAGCCAGGGACTAAGCTCTCATCTCGAGTTGATTTGGGGTCCACGGAGCACTTTCGTCTTGCTCCAGTGACCTCAGGATCCCTCTAGACTTGAGACAGTGATCTTGGGTTTTCTCTGGAGTGCCATCAAGGAAATCAAGGCTCCTTTCACGTTTGATGTGGAACACGGAATTGCTCTGCACGCAGTGCAGGGGAATCGGGCCTCATATCGCGGTGAAGGGGAAATCTCATGGTTTTTCTCGAGTTGCGGCCGGAACCTGGGGTATATTCTCGAGTTACGACGGGGAGGGCCCTTCCAGACACGTGTTTGTTGAGCGACGTCAGGACTCCTGCCTATGTGCGAGGGACATCTCGGGATTCTCCTCGAGTCTTGGCATGGCAATTGGGACGCGTCTCCACGTGAGGCGGGAAACCCAGGTTCCCTTTCCACGTGCCACAGGGATCCTGGGAATCCGATGCATTTTCAAGAGGAGTCAGGCATCGTCTCCTTTGGAAGCATTGATCTCCATGGACCTCTCGAGTTTTCAAAGGATGTGAGGCCTCTGGTTGCGATGAGCGGGAGAACTAGGTCTTTCTCTGTGGTCTCCACAGGGGATTCAGACATCCCTTCGTCTTGGGAGATGCAAGACGAGCCTGCATTCATTTCACTGCAGGGATATCCGGCCTTACTTCGAGTCAGAGCATCTCGGTGTCCATTCCACTTGAGGCCACAAACTCAGGGTCCCTCTCACATACCTGTAGCTGAGAGAAGCCTCCTCTTGAGGTGCTTGTGGAAAGTTGGTACTCCTCTTGAGTGGAAGCCAGGGACTAAGCACTCATCTCGAGTTGATTTGGGTCCACGGAGCCCTATTGTGTTTCTCCAGTGACCTCAGGATCCCTCTAGACTTGACACAGTGGTCTTGCTTTTTCTCTGGAGTGCCATCAAGGAAATCAAGCCTCCTTTCATGTTTGATGTGGAACACGGAATTGCTCTGCACAGAATGCAGGGGAATCGGGCCTCATCTCGCGGCGAGGGGGAAGTCTCATGGTTTTTCTCGAGTTGCGGCCGGAACCTGGGGTATATTCTTGAGTTACGACGGGGAGGGCCCTTCAGGACACGTGTTTTTTCAGCGACGTCAGGACTCCTGCCTATGTGCGAGGGACTCCTCGGGATTCTTCTCGAGTCTTGGCATGGCAATTGGGACGCGTCTCCCCTTGAGGCGTGAGACCCAGGGTCCGTTTCCACGTGCCACAGGGATCCTGGGACTCCTATCCATTTTCAAGAGGAGTCAGGTATCATCTCCTTGGAAGCATTGATCTCCGCGGACCTCTCGAGTTTTCAAAGGATGTCAGGCCTCCGGTCCCGAAGAGGCGGAGAACTAGGTCTTTCTCTGTGGTCTCCACAGGGGTTCAGACATCCCTTCATATTGGGAGATGCAAGACGAGCCTGCATTCAATTCACTGCAGGGATATCTGGCCTTACTTCGAGTCAGAGCATTTCGGTGTCCATTCCACTTGAGGCCACAAACTCAGGGTCCCTCTCACATACCTGTAGCTGAGAGAAGCCTCCTCTTGAGGTGCTTGTGGAAAGTTGGTATTCCTCTTGAGTCGAAGCCAGGGACTAAGCTCACATCTCGAGTTGATTTGGGGTCCACGGAGCCCTTTCGCGTTTCTACAGTGACCTCAGGATCCCTCTAGACTTGAGACAGTGATCTTGCCTTTTCTCTGGAGTGCCATCAAGGAAATCAAGCCTCCTTTCATGTTTCATGTGGATCACGGAATTGCTCTGCACACAGTGCAGGGAAATCGGGCCTCATCTCGCGGCGAGGGGGAAGTCTCATGGTTTTGCTCGAGGTGCGGCTGGAACCTGGGGTATATTCTCGAGTTACGACGTGGAGGGCCCTTCCAGACACGTGTTTGTGCAGCGACGTCAGGACTCCTGCCTAGGTGCGAGGGACACCTCGGGATTCTCCTCGAGTCTTGCCATGGCAATTGGGACGCGTCTCCACGTGAGGCGGGAGACCCAGGGTCCCTTTCCACGTGCCACAGGGATCCTGGGACTCCTATCCATTTTCAAGAACAGTCAGGCATCGTCTGCTTTGGAAGCATTGATCTCCGTGGACCCCTCGAGTTTTCAAAGGATGTGAGGCCTCCGGTCGCGATGAGGCGGAGAACTAGGTCTTTCTCTGTGGTCTCCTCAGGAGATACAGACATCCCTTCGTTTTGGGAGATGCAAGACGAGCCTGCATTCAATTCACTGCAGGGATATCCGGCCTTACTTCGCGTCAGAGCATCTCGGTGTCCATTCCACTTGAGGCCACAAACTCAGGGTCCCTCTCACATACCTGTAGCTTAGAGAAGCCTCCGCTTGAGGTGCTTGTGGAACGTTGGTATTCCTCTTGAGTCGAAGCCAGGGACTAAGCTCTCATCTCGAGTTGATTTGGGGTCCACGGAGCCCTTTTGTGTTGCTCCAGTGACCTCAGGATCCCTCTAGACTTGAGACAGTGATCTTGGGTTTTCTCTGGAGTGCCATCAAGGAAATCAAGGCTCCTTTCACGTTTGATGTGGAACACGGAATTGCTCTGCACGCAGTGCAGGGGAATCGGGCCTCATCTCGCGGCCAGGGGGAAGTCTCATGGTTTATCTCGAGTTGCGGGCTGAACCTGGGGTATATTCTCGAGTTACGACGGGGAGGGCCCTTCCAGACACGAGTTTTTTCAGCGACGTCAGGACTCCTGCCTAGGTGCGAGGGACACCTCGGGATTCTCCTCGAGTCTTGGTATGGCAATTGGGACGCGTCTCCACGTGAGGCGGGAGACCCAGCGTCCCTTTCCACGTGCCACAGGGATCCTGGGACTCCTATCCATTTTCAAGAGGAGTCAGGCATCGTCTCCTTTGGAAGCATTGATCTCCGCAGACCTCTCGAGTTCTCAAAGGATGTGAGGCCTCCGGTCGCCCTGCGGCGCAGGACTAGGTCTTGCTCTGTGGTCTCCACAGGGGATTCAGACATCCCTTCGTCTTGGAAGATGCAAGACGAGCCTGCATTCAATTCACTGCAGGGATATCCGGCCTTAGTTGAGTCAGAGCATCTCGGTGTCCATTCCACTTGAGGCCAAAAACTCAGGGTCCCTCTCACATACCTGTAGCTGAGAGAAGCGTCCTCTTGAGGTGCTTGTGAAAAGTTGGTATTCCTCTTGAGTCGAAGCCAGGGACTAAGCTCTCATCTCGAGTTGATTTGGGGTCCACGGAGCCCTTTCGTGTTGCTCCAGTGACCTCAGGATCCCTCTAGACTTGAGACAGTGATCTTGGGTTTTCTCTGGAGTGCCATCAAGGAAATCAAGGCTCCTTTCACGTTTGATGTGGAACACGGAATTACTCTCCACGCAGTGCAGGGGAATGGGGCCTCATCTCGCGGCGAGGGGGAAGTCTCATGGTTTTTCTCGAGTTGCGGCCGGAACCTGTGGTATATTCTCGAGTTACGACGGGGAGGGCCCTTCCATACACGTGTTTGTTCAGCGACGTCAGGACTCCTGCCTAGGTGCGAGGGACAACTCGGGATTCTCCACGAGTATTGGCATGGCAATTGGGACGCATCTCCATGTGAGGCGGGAGACACAGGGTCCCTTTCCACGTGCCACAGGGATCCTGGGACTCCTATCCATTTTCAAGAGGAGTCAGGCATCGTCTCCTTTGGAAGCATTGATCTCCGCGGACCTCTCGAGTTTTCAAAGGATGTCAGGCCTCCGGTCCCGAAGAGGGGGAGAACTAGGTCTTTCTCTGTGGTCTCCACAGGGGTTCAGACATCCCTTCATATTGGGAGATGCAAGACGAGCCTGCATTCAATTCACTGCAGGGATATCTGGCCTTACTTCGAGTAGAGCATTTCGGTGTCCATTCCACTTGAGGCCACAAACTCAGGGTCCCTCTCACATACCTGTAGCTGAGAGAAGCCTCCTCTTGAGGTGCTTGTGGAAAGTTGGTATTCCTCTTGAGTCGAAGCCAGGGACTAAGCTCTCATCTCGAGTTGATTTGGGGTCCACGGAGCCCTTTCGCGTTTCTACAGTGACCTCAGGATCCCTCTAGACTTGAGACAGTGATCTTGCCTTTTCTCTGGAGGGCCATCAAGGAAATCAAGCCTCCTTTCATGTTTCATGTGGATCACGGAATTGCTCTGCACACAGTGCAGGGAAATCGGGCCTCATCTCGCGGCGAGGGGGAAGTCTCATGGTTTTGCTCGAGTTGCGGCTGGAACCTGGGGTATATTCTCGAGTTACGATGTGGAGGGCCCTTCCAGACATGTGTTTGTGCAGCGACGTCAGGACTCCTGCCTAGGTGCGAGGGACACCTCGGGATTCTCCTCGAGTCTTGGCATGGCAATTGGGACGCGTCTCCACGTGAGGCGGGAGACCCAGGGTCCCTTTCCACGTGCCACAGGGATCCTGGGACTCCTATCCATTTTCAAGAATAGTCAGGCATCGTCTGCTTTGGAAGCATTGATCTCCGTGGACCTCTCGAGTTTTCAAAGGATGTGAGGCCTCCGGTCGCGATGAGGCGGAGAACTAGGTCTTTCTCTGTGGTCTCCTCAGGAGATTCAGACATCCCTTCGTTTTGGGAGATGCAAGACGAGCCTGCATTCAATTCACTGCAGGGATATCCGGCCTCACTTTGAGTCAGAGCATCTCGGTGTCCATTCCACTTGAGGCCAAAAACTCAGGGTCCCTCTCACATACCTGTAGCTGAGAGAAGCGTCCTCTTGAGGTGCTTGTGAAAAGTTGGTATTCCTCTTGAGTCGAAGCCAGGGACTAAGCTCTCATCTCGAGTTGATTTGGGGTCCACGGAGCCCTTTCGTGTTGCTCCAGTGACCTCAGGATCCCTCTAGACTTGAGACAGTGATCTTGGTTTTTCTCTGGAGTGCCATCAAGGAAATCAAGGCTCCTTTCACGTTTGATGTGGAACACGGAATTACTCTCCACGCAGTGCAGGGGAATGGGGCCTCATCTCGCGGCGAGGGGGAAGTCTCATGGTTTTTCTCGAGTTGCGGCCGGAACCTGGGGTATATTCTCGAGTTACGACGGGGAGGGCCCTTCCAGACACGTGTTTGTCAGCGACGTCAGGACTCCTGCCTAGGTGCGAGGGACACCTCGGGATTCTCCTCGAGTCTTGGCATGGCAATTGGGACGTGTCTCCACGTGATGCGGGAGACCCAGGGTCCCTTTCCACGTGCCACAGGGATCCTGGGACTCCTATCCATTTTCAAGAGGAGTCAGGCTTCGTCTCCTTTGGAAGCATTGATCTCCGCGCACCTCTCGAGTTTTCAAAGGATGTGAGGGCTCCGGTCGCGTTGATTTGGACGACTAGGTCTTTCTCTGTGGTCTCTACAGGGGAATCAGACATCCCGTTGTCTTGGGAGATGCAAGACGAGCCTGCATTCCATTCACTGCAGGCATATACTGCCTTACTTCGAGTCAGAGCATCTCAGTGTCCATTCCACTTGAGGCCACAAACTCAGGGTCCCTCTCACATACCTGTAGCTGAGAGAAGCCTCCTCTTGAGGGGCTTGTGGAAACTTGGTATTCCTCTTGAGTCAAAGCAAGGGACTAAGCACTCATCTCGAGTTGATTTGGGTCTAGGGAGCCCTTTCGTGTTGTTACAGTGACCTCAGGATCCCTCTAGACTTGAGACAGTGATCTTGGGTTTTCTCTGGAGTGCCATCAAGGAAATCAAGGCTCCTTTCACGTTTGATGTGGAACACGCAATTTCTCTGCATGCAGTGAAGGGGTTCCGGGCCTCATCTCACGGCGAGGGGGAAGTCTCATGGTTTTTCTCGAGTTGCGGCCGGAACCTGGGGTATATTCTCGAGTTACGTCGGGGAGGGCCCTTCCAGACACGTGTTTGTTCAGGGACGTCAGCACTACTGCCTAGGTGCGAGGGACACCTCGGGATTCTCCTCGAGTCTTTGCATGGCAATTGGGACGCTTCTCCACGTGAGGCGGGAGACCCAGGTTCCCTTTCCACGTGCCACAGGGATCCTGGGAATCCGATGCATTTTCAAGAGGAGTCAGGCATCGTCTCCTTTGGAAGCATTAATCTCCATGGACCTCTCGAGTTTTCAAAGGATGTGAGGCCTCTGGTTGCGATGAGGGGGAGAACTAGGTCTTTCTCTGTGGTCTCCACAGGGGATTCAGACATCCCTTCGTCTTGGGAGATGCAAGACGAGCCTGCATTCAATTCACTGCAGGGATATCCGGCCTTACTTTGAGTCAGAGCATCTCGGTGTCCATTCCACTTGAGGCCACAAACTCAGGGTCCCTCTCACATACCTGTAGCTGAGAGAAGCCTCCTCTTGAGGTGCTTGTGGAAAGTTGGTATTCCTCTTGAGTCGAAGCCAGGGACTAAGCACTCATCTCGAGTTGATTTGGGTCCACGGAGCCCTATTGTGTTTCTCCAGTGACCTCAGGATCCCTCTAGACTTGACACAGTGGTCTTGCTTTTTCTCTGGAGTGCCATCAAGGAAATCAAGCCTCCTTTCATGTTTGATGTGGAACACGGAATTGCTCTGCACAGAATGCACGGGAATCGGGCCTCATCTCGCGGCGAGTGGGAAGTCTCATGGTTTTTCTCGAGTTGCGGCCGGAACCTGGGGTATATTCTCGAGTTACGACGGGGAGGGCCCTTCCAGACACGTGTTTGTTCAGCGACGTCAGGACTCCTGCCTAGGTGCGAGGGACACCTCGGGATTCTCCTCGAGTCTTGGCATGGTAATTGGGACGCGTCTCCCCGTGAGGCTGGATACCCAGGGTCCCTTTCCGTGTGCCACAGGGATCCTGGGTCTCGTATCCATTTTAAGAGGAGTCAAGCATCTTCTCCTTTGGAAGAATTGTTCTCCGCGGACCTCTCGAGTTTTCAAAGGATATGAGGCCTCCGGTCGCGATGAGGCGGAGAACTAGGTCTTTCTCTGTGGTCTCCACAGGGGATTCAGACATCCCTTCGTCTTGGGAGATGCAAGACGAGCCTGCATTCAATTCACTGCAGGTATATACGGCCTTACTACGAGTCAGAGCATCTCGGTGTCCATTCCACTTGAGGTCACAAACTCAGGGTCCCTCTCACATACCTCTAGCTGAGAGAAGCCTCCTCTTGAGGGGCTTGTGGAAACTTGGTATTCCTCTTGAGTCGAAGCAACGGACTAAGCGCTCATCTCGAGTTGATTTGGGTCTACGGAGCCCTTTCGTGTTGTTACAGTGACCTCAGGATCCCTCTAGACTTGAGACAGTGATCTTGGGTTTTCTCTGGAGTGCCATCAAGGAATTCAAGGCTCCATTCAAGTTTGATGTGGAACACGGAATTGCTCTGCACGCAGTGCAGGGGAATCGGGCCTCATCTCGCGGCGAGGGGGAAGTCTCATGGTTTTTCTCGAGTTGGGCCGGAATCTGGGGTATATTCTCGAGTTACGACGGTGAGGGCCCTTCAGGACGCGTGTTTTTTCAGCGAAGTCAGGACTCCTGCCTATGTGCGAGGGACTGCTCGGGATTCTTCTCGAGTCTTGGCATGGCAATTGGGATGCGTCTCCACGTGAGGCGGGAGACCCAGGGTCCGTTTCCACGTTCCACAGGGATCCTGGGACTCCTATCCATTTTCAAGAGGAGTCAGGCATCGTCTCCTTTGGAAGCATTGATCTCCGTGGACCTCTCGAGTTTTCAAAGGATGTGAGTCCTCCGGTCGCGATGAGGCAGAGAACTAGGTCTTTCTCTGTGGTCTCCACAGGGGTTCAGACATCCCTTCGTATTGGGAGAGGCAAGACGAGCCTGCATTCAATTCACTGCAGGGATATCCGGCCTTACTTCGAGTCAGAGCATCTCGGTGTCCATTCCACTTGAGGCCACAAACTCAGGGTCCCTCTCACATACCTGTAGCTGAGAGAAGCCTCCTCTTGAGGTGCTTGTGGAAAGATGGTATTCCTCTTGAGTGGAAGCCAGGGACTAAGCTCTCATCTCGAGTTGATTTGGGTCCACGGAGCCCTATTGTGTTTCTCCAGTGACCTCAGGATCCCTCTAGACTTGACACAGTGGTCTTGCTTTTTCTCTGGAGTGCCATCAAGGAAATCAAGCCTCCTTTCATGTTTGATGTGGAACACGGAATTGCTCTGCACAGAATGCAGGGGAATCGGGCCTCATCTCGCGGCGAGGGGGAAGTCTCATGGTTTTTCTCGAGTTGCGGCCGGAAACTGGGGTATATTCTTGAGTTCGACGGGGAGGGCCCTTCCGGACACGTGTTTGTTCAGCGACGTCAGGACTCCTGCCTAGGTGCGAGGGACACCTCGGGAATCTCCTCGAGTCTTGGCATGGCAATTGGGATGAGTCTAAACGTGAGTCGTGAGACCCAGGGTCCCTTTCCACGTGCCACAGGGATCCTGGGACTCCTATCCATTTTCAAGAGGAGTCAGGCATCGTCTCCTTTGGAAGCATTGATCTCCGCGGACCTCTCGAGTTCTCAAAGGATGTCAGGCCTCCGGTCGTGTTGAGGCGGAGGACTAGGTCTTTCTCTGTGGTCTCCACAGGGGATTCAGACATCCCTTCGACTTGGGAGATGCAAGACGAGCCTGCATTCAATTCACTGCAGGGATATCCGGCCTTACTTCGAGTCACAGCATCTCGGTGTCCATTCCACTTGAGGCCACAAACTCAGGGTCCCTCTCACATACATGTAGCTGAGAGAAGCCTCTTCTTGAGGTGCTTGTGGAAAGTTGGTATTCCTCTTGAGTCGAAGCCAGGGACTAAGCTCTCATCTCGAGTTGATTTGGGTTCCACGGAGCCCTTTCCTGTTGCTCCAGTGACCTCAGGATTGCTCTAGACTTGAGACAGTGATCTTGGGTTTTCTCTGGAGTGCCATCAAGGAAATCAAGGCTCCTTTCACGTTTGATGTGGAACACGGATTTGCTCTGCATGCAGTGCAGGGGAATCGGGCCTCATCTCACGGCGAGGGGGAAGTCTCATGGTTTTTCTCGAGTTGCGGCCGGATCCTGGGGTGTATTCTTGAGTTACGACCGGGAGGGCCCTTCCAGACACGTGTTTGTTCAGCGACGTCAGGACTCCTGCCTAGGTGCGAGGGACACCTCGGGATTCTCCTCGAGTCTTGGCATGGCAATTGGGACGCGTCTCAACGTGAGGCGGGAGACCCAGGGTCCCTTTCCACATGCCACAGGGATCCTGGGACTCCTATCCATTTTCAAGAGGAGTCAGGCATCGTCTCCTTTGGAAACATTGATCTCCGCGGACCTCTCGAGTATTCAAAGGATGTGAGGCCTCCGATCGCGATGAAACGGAGGACTAGGTCTTTCTCTGTGTTCTCCACAGGGGTTTCAGACATCCCTTCGTCTTGGGAGATGCAAGACGAGCCTGCATTCATTCACTGCAGGGATATCCGGCCTTACTTCGAGTCAGAGCATCTCGGTGTCCATTCCACTTGAGGCCACAAACTCAGGGTCCCTCTCACATACCTGTAGCTGAGAGAAGCCTCCTCTTGAGGTGCTTGTGGAAAGTTGGTATTCTTCTTGAGTCGAAGCCAGGGACTAAGATCTCATCTCGAGTTGATTTGGGGTCGACGGAGCCCTTTCGTGCTGCTCCAGTGACGTCAGGATCCCTCTAGACTTGAGGCAGTGATCTTGGGTTTTCTCTGGAATGCCATCAAGTAAATCAAGGCTCCTTTCACGTTTGATGTGGAACTCGGATTGCTCTGCATGCAGTGCAGGGGAATCGGGCCTCATCTCGCGGCGAGGGGGAAGTCTCATGGTTTTTCTCGAGTTGCGGCCGGAACCTGGGGTATATTCTCGAGTTACGATGCGGAGGGCCCTTCCTGACACGTGTTTGTTCAGCGATGTCAGGACTCCTGCCTAGGTGAGAGGGACACCTCGGGATTCTCCTCGAGTCTTGGCATGGCAATTGGGACGCGTCTCCACGTGAGGCGGGAGACCCAGGGTCCCTTTCCACATGCCACAGTGATCCTGGGACTCCTATCCATTTTCAAGAGGAGTCAGGCATCGTCTCCTTTGGAAGCATTGATCTCCGCGGACCTCTCGATTATTCAAAGGATCTGAGGCCTCTGGTCGCGATGAAGCGGAGGACTAGGTCTTTCTCTGTGTTCTCCACAGGGGTTTCAGACATCCCTTTGTCTTGGGAGATGCAAGATGAGCCTGCATTCAATTCACTGCAGGGATATCCGGCCTTACTTTGAGTCAGAGCATCTCGGTGTCCATTCCACTTGAGGCCACAAACTCAGGGTCCCTCTCACATACCTGTAGCTGAGAGAAGCCTCCTCTTGAGGTGCTTGTGGAAAGTTGGTATTCCTCTTGAGTCGAAGCCAGGGACTAATCTCTCATCTAGAGTTGATTTGGGGTCCACGGAGCCCCTTCGTGTTGCTCCAGTGACCTCAGGATCCCTCTAGACTTGAGACAGTGATCTTGGGTTTTCTCTGGAGTGCCATCAAGGAAATCAATGCTCCTTTCACGTTTGATGGGGAACACGGAATTGCTCTGCACGCAGTGCAGGGGAATCGGGTCTCATCTCGGGGCGAGAGGGAAGTCTCATGGATTTTCTCGAGTTGCGTCCGGAACCTGGGGTATATTCTCGAGTTACGACGGGGAGGGCCCTTCCAGACACGTGTTTGTTCAGCGACGTCAGGACTCCTGCCTAGGTGCGAGGGACACCTCGGGATTCTCCTCGAGTCTTGGCATGGCAATTGGGACGCGTCTCCACGTGAGGCGGGAGACCCAGGGTCCTTTTCCACGTGCCACAGGGATCCTGGGACTCCTATCCATTTTCAAGAGGAGTCAGGCATCGTCTCCTTTGGAAGCATTGATCTCCGCGGACCTCTCGAGTTTTCAAAGGATATGAGGCCTCCGGTCGCAATGAGGCGGAGAACTAGGTCTTTCTCTGTGGTCTCCACAGGGGATTCAGACATCCCTTTATCTTGGGAGATGCAAGACGAGCCTGCATTCAATTCACTGCAGGGATATCCGGCCTTACTTCGAGTCAGAGCCTCTCGGTGTCCATTCCACTTGAGACCACAAACTCAGGGTCCCTCTCACATACCTGTAGCTGAGAGAAGCCTCCTCTTGAGGTGCTTGTGGAAAGTTGGTATTCCTCTTGACTCGAAGCCAGTGAATAAGCTCTCATCTCGAGTTGATTTGGGGTCCACAGAGCCCTTTCGTGTTGGTACAGTGACCTCAGGATCCCTCTAGACTTGAGACAGTGATCTTGGGTTTTCTCTGGAGTGCCATCAAGGAAATCAAGGCTCCTTTCACGTTTGATGTGGAACACGGAATTGCTCTGCACGCAGTGCAGGGGAATCGGGCCTCATCTAGTGGCAAGGGGGATGTCTCATGGTTTTTCTCAAGTTGCGGCCGGAACCTGGGGGATATTCTCGAGTTACGACGGGGAGGGCCCTTCCAGACATGTGTTTGTTCAGCGACGTCAAGACACCTGCCTAGGTGCGAGGGACACCTCGGGATTCTCCTCGAGTCTTGGCATGGCAATTTGGACGCGTCTCCACGTGAGGCGGGAGACCCAGGGTCCCTTTCCACGTGCCACAGGGATCCTGGGACTCCTATCCATTTTCAACAAGAGTCAGGCATTGTCTCCTTTGGAAGCGTTGATCTCCGTGGACCTCTCGAGTTTTCAAAGGATGTGAGGCCTCCGGTCGCGTTGAGGCGGAGGACTAGGTCTTTCTCTGTGGTCTCCACATGGGATTCAGACAACCCTTCGTCTTGGGAGATACAAGACGAGCCTGCATTCAATTCACTGCAGGGATATCCAGCCTTACTTCGAGTCACAGCATCTCGGTGTCCATTCCACTTGAGGCCACACATTCAGGGTCCCTCTCACATACCTGTAGCTGAGAGAAGCCTCCTCTTGAGGTGCTTGTGGAAAGTTGGTATTCCTCTTGAGTCGAATCCAGGGAGTAAGCTCTCATCTCGAGTTGATTTGGGGTCCACCCAGACCTTTGGTGTTGCTCCAGTGATCTCAGGATCCCTCTAGACTTGAGACAGTGATCTTGGGTTTTCTCTGGAGTGCCACCAAGGAAATCAAGGCTCCTTTAACGTTTGATGTGGAACACGGAATTGCTCTGCACGCAGTGCAGGGGAATCGGGCCTCATCTCGCGGCGAGGGGGAAGTCTCATGGTTTTTCTCGAGTTGCGGCCGGAACCTGGGGTATATTCTCGAGTTACGACGGTTAGAGCCCTTCCAGACACGTGTTTGTTCAGCGACGTCAGGACTCCTGCCTAGGTGCGAGGGACACCTCGGGATTCTCCTCGAGTCTTGGCATGGCAATTGGGACGCAACTCCACGTGAGGCGGAAGACCCAGTGTCCCTTTCCACGTGCCACAGGGATCCTGGGACTCCTATCCATTTTCAAGAGGAGTCAGGCATCGTCTCCTTTGGAAGCATTGATCTCCGCGGACCTCTCGAGTTTTCAAAGGATATGAGGCCTCCGGTCGCGATGAGGCGGAGAACTAGGTCTTTCTCTGTGGTCTCCACAGGGGATTCAGACATCCCTTCGTCTTGGGAGATGCAAGGCGAGCCTGCATTCAATTCACTGCAGGGATATCCGGCCTTACTTCGAGTCAGAGCATCTCCGTGTCCATTCCACTTGAGGCCACAAACTCAGGGTCCCTCTCACATACTTGTAGCTGAGAGAAGCCTCCTCTTGAGGTGCTTGTGGAAAGTTGGTATGACTCTTGAGTCGAAGCCAGGGACTAAGCTCTCATCTCGAGTTGATTTGGGGTCCACGGAGCCCTTTCCTGTTGCTCCAGTGACCTCAGGATCCCTCAAGAATTGAGACAGTGATCTTGGGTTTTCTCTGGAGTGCCATCAAGGAAATCAAGGCTCCTTTCACCTTTGATGTGGAACACGGAATTGCTCTGCACGCTGTGCAGGGGAATCGGGCCACATCTCGCGGCGACGGGGAAGTCTCATGGTTTTTCTCAAGTTGCGGCCGGAACCTGGGGTATATTCTCGAGTTACGACGGGGAAAGCCCTTCCAGACACGTGTTTGTTCAGCGACGTCAGGACTCCTGCCTAGGTGCGAGGGAAAACTCGGGATTTTCCTCGAGTCTTGGCATGGCAATTGGGACGCGTCTCCACGTGAGGCGGGAGACCCAGGTTCCCTTTCCACGGGCCACAGGGATCCTGGGACTCCTATCTATTTTCAAGAGGCGCCAGGCATTGTCTCCTTTGGAAGCATTGATCTCCGCGGACCTCTCGAGTTTTCAAAGGATGTCAGGCCTCCGGTCGCGTTGAGGCGGAGGACTAGGTCTTTCTCTGTGGTCTCCACAGGGGATTCAGACAACCCTTCGTCTTGGGAGATGGAAGACGAGCCTGCATTCAATTCACTGCAGGGATTTCCGGCCTTACTTTCAGTCAGAGCATCTCGGTGTCCATTCCACTTGAGGCCACAAACTCAGGGTCCCTCTCACCTACCTGTAGCTGAGAGAAGCCTCCTCTTGAGGTGCTTGTGGAAAGTTGGTATTCCTCTTGAGTCGAAGCCAGGGACTAAGCTCTCATCTCGAGTTGATTTGGGGTCCACGGAGCCCTTTCCTGTTGCTCCAGTGACCTCAGGATCCCTCTAGAATAGAGACAGTGATCTTGGGTTTTCTCTGGAGTGCCATCAAGGAAATCAAGGCTCCTTTCACGTTTGATGTGGAACACGGAATTGCTCTGCATGCAGTGCAGGGGAATCGGGCCTCATCTCGCGGCGAGGGGGAAGTCTCATGGTTATTCTCGAGTTGCGGCCGGAACCTGGGATATATTCTCGAGTTACAACGGGGAGGGCCCTTCCAGACACGTGTTTGTTCAGCGACGTCAGGACTCGGGCCTAGGTGCGAGGGACACCTCGGGATTCTCCTCGAGTCTTGGCATGGCTATTGGGACGCGTCTCCACGTGAGGCGCGAGACCCAGGGTCCCTTTCCACGTGCCACAGGGATCCTGGGACTCCTATCCATTTTCAAGAGGAGTCAGGCATCGTCTCCTTTGGAAGCATTGATCTCCACGGACCTCTCGAGTTTTCAAAGGATGAGAGGCCTCAGGTCGCGAAGAGGCGGAGAACTAGGTCTTTCTCTGTGGTCTCCACAGGGGATTCAGACATCCCTTCGTCTTGGGAGATGCAAGACGAGCCTGCATTCAATTCACTGCAGGGATATCCGGCCTTACTCCGAGTCAGAGCATCTCGGTGTCCATTCCACTTGAGGCCACAAACTCAGGGTCCCTCTCACATACCTGTAGCTGAGAGAAGCCTCCTCTTGAGGTGCTTGTGGAAAGTTGGTATTCCTCTTGCGTCGAAGCCAGGGACTAAGCTCTCATCTCGAGTTGATTTGGTTTCCACGGAACCCTTTCGTGTTGCTCCAGTGACCTCAGGATCCCTCTAGACGTGAGACAGGGATATTGGGTTTTCTCTGGAGTGCCATCAAGGAA
Source organism: Dama dama (assembly GCF_033118175.1). Taxonomy (NCBI): domain Eukaryota; kingdom Metazoa; phylum Chordata; class Mammalia; order Artiodactyla; family Cervidae; genus Dama; species Dama dama. The sequence goes on from NC_083713.1 coordinate 992,528, forward strand.
ATCAAGGCTCCTTTCACGTTTGATGTGGAACACGGAATTGCTCTGCACGCAGTACAGGGGAATCGTGCCTCATCTCCTGTCGAGGTGGAAGTCTCATGGTTTTTCTCTATTTGCGGCCGGAACCAGGGGTATATTCTCGAGTTACGATGAGGAGGGCCCTTCCAGACACGTGTTTGTTCAGCGACGTCAGGACTCGGGCCTAGGTGCGAGGGACAACTCGGGATTCTCCTCGAGTCTTGGCATGACAATTGGGACTCGTCTCCACGTGTGGCGGGAGTCCCTGGGTCCCTTTCCACGTGCCACAGGGATCCTGGGACTCCTATCCATTTTCAAGAGGAGTCAGGCATCGGCTCCTTTGGAAGCATTGATCTCCGCGGACCTCTCGAGTTTTCAAAGGATGTGAGGCCTCTGCTCGTGATGAAGCAGAGAACTAGGTCTTTCTCTGTGGTCTCCACAGGGGATTCGGACATCCCTTCGTCTTGGGAGATCCAAGACGAGCCTGCATTCAATTCACTGTTGGGATATCCGGCCTTACTTTGAGTCAGAGCATGTCAGTGTCCATTCCACTTGAGGCCACAAATTCAGGGTCTCTCTCAGATACCTGTAGCTGAGAGAAGCCTCCTCTTGAGGTGCTTGTGGAAAGTTGGTATTCCTCTTTAGTCGAAGCCAGGGACTAAGCTCTCATCTCGAGTTAATTTGTGGTCCACGGATCCCTTTCTTGTTGCTACAGTGACCTCAGGATCCCTCTAGACTTGAGACAGTGATCTTGGGTTTTCTCTGAAGTGCCATCAAGAAAATCAAGGCTCCTTTCACGTTTGATGTGGAACACGGAATTGCTCTGCACACATTGCAGGGGAATCGGGACTCATCTCGCGGCGAGGGGGAAGTGTCATGGTTTTTCTCGAGTTGCGGCCGGAACCTGGGGTATATTCTCGAGTTACGACTGGGAGGGCAATTCCAGATATTTATTTGTTCAGCAACGTCAGGACTCCTGCCTAGGTGCGAGGGACACCTCGGGATTCTCCTCGAGTCTTGGCAATGCAATTGGGACGCGTCTCCACGTGAGGCGGGAGACCCAGGGTCCCTTTCCACATGCCACATGGATCCTGGGACTCCTATCCATTTTCAAGAGGAGTCAGGCATCGTCTCCTTTGGAAGCATTGATCTCCGCGGACCTCTCGAATTTTCAAAGGATGTGAGGCCTCCGGTCGTGATGAGGCGGAGAACTAGGTCTTTCTCTCTGGTCTCCACAGGGGATGCAGACATCCCTTCGTCTTGGGAGATGCAAGACAAGTCTGCATTCAATTAACTATTGGGATATCCGGCCTTACTTCGAGTCAGAGCATCTTGGTGTCCATTCCACGTGAGGCCACAAACTAAGGGTCCCTCTCACATACCTGTAGCTGAGAGAAGCCTCCTCTTGAGGTGCTTGTGGAAAGTTGGTATGCCTCTTGAGCGAAGCCAAGGACTAAGCTCTCATCTCGAGTTGATTTGGGGTCCAGGAGCCGTTTCGTGTTGCTATAGTGACCTCAGGATCCCTCTAGACTTGAGAGAGTAATCTTGGGTTTTCTCTGGAGTGTCATCAAGGAAATCAAGGCTCCTTTCACGTTTGATGTGGAACACGGAATTGCTCTGCACGCAGTGCAGGGGAATCGGGCTTCATCTAGCGGCAAGGGGGAAGTCTCCTGGTATTGCTCGAGTTGCGGCCGGAACCTGGGGTATATTCTCGAGTTACGACGGGGAGGGCCCTTCCAGACATGTGTTTGCTCAGCGACGTCAGGACTCCTGCCTAGGTGCGAGGGACACCTCGGGATTCTCCTCGAGTCTTGGCATGGCAATTGGGACGCGTCTCCACGTGAGGCGTGAGATCCAGGGTCCCTTTCCACGTGCGCAGGGATCCTGGGACTCCGATCCATTTGCAAGAGGAGTCAGGCATCGTCTCCTTTGGAAGCATTGATCTCCAAGGACCTCTCGAGTTTTCAAAGGATGTGAGGCCTCCGGTCGCGATGAGGCGGAGAACTAGGTCTTTCTCTGTGGTCTCCACAGGGGATTCAGACATCCCTTCGTCTTGGAGATGCAAGACGAGCCTGCATTCAATTCACTGCAGGGATATCCGGCCTTACTTCAATTCAGAGCATCTCGGTGTCCATTCCACTTGAGGCCACAAACTCAGGGTCCCTCTCACATACCTGTAGCTGAGAGAAGCCTCCTCTTGAGGTGCTTTTGGAAAGTTGGTATTCCTCTTGAGTCGAAGCCAGGGACTAAGCTCTCATCTCGAGTTGATTTGGGGTCCACGGAGCCCTTTCGTGTTGCTCCAGTGACCTCAGGATCCCTCTAGACTTGAGACAGTGATCTTGGGTTTTCTCGGGAGTGCCATCAAGGAAATCAAGGCTCCTTTCACGTTTGATGTGGAACACGGAATTGCTCTGCACGCAGTGCAGGGGAATCGGGCCTCATGTCGCGGCGAGGGGGAAGTCTCCTGGTTTTTCTCGAGTTGCGGCCGGAACCTGGGGTATATTCTCGAGTTACGACAGGGAGGGCCCTTCCAGACACGTGTTTGTTCAGCGACGTCAGGACTCCTGCCTAGGTGCGAGGGACACCTCGGGATTCTCCTCGAGTCTTGGCAATGCAATTGGGACGCGTCTCCACGTGAGGCGGGAGACCCAGTGTCCCTTTCCACATGCCACGTGGATCCTGGGACTCCGATCCATTTTCAAGAGGAGTCAGGCATCGTCTCCTTTGGAAGCATTGATCTCCGCGGACCTCTCGAATTTTCAAGGATGTGAGGCCTCCGGTCGCAATGAGGCGGAGAACTAGGTCTTTCTCTCTGGTCTCCACAGGGGATGCAGACATCCCTTCGTCTTGGGAGATGCAAGACAAGTCTGCATTCAATTAACTATTGGGATATCCGGCCTTACTTCGAGTCAGAGCATCTCGGTGTCCATTCCACTTGAGGCCACAAACTAAGGGTCCCTCTCACATACCTGTAGCTGAGAGAAGCCTCCCCTGAGGTGCTTGTGGAAAGTTCTATTCCTCTTGAGTCGAAGCCAGGGACTAACCTCTCATCTCGATGTGATTTGGGTCTGCACAGCCCTTTCGTGTTGCTACAGTGACCTCAGGATCCCTCTAGACTTGAGACAGTGATCTTTTGTTTTCTCTGGAGTGCCATCAAGGAAATCAAGGCTCTTTTCACGTTTAATGTGGGATACGGAATTGCTCTGCACGCAGTGTAGCGGAATCGGGACTCATCTCCTGGCGAGGGGGATGTCTCACGGTTTTTCTCTAATTGCGGCCGGAACCTGGGGTATATTCTCCAGTTACGTCGGGGAGGGCCCTTCCAGACACCTGTTTGTTCAGCGACGTCAGGACTCCTGCCTAGGTGCGAGGGACACCTCTGGATTCTCCTCGAGTCTTGGCATGGCAATTGGGAAGCGTCTCCACGTGAGGCGGGAGACCCAGTGTCCCTTTCCACGTGCCACAGGCATCTTGGGACTCCTATCCATTTTCAAGAGGAGTCAGGCATCGTCCCCTTTGGAAGCATTGATCTCCGGGGACCTCTCGAGTTTTCAAACGATGTGAGGCCTCCGGTCCCGATGAGGCGGAGAACTAGGTCTTTCTCTGTGGTCTCCACAGGGGATTCAGACATCCCTTCGTCTTGCGAGATTCAAGACGAGCCTGCTTTCAATTCACTGCAGGGATATTCGGCCTTACTTCGAGTCAGAGCATCTCGGTGTCCATTCCACCTGAGGCCACAAACTCAGGGTCCCTCTCACATACCAGTACCTGAGAGAAGCCTCCTCTTGAGGTGCTTGTGGAAAGTTGGTATTCCTCTTGAGTCGAAGCCAGGGACTAATCTCTCATCTCGAGTTGATTTGGCGTCCACGGAGCCCTTTCGTGTTGCTCCAGTGACCTCAGGATCCCTCTAGACTTGAGACAGTGATCTTGGGTTTTCTCTGGAGTGCCATCAAGGAAATCAAGGCTCCTTTCACGTTTGATGTGGAACACGGAATTGCTCTGCACGCAGTGCAGTGGAATCATGCCTCATCTAGCGGCGAGGGGGAAGTCTCATGGTTTTTCTCGAGTTGCGGCCAGAACCTGGGATATATTCTCGAGTTACGACGGGGAGGGCCCTTCCAGACACGTGTTTGTTCAGCGACATCCGGACTCCTGCCTAGGTGCGAGGGACACTTCGGGATTCTCCTCGAGTCTTGGCATGGCAATTGGGACACGTCTCCACGTGAGGCGGGAGACCCAGGGTCCCTTTCCACGTGCCACAGGGATCCTGGGAATACTATCCATTTTCAAGAGGAGTCAGGCATCGTCTCCTTTGGAAGCATTGATCTCCGCGGACCTCTCGAGTTTTCAAAGGATGTGAGGCCTCCGGTCCCGTTGAGGCGGAGGACTAGGTCTTTCTCTGTGGTCTCCACAGGGGATTCAGACATCCCTTCGTCTTGGGAGATGCAAGATGAGGCTGCAATCAATTCACTGCAGGGATATCCGGCCTTACTTCGAGTCAGAGCATCTCGGTGTCCATTCCACTTGAGGCCACAAAGTCAGGGTCCCTCTCACATACCTGTAGCTGAGAGAAGCCTCCTCTTGAGGGGCTTGTGGAAAGTTGGTATTCCTCTTGAGTCGAAGCCAGGAACTAAGCTCTCATCTCCAGTTGATTTGGGGTCCACGGAGCCCTTTCATGTTGCTCCAGTGACCTCAGGATCCCTCTAGACTTGAGACAGTGATCTTGGGTTTTCTCTGGAGTGTCATCAAGCAAATCAAGGCTCCTTTCACGTTTGATGTGGAACACGGTATTGCTCTGCACGCAGTGCAGTGGAATCGGGCCTCATCTCGCGGCGAGGGGGAAGTCTCATGGTTTTTCTCGAGTTGCGGCCGGAACCTGGGATATATTCTCGAGTTACGACGGGGAGGGCCCTTCCAGACACGTGTTTGTTCAGCGACGTCAGGACTCCTGCCTAGGTGCGAGGGACACCTCGGGATTCTCCTCGAGTCTTGGCATAGCAATTGGGACGCGTCTCCACGTGAGGCGGGAGACCCAGGGTCTCTTTCCACGTGCCAAAGGGATCCTGGGACTTCTATCCATTTGCAAGAGGAGTCAGGCATCGTCTCCTTTGGAAGCATTGATCTCCGCGGACCTCTCGAGTTTTCAAAGGATGTGAGGCCTCCGGTCGCGTTGAGGCGGAGGACTAGGTCTTTCTCTATGGTCTCCAAAGGGGATTCAGACATCCCTTCGTCTTGGGAGATGGAAGACAAGCCTGCATTTAATTCACTGCAGGGATATCCGGCCTTACTTCAAGTCAAAGTATCTCGGGGTCCATTCCACTTGAGGCGACAAACTCAGGGTCCCTCTCACATACCTGTAGCTGAGAGAAGCCTCCTCTTGAGGTGCTTGTGAAAAGTTGGTATTCCTCTTGAGTCGAAGCCAGGGACTAAGCTCTCATCTCGAGTAGATTTGGGGTCCACGGAAACCTTTCGTGTTGCTCCAGTGACCTCAGGATCCCTCTAGACTTGAGACAGTGATCTTGGGTTTTCTCTGGAGTGCCATCAAGGAAATCAAGGCTCCTTTCACGTTTGATGTGGAACACGGAATTGCTCTCCACGCAGTGCAGGGGAATCGGGCCTCATCTCGCGGCGAGGGGGAAGTCTCATGGTTTTTCTCGAGTTGCGGCCGGAACCTGGTGTATATTCTCGAGTTACGACGGGGAGGTTCCTTCCAGACACGTGTTTGTTCAGCGACGGCAGGACTCCTGCCTAGGTGCGAGGGACACCTCGGGATTCTCCTCGAGTCTTGGCATGGCAATTGGGACTCGTCTCCACGTGAGGCGGGAAACCCAGTGTCCCTTTCCACGTGCCACAGGGATCCTGGGACTCCTATCCATTTTCAAGAGGAGTCAGGCATCGACTCCTTTGGAAGCATTGATCTCCGCGAACCTCTCAAGTTTTCAAAGGATGTGAGGCCTACGGTAGCGATGAGGCGGAGGACTGGGTCTTTCTCGGTGTTCTCCACAGTGGATTCAGACATCCCTTCATCTTGGGAGATGGAAGACGAGCCTGCATTCAATTCACTGCAGGGATATCCGGCCTAACTTCAAGTCAGAGCATCTCGGTGTCCATTCCACTTGAGATCACAAACTCAGGGTCCCTCTCACATACCTGTAACTGAGAGAAAACTCCTCTTGAGATGCTTGTGGAAAGTTGGTATTCCTCTTGAGTCTAAGCCAGGGAATAAGCTCTCATCTCGACTTGATTTGGGGTCCACGGAGCCCTTTCGTGTTGCTCCAGTGACCTCAGGATCCCTCTAGACTTGAGACAGTGATCTTGGGTTTTCTCTGGAGTGCCATCAAGGAAATCAAGGCTCCTTTCACGTTTGATTTGGAACACGGAATTGCTCTGCATGCAGTGCAGGGCAATCGGGGCTCATCTCCCGGCGAGGGGGTAGGCTCATTGTTTTTCTCGAGTTGCGGCCGGAACCTGGGGTATATTCTCGAGTTACGACGGGGAGGGCCCTTCCAGACACGTGTTTGTTCAGCGACGTCAGGACTCCTGCCTAGGTGCGAGGACCCCTCGGGATTCTCCTGGAGTCTTGTCATGGCAATGGGCACGCGTCTCCACGTGAGGCGGGAGACTCAGGGTCCCTTTCCACGTGCCACAGGGATCCTGGGACTCCTATTCATTTTCAAGAGGAGTCAGGCGTCGTCTCCTTTGGAAGCATTGATCTCCGCGGACCTCCCGAGTTTTCAAAGGATGTGAGTATTCCGGTCGCAATGTGGCGAGAACTAGGTCTTTCTCTGTGGTCTCCACAGGGGATTCAGACATCCCTTTGTCTTGGGAGATGCAAGATGAGCCTGCATTCAATTCACTGCAGGGATATCTGGCCTTACTTCGAGTCAGCGCATATCGGTGTCCATTCCACTTGAGGCCACAAACTCAGGGTCCCTCTCACATACCTGTATCTGAGAGAAGCCTCCTCTTGAGGTGCTTATGGAAAGTTGTTATTCCTCTTGGGTCGAAGACAGGGACTAAGCTCTCATCTCGAGTTGATTTGGGGTCCACGGAGACCTTTCGTGTTGCTCCAGTGACCTCAGGATCCCTCTGGACTTGAGACAGTGATCTTGGGTTTTCTCTGGAGTGCCATCAAGGAAATCAAGGCTCCTTTCACGTTTGATGTGGAACACGGAATTGCTCTGCACGAAGTGCAGGGGAATCGGGCCTCATCTCGCGGCGAGGGGGAACTCTAATGGTTTTTCTCGAGTTGCGGCCGGAACCTGGGGTATATTCTCGAGTTACGACGGGGAGGGCCCTTCCAGACACGTGTTTGTTCAGCGACATCAGGACTCCTGCCTAGGTGCGAGGGACATCTCGGGATTCTCCTCGAGTCTTGGCATGGCAATTAGGACGCGTCTCCACGTGAGGCGGGAGACCCAGGGTCCCTTTGCACGAGCCACAGGGATCCTGGGACTCCTATCCATTTTCAAAAGGAGTCAGGCATCGACTCCTTTGGAAGCATTGATCTCCGCGGACCTCTCGAGTTTTCAAAGGATGTGAGGACTCCGGTCACGATGAGGCGGAGAACTCGGTCTTTCTCTGTGGTCTCCACAGGGGATTCAGACAACCCTTCGTCTTGGGAGATGCAAGACAAGCCTGCATTCAATTCACTGCAGGGATATCCGGCCTTACTTCGAGTCAGAGAATCTCTGTGTCCATTCCACTTGAGGCCACAAACTCAGGGTCCCACTCACATACCTGTAGCTGAGAGAAGCCTCCTCTTGAGGTGCTTGTGGAAAGTTGGTATTCCTCTTGAGTCGAAGCCAGGGACTAAGCTCTCATCTCGAGTTGATTTGGGGTCCACGGAGCATTTTCTTGTTGCTCCAGTGACCTCAGGATCCCTCTAGACTTGAGCCAGTGATCTTGGGTTTTCTCTGCAGTGCCATCAAGGAAATCAAGGCTCCGTTCACGTTTGATGTGGAACACGGTATTGCTCTGCACGCATTGCAGGGGAATCGGGCCTCATCTCGCGGCGAGGAGGAAGTCTCATGGTTTTTCTCGAGTTGCGGCCGGAACCTGGGGTATATTCGCGAGTTACGACGGGGAGGGCCCTTCCAGACACGTGTTTCTTCAGCCACGTCAGGACTCCTGCCTAGGTGCGACGGACACCTCGGGATTCTCCTCGAGTCTTGGCATGGCAATTGGGACGCGTCTCCACGTGAAACGGGAGACCCAGGGTCCCTTTCCACGTGCCACAGGGATCCTGGGACTCCTATCCATTTTCAAGAGGAGTGAGGCATCGTCTCCTTTGGAAGCATTGATCTCCGCGGACCTCTCGAGTTTTCAAAGGATGTGAGGCCTCCGATCGCGTGGAGTCGGACGACTAGGTCTTTCTCTGTGGTCTCCACAGGGGATTCAGACAACCCTTCGTCTTGGGAGATGCAAGACGAGCCTGCATTCAATTCACTGCAGGGATATCCGGCCTTACTTCGAGTCAGATCATCTCGGTGTCCATTCCACTTGAGGCCACAAACTCAGGGTCCCTCTCACATACCTGTAGCTGAGAGAAGCCTCCTCTTGAGGTACTTGTGGAAAGTTGGTATTCCTCTTGAGTCGAAGCCAGGGACTAAGCTCGCATCTCGAGTAGATTTGGGTTACACGGAGCCTTTTCGTGTTGCTCCAGTGACCTCAGGATCCCTCTAGACTTGAGCCAGTGATCTTGGGTTTTCTCTGCAGTGCCATCAAGGAAATCAAGGCTCCTTTCACGTTTGATGTGGAACACGGTATTGCTCTGCACGCAATGCAGGGGAATCGGGCCTCATCTCGCGGCGAGGAGGAAGTCTCATGGTTTTTCTCGAGTTGCGGCCGGAACCTGGGGTATATTCGCGAGTTACGACGGGGAGGGCCCTTCCAGACACGTGTTTGTTCAGCGACGTCAGGACTCCTGCCAAGGTGCGAGGGACACCTCGGGATTCTCCTCGAGTCTTGGCATGGCAATTGGGACGCGTCTCCACGTGAGGCGGGAGACCTAGGGTACCTTTCCACGTGCCAAAGGGATCCTGGGACTCCTATCCATTTTCAAGAGGAGTGAGGCATCGTCTCCTTTGGAAGCATTGATCTCCGCGGACCTCTCGAATTTTCAAAGGACGTGAGGGCTCCGTTCGCGGTGAGGCGGAGGACTAGGTCTTTCTCTGTGGACTCCAAAGGGGATTCAGACAACCCTTCGTCTTGGGAGATGCAAGACGAGCCTGCATTCAATTCACTGCAGGGATATCCGGCCGTACTTCGAGTCAGAGCATCTCGGTGTCCATTCCACTTGAGGCCACAAACTCAGGGTCCCTCTCACATACCTGTAGCTGAGAGAAGCCTCCTCTTGAGGTGCTTCTGGAAAGTTGGTATTCCTCTTGAGTCGAAGCCAGGGACTAAGCTCTCATCTCGAGTAGATTTGGGTTACACGGAGCCCTTTCGTGTTGCTCCAGTGACCTCAGGATCCCTCTAGACTTGAGTCAGTGATCTTGGGTTTTCTCTGCAGTGCCATCAAGGAAATCAAGGCTCCTTTCACGTTTCATGTGGAACACGGAATTGCTCTGCACGCAATGCAGGGGAATCGGGCCTCATCTCGCGGCGAGGGGGAAGTCTCATGGTTTTTCTCGAGTTGCGGCCGGAACCTGGGGTATATTAGCGAGTTACGACGGGGAGGGCCCTTCCAGACACGTGTTTGTTCAGCGACGTCAGGACTCCTGCCAAGGTGCGAGGGACACCTCGGGATTCTCCTCGAGTCTTGGCATGGCAATTGGGACGCGACTCCACGTGAGGCGGGAGACCTAGGGTACCTTTCCACGTGCCACAGGGATCCTGGGACTCCTATCCATTTTCAAGAGGAGTCAGGCATCGTCTCCTTTGGAAGCATTGATCTCCGCAGACCTCTCGAGTTTTCAAAGGATGTGAGGCCTCCGGTCGCGATGAGGCCGAGGACTAGGTCTTTCTCTGTCGTCTCCACAAGGGATTCAGACAACCCTTCATCTTGGGAGATGCAAGACGAGCCTGCATTCAATTCACTGCAGGGATATCCGGCCTTACTTCGAGTCAGAGCATCTCGGTGTCCATTCCACTTGAGGCCACAAACTCAGGGTCCCTCTCACATACCTGTAGCTGAGAGAAGCCTCCTCTTGAGGTGCTTGTGGAAAGTTGGTATTCCTCTTGAGTCGAATCCAGGGACTAAGCTCTCATCTCGAGTTGATTTGGAGTCCACGGAGCCCTTTCATGTTTCTCCAGTGACCTCAGGATCCCTCTAGACTTGAGACAGTGATCTTGGGTTTTCTCTGGAGTGCCATCAAGGAATTCAAGGCTCCATTCAAGTTTGATGTGGAACACGGAATTGCTCTGCACGCAGTGCAGGGGAATCGGGCCTCATCTCGCGGCGAGGGGGAAGTCTCATGGTTTTTCTCGAGTTGGGCCGGAATCTGGGGTATATTCTCGAGTTACGACGGTGAGGGCCCTTCAGGACGCGTGTTTTTTCAGCGAAGTCAGGACTCCTGCCTATGTGCGAGGGACTCCTCGGGATTCTTCTCGAGTCTTGGCATGGCAATTGGGATGCGTCTCCACGTGAGGCGGGAGACCCAGGGTCCGTTTCCACGTTCCACAGGGATCCTGGGACTCCTATCCATTTTCAAGAGGAGTCAGGCATCGTCTCCTTTGGAAGCATTGATCTCCGTGGACCTCTCGAGTTTTCAAAGGATGTGAGTCCTCCGGTCGCGATGAGGCAGAGAACTAGGTCTTTCTCTGTGGTCTCCACAGGGGTTCAGACATCCCTTCGTATTGGGAGAGGCAAGACGAGCCTGCATTCAATTCACTGCAGGGATATCCGGCCTTACTTCGAGTCAGAGCATCTCGGTGTCCATTCCACTTGAGGCCACAAACTCAGGGTCCCTCTCACATACCTGTAGCTGAGAGAAGCCTCCTCTTGAGGTGCTTGTGGAAAGATGGTATTCCTCTTGAGTGGAAGCCAGGGACTAAGCTCTCATCTCGAGTTGATTTGGGTCCACGGAGCCCTATTGTGTTTCTCCAGTGACCTCAGGATCCCTCTAGACTTGACACAGTGGTCTTGCTTTTTCTCTGGAGTGCCATCAAGGAAATCAAGCCTCCTTTCATGTTTGATGTGGAACACGGAATTGCTCTGCACAGAATGCAGGGGAATCGGGCCTCATCTCGCGGCGAGGGGGAAGTCTCATGGTTTTTCTCGAGTTGCGGCCGGAAACTGGGGTATATTCTTGAGTTCGACGGGGAGGGCCCTTCCGGACACGTGTTTGTTCAGCGACGTCAGGACTCCTGCCTAGGTGCGAGGGACACCTCGGGAATCTCCTCGAGTCTTGGCATGGCAATTGGGATGAGTCTAAACGTGAGTCGTGAGACCCAGGGTCCCTTTCCACGTGCCACAGGGATCCTGGGACTCCTATCCATTTTCAAGAGGAGTCAGGCATCGTCTCCTTTGGAAGCATTGATCTCCGCGGACCTCTCGAGTTCTCAAAGGATGTCAGGCCTCCGGTCGTGTTGAGGCGGAGGACTAGGTCTTTCTCTGTGGTCTCCACAGGGGATTCAGACATCCCTTCGACTTGGGAGATGCAAGACGAGCCTGCATTCAATTCACTGCAGGGATATCCGGCCTTACTTCGAGTCACAGCATCTCGGTGTCCATTCCACTTGAGGCCACAAACTCAGGGTCCCTCTCACATACATGTAGCTGAGAGAAGCCTCTTCTTGAGGTGCTTGTGGAAAGTTGGTATTCCTCTTGAGTCGAAGCCAGGGACTAAGCTCTCATCTCGAGTTGATTTGGGTTCCACGGAGCCCTTTCCTGTTGCTCCAGTGACCTCAGGATTGCTCTAGACTTGAGACAGTGATCTTGGGTTTTCTCTGGAGTGCCATCAAGGAAATCAAGGCTCCTTTCACGTTTGATGTGGAACACGGATTTGCTCTGCATGCAGTGCAGGGGAATCGGGCCTCATCTCACGGCGAGGGGGAAGTCTCATGGTTTTTCTCGAGTTGCGGCCGGATCCTGGGGTGTATTCTTGAGTTACGACCGGGAGGGCCCTTCCAGACACGTGTTTGTTCAGCGACGTCAGGACTCCTGCCTAGGTGCGAGGGACACCTCGGGATTCTCCTCGAGTCTTGGCATGGCAATTGGGACGCGTCTCAACGTGAGGCGGGAGACCCAGGGTCCCTTTCCACATGCCACAGGGATCCTGGGACTCCTATCCATTTTCAAGAGGAGTCAGGCATCGTCTCCTTTGGAAACATTGATCTCCGCGGACCTCTCGAGTATTCAAAGGATGTGAGGCCTCCGATCGCGATGAAACGGAGGACTAGGTCTTTCTCTGTGTTCTCCACAGGGGTTTCAGACATCCCTTCGTCTTGGGAGATGCAAGACGAGCCTGCATTCATTCACTGCAGGGATATCCGGCCTTACTTCGAGTCAGAGCATCTCGGTGTCCATTCCACTTGAGGCCACAAACTCAGGGTCCCTCTCACATACCTGTAGCTGAGAGAAGCCTCCTCTTGAGGTGCTTGTGGAAAGTTGGTAGTCTTCTTGAGTCGAAGCCAGGGACTAAGATCTCATCTCGAGTTGATTTGGGGTCGACGGAGCCCTTTCGTGCTGCTCCAGTGACGTCAGGATCCCTCTAGACTTGAGGCAGTGATCTTGGGTTTTCTCTGGAATGCCATCAAGTAAATCAAGGCTCCTTTCACGTTTGATGTGGAACTCGGATTGCTCTGCATGCAGTGCAGGGGAATCGGGCCTCATCTCGCGGCGAGGGGGAAGTCTCATGGTTTTTCTCGAGTTGCGGCCGGAACCTGGGGTATATTCTCGAGTTACGATGCGGAGGGCCCTTCCTGACACGTGTTTGTTCAGCGATGTCAGGACTCCTGCCTAGGTGAGAGGGACACCTCGGGATTCTCCTCGAGTCTTGGCATGGCAATTGGGACGCGTCTCCACGTGAGGCGGGAGACCCAGGGTCCCTTTCCACATGCCACAGTGATCCTGGGACTCCTATCCATTTTCAAGAGGAGTCAGGCATCGTCTCCTTTGGAAGCATTGATCTCCGCGGACCTCTCGATTATTCAAAGGATCTGAGGCCTCTGGTCGCGATGAAGCGGAGGACTAGGTCTTTCTCTGTGTTCTCCACAGGGGTTTCAGACATCCCTTTGTCTTGGGAGATGCAAGATGAGCCTGCATTCAATTCACTGCAGGGATATCCGGCCTTACTTTGAGTCAGAGCATCTCGGTGTCCATTCCACTTGAGGCCACAAACTCAGGGTCCCTCTCACATACCTGTAGCTGAGAGAAGCCTCCTCTTGAGGTGCTTGTGGAAAGTTGGTATTCCTCTTGAGTCGAAGCCAGGGACTAATCTCTCATCTAGAGTTGATTTGGGGTCCACGGAGCCCCTTCGTGTTGCTCCAGTGACCTCAGGATCCCTCTAGACTTGAGACAGTGATCTTGGGTTTTCTCTGGAGTGCCATCAAGGAAATCAATGCTCCTTTCACGTTTGATGGGGAACACGGAATTGCTCTGCACGCAGTGCAGGGGAATCGGGTCTCATCTCGGGGCGAGAGGGAAGTCTCATGGATTTTCTCGAGTTGCGTCCGGAACCTGGGGTATATTCTCGAGTTACGACCGGGAGGGCCCTTCCAGACACGTGTTTGTTCAGCGACGGCAGGACTCCTGCCTAGGTGCGAGGGACACCTCGGGATTCTCCTCGAGTCTTGGCATGGCAATTGGGACTCGTCTCCACGTGAGGCGGGAAACCCAGTGTCCCTTTCCACGTGCCACAGGGATCCTGGGACTCCTATCCATTTTCAAGAGGAGTCAGGCATCGACTCCTTTGGAAGCATTGATCTCCGCGAACCTCTCAAGTTTTCAAAGGATGTGAGGCCTACGGTAGCGATGAGGCGGAGGACTGGGTCTTTCTCGGTGTTCTCCACAGTGGATTCAGACATCCCTTCATCTTGGGAGATGGAAGACGAGCCTGCATTCAATTCACTGCAGGGATATCCGGCCTAACTTCAAGTCAGAGCATCTCGGTGTCCATTCCACTTGAGATCACAAACTCAGGGTCCCTCTCACATACCTGTAACTGAGAGAAAACTCCTCTTGAGATGCTTGTGGAAAGTTGGTATTCCTCTTGAGTCTAAGCCAGGGAATAAGCTCTCATCTCGACTTGATTTGGGGTCCACGGAGCCCTTTCGTGTTGCTCCAGTGACCTCAGGATCCCTCTAGACTTGAGACAGTGATCTTGGGTTTTCTCTGGAGTGCCATCAAGGAAATCAAGGCTCCTTTCACGTTTGATTTGGAACACGGAATTGCTCTGCATGCAGTGCAGGGCAATCGGGGCTCATCTCCCGGCGAGGGGGTAGGCTCATTGTTTTTCTCGAGTTGCGGCCGGAACCTGGGGTATATTCTCGAGTTACGACGGGGAGGGCCCTTCCAGACACGTGTTTGTTCAGCGACGTCAGGACTCCTGCCTAGGTGCGAGGACCCCTCGGGATTCTCCTGGAGTCTTGTCATGGCAATGGGCACGCGTCTCCACGTGAGGCGGGAGACTCAGGGTCCCTTTCCACGTGCCACAGGGATCCTGGGACTCCTATTCATTTTCAAGAGGAGTCAGGCGTCGTCTCCTTTGGAAGCATTGATCTCCGCGGACCTCCCGAGTTTTCAAAGGATGTGAGTATTCCGGTCGCAATGTGGCGAGAACTAGGTCTTTCTCTGTGGTCTCCACAGGGGATTCAGACATCCCTTTGTCTTGGGAGATGCAAGATGAGCCTGCATTCAATTCACTGCAGGGATATCTGGCCTTACTTCGAGTCAGCGCATATCGGTGTCCATTCCACTTGAGGCCACAAACTCAGGGTCCCTCTCACATACCTGTATCTGAGAGAAGCCTCCTCTTGAGGTGCTTATGGAAAGTTGTTATTCCTCTTGGGTCGAAGACAGGGACTAAGCTCTCATCTCGAGTTGATTTGGGGTCCACGGAGACCTTTCGTGTTGCTCCAGTGACCTCAGGATCCCTCTGGACTTGAGACAGTGATCTTGGGTTTTCTCTGGAGTGCCATCAAGGAAATCAAGGCTCCTTTCACGTTTGATGTGGAACACGGAATTGCTCTGCACGAAGTGCAGGGGAATCGGGCCTCATCTCGCGGCGAGGGGGAACTCTAATGGTTTTTCTCGAGTTGCGGCCGGAACCTGGGGTATATTCTCGAGTTACGACGGGGAGGGCCCTTCCAGACACGTGTTTGTTCAGCGACATCAGGACTCCTGCCTAGGTGCGAGGGACATCTCGGGATTCTCCTCGAGTCTTGGCATGGCAATTAGGACGCGTCTCCACGTGAGGCGGGAGACCCAGGGTCCCTTTGCACGAGCCACAGGGATCCTGGGACTCCTATCCATTTTCAAAAGGAGTCAGGCATCGACTCCTTTGGAAGCATTGATCTCCGCGGACCTCTCGAGTTTTCAAAGGATGTGAGGACTCCGGTCACGATGAGGCGGAGAACTCGGTCTTTCTCTGTGGTCTCCACAGGGGATTCAGACAACCCTTCGTCTTGGGAGATGCAAGACAAGCCTGCATTCAATTCACTGCAGGGATATCCGGCCTTACTTCGAGTCAGAGAATCTCTGTGTCCATTCCACTTGAGGCCACAAACTCAGGGTCCCACTCACATACCTGTAGCTGAGAGAAGCCTCCTCTTGAGGTGCTTGTGGAAAGTTGGTATTCCTCTTGAGTCGAAGCCAGGGACTAAGCTCTCATCTCGAGTTGATTTGGGGTCCACGGAGAATTTTCTTGTTGCTCCAGTGACCTCAGGATCCCTCTAGACTTGAGCCAGTGATCTTGGGTTTTCTCTGCAGTGCCATCAAGGAAATCAAGGCTCCGTTCACGTTTGATGTGGAACACGGTATTGCTCTGCACGCATTGCAGGGGAATCGGGCCTCATCTCGCGGCGAGGAGGAAGTCTCATGGTTTTTCTCGAGTTGCGGCCGGAACCTGGGGTATATTCGCGAGTTACGACGGGGAGGGCCCTTCCAGACACGTGTTTCTTCAGCCACGTCAGGACTCCTGCCTAGGTGCGACGGACACCTCGGGATTCTCCTCGAGTCTTGGCATGGCAATTGGGACGCGTCTCCACGTGAAACGGGAGACCCAGGGTCCCTTTCCACGTGCCACAGGGATCCTGGGACTCCTATCCATTTTCAAGAGGAGTGAGGCATCGTCTCCTTTGGAAGCATTGATCTCCGCGGACCTCTCGAGTTTTCAAAGGATGTGAGGCCTCCGATCGCGTGGAGTCGGACGACTAGGTCTTTCTCTGTGGTCTCCACAGGGGATTCAGACAACCCTTCGTCTTGGGAGATGCAAGACGAGCCTGCATTCAATTCACTGCAGGGATATCCGGCCTTACTTCGAGTCAGATCATCTCGGTGTCCATTCCACTTGAGGCCACAAACTCAGGGTCCCTCTCACATACCTGTAGCTGAGAGAAGCCTCCTCTTGAGGTACTTGTGGAAAGTTGGTATTCCTCTTGAGTCGAAGCCAGGGACTAAGCTCGCATCTCGAGTAGATTTGGGTTACACGGAGCCTTTTCGTGTTGCTCCAGTGACCTCAGGATCCCTCTAGACTTGAGCCAGTGATCTTGGGTTTTCTCTGCAGTGCCATCAAGGAAATCAAGGCTCCTTTCACGTTTGATGTGGAACACGGTATTGCTCTGCACGCAATGCAGGGGAATCGGGCCTCATCTCGCGGCGAGGAGGAAGTCTCATGGTTTTTCTCGAGTTGCGGCCGGAACCTGGGGTATATTCGCGAGTTACGACGGGGAGGGCCCTTCCAGACACGTGTTTGTTCAGCGACGTCAGGACTCCTGCCAAGGTGCGAGGGACACCTCGGGATTCTCCTCGAGTCTTGGCATGGCAATTGGGACGCGTCTCCACGTGAGGCGGGAGACCTAGGGTACCTTTCCACGTGCCAAAGGGATCCTGGGACTCCTATCCATTTTCAAGAGGAGTGAGGCATCGTCTCCTTTGGAAGCATTGATCTCCGCGGACCTCTCGAATTTTCAAAGGACGTGAGGGCTCCGTTCGCGGTGAGGCGGAGGACTAGGTCTTTCTCTGTGGACTCCAAAGGGGATTCAGACAACCCTTCGTCTTGGGAGATGCAAGACGAGCCTGCATTCAATTCACTGCAGGGATATCCGGCCGTACTTCGAGTCAGAGCATCTCGGTGTCCATTCCACTTGAGGCCACAAACTCAGGGTCCCTCTCACATACCTGTAGCTGAGAGAAGCCTCCTCTTGAGGTGCTTCTGGAAAGTTGGTATTCCTCTTGAGTCGAAGCCAGGGACTAAGCTCTCATCTCGAGTAGATTTGGGTTACACGGAGCCCTTTCGTGTTGCTCCAGTGACCTCAGGATCCCTCTAGACTTGAGTCAGTGATCTTGGGTTTTCTCTGCAGTGCCATCAAGGAAATCAAGGCTCCTTTCACGTTTCATGTGGAACACGGAATTGCTCTGCACGCAATGCAGGGGAATCGGGCCTCATCTCGCGGCGAGGGGGAAGTCTCATGGTTTTTCTCGAGTTGCGGCCGGAACCTGGGGTATATTAGCGAGTTACGACGGGGAGGGCCCTTCCAGACACGTGTTTGTTCAGCGACGTCAGGACTCCTGCCAAGGTGCGAGGGACACCTCGGGATTCTCCTCGAGTCTTGGCATGGCAATTGGGACGCGACTCCACGTGAGGCGGGAGACCTAGGGTACCTTTCCACGTGCCACAGGGATCCTGGGACTCCTATCCATTTTCAAGAGGAGTCAGGCATCGTCTCCTTTGGAAGCATTGATCTCCGCAGACCTCTCGAGTTTTCAAAGGATGTGAGGCCTCCGGTCGCGATGAGGCCGAGGACTAGGTCTTTCTCTGTCGTCTCCACAAGGGATTCAGACAACCCTTCATCTTGGGAGATGCAAGACGAGCCTGCATTCAATTCACTGCAGGGATATCCGGCCTTACTTCGAGTCAGAGCATCTCGGTGTCCATTCCACTTGAGGCCACAAACTCAGGGTCCCTCTCACATACCTGTAGCTGAGAGAAGCCTCCTCTTGAGGTGCTTGTGGAAAGTTGGTATTCCTCTTGAGTCGAATCCAGGGACTAAGCTCTCATCTCGAGTTGATTTGGAGTCCACGGAGCCCTTTCATGTTTCTCCAGTGACCTCAGGATCCCTCTAGACTTGAGACAGTGATCTTGGGTTTTCTCTGGAGTGCCATCAAGGAATTCAAGGCTCCATTCAAGTTTGATGTGGAACACGGAATTGCTCTGCACGCAGTGCAGGGGAATCGGGCCTCATCTCGCGGCGAGGGGGAAGTCTCATGGTTTTTCTCGAGTTGGGCCGGAATCTGGGGTATATTCTCGAGTTACGACGGTGAGGGCCCTTCAGGACGCGTGTTTTTTCAGCGAAGTCAGGACTCCTGCCTATGTGCGAGGGACTCCTCGGGATTCTTCTCGAGTCTTGGCATGGCAATTGGGATGCGTCTCCACGTGAGGCGGGAGACCCAGGGTCCGTTTCCACGTTCCACAGGGATCCTGGGACTCCTATCCATTTTCAAGAGGAGTCAGGCATCGTCTCCTTTGGAAGCATTGATCTCCGTGGACCTCTCGAGTTTTCAAAGGATGTGAGTCCTCCGGTCGCGATGAGGCAGAGAACTAGGTCTTTCTCTGTGGTCTCCACAGGGGTTCAGACATCCCTTCGTATTGGGAGAGGCAAGACGAGCCTGCATTCAATTCACTGCAGGGATATCCGGCCTTACTTCGAGTCAGAGCATCTCGGTGTCCATTCCACTTGAGGCCACAAACTCAGGGTCCCTCTCACATACCTGTAGCTGAGAGAAGCCTCCTCTTGAGGTGCTTGTGGAAAGATGGTATTCCTCTTGAGTGGAAGCCAGGGACTAAGCTCTCATCTCGAGTTGATTTGGGTCCACGGAGCCCTATTGTGTTTCTCCAGTGACCTCAGGATCCCTCTAGACTTGACACAGTGGTCTTGCTTTTTCTCTGGAGTGCCATCAAGGAAATCAAGCCTCCTTTCATGTTTGATGTGGAACACGGAATTGCTCTGCACAGAATGCAGGGGAATCGGGCCTCATCTCGCGGCGAGGGGGAAGTCTCATGGTTTTTCTCGAGTTGCGGCCGGAAACTGTGGTATATTCTTGAGTTCGACGGGGAGGGCCCTTCCGGACACGTGTTTGTTCAGCGACGTCAGGACTCCTGCCTAGGTGCGAGGGACACCTCGGGAATCTCCTCGAGTCTTGGCATGGCAATTGGGATGAGTCTAAACGTGAGTCGTGAGACCCAGGGTCCCTTTCCACGTGCCACAGGGATCCTGGGACTCCTATCCATTTTCAAGAGGAGTCAGGCATCGTCTCCTTTGGAAGCATTGATCTCCGCGGACCTCTCGAGTTCTCAAAGGATGTCAGGCCTCCGGTCGTGTTGAGGCGGAGGACTAGGTCTTTCTCTGTGGTCTCCACAGGGGATTCAGACATCCCTTCGACTTGGGAGATGCAAGACGAGCCTGCATTCAATTCACTGCAGGGATATCCGGCCTTACTTCGAGTCACAGCATCTCGGTGTCCATTCCACTTGAGGCCACAAACTCAGGGTCCCTCTCACATACATGTAGCTGAGAGAAGCCTCTTCTTGAGGTGCTTGTGGAAAGTTGGTATTCCTCTTGAGTCGAAGCCAGGGACTAAGCTCTCATCTCGAGTTGATTTGGGTTCCACGGAGCCCTTTCCTGTTGCTCCAGTGACCTCAGGATTGCTCTAGACTTGAGACAGTGATCTTGGGTTTTCTCTGGAGTGCCATCAAGGAAATCAAGGCTCCTTTCACGTTTGATGTGGAACACGGATTTGCTCTGCATGCAGTGCAGGGGAATCGGGCCTCATCTCACGGCGAGGGGGAAGTCTCATGGTTTTTCTCGAGTTGCGGCCGGATCCTGGGGTGTATTCTTGAGTTACGACCGGGAGGGCCCTTCCAGACACGTGTTTGTTCAGCGACGTCAGGACTCCTGCCTAGGTGCGAGGGACACCTCGGGATTCTCCTCGAGTCTTGGCATGGCAATTGGGACGCGTCTCAACGTGAGGCGGGAGACCCAGGGTCCCTTTCCACATGCCACAGGGATCCTGGGACTCCTATCCATTTTCAAGAGGAGTCAGGCATCGTCTCCTTTGGAAACATTGATCTCCGCGGACCTCTCGAGTATTCAAAGGATGTGAGGCCTCCGATCGCGATGAAACGGAGGACTAGGTCTTTCTCTGTGTTCTCCACAGGGGTTTCAGACATCCCTTCGTCTTGGGAGATGCAAGACGAGCCTGCATTCATTCACTGCAGGGATATCCGGCCTTACTTCGAGTCAGAGCATCTCGGTGTCCATTCCACTTGAGGCCACAAACTCAGGGTCCCTCTCACATACCTGTAGCTGAGAGAAGCCTCCTCTTGAGGTGCTTGTGGAAAGTTGGTAGTCTTCTTGAGTCGAAGCCAGGGACTAAGATCTCATCTCGAGTTGATTTGGGGTCGACGGAGCCCTTTCGTGCTGCTCCAGTGACGTCAGGATCCCTCTAGACTTGAGGCAGTGATCTTGGGTTTTCTCTGGAATGCCATCAAGTAAATCAAGGCTCCTTTCACGTTTGATGTGGAACTCGGATTGCTCTGCATGCAGTGCAGGGGAATCGGGCCTCATCTCGCGGCGAGGGGGAAGTCTCATGGTTTTTCTCGAGTTGCGGCCGGAACCTGGGGTATATTCTCGAGTTACGATGCGGAGGGCCCTTCCTGACACGTGTTTGTTCAGCGATGTCAGGACTCCTGCCTAGGTGAGAGGGACACCTCGGGATTCTCCTCGAGTCTTGGCATGGCAATTGGGACGCGTCTCCACGTGAGGCGGGAGACCCAGGGTCCCTTTCCACATGCCACAGTGATCCTGGGACTCCTATCCATTTTCAAGAGGAGTCAGGCATCGTCTCCTTTGGAAGCATTGATCTCCGCGGACCTCTCGATTATTCAAAGGATCTGAGGCCTCTGGTCGCGATGAAGCGGAGGACTAGGTCTTTCTCTGTGTTCTCCACAGGGGTTTCAGACATCCCTTTGTCTTGGGAGATGCAAGATGAGCCTGCATTCAATTCACTGCAGGGATATCCGGCCTTACTTTGAGTCAGAGCATCTCGGTGTCCATTCCACTTGAGGCCACAAACTCAGGGTCCCTCTCACATACCTGTAGCTGAGAGAAGCCTCCTCTTGAGGTGCTTGTGGAAAGTTGGTATTCCTCTTGAGTCGAAGCCAGGGACTAATCTCTCATCTAGAGTTGATTTGGGGTCCACGGAGCCCCTTCGTGTTGCTCCAGTGACCTCAGGATCCCTCTAGACTTGAGACAGTGATCTTGGGTTTTCTCTGGAGTGCCATCAAGGAAATCAATGCTCCTTTCACGTTTGATGGGGAACACGGAATTGCTCTGCACGCAGTGCAGGGGAATCGGGTCTCATCTCGGGGCGAGAGGGAAGTCTCATGGATTTTCTCGAGTTGCGTCCGGAACCTGGGGTATATTCTCGAGTTACGACCGGGAGGGCCCTTCCAGACACGTGTTTGTTCAGCGACGGCAGGACTCCTGCCTAGGTGCGAGGGACACCTCGGGATTCTCCTCGAGTCTTGGCATGGCAATTGGGACTCGTCTCCACGTGAGGCGGGAAACCCAGTGTCCCTTTCCACGTGCCACAGGGATCCTGGGACTCCTATCCATTTTCAAGAGGAGTCAGGCATCGACTCCTTTGGAAGCATTGATCTCCGCGAACCTCTCAAGTTTTCAAAGGATGTGAGGCCTACGGTAGCGATGAGGCGGAGGACTGGGTCTTTCTCGGTGTTCTCCACAGTGGATTCAGACATCCCTTCATCTTGGGAGATGGAAGACGAGCCTGCATTCAATTCACTGCAGGGATATCCGGCCTAACTTCAAGTCAGAGCATCTCGGTGTCCATTCCACTTGAGATCACAAACTCAGGGTCCCTCTCACATACCTGTAACTGAGAGAAAACTCCTCTTGAGATGCTTGTGGAAAGTTGGTATTCCTCTTGAGTCTAAGCCAGGGAATAAGCTCTCATCTCGACTTGATTTGGGGTCCACGGAGCCCTTTCGTGTTGCTCCAGTGACCTCAGGATCCCTCTAGACTTGAGACAGTGATCTTGGGTTTTCTCTGGAGTGCCATCAAGGAAATCAAGGCTCCTTTCACGTTTGATTTGGAACACGGAATTGCTCTGCATGCAGTGCAGGGCAATCGGGGCTCATCTCCCGGCGAGGGGGTAGGCTCATTGTTTTTCTCGAGTTGCGGCCGGAACCTGGGGTATATTCTCGAGTTACGACGGGGAGGGCCCTTCCAGACACGTGTTTGTTCAGCGACGTCAGGACTCCTGCCTAGGTGCGAGGACCCCTCGGGATTCTCCTGGAGTCTTGTCATGGCAATGGGCACGCGTCTCCACGTGAGGCGGGAGACTCAGGGTCCCTTTCCACGTGCCACAGGGATCCTGGGACTCCTATTCATTTTCAAGAGGAGTCAGGCGTCGTCTCCTTTGGAAGCATTGATCTCCGCGGACCTCCCGAGTTTTCAAAGGATGTGAGTATTCCGGTCGCAATGTGGCGAGAACTAGGTCTTTCTCTGTGGTCTCCACAGGGGATTCAGACATCCCTTTGTCTTGGGAGATGCAAGATGAGCCTGCATTCAATTCACTGCAGGGATATCTGGCCTTACTTCGAGTCAGCGCATATCGGTGTCCATTCCACTTGAGGCCACAAACTCAGGGTCCCTCTCACATACCTGTATCTGAGAGAAGCCTCCTCTTGAGGTGCTTATGGAAAGTTGTTATTCCTCTTGGGTCGAAGACAGGGACTAAGCTCTCATCTCGAGTTGATTTGGGGTCCACGGAGACCTTTCGTGTTGCTCCAGTGACCTCAGGATCCCTCTGGACTTGAGACAGTGATCTTGGGTTTTCTCTGGAGTGCCATCAAGGAAATCAAGGCTCCTTTCACGTTTGATGTGGAACACGGAATTGCTCTGCACGAAGTGCAGGGGAATCGGGCCTCATCTCGCGGCGAGGGGGAACTCTAATGGTTTTTCTCGAGTTGCGGCCGGAACCTGGGGTATATTCTCGAGTTACGACGGGGAGGGCCCTTCCAGACACGTGTTTGTTCAGCGACATCAGGACTCCTGCCTAGGTGCGAGGGACATCTCGGGATTCTCCTCGAGTCTTGGCATGGCAATTAGGACGCGTCTCCACGTGAGGCGGGAGACCCAGGGTCCCTTTGCACGAGCCACAGGGATCCTGGGACTCCTATCCATTTTCAAAAGGAGTCAGGCATCGACTCCTTTGGAAGCATTGATCTCCGCGGACCTCTCGAGTTTTCAAAGGATGTGAGGACTCCGGTCACGATGAGGCGGAGAACTCGGTCTTTCTCTGTGGTCTCCACAGGGGATTCAGACAACCCTTCGTCTTGGGAGATGCAAGACAAGCCTGCATTCAATTCACTGCAGGGATATCCGGCCTTACTTCGAGTCAGAGAATCTCTGTGTCCATTCCACTTGAGGCCACAAACTCAGGGTCCCACTCACATACCTGTAGCTGAGAGAAGCCTCCTCTTGAGGTGCTTGTGGAAAGTTGGTATTCCTCTTGAGTCGAAGCCAGGGACTAAGCTCTCATCTCGAGTTGATTTGGGGTCCACGGAGCATTTTCTTGTTGCTCCAGTGACCTCAGGATCCCTCTAGACTTGAGCCAGTGATCTTGGGTTTTCTCTGCAGTGCCATCAAGGAAATCAAGGCTCCGTTCACGTTTGATGTGGAACACGGTATTGCTCTGCACGCATTGCAGGGGAATCGGGCCTCATCTCGCGGCGAGGAGGAAGTCTCATGGTTTTTCTCGAGTTGCGGCCGGAACCTGGGGTATATTCGCGAGTTACGACGGGGAGGGCCCTTCCAGACACGTGTTTCTTCAGCCACGTCAGGACTCCTGCCTAGGTGCGACGGACACCTCGGGATTCTCCTCGAGTCTTGGCATGGCAATTGGGACGCGTCTCCACGTGAAACGGGAGACCCAGGGTCCCTTTCCACGTGCCACAGGGATCCTGGGACTCCTATCCATTTTCAAGAGGAGTGAGGCATCGTCTCCTTTGGAAGCATTGATCTCCGCGGACCTCTCGAGTTTTCAAAGGATGTGAGGCCTCCGATCGCGTGGAGTCGGACGACTAGGTCTTTCTCTGTGGTCTCCACAGGGGATTCAGACAACCCTTCGTCTTGGGAGATGCAAGACGAGCCTGCATTCAATTCACTGCAGGGATATCCGGCCTTACTTCGAGTCAGATCATCTCGGTGTCCATTCCACTTGAGGCCACAAACTCAGGGTCCCTCTCACATACCTGTAGCTGAGAGAAGCCTCCTCTTGAGGTACTTGTGGAAAGTTGGTATTCCTCTTGAGTCGAAGCCAGGGACTAAGCTCGCATCTCGAGTAGATTTGGGTTACACGGAGCCTTTTCGTGTTGCTCCAGTGACCTCAGGATCCCTCTAGACTTGAGCCAGTGATCTTGGGTTTTCTCTGCAGTGCCATCAAGGAAATCAAGGCTCCTTTCACGTTTGATGTGGAACACGGTATTGCTCTGCACGCAATGCAGGGGAATCGGGCCTCATCTCGCGGCGAGGAGGAAGTCTCATGGTTTTTCTCGAGTTGCGGCCGGAACCTGGGGTATATTCGCGAGTTACGACGGGGAGGGCCCTTCCAGACACGTGTTTGTTCAGCGACGTCAGGACTCCTGCCAAGGTGCGAGGGACACCTCGGGATTCTCCTCGAGTCTTGGCATGGCAATTGGGACGCGTCTCCACGTGAGGCGGGAGACCTAGGGTACCTTTCCACGTGCCAAAGGGATCCTGGGACTCCTATCCATTTTCAAGAGGAGTGAGGCATCGTCTCCTTTGGAAGCATTGATCTCCGCGGACCTCTCGAATTTTCAAAGGACGTGAGGGCTCCGTTCGCGGTGAGGCGGAGGACTAGGTCTTTCTCTGTGGACTCCAAAGGGGATTCAGACAACCCTTCGTCTTGGGAGATGCAAGACGAGCCTGCATTCAATTCACTGCAGGGATATCCGGCCGTACTTCGAGTCAGAGCATCTCGGTGTCCATTCCACTTGAGGCCACAAACTCAGGGTCCCTCTCACATACCTGTAGCTGAGAGAAGCCTCCTCTTGAGGTGCTTCTGGAAAGTTGGTATTCCTCTTGAGTCGAAGCCAGGGACTAAGCTCTCATCTCGAGTAGATTTGGGTTACACGGAGCCCTTTCGTGTTGCTCCAGTGACCTCAGGATCCCTCTAGACTTGAGTCAGTGATCTTGGGTTTTCTCTGCAGTGCCATCAAGGAAATCAAGGCTCCTTTCACGTTTCATGTGGAACACGGAATTGCTCTGCACGCAATGCAGGGGAATCGGGCCTCATCTCGCGGCGAGGGGGAAGTCTCATGGTTTTTCTCGAGTTGCGGCCGGAACCTGGGGTATATTAGCGAGTTACGACGGGGAGGGCCCTTCCAGACACGTGTTTGTTCAGCGACGTCAGGACTCCTGCCAAGGTGCGAGGGACACCTCGGGATTCTCCTCGAGTCTTGGCATGGCAATTGGGACGCGACTCCACGTGAGGCGGGAGACCTAGGGTACCTTTCCACGTGCCACAGGGATCCTGGGACTCCTATCCATTTTCAAGAGGAGTCAGGCATCGTCTCCTTTGGAAGCATTGATCTCCGCAGACCTCTCGAGTTTTCAAAGGATGTGAGGCCTCCGGTCGCGATGAGGCCGAGGACTAGGTCTTTCTCTGTCGTCTCCACAAGGGATTCAGACAACCCTTCATCTTGGGAGATGCAAGACGAGCCTGCATTCAATTCACTGCAGGGATATCCGGCCTTACTTCGAGTCAGAGCATCTCGGTGTCCATTCCACTTGAGGCCACAAACTCAGGGTCCCTCTCACATACCTGTAGCTGAGAGAAGCCTCCTCTTGAGGTGCTTGTGGAAAGTTGGTATTCCTCTTGAGTCGAATCCAGGGACTAAGCTCTCATCTCGAGTTGATTTGGAGTCCACGGAGCCCTTTCATGTTTCTCCAGTGACCTCAGGATCCCTCTAGACTTGAGACAGTGATCTTGGGTTTTCTCTGGAGTGCCATCAAGGAATTCAAGGCTCCATTCAAGTTTGATGTGGAACACGGAATTGCTCTGCACGCAGTGCAGGGGAATCGGGCCTCATCTCGCGGCGAGGGGGAAGTCTCATGGTTTTTCTCGAGTTGGGCCGGAATCTGGGGTATATTCTCGAGTTACGACGGTGAGGGCCCTTCAGGACGCGTGTTTTTTCAGCGAAGTCAGGACTCCTGCCTATGTGCGAGGGACTCCTCGGGATTCTTCTCGAGTCTTGGCATGGCAATTGGGATGCGTCTCCACGTGAGGCGGGAGACCTAGGGTCCGTTTCCACGTTCCACAGGGATCCTGGGACTCCTATCCATTTTCAAGAGGAGTCAGGCATCGTCTCCTTTGGAAGCATTGATCTCCGTGGACCTCTCGAGTTTTCAAAGGATGTGAGTCCTCCGGTCGCGATGAGGCAGAGAACTAGGTCTTTCTCTGTGGTCTCCACAGGGGTTCAGACATCCCTTCGTATTGGGAGAGGCAAGACGAGCCTGCATTCAATTCACTGCAGGGATATCCGGCCTTACTTCGAGTCAGAGCATCTCGGTGTCCATTCCACTTGAGGCCACAAACTCAGGGTCCCTCTCACATACCTGTAGCTGAGAGAAGCCTCCTCTTGAGGTGCTTGTGGAAAGATGGTATTCCTCTTGAGTGGAAGCCAGGGACTAAGCTCTCATCTCGAGTTGATTTGGGTCCACGGAGCCCTATTGTGTTTCTCCAGTGACCTCAGGATCCCTCTAGACTTGACACAGTGGTCTTGCTTTTTCTCTGGAGTGCCATCAAGGAAATCAAGCCTCCTTTCATGTTTGATGTGGAACACGGAATTGCTCTGCACAGAATGCAGGGGAATCGGGCCTCATCTCGCGGCGAGGGGGAAGTCTCATGGTTTTTCTCGAGTTGCGGCCGGAAACTGGGGTATATTCTTGAGTTCGACGGGGAGGGCCCTTCCGGACACGTGTTTGTTCAGCGACGTCAGGACTCCTGCCTAGGTGCGAGGGACACCTCGGGAATCTCCTCGAGTCTTGGCATGGCAATTGGGATGAGTCTAAACGTGAGTCGTGAGACCCAGGGTCCCTTTCCACGTGCCACAGGGATCCTGGGACTCCTATCCATTTTCAAGAGGAGTCAGGCATCGTCTCCTTTGGAAGCATTGATCTCCGCGGACCTCTCGAGTTCTCAAAGGATGTCAGGCCTCCGGTCGTGTTGAGGCGGAGGACTAGGTCTTTCTCTGTGGTCTCCACAGGGGATTCAGACATCCCTTCGACTTGGGAGATGCAAGACGAGCCTGCATTCAATTCACTGCAGGGATATCCGGCCTTACTTCGAGTCACAGCATCTCGGTGTCCATTCCACTTGAGGCCACAAACTCAGGGTCCCTCTCACATACATGTAGCTGAGAGAAGCCTCTTCTTGAGGTGCTTGTGGAAAGTTGGTATTCCTCTTGAGTCGAAGCCAGGGACTAAGCTCTCATCTCGAGTTGATTTGGGTTCCACGGAGCCCTTTCCTGTTGCTCCAGTGACCTCAGGATTGCTCTAGACTTGAGACAGTGATCTTGGGTTTTCTCTGGAGTGCCATCAAGGAAATCAAGGCTCCTTTCACGTTTGATGTGGAACACGGATTTGCTCTGCATGCAGTGCAGGGGAATCGGGCCTCATCTCACGGCGAGGGGGAAGTCTCATGGTTTTTCTCGAGTTGCGGCCGGATCCTGGGGTGTATTCTTGAGTTACGACCGGGAGGGCCCTTCCAGACACGTGTTTGTTCAGCGACGTCAGGACTCCTGCCTAGGTGCGAGGGACACCTCGGGATTCTCCTCGAGTCTTGGCATGGCAATTGGGACGCGTCTCAACGTGAGGCGGGAGACCCAGGGTCCCTTTCCACATGCCACAGGGATCCTGGGACTCCTATCCATTTTCAAGAGGAGTCAGGCATCGTCTCCTTTGGAAACATTGATCTCCGCGGACCTCTCGAGTATTCAAAGGATGTGAGGCCTCCGATCGCGATGAAACGGAGGACTAGGTCTTTCTCTGTGTTCTCCACAGGGGTTTCAGACATCCCTTCGTCTTGGGAGATGCAAGACGAGCCTGCATTCATTCACTGCAGGGATATCCGGCCTTACTTCGAGTCAGAGCATCTCGGTGTCCATTCCACTTGAGGCCACAAACTCAGGGTCCCTCTCACATACCTGTAGCTGAGAGAAGCCTCCTCTTGAGGTGCTTGTGGAAAGTTGGTAGTCTTCTTGAGTCGAAGCCAGGGACTAAGATCTCATCTCGAGTTGATTTGGGGTCGACGGAGCCCTTTCGTGCTGCTCCAGTGACGTCAGGATCCCTCTAGACTTGAGGCAGTGATCTTGGGTTTTCTCTGGAATGCCATCAAGTAAATCAAGGCTCCTTTCACGTTTGATGTGGAACTCGGATTGCTCTGCATGCAGTGCAGGGGAATCGGGCCTCATCTCGCGGCGAGGGGGAAGTCTCATGGTTTTTCTCGAGTTGCGGCCGGAACCTGGGGTATATTCTCGAGTTACGATGCGGAGGGCCCTTCCTGACACGTGTTTGTTCAGCGATGTCAGGACTCCTGCCTAGGTGAGAGGGACACCTCGGGATTCTCCTCGAGTCTTGGCATGGCAATTGGGACGCGTCTCCACGTGAGGCGGGAGACCCAGGGTCCCTTTCCACATGCCACAGTGATCCTGGGACTCCTATCCATTTTCAAGAGGAGTCAGGCATCGTCTCCTTTGGAAGCATTGATCTCCGCGGACCTCTCGATTATTCAAAGGATCTGAGGCCTCTGGTCGCGATGAAGCGGAGGACTAGGTCTTTCTCTGTGTTCTCCACAGGGGTTTCAGACATCCCTTTGTCTTGGGAGATGCAAGATGAGCCTGCATTCAATTCACTGCAGGGATATCCGGCCTTACTTTGAGTCAGAGCATCTCGGTGTCCATTCCACTTGAGGCCACAAACTCAGGGTCCCTCTCACATACCTGTAGCTGAGAGAAGCCTCCTCTTGAGGTGCTTGTGGAAAGTTGGTATTCCTCTTGAGTCGAAGCCAGGGACTAATCTCTCATCTAGAGTTGATTTGGGGTCCACGGAGCCCCTTCGTGTTGCTCCAGTGACCTCAGGATCCCTCTAGACTTGAGACAGTGATCTTGGGTTTTCTCTGGAGTGCCATCAAGGAAATCAATGCTCCTTTCACGTTTGATGGGGAACACGGAATTGCTCTGCACGCAGTGCAGGGGAATCGGGTCTCATCTCGGGGCGAGAGGGAAGTCTCATGGATTTTCTCGAGTTGCGTCCGGAACCTGGGGTATATTCTCGAGTTAAGACGGGGAGGGCCCTTCCAGACACGTGTTTGTTCAGCGACGTCAGGACTCCTGCCTAGGTGCGAGGGACACCTCGGGATTCTCCTCGAGTCTTGGCATGGCAATTGGGACGCGTCTCCACGTGAGGCCGGAGACCCAGGGTCCCTTTCCACGTGCCACAGGGATCCTGGGACTCCTATCCATTTTCAAGAGGAGTCAGGCATCGTCTCCTTTGGAAGCATTGATCTCCGCGGACCTCTCGAGTTTTCAAAGGATATGAGGCCTCCGGTCGCAATGAGGCGGAGAACTAGGTCTTTCTCTGTGGTCTCCACAGGGGATTCAGACATCCCTTTATCTTGGGAGATGCAAGACGAGCCTGCATTCAATTCACTGCAGGGATATCCGGCCTTACTTCGAGTCAGAGCCTCTCGGTGTCCATTCCACTTGAGACCACAAACTCAGGGTCCCTCTCACATACCTGTAGCTGAGAGAAGCCTCCTCTTGAGGTGCTTGTGGAAAGTTGGTATTCCTCTTGACTCGAAGCCAGTGAATAAGCTCTCATCTCGAGTTGATTTGGGGTCCACAGAGCCCTTTCGTGTTGGTACAGTGACCTCAGGATCCCTCTAGACTTGAGACAGTGATCTTGGGTTTTCTCTGGAGTGCCATCAAGGAAATCAAGGCTCCTTTCACGTTTGATGTGGAACACGGAATTGCTCTGCACGCAGTGCAGGGGAATCGGGCCTCATCTAGTGGCAAGGGGGATGTCTCATGGTTTTTCTCAAGTTGCGGCCGGAACCTGGGGTATATTCTCGAGTTACGACGGGGAGGGCCCTTCCAGACATGTGTTTGTTCAGCGACGTCAAGACACCTGCCTAGGTGCGAGGGACACCTCGGGATTCTCCTCGAGTCTTGGCATGGCAATTTGGACGCGTCTCCACGTGAGGCGGGAGACCCAGGGTCCCTTTCCACGTGCCACAGGGATCCTGGGACTCCTATCCATTTTCAACAAGAGTCAGGCATTGTCTCCTTTGGAAGCGTTGATCTCCGTGGACCTCTCGAGTTTTCAAAGGATGTGAGGCCTCCGGTCGCGTTGAGGCGGAGGACTAGGTCTTTCTCTGTGGTCTCCACATGGGATTCAGACAACCCTTCGTCTTGGGAGATACAAGACGAGCCTGCATTCAATTCACTGCAGGGATATCCAGCCTTACTTCGAGTCACAGCATCTCGGTGTCCATTCCACTTGAGGCCACACATTCAGGGTCCCTCTCACATACCTGTAGCTGAGAGAAGCCTCCTCTTGAGGTGCTTGTGGAAAGTTGGTATTCCTCTTGAGTCGAATCCAGGGAGTAAGCTCTCATCTCGAGTTGATTTGGGGTCCACCCAGACCTTTGGTGTTGCTCCAGTGATCTCAGGATCCCTCTAGACTTGAGACAGTGATCTTGGGTTTTCTCTGGAGTGCCACCAAGGAAATCAAGGCTCCTTTAACGTTTGATGTGGAACACGGAATTGCTCTGCACGCAGTGCAGGGGAATCGGGCCTCATCTCGCGGCGAGGGGGAAGTCTCATGGTTTTTCTCGAGTTGCGGCCGGAACCTGGGGTATATTCTCGAGTTACGACGGTTAGAGCCCTTCCAGACACGTGTTTGTTCAGCGACGTCAGGACTCCTGCCTAGGTGCGAGGGACACCTCGGGATTCTCCTCGAGTCTTGGCATGGCAATTGGGACGCAACTCCACGTGAGGCGGAAGACCCAGTGTCCCTTTCCACGTGCCACAGGGATCCTGGGACTCCTATCCATTTTCAAGAGGAGTCAGGCATCGTCTCCTTTGGAAGCATTGATCTCCGCGGACCTCTCGAGTTTTCAAAGGATATGAGGCCTCCGGTCGCGATGAGGCGGAGAACTAGGTCTTTCTCTGTGGTCTCCACAGGGGATTCAGACATCCCTTCGTCTTGGGAGATGCAAGGCGAGCCTGCATTCAATTCACTGCAGGGATATCCGGCCTTACTTCGAGTCAGAGCATCTCCGTGTCCATTCCACTTGAGGCCACAAACTCAGGGTCCCTCTCACATACTTGTAGCTGAGAGAAGCCTCCTCTTGAGGTGCTTGTGGAAAGTTGGTATGACTCTTGAGTCGAAGCCAGGGACTAAGCTCTCATCTCGAGTTGATTTGGGGTCCACGGAGCCCTTTCCTGTTGCTCCAGTGACCTCAGGATCCCTCAAGAATTGAGACAGTGATCTTGGGTTTTCTCTGGAGTGCCATCAAGGAAATCAAGGCTCCTTTCACGTTTGATGTGGAACACGGAATTGCTCTGCATGCAGTGCAGGGGAATCGGGCCTCATCTCGCGGCGAGGGGGAAGTCTCATGGTTATTCTCGAGTTGCGGCCGGAACCTGGGATATATTCTCGAGTTACGACGGGGAAAGCCCTTCCAGACACGTGTTTGTTCAGCGACGTCAGGACTCGGGCCTAGGTGCGAGGGACACCTCGGGATTCTCCTCGAGTCTTGGCATGGCTATTGGGACGCGTCTCCACGTGAGGCGCGAGACCCAGGGTCCCTTTCCACGTGCCACAGGGATCCTGGGACTCCTATCCATTTTCAAGAGGAGTCAGGCATCGTCTCCTTTGGAAGCATTGATCTCCACGGACCTCTCGAGTTTTCAAAGGATGAGAGGCCTCAGGTCGCGAAGAGGCGGAGAACTAGGTCTTTCTCTGTGGTCTCCACAGGGGATTCAGACATCCCTTCGTCTTGGGAGATGCAAGACGAGCCTGCATTCAATTCACTGCAGGGATATCCGGCCTTACTTCGAGTCAGAGCATCTCGGTGTCCATTCCACTTGAGGCCACAAACTCAGGGTCCCTCTCACATACCTGTAGCTGAGAGAAGCCTCCTCTTGAGGTGCTTGTGGAAAGTTGGTATTCCTCTTGCGTCGAAGCCAGGGACTAAGCTCTCATCTCGAGTTGATTTGGTTTCCACGGAACCCTTTCGTGTTGCTCCAGTGACCTCAGGATCCCTCTAGACGTGAGACAGGGATATTGGGTTTTCTCTGGAGTGCCATCAAGGAAATCAAGGCTCCTTTCACGTTTGATGTGGAACACGGAATTGCTCTGCACGCAGTACAGGGGAATCGTGCCTCATCTCCTGTCGAGGTGGAAGTCTCATGGTTTTTCTCTAGTTGCGGCCGGAACCAGGGGTATATTCTCGAGTTACGATGAGGAGGGCCCTTCCAGACACGTGTTTGTTCAGCGACGTCAGGACTCGGGCCTAGGTGCGAGGGACAACTCGGGATTCTCCTCGAGTCTTGGCATGACAATTGGGACTCGTCTCCACGTGTGGCGGGAGTCCCTGGGTCCCTTTCCACGTGCCACAGGGATCCTGGGACTCCTATCCATTTTCAAGAGGAGTCAGGCATCGGCTCCTTTGGAAGCATTGATCTCCGCGGACCTCTCGAGTTTTCAAAGGATGTGAGGCCTCTGCTCGTGATGAAGCAGAGAACTAGGTCTTTCTCTGTGGTCTCCACAGGGGATTCGGACATCCCTTCGTCTTGGGAGATCCAAGACGAGCCTGCATTCAATTCACTGTTGGGATATCCGGCCTTACTTTGAGTCAGAGCATGTCAGTGTCCATTCCACTTGAGGCCACAAATTCAGGGTCTCTCTCAGATACCTGTAGCTGAGAGAAGCCTCCTCTTGAGGTGCTTGTGGAAAGTTGGTATTCCTCTTTAGTCGAAGCCAGGGACTAAGCTCTCATCTCGAGTTAATTTGTGGTCCACGGATCCCTTTCTTGTTGCTACAGTGACCTCAGGATCCCTCTAGACTTGAGACAGTGATCTTGGGTTTTCTCTGAAGTGCCATCAAGAAAATCAAGGCTCCT
This sequence comes from Dama dama, assembly GCF_033118175.1. Lineage (NCBI taxonomy): Eukaryota > Metazoa > Chordata > Mammalia > Artiodactyla > Cervidae > Dama > Dama dama. The sequence goes on from NC_083713.1 coordinate 1,025,940, forward strand.
TTCACGTTTGATGTGGAACACGGAATTGCTCTGCACACATTGCAGGGGAATCGGGACTCATCTCGCGGCGAGGGGGAAGTGTCATGGTTTTTCTCGAGTTGCGGCCGGAACCTGGGGTATATTCTCGAGTTACGACTGGGAGGGCAATTCCAGATATTTATTTGTTCAGCAACGTCAGGACTCCTGCCTAGGTGCGAGGGACACCTCGGGATTCTCCTCGAGTCTTGGCAATGCAATTGGGACGCGTCTCCACGTGAGGCGGGAGACCCAGGGTCCCTTTCCACATGCCACATGGATCCTGGGACTCCTATCCATTTTCAAGAGGAGTCAGGCATCGTCTCCTTTGGAAGCATTGATCTCCGCGGACCTCTCGAATTTTCAAAGGATGTGAGGCCTCCGGTCGTGATGAGGCGGAGAACTAGGTCTTTCTCTCTGGTCTCCACAGGGGATGCAGACATCCCTTCGTCTTGGGAGATGCAAGACAAGTCTGCATTCAATTAACTATTGGGATATCCGGCCTTACTTCGAGTCAGAGCATCTTGGTGTCCATTCCACTTGAGGCCACAAACTAAGGGTCCCTCTCACATACCTGTAGCTGAGAGAAGCCTCCTCTTGAGGTGCTTGTGGAAAGTTGGTATGCCTCTTGAGCGAAGCCAAGGACTAAGCTCTCATCTCGAGTTGATTTGGGGTCCAGGAGCCGTTTCGTGTTGCTATAGTGACCTCAGGATCCCTCTAGACTTGAGAGAGTAATCTTGGGTTTTCTCTGGAGTGTCATCAAGGAAATCAAGGCTCCTTTCACGTTTGATGTGGAACACGGAATTGCTCTGCACGCAGTGCAGGGGAATCGGGCTTCATCTAGCGGCAAGGGGGAAGTCTCCTGGTATTGCTCGAGTTGCGGCCGGAACCTGGGGTATATTCTCGAGTTACGACGGGGAGGGCCCTTCCAGACATGTGTTTGCTCAGCGACGTCAGGACTCCTGCCTAGGTGCGAGGGACACCTCGGGATTCTCCTCGAGTCTTGTCATGGCAATTGGGACGCGTCTCCACGTGAGGCGTGAGATCCAGGGTCCCTTTCCACGTGCGCAGGGATCCTGGGACTCCGATCCATTTGCAAGAGGAGTCAGGCATCGTCTCCTTTGGAAGCATTGATCTCCAAGGACCTCTCGAGTTTTCAAAGGATGTGAGGCCTCCGGTCGCGATGAGGCGGAGAACTAGGTCTTTCTCTGTGGTCTCCACAGGGGATTCAGACATCCCTTCGTCTTGGAGATGCAAGACGAGCCTGCATTCAATTCACTGCAGGGATATCCGGCCTTACTTCAATTCAGAGCATCTCGGTGTCCATTCCACTTGAGGCCACAAACTCAGGGTCCCTCTCACATACCTGTAGCTGAGAGAAGCCTCCTCTTGAGGTGCTTTTGGAAAGTTGGTATTCCTCTTGAGTCGAAGCCAGGGACTAAGCTCTCATCTCGAGTTGATTTGGGGTCCACGGAGCCCTTTCGTGTTGCTCCAGTGACCTCAGGATCCCTCTAGACTTGAGACAGTGATCTTGGGTTTTCTCGGGAGTGCCATCAAGGAAATCAAGGCTCCTTTCACGTTTGATGTGGAACACGGAATTGCTCTGCACGCAGTGCAGGGGAATCGGGCCTCATGTCGCGGCGAGGGGGAAGTCTCCTGGTTTTTCTCGAGTTGCGGCCGGAACCTGGGGTATATTCTCGAGTTACGACAGGGAGGGCCCTTCCAGACACGTGTTTGTTCAGCGACGTCAGGACTCCTGCCTAGGTGCGAGGGACACCTCGGGATTCTCCTCGAGTCTTGGCAATGCAATTGGGACGCGTCTCCACGTGAGGCGGGAGACCCAGTGTCCCTTTCCACATGCCACGTGGATCCTGGGACTCCGATCCATTTTCAAGAGGAGTCAGGCATCGTCTCCTTTGGAAGCATTGATCTCCGCGGACCTCTCGAATTTTCAAAGGATGTGAGGCCTCCGGTCGCAATGAGGCGGAGAACTAGGTCTTTCTCTCTGGTCTCCACAGGGGATGCAGACATCCCTTCGTCTTGGGAGATGCAAGACAAGTCTGCATTCAATTAACTATTGGGATATCCGGCCTTACTTCGAGTCAGAGCATCTCGGTGTCCATTCCACTTGAGGCCACAAACTAAGGGTCCCTCTCACATACCTGTAGCTGAGAGAAGCCTCCCCTGAGGTGCTTGTGGAAAGTTCTATTCCTCTTGAGTCGAAGCCAGGGACTAACCTCTCATCTCGATGTGATTTGGGTCTGCACAGCTCTTTCGTGTTGCTACAGTGACCTCAGGATCCCTCTAGACTTGAGACAGTGATCTTTTGTTTTCTCTGGAGTGCCATCAAGGAAATCAAGGCTCTTTTCACGTTTAATGTGGGATACGGAATTGCTCTGCACGCAGTGTAGCGGAATCGGGACTCATCTCCTGGCGAGGGGGATGTCTCCCGGTTTTTCTCTAATTGCGGCCGGAACCTGGGGTATATTCTCCAGTTACGTCGGGGAGGGCCCTTCCAGACACGTGTTTGTTCAGCGACGTCAGGACTCCTGCCTAGGTGCGAGGGACACCTCTGGATTCTCCTCGAGTCTTGGCATGGCAATTGGGAAGCGTCTCCACGTGAGGCGGGAGACCCAGTGTCCCTTTCCACGTGCCACAGGCATCTTGGGACTCCTATCCATTTTCAAGAGGAGTCAGGCATCGTCCCCTTTGGAAGCATTGATCTCCGGGGACCTCTCGAGTTTTCAAACGATGTGAGGCCTCCGGTCCCGATGAGGCGGAGAACTAGGTCTTTCTCTGTGGTCTCCACAGGGGATTCAGACATCCCTTCGTCTTGCGAGATTCAAGACGAGCCTGCTTTCAATTCACTGCAGGGATATTCGGCCTTACTTCGAGTCAGAGCATCTCGGTGTCCATTCCACCTGAGGCCACAAACTCAGGGTCCCTCTCACATACCAGTACCTGAGAGAAGCCTCCTCTTGAGGTGCTTGTGGAAAGTTGGTATTCCTCTTGAGTCGAAGCCAGGGACTAATCTCTCATCTCGAGTTGATTTGGCGTCCACGGAGCCCTTTCGTGTTGCTCCAGTGACCTCAGGATCCCTCTAGACTTGAGACAGTGATCTTGGGTTTTCTCTGGAGTGCCATCAAGGAAATCAAGGCTCCTTTCACGTTTGATGTGGAACACGGAATTGCTCTGCACGCAGTGCAGTGGAATCATGCCTCATCTAGCGGCGAGGGGGAAGTCTCATGGTTTTTCTCGAGTTGCGGCCGGAACCTGGGATATATTCTCGAGTTACGACGGGGAGGGCCCTTCCAGACACGTGTTTGTTCAGCGACATCCGGACTCCTGCCTAGGTGCGAGGGACACTTCGGGATTCTCCTCGAGTCTTGGCATGGCAATTGGGACACGTCTCCACGTGAGGCGGGAGACCCAGGGTCCCTTTCCACGTGCCACAGGGATCCTGGGAATACTATCCATTTTCAAGAGGAGTCAGGCATCGTCTCCTTTGGAAGCATTGATCTCCGCGGACCTCTCGAGTTTTCAAAGGATGTGAGGCCTCCGGTCCCGTTGAGGCGGAGGACTAGGTCTTTCTCTGTGGTCTCCACAGGGGATTCAGACATCCCTTCGTCTTGGGAGATGCAAGATGAGGCTGCAATCAATTCACTGCAGGGATATCCGGCCTTACTTCGAGTCAGAGCATCTCGGTGTCCATTCCACTTGAGGCCACAAAGTCAGGGTCCCTCTCACATACCTGTAGCTGAGAGAAGCCTCCTCTTGAGGGGCTTGTGGAAAGTTGGTATTCCTCTTGAGTCGAAGCCAGGAACTAAGCTCTCATCTCCAGTTGATTTGGGGTCCACGGAGCCCTTTCATGTTGCTCCAGTGACCTCAGGATCCCTCTAGACTTGAGACAGTGATCTTGGGTTTTCTCTGGAGTGTCATCAAGCAAATCAAGGCTCCTTTCACGTTTGATGTGGAACACGGTATTGCTCTGCACGCAGTGCAGTGGAATCGGGCCTCATCTCGCGGCGAGGGGGAAGTCTCATGGTTTTTCTCGAGTTGCGGCCGGAACCTGGGATATATTCTCGAGTTACGACGGGGAGGGCCCTTCCAGACACGTGTTTGTTCAGCGACGTCAGGACTCCTGCCTAGGTGCGAGGGACACCTCGGGATTCTCCTCGAGTCTTGGCATAGCAATTGGGACGCGTCTCCACGTGAGGCGGGAGACCCAGGGTCTCTTTCCACGTGCCAAAGGGATCCTGGGACTTCTATCCATTTGCTAGAGGAGTCAGGCATCGTCTCCTTTGGAAGCATTGATCTCCGCGGACCTCTCGAGTTTTCAAAGGATGTGAGGCCTCCGGTCGCGTTGAGGCGGAGGACTAGGTCTTTCTCTATGGTCTCCAAAGGGGATTCAGACATCCCTTCGTCTTGGGAGATGGAAGACAAGCCTGCATTTAATTCACTGCAGGGATATCCGGCCTTACTTCAAGTCAAAGTATCTCGGGGTCCATTCCACTTGAGGCGACAAACTCAGGGTCCCTCTCACATACCTGTAGCTGAGAGAAGCCTCCTCTTGAGGTGCTTGTGAAAAGTTGGTATTCCTCTTGAGTCGAAGCCAGGGACTAAGCTCTCATCTCGAGTAGATTTGATGTCCACGGAAACCTTTCGTGTTGCTCCAGTGACCTCAGGATCCCTCTAGACTTGAGACAGTGATCTTGGGTTTTCTCTGGAGTGCCATCAAGGAAATCAAGGCTCCTTTCACTTTTGATGTGGAACACGGAATTGCTCTGCACGCAGTGCAGGGGAATCGGGCCTCATCTCGCGGCGAGAGGTAAGTCTCATGGTTTTTCTTGAGTTGCGGCCGGAACCTGTAGTATATTCTCGAGTTACGACGGGGAGGGCCCTTCCAGACACGTGTTTGTTCAGCGACGTCAGGATTCCTGCCTAGGTGCGAGGGACACCTCGGGATTCTCCTCGAATCTTGTCATGGCAATGGGCACGCGTCTCCACGTGAGGCGGAAGACCCAGGGTCCCTTTCCACGTGCCACAGGGATCCTGGGACTCCTATCCATTTTCAAGAGGAGTCAGGCATTGTCTCCTTTGGAAGCCTTGATCTCCGCGGACCTCTCGAGTTTTCAAAGGATGTGAGGCCTCCGGTCGCGATGAGGCGGAGAACTAGGTCTTTCTCTGTGGTCTCCACAGGGGATTCAGACATCCCTTCTTCTTGGGAGATGCAAGACGAGCCTGCATTCAATTCACTGCAGGGATATCCGGCCTTACTTCGAGTCAGAGCATCTCGGTGTCCATTCCACTTGAGGCCACAAACTCAGGGTCCCTCTCACAAACCTGTAGCTGAGAGAAGCCTCCTCTTGAGGTGCTTGTGGAAAGTTGGTATTCCTCTTGAGTCGAAGCCAGGGACTAATCTCTCATCTCGAGTTGATTTGGGGTCCACGGAGCCCTTTCCTTTTGCTCCAGTGACCTCAGGATCCCTCTAGACTTGAGACAGTGATCTTGGGTTTTCTCTGGAGTGCCATCAAGGAAATCAAGGCTCCTTTCACGTTTGATGTGGAACACGGAATTGCTCTCCACGCAGTGCAGGGGAATCGGGCCTCATCTCGCGGCGAGGGGGAAGTCTCATGGTTTTTCTCGAGTTGCGGCCGGAACCTGGTGTATATTCTCGAGTTACGACGGGGAGGTTCCTTCCAGACACGTGTTTGTTCAGCGACGGCAGGACTCCTGCCTAGGTGCGAGGGACACCTCGGGATTCTCCTCGAGTCTTGGCATGGCAATTGGGACTCGTCTCCACGTGAGGCGGGAAACCCAGTGTCCCTTTCCACGTGCCACAGGGATCCTGGGACTCCTATCCATTTTCAAGAGGAGTCAGGCATCGACTCCTTTGGAAGCATTGATCTCCGCGAACCTCTCAAGTTTTCAAAGGATGTGAGGCCTACGGTAGCGATGAGGCGGAGGACTGGGTCTTTCTCGGTGTTCTCCACAGTGGATTCAGACATCCCTTCATCTTGGGAGATGGAAGACGAGCCTGCATTCAATTCACTGCAGGGATATCCGGCCTAACTTCAAGTCAGAGCATCTCGGTGTCCATTCCACTTGAGATCACAAACTCAGGGTCCCTCTCACATACCTGTAACTGAGAGAAAACTCCTCTTGAGATGCTTGTGGAAAGTTGGTATTCCTCTTGAGTCTAAGCCAGGGAATAAGCTCTCATCTCGACTTGATTTGGGGTCCACGGAGCCCTTTCGTGTTGCTCCAGTGACCTCAGGATCCCTCTAGACTTGAGACAGTGATCTTGGGTTTTCTCTGGAGTGCCATCAAGGAAATCAAGGCTCCTTTCACGTTTGATTTGGAACACGGAATTGCTCTGCATGCAGTGCAGGGCAATCGGGGCTCATCTCCCGGCGAGGGGGTAGGCTCATTGTTTTTCTCGAGTTGCGGCCGGAACCTGGGGTATATTCTCGAGTTACGACGGGGAGGGCCCTTCCAGACACGTGTTTGTTCAGCGACGTCAGGACTCCTGCCTAGGTGCGAGGACCCCTCGGGATTCTCCTGGAGTCTTGTCATGGCAATGGGCACGCGTCTCCACGTGAGGCGGGAGACTCAGGGTCCCTTTCCACGTGCCACAGGGATCCTGGGACTCCTATTCATTTTCAAGAGGAGTCAGGCGTCGTCTCCTTTGGAAGCATTGATCTCCGCGGACCTCCCGAGTTTTCAAAGGATGTGAGTATTCCGGTCGCAATGTGGCGAGAACTAGGTCTTTCTCTGTGGTCTCCACAGGGGATTCAGACATCCCTTTGTCTTGGGAGATGCAAGATGAGCCTGCATTCAATTCACTGCAGGGATATCTGGCCTTACTTCGAGTCAGCGCATATCGGTGTCCATTCCACTTGAGGCCACAAACTCAGGGTCCCTCTCACATACCTGTATCTGAGAGAAGCCTCCTCTTGAGGTGCTTATGGAAAGTTGTTATTCCTCTTGGGTCGAAGACAGGGACTAAGCTCTCATCTCGAGTTGATTTGGGGTCCACGGAGACCTTTCGTGTTGCTCCAGTGACCTCAGGATCCCTCTGGACTTGAGACAGTGATCTTGGGTTTTCTCTGGAGTGCCATCAAGGAAATCAAGGCTCCTTTCACGTTTGATGTGGAACACGGAATTGCTCTGCACGAAGTGCAGGGGAATCGGGCCTCATCTCGCGGCGAGGGGGAACTCTAATGGTTTTTCTCGAGTTGCGGCCGGAACCTGGGGTATATTCTCGAGTTACGACGGGGAGGGCCCTTCCAGACACGTGTTTGTTCAGCGACATCAGGACTCCTGCCTAGGTGCGAGGGACATCTCGGGATTCTCCTCGAGTCTTGGCATGGCAATTAGGACGCGTCTCCACGTGAGGCGGGAGACCCAGGGTCCCTTTGCACGAGCCACAGGGATCCTGGGACTCCTATCCATTTTCAAAAGGAGTCAGGCATCGTCTCCTTTGGAAGCATTGATCTCCGCGGACCTCTCGAGTTTTCAAAGGATGTGAGGACTCCGGTCACGATGAGGCGGAGAACTCGGTCTTTCTCTGTGGTCTCCACAGGGGATTCAGACAACCCTTCGTCTTGGGAGATGCAAGACAAGCCTGCATTCAATTCACTGCAGGGATATCCGGCCTTACTTCGAGTCAGAGAATCTCTGTGTCCATTCCACTTGAGGCCACAAACTCAGGGTCCCACTCACATACCTGTAGCTGAGAGAAGCCTCCTCTTGAGGTGCTTGTGGAAAGTTGGTATTCCTCTTGAGTCGAAGCCAGGGACTAAGCTCTCATCTCGAGTTGATTTGGGGTCCACGGAGCATTTTCTTGTTGCTCCAGTGACCTCAGGATCCCTCTAGACTTGAGCCAGTGATCTTGGGTTTTCTCTGCAGTGCCATCAAGGAAATCAAGGCTCCGTTCACGTTTGATGTGGAACACGGTATTGCTCTGCACGCATTGCAGGGGAATCGGGCCTCATCTCGCGGCGAGGAGGAAGTCTCATGGTTTTTCTCGAGTTGCGGCCGGAACCTGGGGTATATTCGCGAGTTACGACGGGGAGGGCCCTTCCAGACACGTGTTTCTTCAGCCACGTCAGGACTCCTGCCTAGGTGCGACGGACACCTCGGGATTCTCCTCGAGTCTTGGCATGGCAATTGGGACGCGTCTCCACGTGAAACGGGAGACCCAGGGTCCCTTTCCACGTGCCACAGGGATCCTGGGACTCCTATCCATTTTCAAGAGGAGTGAGGCATCGTCTCCTTTGGAAGCATTGATCTCCGCGGACCTCTCGAGTTTTCAAAGAATGTGAGGCCTCCGATCGCGTGGAGTCGGACGACTAGGTCTTTCTCTGTGGTCTCCACAGGGGATTCAGACAACCCTTCGTCTTGGGAGATGCAAGACGAGCCTGCATTCAATTCACTGCAGGGATATCCGGCCTTACTTCGAGTCAGATCATCTCGGTGTCCATTCCACTTGAGGCCACAAACTCAGGGTCCCTCTCACATACCTGTAGCTGAGAGAAGCCTCCTCTTGAGGTACTTGTGGAAAGTTGGTATTCCTCTTGAGTCGAAGCCAGGGACTAAGCTCGCATCTCGAGTAGATTTGGGTTACACGGAGCCTTTTCGTGTTGCTCCAGTGACCTCAGGATCCCTCTAGACTTGAGCCAGTGATCTTGGGTTTTCTCTGCAGTGCCATCAAGGAAATCAAGGCTCCTTTCACGTTTGATGTGGAACACGGTATTGCTCTGCACGCAATGCAGGGGAATCGGGCCTCATCTCGCGGCGAGGAGGAAGTCTCATGGTTTTTCTCGAGTTGCGGCCGGAACCTGGGGTATATTCGCGAGTTACGACGGGGAGGGCCCTTCCAGACACGTGTTTGTTCAGCGACGTCAGGACTCCTGCCAAGGTGCGAGGGACACCTCGGGATTCTCCTCGAGTCTTGGCATGGCAATTGGGACGCGTCTCCACGTGAGGCGGGAGACCTAGGGTACCTTTCCACGTGCCAAAGGGATCCTGGGACTCCTATCCATTTTCAAGAGGAGTGAGGCATCGTCTCCTTTGGAAGCATTGATCTCCGCGGACCTCTCGAATTTTCAAAGGACGTGAGGGCTCCGTTCGCGGTGAGGCGGAGGACTAGGTCTTTCTCTGTGGACTCCAAAGGGGATTCAGACAACCCTTCGTCTTGGGAGATGCAAGACGAGCCTGCATTCAATTCACTGCAGGGATATCCGGCCGTACTTCGAGTCAGAGCATCTCGGTGTCCATTCCACTTGAGGCCACAAACTCAGGGTCCCTCTCACATACCTGTAGCTGAGAGAAGCCTCCTCTTGAGGTGCTTCTGGAAAGTTGGTATTCCTCTTGAGTCGAAGCCAGGGAGTAAGCTCTCATCTCGAGTAGATTTGGGTTACACGGAGCCCTTTCGTGTTGCTCCAGTGACCTCAGGATCCCTCTAGACTTGAGTCAGTGATCTTGGGTTTTCTCTGCAGTGCCATCAAGGAAATCAAGGCTCCTTTCACGTTTCATGTGGAACACGGAATTGCTCTGCACGCAATGCAGGGGAATCGGGCCTCATCTCGCGGCGAGGGGGAAGTCTCATGGTTTTTCTCGAGTTGCGGCCGGAACCTGGGGTATATTAGCGAGTTACGACGGGGAGGGCCCTTCCAGACACGTGTTTGTTCAGCGACGTCAGGACTCCTGCCAAGGTGCGAGGGACACCTCGGGATTCTCCTCGAGTCTTGGCATGGCAATTGGGACGCGACTCCACGTGAGGCGGGAGACCTAGGGTACCTTTCCACGTGCCACAGGGATCCTGGGACTCCTATCCATTTTCAAGAGGAGTCAGGCATCGTCTCCTTTGGAAGCATTGATCTCCGCAGACCTCTCGAGTTTTCAAAGGATGTGAGGCCTCCGGTCGCGATGAGGCCGAGGACTAGGTCTTTCTCTGTCGTCTCCACAAGGGATTCAGACAACCCTTCATCTTGGGAGATGCAAGACGAGCCTGCATTCAATTCACTGCAGGGATATCCGGCCTTACTTCGAGTCAGAGCATCTCGGTGTCCATTCCACTTGAGGCCACAAACTCAGGGTCCCTCTCACATACCTGTAGCTGAGAGAAGCCTCCTCTTGAGGTGCTTCTGGAAAGTTGGTATTCCTCTTGAGTCGAAGCCAGGGACTAAGCTCTCATCTCGAGTTGATTTGGGGTCCACGGAGCCCTTTCGTGTTGCTCCATGACCTCAGGATCCCTCTAGACTTGAGACAGTGATCTTGGGTTTTCTCTGGAGTGCCATTAAGGAAATCAAGGCTCCTTTCACGTTTGATGTGGAACACGGAATTGCTCTGCACGCAGTGCAGGGGAATCGGGCCTCATCTCGTGGCGAGGGGGAAGTCTCATGGTTTTTCTCGAGTTGCGGCCGGAACCTGTGGTACATTCTCGAGTTACGACGGGGAGGGCCCTTCCAGACACGTGTTTGTTCAGCGACGTCAGGACTCCTGCCTAGGTGTGAGGGACACCTCGGGATTCTCCTCGAGTCTTGGCATGGCAATTGGGACGCGTCTCCACGTGAGGCGGGAGACCCAGGGTCCCTTTCCAAGTGCCACAGGGATCCTGGGACTCCTATCCATTTTCAAGAGAGGTCAGGCATCGTCTCCTTTGGAAGCATTGATATCCGCAGACCTCTCGAGTTTTCAAAGGATGTGAGGCCTCCGGTCGCGTTGAGGCGGAGGACTAGGTCTTTCTCTGTCGTCTCCACAGGGGATTCAGACATCCCTTCGTCTTGGGAGATGCAAGATTAGCCTGCATTCAATTCACTGCAGGGATATCCGGCCTTACTTCGAGTCAGAGCATCTCGGTGTCCATTCCACTTGAGGCCAAAAACTTAGCGTCCCTCTCACTTACCTGTAGCTGAGAGAAGCCTCCTCTTGAGGTGCTTGTGAAAAGTTGGTATTCCTCTTGAGTCGAAGCCAGGGACTAAGCTCTCATCTCGAGTTGATTTGGGGTCCACGGAGCACTTTCGTGTTGCTCCAGTGACCTCAGAATCCCTCTAGACTTGAGACAGTTACCTTGTTTTTTCTCTGGAGTGCCATCAAGGCCATCAAGGCTCCTTTCACGTATGATTTGGAACACGGAATTGCTCTGCATGCAGTGCAGGGGAATCGGGGCTCATCTCGTGGCGAGGGGGAAGGCTCATGGTTTTTCTCGAGTTGCAGCCCGAACCTGGGGTATATTCTCGAGTTACGATGGGGAGGGCCCTTCCAGACACGTGTTTGTTCAGCGAAGTCAGGATTCCTGCCTAGGTGCGAGGGACACCTCGGGATTCTCCTTGAGCCTTGGCATGGCAATTGGGACGCGTCTCCAGTGAGGCGGAAGACCCAGTGTCCCTTTCCACGTGCCACAGGGATTCTGGGACTCCTATCCATTTTCAAGAGGAGTCAGGCATCGTCTCCTTAGGAAGCATTGATCTCCGCGGACCACTCGAGTTTTCAATGGATGTGACGCCTCCGGTCGGGATGAGGCGGAGAACTAAGTCTTTCTCTGTGGTCTCCACAGGGTTTCAGACATCACTTCGTCTTTGGAGATGCTAGACGAGACTTCATTCAATTTACTGCAGGGATATCCGGCCATACTTCGAGTCAGAGCATCTCGGTGTCCATTCCGCTTGAGGCCACAAACTCAGGGACCCTCTCACATACATGTAGCTGAGAGAAGCCTCCTCTTGAAGTGCTTGTGGAAAGTTGGTATTCCTCTTGAGTCGAAGCCACGGAAGAAGCTCTCATCTCGAGTTGATTTGGAGTCCACGGAGCCCTTTCGTTTTGCTACAGTGACCTCAGGATACCTCTCGAATTGAGACAGTGATCTTGGGGTTTCTCTGGAGTGCCATCAAGGAAATCAAGGCTCCTTTCACGTTTGATGTGGAACACGGATATTCTCTGCACGCAGTGCAGGGGAACCAGTCCTCATCTTGCGGCGAGGGGGAAGGCTCATGGTTTTTCTCGATTTGTAGCCCGAACCTGTGGTATATTCTCGAGTTACGATGGGGAGGGCCCTTCCAGACACGTGTTTTTCCAGCGACGTCAGGACTCCTGCCTAAGTGCGAGGGACACCTCGGGATTCTCTTCGAGCCTTGGCATGGCAATTGGGACGTGTCTCCACGTGAGGCGGGAGACCCAGGGTCCCTTTCCACGTGCCACAGTGATCCTGGGACTCCTATCCATTTTCAAGAGGAGTCAGGCATCGTCTCCTTTGGAAGCATTGATCTCCGCGGACCTCTCGAGTTTTCAAAGGATGTGACGCCTCCGGTCGTGATGAGGCGGAGAATTAGGTCTTTCTCTGTGGTCTCCACAGTGGATTCAGACATCCCTTCGTCTTGCGAGATGCAAGACGAGCCTGCATTCAATTCACTGCAGGGATGTCCGGCCTTACTTCGAGTCAGAGCATCTCGGTGTCCATTCTACTTGAGGCCACAAACACAGGTTCCCTCTCACATACCTTTAGCTGAGAGAAGCCTCCTCTTGAGGTGCTCGTGGAAAGTTGGTATTCCTCTTGTGTCGAAGCCAGGGACGAAGCTCTCATCTCGAGTTGATTTGGAGTCCACGGACCCCTTTCGTGTTGCTACAGTGACCTCAGGATCCCTCTCGACTTGAGACAGTGGTCTTGGGGTTCCTCTGGAGTGCCATCAAGTAAATCAAGGCTCCTTTCACGTTTGATGTGGAACACGGAATTGCTCTGCACGCAGTGCAGGGGAATCGGGCCTCATCTTGCGGCGACTGGGAAGGCTCATGGTTTTTCTCGAGTTGCAGTCAGAACCTGGGGTATATTCTCGAGTTACAACGGGGAGGGCACTTTCAGACACGTGTTTGTTCAGCGACGTCAGGACTAGTGCCTAGGTGCGAGGGACACCTCGGGATTCTCCTCGAGTCTTTGCATTGCAATTGGGACGCGTCTCCTCGTGAGGTGGGAGACCCAGGGTTCCTTTCCACGTGCCACAGGGATCCTGGGACTCCTATCCATTTTCAAGCGGAGTCAGTCATCGTATCCTTTGGAAGCATTGATCTCCGCGGACCACTCGAGTTTTCAATGGATGTGACGCCTCCGGTCGGGATGAGGCGGAGAACTAAGTCTTTCTCTGTGGTCTCCACAGGGGATTCAGACATCCCTTCGTCTTGGGAGATGCAAGACGAGACTTCATTCAATTTACTGCAGGGATATCCGGCCATACTTCGAGTCAGAGCATCTCGGTGTCCATTCCGCTTGAGGCCACAAACTCAGGGACCCTCTCACATACATGTAGCTGAGAGAAGCCTCCTCTTGAAGTGCTTGTGGAAAGTTGGTATTCCTCTTGAGTCGAAGCCAGGGACGAAGCTCTCATCTCGAGTTGATTTGGAGTCCACGGAGCCCTTTCGTTTTGCTACAGTGACCTCAGGATACCTCTCGACTTGAGACAGTGATCTTGGGGTTTCTCTGGAGTGCCATCAAGGAAATCAAGGCTCCTTTCACGTTTGATGTGGAACACGGATATTCTCTGCACGCAGTGCAGGGGAATCAGGCCTCATCTTGCGGCGAGGGGGAAGGCTCATGGTTTTTCTCGATTTGTAGCCCGAACCTGTGGTATATTCTCGAGTTACGATGGGGAGGGTCCTTCCAGACACGTGTTTTTCCAGCGACGTCAGGACTCCTGCCTAAGTGCGAGGGACACCTCGGGATTCTCTTCGAGCCTTGGCATGGCAATTGGGACGCGTCTCCACGTGAGGCGGGAGACCCAGGGTCCCTTTCCACGTGCCACAGTGATCCTGGGACTCCTATCCATTTTCAAGAGGAGTCAGGCATCGTCTCCTTTGGAAGCATTGATCTCCGCGACCTCTCTAGTTTTCAAAGGATGTGAGGCCTCCAGTCGCGATGAGGCGGAGAACTCGGTCTTTCTCTGTGGTCTCCACATGGGATTCAGACATCCCTTCATCTTGGGAGATGCAAGACGAGCCTGCATTCAATTCACTGCAGGGATATCCGGCCTTTCTTCGAGTCAGAGCATCTCGGTGTCCATTCCACTTCAGGCCACAAACTCAGGGTCCCTCTCACATACCTGTAGCTGAGAGAAGCCTCCTGTTGAGATGCTTGTGGAAAGTTCGTCTTCCTCTTGAGTCGAAGCCAGGGACTAAGCTCTCATCTCGAGTTGATTTGGGGTCCATGGGGCCCTTTTGTGTTGCTCCAGTGACCTCAGGATCCCTCTAGACTTGAGACAGTGATCTTGGGTTTTCTCTGGAGTGCCATCAAGGAAATCAAGGCTCCTTTCACGTCTGATGTGGACACGGAATTGCTCTGCACGCAGTGCAGGGGAATCGGGCCTCATCTCGCGACAAGGGAGATGTCTCATGGTTTTTCTGGAGTTGCGGCCGGAACCTGGGGTATATTCTCGAGTTACGACGGGGAGGGCCCTTCCAGACACGTGTTTGTTCAGCGACGTCAGGACTCCTGCCTAGGTGCGAGGGACACCTCGGGATTCCCCTCGAGTCTTGGCATGGCAATTGGGACGCGTCTCCATGTGAGGCGGGAGACCCAGGGTCCCTTTCCACGTGCCACAGGGATCCTGGGACTCCTATCCATTTTCAAGAGGAGTCAATCATCGTCTCCTTTGGAAGCATTGATCTCCGCGGACCTCTTGAGTTTTCAAAGGATGTGAGGGCTCCGGTCGCAATGAGGCGGAGAACTCGGTCGTTCTCTGTGGTCTCCACAGGGGATTCAGACAACCCTTCGTCTTGGGAGATGCAAGACGAGCCTGCATTCAATTCACTGCAGGGATATCATGCCTTACTTCGAGTCAGAGCATCTCGGTGTCCATTCCACTTGAGGCCACAAACTCAGGGTTCCTCTCACATACCTGTAGCTGAGAGAAGCCTCCTCTTGAGGTGCTTGTGGAAAGTTGGTATTCCTCTTGAGTCGAAGCCAGGGACTAAGCTCTCATCTCGAGTTGATTTGGGGTCCAAGGAGCCCTTTCCTTTTGGTCCAGTGACCTCAGGATCCCTCTAGACTTGAGACAGTGATCTTGGGTTTTCTCTGGAGTGCCATCAAGGAAATCAAGGCTCCTTTCATGTTTGATGTGGAACACGGAATTGCTCTGCATGCAGTGCAGGGGAATCGGGCCTCAACTCGCGGCGAGGGGGAAATCTCATGGTTTTTCTCGAGTTGCGGCCCGAACCTGGGGTATATTCTCGAGTTACGACGGGGAGGGCCCTTCCAGACACGTGTTTGTTCAGCGACGTCAGGACTCCTGCCTAGGTGCGAGGGACACCTCGGGATTGTCCTCGAGTCTTGGCATGGCAATTGGGACGCGTCTCCACGTGAGGCGGGAGACCCAGGGTCCCTTTCCACGTGCCACAGGGATCCTGGGACTCCTATCCATTTTCAAGAGGAGTCAGGCATCGTCTCCTTTGGAAGCATTGATCTCCGTGGACCTCTCGAGTTTTCAAAGGATGTGAGGCCTCCGGTCGCGATGAGGCGGAGAACTAAGTCTTTGTCTGTGGTCTCCACAGGGGATTCAGACATCCCTTCGTCTTGGGAGATGCAAGACGAGCCTGCATTCAATTCTCTGCATGGATATCTGCCCTTACTTCGAGTCAGAGCATCTCGGTGTCCATTCCACTTGAGGCCACAAACTCAAGGTCCCTCTCACATACCTGTAACTGAGAGAGGCCTCCTCTTGAGGTGCTTGTGGAAAGTTGGTATTCCTCTTGAGTCGAAGCCAGGGACGAAGCTCTCCTCTCGAGTTGATTTGTCGTCCACGGAGCTCTTTCTTGTTGCTACAGTGACCTCAGGATCCCTCTAGACTTGAGACAGTGATCTTGGCTTTTCTTTGGAGTGCCATCAAGGAAATCAAGAATCTTTTCACGTTTGATGTGGAACACGGAATTGGTCTGCACGCAGTGCAGGGGAATCGGGCCTCATCTCAAGGCGAGGGGGAAGTCTCATGATGTTTCTCGAGTTGCGGCCGGAACCTGGGGTATATTCTCGAGTTACGACGGGGAGAGCCTTTCCAGACACGTGTTTGTTCTGCGACGTCAGGATTCCTGCCTAGGTGCGAGGGACACCTCGGCATTCTCCTCGA
Organism: Dama dama; assembly: GCF_033118175.1. NCBI lineage: Eukaryota > Metazoa > Chordata > Mammalia > Artiodactyla > Cervidae > Dama > Dama dama. Next base: position 1,042,067 of record NC_083713.1, read on the forward strand.
GTCTTGGCATGGCAATTAGGACAAGTCTCCACGTGAGGCGGGAGACCCAGGGTCCCGTTCCACGTGCCACAGGGATTCTTGGACTCCTATCCATTTTCAAGAGGAGTCAGGCATCGTCTCCTTAGGAAGCATTGATCTCCGCGGACCTCTCGAGTTTTCAAAGATGTGATGCCTCCGGTCGCCATGAGAGGGAGAACTACGTCTTTCTCTGTGGTATCCACAGGGTATTCAGACATCCCTTCGTCTTGGGAGATGCAAGACGAGCCTGCATTCAATTCACTGCAGGGATATCCAGCCTTACTTCGAGTCAGAGCTTCTCGGTGTCCATTCCACTTGAATCCCCAACTCAGGGCCCTCTCACATAACTTTATCTGAGAGAAGCCTCCTCTTGAGGTGCTTGTGGAAAGTTGCTATTCCTCTAGAGTCGAAGCCAATGAATAAGCTCTCATCACGAGTTGATTTGGGGTCCATGGACCCATTTCATGTTGCTACAGTGACCTCAGGATCCCTCTAGACTTGAGACAGTGATCTCGGGTTTTCTCTGGAGTGCCATCAAGGAAAACAAGGCTCCTTTCACGTTTGATGTGGAACACGGAATTGCTCTGCACGCAGTGCAGGGGAATCGGGCCTCATCTCGCGGCGAGGGGGAAGTCTCATGGTTTTTCTCGAGTTGCGGCCGGAACTTGGGGTATATTCTCGAGTTACGACGGGGAGGTCCGTTCCAGACACGTGTTTCTTCAGCGACGTCAGGACTCCTGCGTCGGTGCGAGGGACACCTCGGGATTCTCCTCGAGTCTTGTCATGGCAATTGGGACGCGTCTCCACGTGAGGCGGGAGATCCAGGGTCCCTTTCCATGTGCCACAGGGATCCTGGGACTCCTATCCATTTTCAAGAGGAGTCAGGCATCGTCTCCTTTGGAAGCATTGATCTCCGCGGACCTCTCGAGTTCTCAAAGGATGTGAGGACTCACGTCGCGATGAGGCGGAGAACAATGTCTTTCTCTATGGTCTCCACAGGGGATTCATACATCCCTTCTTCTTAGGAGATGCAAGACGAGCCTGCATTCAATTCACTGCAGGGATATCCGGCCTTTATTCGAATCAGTGCATCTCGGTGTCCATTACATTTGAGGCCACACACTCAGGGTCCCTCTCACATAAATGTAGCTGAGAGAAACCTCATCTTGAGGTGCTTGTGGAAAGTTGGTATTCCTCTTGAGTTGAAGCCAGGGAGTAAGCTCTCATCTCGAGTTGATTTGGGGTCCACGGAGCTCTTTCGTGTTGCTACAGTAACCTCAGGATCCCTCTAGACTTGAGACAGTGATCTTGGCTTTTCTCTGGAGTGCCATCAAGGAAATCAAGGCTCCTTTCACGTATGATGTGGAACACGGAATTGCTCTGCACGCAGTGCAGGGGAATCGGGCCTCATCTCGCGGCGAGGGGGAATTCTCATGGTTTTTGTCGAGTTGCGGCCGGAACCTAGGGTATGTTCTCGAGTTACGACGGGGAGGGCCCTTCCAGACACCTGTTTGTTCAGCGACGTCAGGACTCCTGCCTAGGTGCGAGGCACAACTCGGGATTCTCCTCGAGTCTTGGCATGGCAATTGGGATGCGTCTCCACGTGAGGCGGGAGACCCAGGGTCCCTTTCCACGTGCCACAGGGATCCTGGGACCACTATCCATTTTCAAGAGGAGTCAGGCATCGTCTCCTTTGGAAGCATTGATCTCCGCACACCTCTCGAGGTTTCAAAGGATGTGAGGCCTCAATTCGGGATGAGGCGGAGAACTAGGTCTTTCTCTGTGGTCTCCACAGTGGATTCAGACATCCCTTCCTCTTGGGAGATGCAAAACGAGCCTGCATTCAATTCACTGCAGGGATATCCGGCCTTACTTCGAGTCAGAGCATCACGCTATCCATTCGACTTGAGGCCACCAGCTCAGGGTCCCTCTCACATACCTGAAGGTGACAGAAGCCTCCTCTTGAGGTGCTTGTTGAAAGTTGGTATTCCTCTTGAGTCGAAGGCAGGGACGAAGCTCTCATCTCGAGTTGTTTGCGGCCCACGAAGCCCTTTCGTGTTGCTACAGTGACCTCAGGATCCCTCTAGACTTGAGACAGTGATCTTGGGTTTTCTCTGGAGTGCCATCAAGGAAATCAAGGCTCCTTTCACGTCTGATGTGGACACGGAATTGCTCTGCACGCAGTGCAGGGGAATCGGGCCTCATCTCGCGACAAGGGAGATGTCTCATGGTTTTTCTGGAGTTGCGGCCGGAACCTGGGGTATATTCTCGAGTTACTATGGGGAGGGCCCTTCCAGACACGTGTTTGTTCAGCGACGTCAGGACTCCTGCCTAGGTGCGAGGGACACCTCGGGATTCCCCTCGAGTCTTGGCATGGCAATTGGGACGGGTCTCCACGTGAGGCGGGAGACCCAGGGTCCCTTTCCACGTGCCACAGGGATCCTGGGACTCCTATCCATTTTCAAGAGGAGTCAGGCATCGTCTCCTTTGGAAGCATTGATCTCCGCGGACCTCTTGAGTTTTCAAAGGATGTGAGGCCTCCGGTCGCAATGAGGCGGAGAACTCGGTCGTTCTCTGTGGTCTCCACAGGGGATTCAGACAACCCTTCGTCTTGGGAGATGCAAGACGAGCCTGCATTCAATTCACTGCAGGGATATCCGGCCTTACTTCGAGTCAGAGCATCTCCGTGTCCATTCCACTTGTGGCCACAAACTCAGGGTCCCTCTCACATACCTGTAGCTGAGAGAAGCCTCCTCTTGAGGTGCTTGTGGAAAGTTGGTATTCCTCTTGAGTTGAAGCCAGGGACTAAGCTCTCATCTCGAGTTGATTTGGGGTCCACGGAGCCCTTTCGTGTTGCTCCAGTGACCTCAGGATCCCTCTAGACTTGAGACAGTGATCTTGGGTTTTCTCTGGAGTGCCATCAAGGAAATCAAGGCTCCTTTCACGTTTGATGTGGAACACAGAATTGCTCTGCACGCAGTGCAGGGGAATCGGGCCTCATCTAGCCGCGAGGGGTAGGTCTCATGGAATTTCTCGAGTTGCGGTCGGAACCTGGGGTATATTCTCGAGTTACTATGGGGAGGGCCCTTCCAGACACGTGTTTGTTCAGCGAAGTCAGGACTCCTGCCTAGGTGCGAGGGACACCTCGGGATTCTCCTCGAGTCTTGGCATGGCAATTGGGACGCGTCTCCACCTGAAGCGCAAGACCCAGGGTCCCTTTCCACGTGCCACAGGGATCCTGGGACTCCTATCCATTTTCAAGAGGAGTCAGGCATCGTCTCCTTAGGAAGCATTGGTCTCCGTGGACCTCTCGAGTTTTCAAAGAATGTGAGGCCTATGGTCGCGATGAGGCGGAGATCTAGGTCTTTGTCTGTGGTGTCCACAGGGGATTCAGACATCCCTTCGTCTTGGGAGATCCACGACGAGCCTGCATTCAATTCACTGCAGGGATATCCGGCCTTACATTGAGTCAGAGCATCTCGGTGTCCATTCCACTTGAGGCCACAAACTCAGGGTCCCTCTCACATACCTGTAGCTGAGAGAAACCTCCTCTTGAGGAGCTTTTGGAAAGTTGGTATTCCTCTTGAGTCGAAGCCAGGGACAAAGCTCTCATCTCGAATTGATTTGGGGTGCACGGAGCCCTTTCGGGTTGCTACAGTGACCTCAGGATCCCTCTAGACTTGAGACAGTGATCTTGGCTTTTCTTTGGAGTGCCATCAAGGAAATCAAGAATCCTTTCACGTTTGATGTGGAACACGGAATTGGTCTGCACGCAGTGCAGGAGAATCGGGCCACATCTCAAGGCGAGGGGGAAGTCTTATGGTTTTTCTCGAGTTGCGGCCGGAACCTGGGGTATACTCCTGAGTTACGACGGGGAGGGCCCTTCCAGACAAGTGTTTGTTCAGCGACGTCAGGACTAGTGCCTAGGTGCGAGGAACACCTCGGGATTCTCCTCGAGTCTTGGCATGGCAATTAGGACAAGTCTCCATGTGAGGCGGGAGACCCAGGTTCCCGTTCCACGTGCCACAGGGTTTCTTGGACTCCTATCCATTTTCAAGAGGAGTCAGGCATCGTCTCCTTAGGAAGCATTGATCTCCGCGGACCTCTCGAGTTTTCAAAGATGTGATGCCTCCGGTCGCCATGAGAGGGAGAACTACGTCTTTCTCTGTGGTATCCACAGGGTATTCAGACATCCCTTCGTCTTGGGAGATGCAAGACGAGCCTGCATTCAATTCACTGCAGGGATATCCAGCCTTACGTCGAGTCAGAGCTTCTCGGTGTCCATTCCACTTGAATCCCCAACTCAGGGCCCTCTCACATAAATTTATCTGAGAGAAGCCTCCTCTTGAGGTGCTTGTGGAAAGTTGCTATTCCTCTAGAGTCGAAGCCAATGAATAAGCTCTCATCAGGAGTTGATTTGGGGTCCATGGACCCATTTCATGTTGCTACAGTGACCTCAGGATCCCTCTAGACTTGAGACAATGATCTCGGGTTTTCTCTGGAGTGCCATCAAGGAAATCAAGGCTCCTTTCACGTTTGATGTGGAACACGGAATTGCTCTGCACGCAGTGCAGGAGAATCGGGCCTCATCTCGCGGCGAGGGGGAAGTCTCATGATTTTTCTCGAGTTGCGGCCGGAACCTGGGGTATGTTCTCGAGTTACGACGGGGAGGTCCGTTCCAGACACGTGTTTCTTCAGCGACGTCAGGACTCCTGCGTCGGTGCGAGGGACACCTCGGGATTCTCCTCGAGTCTTGTCATGGCAATTGGGACGCGTCTCCACGTGAGGCGGGAGATCCAGGGTCCCTTTCCATGTGCCACAGGGATCCTGGGACTCCTATCCATTTTCAAGAGGAGTCAGGCATCGTCTCCTTTGGAAGCATTGATCTCCGCGGACCTCTCCAGTTTCAAAGGATGTGAGGCCTCCGGTCTCGATGAGGCGGAGAACGAGGTCTTTCTCTGTGGTCTCCACAGGGGATTCAGACAACCCTTCGTCTTGGGAGATGCAAGACGAGCCTGCATTAAATTCACTGCAGGGATATCCGGCCTTACTTCAAGTCAGAGCATCTCCGTGTCCATTCCACTTGAGGCCACAAACTCAGGGTCCCTCTCACATACCTGTAGCTGAGAGAAGCCTCCTCTTGAGGTGCTTGTGGAAAGTTGGTATTCCTCTTGAGTTGAAGCCAGGGACTAAGCTCTCATCTCGAGTTGATTTGGGGTCCACGGAGCCCTTTCATGTTGCTCCAGTGACCTCAGGATCCCTCTAGACTTGAGACAGTGATCTTGGGTTTACTCTGGAGTGCCATCAAGGAAATCAAGGCTCCTTCCACGTTTGATGTGGAACACAGAATTGCTCTGCACGCAGTGCAGCGGAATCGGGCCTCATCTAGCCGCGAGGGGTAGGTCTCATGGAATTTCTCGAGTTGCGGCCGGAACCTGGGGTATATTCTCGAGTTACTATGGGGAGGGCCCTTCCAGACACGTGTTTGTTCAGCGAAGTCAGGACTCCTGCCTAGGTGCGAGGGACACCTCGGGATTCTCCTCGAGTCTTGGCATGGCAATTGGGACGCGTCTCCACCTGAGGCGGGAGACCCAGGGTCCCTTTCCACGTGCCACAGGGATCCTGGGACTCCTATCCATTTTGAAGAGGATTCAGGCATCGTCTCCTTTGGAAGCATTGATCTCCGTGGACCTCTCGAGTTTTCAAAGGATGTGAGGCCTCCGGTCGCGATGAGGCGGAGAACTAAGTCTTTGTCTGTGGTCTCCACAGGGGATTCAGACATCCCTTCGTCTTGGGAGATGCAAGACGAGCCTGCATTCAATTCTCTGCATGGATATCTGCCCTTACTTCGAGTCAGAGCATCTCGGTGTCCATTCCACTTGAGGCCACAAACTCAAGGTCCCTCTCACATACCTGTAACTGAGAGAGGCCTCCTCTTGAGGTGCTTGTGGAAAGTTGGTATTCCTCTTGAGTCGAAGCCAGGGACGAAGCTCTCCTCTCGACTTGATTTGTCGTCCACGGAGCTCTTTCTTGTTGCTACAGTGACCTCAGGATCCCTCTAGACTTGAGACAGTGATCTTGGCTTTTCTTTGGAGTGCCATCAAGGAAATCAAGAATCTTTTCACGTTTGATGTGGAACACGGAATTGGTCTGCACGCAGTGCAGGGGAATCGGGCCTCATCTCAAGGCGAGGGGGAAGTCTCATGATGTTTCTCGAGTTGCGGCCGGAACCTGGGGTATATTCTCGAGTTACGACGGGGAGAGCCTTTCCAGACACGTGTTTGTTCTGCGACGTCAGGATTCCTGCCTAGGTGCGAGGGACACCTCGGCATTCTCCTCGAGTCTTGGCATGGCAATTAGGACAAGTCTCCACGTGAGGCGGGAGACCCAGGGTCCCGTTCCACGTGCCACAGGTATTCTTGGACTCCTATCCATTTTCAAGAGGAGTCAGGCATCGTCTCCTTTACAAGCATTGATCTCCGCGGACCTCTCGAGTTTTCAAAGGATGTGACGCCTCCGGTCGTGATGAGGCGGAGAACTAGGTCTTTCTCTGTGGTCTCCACAGTGGATTCAGACATCCCTTCGTCTTGCGAGATGCAAGACGAGCCTGCATTCAATTCACTGCAGGGATGTCCGGCCTTACTTCGAGTCAGAGCATCCCGGTGTCCATTCTACTTGAGGCCACAAACACAGGTTCCCTCTCACATACCTTTAGCTGAGAGAAGCCTCCTCTTGAGGTGCTCGTGGAAAGTTGGTATTCCTCTTGAGTCGAAGCCAGGGACGAAGCTCTCATCTCGAGTTGATTTGGAGTCCACGGACCCCTTTCGTGTTGCTACAGTGACCTCAGGATCCCTCTCGACTTGAGACAGTGATCTTGGGGTTTCTCTGGAGTGCCATCAAGTAAATCAAGGCTCCTTTCACGTTTGATGTGGAACACGGAATTGCTCTGCTCGCAGTGCAGGGGAATCGGGCCTCATCTTGCGGCGACTGGGAAGGCTCATGGTTTTTCTCGAGTTGCAGTCAGAACCTGGGGTATATTCTCGAGTTACGATGGGGAGGGCCCTTCCAGACACGTGTTTGTTCAGCGACGTCAGGACTCCTGCCTAGGTGCGAGGGACACCTCGGGATTCTCCTTTAGCCTTGGCCTGGCAATTGGGACGCGTCTCCAGTGAGGCGCAAGACCCAGGGTCCCTTTCCACGTGCCACAGGGATCCTGGGACTCCTATCCATTTTCAAGAGGAGTCAGGCATCGTCTCCTTAGGAAGCATTGATCTCCGCGGACCTCTCGAGTTTTCAAAGTATGTGAGGCCTATGGTCGCGATGAGGCGGAGATCTAGGTCTTTGTCTGTGGTGTCCACAGGGGATTCAGACATCCCTTCGTCTTGGGAGATCCACGACGAGCCTGCATTCAATTCACTGCAGGGATATCCGGCCTTACATTGAGTCAGAGCATCTCGGTGTCCATTCCACTTGAGGCCACAAACTCAGGGTCCCTCTCACATACCTGTAGCTGAGAGAAACCTCCTCTTGAGGAGCTTTTGGAAAGTTGGTATTCCTCTTGAGTCGAAGCCAGGGACAAAGCTCTCATCTCGAGTTGATTTGGGGTGCACGGAGCCCTTTCGGGTTGCTACAGTGACCTCAGGATCCCTCTAGACTTGAGACAGTGATCTTGGCTTTTCTTTGGAGTGCCATCAAGGAAATCAAGAATCCTTTCACGTTTGATGTGGAACACGGAATTGGTCTGCACGCAGTGCAGGAGAATCGGGCCACATCTCAAGGCGAGGGGGAAGTCTTATGGTTTTTCTCGAGTTGCGGCCGGAACCTGGGGTATATTCCTGAGTTACGACGGGGAGGGCCCTTCCAGACAAGTGTTTGTTCAGCGACGTCAGGACTAGTGCCTAGGTGCGAGGAACACCTCGGGATTCTCCTCGAGTCTTGGCATGGCAATTAGGACAAGTCTCCATGTGAGGCGGGAGACCCAGGTTCCCGTTCCACGTGCCACAGGGTTTCTTGGACTCCTATCCATTATCAAGAGGAGTCAGGCATCGTCTCCTTAGGAAGCATTGATCTCCGCGGACCTCTCGAGTTTTCAAAGATGTGATGCCTCCGGTCGCCATGAGAGGGAGAACTACGTCTTTCTCTGTGGTATCCACAGGGTATTCAGACATCCCTTCGTCTTGGGAGATGCAAGACGAGCCTGCATTCAATTCACTGCAGGGATATCCAGCCTTACTTCGAGTCAGAGCTTCTCGGTGTCCATTCCACTTGAATCCCCAACTCAGGGCCCTCTCACATAACTTTATCTGAGAGAAGCCTCCTCTTGAGGTGCTTGTGGAAAGTTGCTATTCCTCTAGAGTCGAAGCCAATGAATAAGCTCTCATCACGAGTTGATTGGGGTCCATGGACCCATTTCATGTTGCTACAGTGACCTCAGGATCCCTCTAGACTTGAGACAGTGATCTCGGGTTTTCTCTGGAGTGCCATCAAGGAAATCAAGGCTCCTTTCACGTTTGATGTGGAACACGGAATTGCTCTGCACGCAGTGCAGGGGAATCGGGCCTCATCTCGCGGCGAGGGGGAAGTCTCATGGTTTTTCTCGAGTTGCGGCCGGAACCTGGGGTATATTCTCGAGTTACGACGGGGAGGTCCGTTCCAGACACGTGTTTCTTCAGCGACGTCAGGACTCCTGCGTCGGTGCGAGGGACACCTCGGGATTCTCCTCGAGTCTTGTCATGGCAATTGGGACGCGTCTCCACGTGAGGCGGGAGATCCAGGGTCCCTTTCCATGTGCCACAGGGATCCTGGGACTCCTATCCATTTTCAAGAGGAGTCAGGCATCGTCTCCTTTGGAAGCATTGATCTCCGCGGACCTCTCGAGTTCTCAAAGGATGTGAGGACTCACGTCGCGATGAGGCGGAGAACAATGTCTTTCTCTATGGTCTCCACAGGGGATTCATACATCCCTTCTTCTTAGGAGATGCAAGACGAGCCTGCATTCAATTCACTGCAGGGATATCTGGCCTTTATTCGAATCAGTGCATCTCGGTGTGCATTACATTTGAGGCCACACACTCAGGGTCCCTCTCACATAAATGTAGCTGAGAGAAACCTCATCTTGAGGTGCTTGTGGAAAGTTGGTATTCCTCTTGAGTCGAAGCCAGGGAGTAAGCTCTCATCTCGAGTTGATTTGGGGTCCACGGAGCTCTTTCGTGTTGCTACAGTAACCTCAGGATCCCTCTAGACTTGAGACAGTGATCTTGGCTTTTCTCTGGAGTGCCATCAAGGAAATCAAGGCTCCTTTCACGTATGATGTGGAACACGGAATTGCTCTGCACGCAGTGCAGGGGAATCGGGCCTCATCTCGCGGCGAGGGGGAATTCTCATGGTTTTTGTCGAGTTGCGGCCGGAACCTAGGGTATGTTCTCGAGTTACGACGGGGAGGGCCCTTCCAGACACCTGTTTGTTCAGCGACGTCAGGACTCCTGCCTAGGTGCGAGGCACAACTCGGGATTGTCCTCGAGTCTTGGCATGGCAATTGGGACGCGTCTCCACGTGAGGCGGGAGACCCAGGGTCCCTTTCCACGTGCCACAGGGATCCTGGGACCACTATCCATTTTCAAGAGGAATCAGGCATCGTCTCCTTTGGAAGCATTGATCTCCGCACACCTCTCGAGGTTTCAAAGGATGTGAGGCCTCAATTCGGGATGAGGCGGAGAACTAGGTCTTTCTCTGTGGTCTCCACAGTGGATTCAGACATCCCTTCCTCTTGGGAGATGCAAAACGAGCCTGCATTCAATTCACTGCAGGGATATCCGGCCTTACTTCGAGTCAGAGCATCACGCTATCCATTCGACTTGAGGCCACCAGCTCAGGGTCCCTCTCACATACCTGAAGGTGACAGAAGCCTCCTCTTGAGGTGCTTGTGGAAAGTTGGTATTCCTCTTGAGTCGAAGGCAGGGACGAAGCTCTCATCTCGAGTTGTTTGCGGCCCACGAAGCCCTTTCGTGTTGCTACAGTGACCTCAGGATCCCTCTAGACTTGAGACAGTGATCTTGGGTTTTCTCTGGAGTGCCATCATGGAAATCAAGGCTCCTTTCACGTCTGATGTGGACACGGAATTGCTCTGCACGCAGTGCAGGGGAATCGGGCCTCATCTCGCGACAAGGGAGATGTCTCATGGTTTTTCTGGAGTTGCGGCCGGAACCTGGGGTATATTCTCAAGTTACGACGGGGAGGGCCCTTCCAGACACGTGTTTGTTCAGCGACGTCAGGACTCCTGCCTAGGTGCGAGGGACACCTCGGGATTCCCCTCGAGTCTTGGCATGGCAATTGGGACGGGTCTCCACGTGAGGCGGGAGACCCAGGGTCCCTTTCCACGTGCCACAGGGATCCTGGGACTCCTATCCATTTTCAAGAGGAGTCAGGCATCGTCTCCTTTGGAAGCATTGATCTCCGCGGACCTCTTGAGTTTTCAAAGGATGTGAGGCCTCCGGTCGCAATGAGGCGGAGAACTCGGTCGTTCTCTGTGGTCTCCACAGGGGATTCAGACAACCCTTCGTCTTGGGAGATGCAAGACGAGCCTGCATTCAATTCACTGCAGGGATATCATGCCTTACTTCGAGTCAGAGCATCTCGGTGTCCATTCCACTTGAGGCCAAAAACTCAGGGTTCCTCTCACATACCTGTAGCTGAGAGAAGCCTCCTCTTGAGGTGCTTGTGGAAAGTTGGTATTCCTCTTGAGTCGAAGCCAGGGACTAAGCTCTCATCTCGAGTTGATTTGGGGTCCACGGAGCCCTTTCCTTTTGGTCCAGTGACCTCAGGATCCCTCTAGACTTGAGACAGTGATCTTGGGTTTTCTCTGGAGTGCCATCAAGGAAATCAAGGCTCCTTTCACGTTTGATGTGGAACACGGAATTGCTCTGCATGCAGTGCAGGGGAATTGGGCCTCAACTCGCGGCGAGGGAGAAATCTCATGGTTTTTCTCGAGTTGCGGCCGGAACCTGGGGTATATTCTCGAGTTACGACGGGGAGGGCCCTTCCAGACACGTGTTTGTTCAGCGACGTCAGGACTCCTGCCTAGGTGCGAGGGACACCTCGGGATTGTCCTCGAGTCTTGGCATGGCAATTGGGACGCGTCTCCACGTGAGGCGGGAGACCCAGGGTCCCTTTCCACGTGCCACAGGGATCCTGGGACTCCTATCCATTTTCAAGAGGAGTCAGGCATCGTCTCCATTGGAAGTATTGATCTCCGCGGACCTCTACAGTTTCAAAGGATGTGAGGCCTCCGGTCTCGATGAGGCGGAGAACGAGGTCTTTCTCTGTGGTCTCCACAGGGGATTCAGACAACCCTTCGTCTTGGGAGATGCAAGACGAGCCTGCATTAAATTCACTGCAGGGATATCCGGCCTTACTTCGAGTCAGAGCATCTCCGTGTCCATTCCACTTGAGGCCACAAACTCAGGGTCCCTCTCACATACCTGTAGCTGAGAGAAGCCTCCTCTTGAGGTGCTTGTGGAAAGTTGGTATTCCTCTTGAGTTGAAGCCAGGGACTAAGCTCTCATCTCGAGTTGATTTGGGGTCCACGGAGCCCTTTCGTGTTGCTCCAGTGACCTCAGGATCCCTCTAGACTTGAGACAGTGATCTTGGGTTTTCTCTGGAGTGCCATCAAGGAAATCAAGGCTCCTTTCACGTTTGATGTGGAACACGGAATTGCTCTGCACGCAGTGCAGGGGAATCGGGCCTCATCTAGCCGCGAGGGGTAGGTCTCATGGAATTTCTCGAGTTGCGGCCGGAACCTGGGGTATATTCTCGAGTTACTATGGGGAGGGCCCTTCCAGACACGTGTTTGTTCAGCGAAGTCAGGACTCCTGCCTAGGTGCGAGGGACACCTCGGGATTCTCCTCGAGTCTTGGCATGGCAATTGGGACGCGTCTCCACCTGAGGCGCAAGACCCAGGGTCCCTTTCCACGTGCCACAGGGATCCTGGGACTCCTATCCATTTTCAAGAGGAATCAGGCATCGTCTCCTTAGGAAGCATTGATCTCCGTGGACCTCTCGAGTTTTCAAAGTATGTGAGGCCTATGGTCGCGATGAGGCGGAGATCTAGGTCTTTGTCTGTGGTGTCCACAGGGGATTCAGATATCCCTTCGTCTTGGGAGATCCACGACGAGCCTGCATTCAATTCACTCCAGGGATATCCGGCCTTACATTGAGTCAGAGCATCTCGGTGTCCATTCCACTTGAGGCCACAAACTCAGGGTCCCTCTCACATACCTGTAGCTGAGAGAAACCTCCTCTTGAGGAGCTTTTGGAAAGTTGGTATTCCTCTTGAGTCGAAGCCAGGGACAAAGCTCTCATCTCGAGTTGATTTGGGGTGCACGGAGCCCTTTCGGGTTGCTACAGTGACCTCAGGATCCCTCTAGACTTGAGACAGTGATCTTGGCTTTTCTTTGGAGTGCCATCAAGGAAATCAAGAATCCTTTCACGTTTGATGTGGAACACGGAATTGGTCTGCACGCAGTGCAGGAGAATCGGGCCACATCTCAAGGCGAGGGGGAACTCTTATGGTTTTTCTCGAGTTGCGGCCGGAACCTGGGGTATACTCCTGAGTTACGACGGGGAGGGCCCTTCCAGACAAGTGTTTGTTCAGCGACGTCAGGACTAGTGCCTAGGTGCGAGGAACACCTCGGGATTCTCCTCGAGTCTTGGCATGGCAATTAGGACAAGTCTCCATGTGAGGCGGGAGACCCAGGTTCCCGTTCCACGTGCCACAGGGTTTCTTGGACTCCTATCCATTTTCAAGAGGAGTCAGGCATCGTCTCCTTAGGAAGCATTGATCTCCGCGGACCTCTCGAGTTTTCAAAGATGTGATGCCTCCGGTCGCCATGAGAGGGAGAACTACGTCTTTCTCTGTGGTATCCACAGGGTATTCAGACATCCCTTCGTCTTGGGAGATGCAAGACGAGCCTGCATTCAATTCACTGCAGGGATATCCAGCCTTACTTCGAGTCAGAGCTTCTCGGTGTCCATTCCACTTGAATCCCCAACTCAGGGCCCTCTCACATAACTTTATCTGAGAGAAGCCTCCTCTTGAGGTGCTTGTGGAAAGTTGCTATTCCTCTAGAGTCGAAGCCAATGAATAAGCTCTCATCAGGAGTTGATTTGGGGTCCATGGACCCATTTCATGTTGCTACAGTGACCTCAGGATCCCTCTAGACTTGAGACAGTGATCTCGGGTTTTCTCTGGAGTGCCATCAAGGAAATCAAGGCTCCTTTCACGTTTGATGTGGAACACGGAATTGCTCTGCACGCAGTGCAGGGGAATCGGGCCTCATCTCGCGGCGAGGGGGAAGTCTCATGGTTTTTCTCGAGTTGCGGCCGGAACCTGGGGTATATTCTCGAGTTACGACGGGGAGGTCCGTTCCAGACACGTGTTTCTTCAGCGACGTCAGGACTCCTGCGTCGGTGCGAGGGACACCTCGGGATTCTCCTCGAGTCTTGTCATGGCAATTGGGACGCGTCTCCACGTGAGGCGGGAGATCCAGGGTCCCTTTCCATGTGCCACAGGGATCCTGGGACTCCTATCCATTTTCAAGAGGAGTCAGGCATCGTCTCCTTTGGAAGCATTGATCTCCGCGGACCTCTCGAGTTCTCAAAGGATGTGAGGACTCACGTCGCGATGAGGCGGAGAACAATGTCTTTCTCTATGGTCTCCACAGGGGATTCATACATCCCTTCTTCTTAGGAGATGCAAGACGAGCCTGCATTCAATTCACTGCAGGGATATCCGGCCTTTATTCGAATCAGTGCATCTCGGTGTCCATTACATTTGAGGCCACACACTCAGGGTCCCTCTCACATAAATGTAGCTGAGAGAAACCTCATCTTGAGGTGCTTGTGGAAAGTTGGTATTCCTCTTGAGTCGAAGCCAGGGAGTAAGCTCTCATCTCGAGTTGATTTGGGGTCCACGGAGCTCTTTCGTGTTGCTACAGTAACCTCAGGATCCCTCTAGACTTGAGACAGTGATCTTGGCTTTTCTCTGGAGTGCCATCAATGAAATCAAGGCTCCTTTCACGTTTGATGTGGAACACGGAATTGCTCTGCACGCAGTGCAGGGGAATCGGGCCTCATCTCGCGGCGAGGGGGAATTCTCATGGTTTTTGTCGAGTTGCGGCCGGAACCTGGGGTATGTTCTCGAGTTACGACGGGGAGGTCCGTTCCAGACACGTGTTTGTTCAGCAACGTCAGGACTCCTGCGTCGGTGCGAGGCACAACTCGGGATTCTCCTCGAGTCTTGGCATGGCAATTGGGACGCGTCTCCACGTGAGGCGGGAGACCCAGGGTCCCTTTCCACGTGCCACAGGGATCCTGGGACCACTATCCATTTTCAAGAGGAGTCAGGCATCGTCTCCTTTGGAAGCATTGATCTCCGCACACCTCTCGAGGTTTCAAAGGATGTGAGGCCTCAATTCGGGATGAGGCGGAGAACTAGGTCTTTCTCTGTGGTCTCCACAGTGGATTCAGACATCCCTTCCTCTTGGGAGATGCAAAACGAGCCTGCATTCAATTCACTGCAGGGATATCCGGCCTTACTTCGAGTCAGAGTATCACGCTATCCATTCGACTTGAGGCCACCAGCTCAGGGTCCCTCTCACATACCTGAAGGTGACAGAAGCCTCCTCTTGAGGTGCTTGTGGAAAGTTGGTATTCCTCTTGAGTCGAAGGCAGGGACGAAGCTCTCATCTCGAGTTGTTTGCGGCCCACGAAGCCCTTTCGTGTTGCTACAGTGACCTCAGGATCCCTCTAGAATTGAGACAGTGATCTTGGGTTTTCTCTGGAGTGCCATCAAGGTAATCAAGGCTCCTTTCACGTTTGATGTGGAACACGGAATTGCTTTGCTCGCAGTGCAGGGGAATCGGGCCTCATCTCGCGACAAGGGAGATGTCTCATGGTTCTTCTGGAGTTGCGGCCGGAACCTGGGGTATATTCTGGAGTTACGACGGGGAGGGCCCTTCCAGACACGTGTTTGTTCAGCGACGTCACGACTCCTGCCTAGGTGCGAGGGACACCTCGGGATTCTCCTCGAGTCTTGGAATGGCAATTGGGACCCGTCTCCACGTGAGGCGGGAGACCCAGGGTCCCTTTCCACGTGCCACAGGGATCCTGGGACTCCTTCCATTTTCAAGAGGAGTCAGGCATCGTCTCCTTTGGAAGCATTGATCTCCATGGACCTCTCGAGTTTTCAAAGGATTCGAGGCCTCCGGTCGCGATGAGGCGGAGAACTAGGTTTTCTCTGTGGTCTCCACAGTGGATTCAGACATCCCTTCGCCTTGGGAGATGCAAGACGAGCCTGCATTCAATTCACTGCAGGGATATCCAGCCTTACTCCGAGTCAGAGCATCACAGTGTCCATTGCACTTGAGGCCACAAACTCAGGGTTTCTCTCACATACCTGTATCTCAGAGAAACCTCCTCTTGAGGTGCTTGTGAAAAGTTGGTATTCCTCTAGAGTAGAAGCCACGGACGAAGCTCTCATCTCGAGTTGATTTGGGGTCCATGGAGCCCTTTCGTGTTCCTCCAGTGACCTCAGGATCCCTCTAGACTTGAGACAGTGATCTTGGGTTTTCTTTGGAGTGCCATCAAGGAAATCAAGTCTCCTTTAACGTCTGATGTGGAACACGGAATTGCTCTGCACGCAGTGCAGGGGAATCTGGCCTCATCTCACGGCGAGGAGGAAGTCTCATGGTTTTTCTCGAGTTGCGGCCGGAACCTGGGGTATACTCCTGAGTTACGACGGGGAGGGCCCTTCCAGACAAGTGTTTGTTCAGCGACGTCAGGACTAGTGCCTAGGTGCGAGGAACACCTCGGGATTCTCCTCGAGTCTTGGCATGGCAATTAGGACAAGTCTCCATGTGAGGCGGGAGACCCAGGTTCCCGTTCCACGTGCCACAGGGTTTCTTGGACTCCTATCCATTTTCAAGAGGAGTCAGGCATCGTCTCCTTAGGAAGCATTGATCTCCGCGGACCTCTCGAGTTTTCAAAGATGTGATGCCTCCGGTCGCCATGAGAGGGAGAACTACGTCTTTCTCTGTGGTATCCACAGGGTATTCAGACATCCCTTCGTCTTGGGAGATGCAAGACGAGCCTGCATTCAATTCACTGCAGGGATATCCAGCCTTACTTCGAGTCAGAGCTTCTCGGTGTCCATTCCACTTGAATCCCCAACTCAGGGCCCTCTCACATAACTTTATCTGAGAGAAGCCTCCTCTTGAGGTGCTTGTGGAAAGTTGCTATTCCTCTAGAGTCGAAGCCAATGAATAAGCTCTCATCAGGAGTTGATTTGGGGTCCATGGACCCATTTCATGTTGCTACAGTGACCTCAGGATCCCTCTAGACTTGAGACAGTGATCTCGGGTTTTCTCTGGAGTGCCATCAAGGAAATCAAGGCTCCTTTCACGTTTGATGTGGAACACGGAATTGCTCTGCACGCAGTGCAGGGGAATCGGGCCTCATCTCGCGGCGAGGGGGAAGTCTCATGGTTTTTCTCGAGTTGCGGCCGGAACCTGGGGTATATTCTCGAGTTACGACGGGGAGGTCCGTTCCAGACACGTGTTTCTTCAGCGACGTCAGGACTCCTGCGTCGGTGCGAGGGACACCTCGGGATTCTCCTCGAGTCTTGTCATGGCAATTGGGACGCGTCTCCACGTGAGGCGGGAGATCCAGGGTCCCTTTCCATGTGCCACAGGGATCCTGGGACTCCTATCCACTTTCAAGAGGAGTCAGGCATCGTCTCCTTTGGAAGCATTGATCTCCGCGGACCTCTCGAGTTCTCAAAGGATGTGAGGACTCACGTCGCGATGAGGCGGAGAACAATGTCTTTCTCTATGGTCTCCACAGGGGATTCATACATCCCTTCTTCTTAGGAGATGCAAGACGAGCCTGCATTCAATTCACTGCAGGGATATCCGGCCTTTATTCGAATCAGTGCATCTCGGTGTCCATTACATTTGAGGCCACACACTCAGGGTCCCTCTCACATAAATGTAGCTGAGAGAAACCTCATCTTGAGGTGCTTGTGGAAAGTTGGTATTCCTCTTGAGTCGAAGCCAGGGAGTAAGCTCTCATCTCGAGTTGATTTGGGGTCCACGGAGCTCTTTCGTGTTGCTACAGTAACCTCAGGATCCCTCTAGACTTGAGACAGTGATCTTGGCTTTTCTCTGGAGTGCCATCAATGAAATCAAGGCTCCTTTCACGTTTGATGTGGAACACGGAATTGCTCTGCACGCAGTGCAGGGGAATCGGGCCTCATCTCGCGGCGAGGGGGAATTCTCATGGTTTTTGTCGAGTTGCGGCCGGAACCTGGGGTATGTTCTCGAGTTACGACGGGGAGGTCCGTTCCAGACACGTGTTTGTTCAGCAACGTCAGGACTCCTGCGTCGGTGCGAGGCACAACTCGGGATTCTCCTCGAGTCTTGGCATGGCAATTGGGACGCGTCTCCACGTGAGGCGGGAGACCCAGGGTCCCTTTCCACGTGCCACAGGGATCCTGGGACCACTATCCATTTTCAAGAGGAGTCAGGCATCGTCTCCTTTGGAAGCATTGATCTCCGCACACCTCTCGAGGTTTCAAAGGATGTGAGGCCTCAATTCGGGATGAGGCGGAGAACTAGGTCTTTCTCTGTGGTCTCCACAGTGGATTCAGACATCCCTTCCTCTTGGGAGATGCAAAACGAGCCTGCATTCAATTCACTGCAGGGATATCCGGCCTTACTTCGAGTCAGAGTATCACGCTATCCATTCGACTTGAGGCCACCAGCTCAGGGTCCCTCTCACATACCTGAAGGTGACAGAAGCCTCCTCTTGAGGTGCTTGTGGAAAGTTGGTATTCCTCTTGAGTCGAAGGCAGGGACGAAGCTCTCATCTCGAGTTGTTTGCGGCCCACGAAGCCCTTTCGTGTTGCTACAGTGACCTCAGGATCCCTCTAGAATTGAGACAGTGATCTTGGGTTTTCTCTGGAGTGCCATCAAGGTAATCAAGGCTCCTTTCACGTTTGATGTGGAACACGGAATTGCTTTGCTCGCAGTGCAGGGGAATCGGGCCTCATCTCGCGACAAGGGAGATGTCTCATGGTTCTTCTGGAGTTGCGGCCGGAACCTGGGGTATATTCTGGAGTTACGACGGGGAGGGCCCTTCCAGACACGTGTTTGTTCAGCGACGTCACGACTCCTGCCTAGGTGCGAGGGACACCTCGGGATTCTCCTCGAGTCTTGGAATGGCAATTGGGACCCGTCTCCACGTGAGGCGGGAGACCCAGGGTCCCTTTCCACGTGCCACAGGGATCCTGGGACTCCTTCCATTTTCAAGAGGAGTCAGGCATCGTCTCCTTTGGAAGCATTGATCTCCATGGACCTCTCGAGTTTTCAAAGGATTCGAGGCCTCCGGTCGCGATGAGGCGGAGAACTAGGTTTTCTCTGTGGTCTCCACAGTGGATTCAGACATCCCTTCGCCTTGGGAGATGCAAGACGAGCCTGCATTCAATTCACTGCAGGGATATCCAGCCTTACTCCGAGTCAGAGCATCACAGTGTCCATTGCACTTGAGGCCACAAACTCAGGGTTTCTCTCACATACCTGTATCTCAGAGAAACCTCCTCTTGAGGTGCTTGTGAAAAGTTGGTATTCCTCTAGAGTAGAAGCCACGGACGAAGCTCTCATCTCGAGTTGATTTGGGGTCCATGGAGCCCTTTCGTGTTCCTCCAGTGACCTCAGGATCCCTCTAGACTTGAGACAGTGATCTTGGGTTTTCTTTGGAGTGCCATCAAGGAAATCAAGTCTCCTTTAACGTCTGATGTGGAACACGGAATTGCTCTGCACGCAGTGCAGGGGAATCTGGCCTCATCTCACGGCGAGGAGGAAGTCTCATGGTTTTTCTCGAGTTGCGGCCGGAACCTGGGGTATACTCCTGAGTTACGACGGGGAGGGCCCTTCCAGACAAGTGTTTGTTCAGCGACGTCAGGACTAGTGCCTAGGTGCGAGGAACACCTCGGGATTCTCCTCGAGTCTTGGCATGGCAATTAGGACAAGTCTCCATGTGAGGCGGGAGACCCAGGTTCCCGTTCCACGTGCCACAGGGTTTCTTGGACTCCTATCCATTTTCAAGAGGAGTCAGGCATCGTCTCCTTAGGAAGCATTGATCTCCGCGGACCTCTCGAGTTTTCAAAGATGTGATGCCTCCGGTCGCCATGAGAGGGAGAACTACGTCTTTCTCTGTGGTATCCACAGGGTATTCAGACATCCCTTCGTCTTGGGAGATGCAAGACGAGCCTGCATTCAATTCACTGCAGGGATATCCAGCCTTACTTCGAGTCAGAGCTTCTCGGTGTCCATTCCACTTGAATCCCCAACTCAGGGCCCTCTCACATAACTTTATCTGAGAGAAGCCTCCTCTTGAGGTGCTTGTGGAAAGTTGCTATTCCTCTAGAGTCGAAGCCAATGAATAAGCTCTCATCAGGAGTTGATTTGGGGTCCATGGACCCATTTCATGTTGCTACAGTGACCTCAGGATCCCTCTAGACTTGAGACAGTGATCTCGGGTTTTCTCTGGAGTGCCATCAAGGAAATCAAGGCTCCTTTCACGTTTGATGTGGAACACGGAATTGCTCTGCACGCAGTGCAGGGGAATCGGGCCTCATCTCGCGGCGAGGGGGAAGTCTCATGGTTTTTCTCGAGTTGCGGCCGGAACCTGGGGTATATTCTCGAGTTACGACGGGGAGGTCCGTTCCAGACACGTGTTTCTTCAGCGACGTCAGGACTCCTGCGTCGGTGCGAGGGACACCTCGGGATTCTCCTCGAGTCTTGTCATGGCAATTGGGACGCGTCTCCACGTGAGGCGGGAGATCCAGGGTCCCTTTCCATGTGCCACAGGGATCCTGGGACTCCTATCCACTTTCAAGAGGAGTCAGGCATCGTCTCCTTTGGAAGCATTGATCTCCGCGGACCTCTCGAGTTCTCAAAGGATGTGAGGACTCACGTCGCGATGAGGCGGAGAACAATGTCTTTCTCTATGGTCTCCACAGGGGATTCATACATCCCTTCTTCTTAGGAGATGCAAGACGAGCCTGCATTCAATTCACTGCAGGGATATCCGGCCTTTATTCGAATCAGTGCATCTCGGTGTCCATTACATTTGAGGCCACACACTCAGGGTCCCTCTCACATAAATGTAGCTGAGAGAAACCTCATCTTGAGGTGCTTGTGGAAAGTTGGTATTCCTCTTGAGTCGAAGCCAGGGAGTAAGCTCTCATCTCGAGTTGATTTGGGGTCCACGGAGCTCTTTCGTGTTGCTACAGTAACCTCAGGATCCCTCTAGACTTGAGACAGTGATCTTGGCTTTTCTCTGGAGTGCCATCAATGAAATCAAGGCTCCTTTCACGTTTGATGTGGAACACGGAATTGCTCTGCACGCAGTGCAGGGGAATCGGGCCTCATCTCGCGGCGAGGGGGAATTCTCATGGTTTTTGTCGAGTTGCGGCCGGAACCTGGGGTATGTTCTCGAGTTACGACGGGGAGGTCCGTTCCAGACACGTGTTTGTTCAGCAACGTCAGGACTCCTGCGTCGGTGCGAGGCACAACTCGGGATTCTCCTCGAGTCTTGGCATGGCAATTGGGACGCGTCTCCACGTGAGGCGGGAGACCCAGGGTCCCTTTCCACGTGCCACAGGGATCCTGGGACCACTATCCATTTTCAAGAGGAGTCAGGCATCGTCTCCTTTGGAAGCATTGATCTCCGCACACCTCTCGAGGTTTCAAAGGATGTGAGGCCTCAATTCGGGATGAGGCGGAGAACTAGGTCTTTCTCTGTGGTCTCCACAGTGGATTCAGACATCCCTTCCTCTTGGGAGATGCAAAACGAGCCTGCATTCAATTCACTGCAGGGATATCCGGCCTTACTTCGAGTCAGAGTATCACGCTATCCATTCGACTTGAGGCCACCAGCTCAGGGTCCCTCTCACATACCTGAAGGTGACAGAAGCCTCCTCTTGAGGTGCTTGTGGAAAGTTGGTATTCCTCTTGAGTCGAAGGCAGGGACGAAGCTCTCATCTCGAGTTGTTTGCGGCCCACGAAGCCCTTTCGTGTTGCTACAGTGACCTCAGGATCCCTCTAGAATTGAGACAGTGATCTTGGGTTTTCTCTGGAGTGCCATCAAGGTAATCAAGGCTCCTTTCACGTTTGATGTGGAACACGGAATTGCTTTGCTCGCAGTGCAGGGGAATCGGGCCTCATCTCGCGACAAGGGAGATGTCTCATGGTTCTTCTGGAGTTGCGGCCGGAACCTGGGGTATATTCTGGAGTTACGACGGGGAGGGCCCTTCCAGACACGTGTTTGTTCAGCGACGTCACGACTCCTGCCTAGGTGCGAGGGACACCTCGGGATTCTCCTCGAGTCTTGGAATGGCAATTGGGACCCGTCTCCACGTGAGGCGGGAGACCCAGGGTCCCTTTCCACGTGCCACAGGGATCCTGGGACTCCTTCCATTTTCAAGAGGAGTCAGGCATCGTCTCCTTTGGAAGCATTGATCTCCATGGACCTCTCGAGTTTTCAAAGGATTCGAGGCCTCCGGTCGCGATGAGGCGGAGAACTAGGTTTTCTCTGTGGTCTCCACAGTGGATTCAGACATCCCTTCCCCTTGGGAGATGCAAGACGAGCCTGCATTCAATTCACTGCAGGGATATCCAGCCTTACTCCGAGTCAGAGCATCACAGTGTCCATTGCACTTGAGGCCACAAACTCAGGGTTTCTCTCACATACCTGTATCTCAGAGAAACCTCCTCTTGAGGTGCTTGTGAAAAGTTGGTATTCCTCTAGAGTAGAAGCCACGGACGAAGCTCTCATCTCGAGTTGATTTGGGGTCCATGGAGCCCTTTCGTGTTCCTCCAGTGACCTCAGGATCCCTCTAGACTTGAGACAGTGATCTTGGGTTTTCTTTGGAGTGCCATCAAGGAAATCAAGTCTCCTTTAACGTCTGATGTGGAACACGGAATTGCTCTGCACGCAGTGCAGGGGAATCTGGCCTCATCTCACGGCGAGGAGGAAGTCTCATGGTTTTTCTCGAGAAGCGGCTGGAACCTGGGGAATATTCTCGAGTTACGACGGGGAGGGCCCTTCCAGACACGTGTTTGTTCAGCGACGTCAGGACTCCTGCCTAGGTGCGAGGGACACCTCGCGATTCTCCTCGAGTCTTGGCATGGCAATTGGGATGCGTCTCCACGTGAGGCAAGAGACCCAGGGTCCCTTTCCACGTGCCACAGGGATCCTGGGACTTCTATCCATTTGCAAGAGGAGTCAGGCATCGTCTCCTTTGGCAGCATTGATCTGAGCGAACCTCTCGAGTTTTCAAAGGATATGAGGCCTCCGTTCGCGTTGAGGTGGAGGACTAGGTCTTTCGCTGTGGTCTCCACAGGGGATTCAGACATCCCTTTGTCTTGGGAGATGCAAGACGAGCCTGCATTCAATTCACTGCAGGGATATCCGGCCTTACTTCAAGTCAGAGCATCTCGGTGTCCATTCCACTTGAGGCCACAAACTCAGGGTCCCTCTCACATACCTGTAGCTGAGAGAAGCCTCCTCTTGAGGTGCTTGTGGAAAGTTGGTATTCCTCTTGAGTCGAAGCCAGGGACTAAGCTCTCATCTCGAGTTGATTTGGGGACCACGGAGCCATTTCTTGTTGCTACAGTGACCTCAGGATCCCTCTAGACTTGAGACAGTAATCTTGGGTTTTCTCTGGAGTGCCATCAAGGAAATCAAGGCTCCTTTCACGTTTGATGTGGAACACAGAATTGCTCTGCACGCAGTTCAGGGGAATCGGGCCTCATCTCGCGGCGAGGGGGAAGGCTCATGATTTTTCTGGAGTTGCGGCCGGAACCTGGGGTATATTCTCGAGTTACAACGGGGAGGGCCCTTTCAGACACGTGTTTGTTCAGCAACGTCAGGACTAGTGCCTAGGTGCGAGGGACACTTCGGGATTCTCCTCGAGTCTTTGCATTGCAATTGGGACGCGTCTCCTCGTGAGGTGGGAGACCCAGTGTTCCTTTCCACGTGCCACAGGGATCCTGGGACTCCTATCCATTTTCAAGCGGAGTCAGTCATCGTATCCTTTGGAAGCATTGATCTCCGCGGACCACTCGAGTTTTCAATGGATGTGACGCCTCCGGTCGGGATCAGGCGGAGAACTAAGTCTTTCTCTGTTGTCTCCACAGGGGATTCAGACATCCCTTCGTCTTGGGAGATGCAAGACGAGACTTCATTCAATTTACTGCAGGGATATCCGGCCATACTTCGAGTCAGAGCATCTCGGTGTCCATTCCGCTTGAGGCCACAAACTCAGGGACCCTCTCACATACATGTAGCTGAGAGAAGCCTCCTCTTGAAGTGCTTGTGGAAAGTTGGTATTCCTCTTGAGTCGAAGCCAGGGACGAAGCTCTCATCTCGAGTTGATTTGGAGTCCACGGAGCCCTTTCGTTTTGCTACAGTGACCTCAGGATACCTCTCGACTTGAGACAGTGATCTTGGGGTTTCTCTGGAGTGTCATCAAGGAAATCAAGGCTCCTTTCACGTTTGATGTGGAACACGGATATTCTCTGCACGCAGTGCAGGGGAATCAGGCCTCATCTTGCGGCGAGGGGGAAGGCTCATGGTTTTTCTCGATTTGTAGCCCGAACCTGTGGTATATTCTCGAGTTACGATGGGGAGGGTCCTTCCAGACACGTGTTTTTCCAGCGACGTCAGGACTCCTGCCTAAGTGCGAGGGACAACTCGGGATTCTCTTCGAGCCTTGGCATGGCAATTGGGACGCATCTCCACGTGAGGCGGGAGACCCAGGGTCCCTTTCCACGTGCCACAGTGATCCTGGGACTCCTATCCATTTTCAAGAGGAGTCAGGCATCGTCTCCTTTGGAAGCATTGATCTCCGCGACCTCTCGAGTTTTCAAAGGATGTGAGGCCTCCAGTCGCGATGAGGTGGAGAACTCGGTCTTTCTCTGTGGTCTCCACAGGGGATTCAGACATCCCTTCATCTTGGGAGATGCAAGACGAGCCTGCATTCAATTCACTGCAGGGATATCCGGCCTTTCTTCGAGTCAGAGCATCTCGGTGTCCATTCCACTTCAGGCCACAAACTCAGGGTCCCTCTCACATACCTGTAGCTGAGAGAAGCCTCCTGTTGAGATGCTTGTGGAAAGTTCGTCTTCCTCTTGAGTCGAACCCAGGGACTAAGCTCTCATCTCGAGTTGATTTGGAGTCCATGGGGCCCTTTTGTGTTGCTCCAGTGACCTCAGGATCCCTCTAGACTTGAGACAGTGATCTTGGGTTTTCTCTGGAGTGCCATCAAGGAAATCAAGGCTCCTTTCACGTCTGATGTGGACACGGAATTGCTCTGCACGCAGTGCAGGGGAATCGGGCCTCATCTCGCGACAAGGGAGATGTCTCATGGTTTTTCTGGAGTTGCGGCCGGAACTTGGGGTATATTCTCGAGTTACTATGGGGAGGGCCCTTCCAGACACGTGTTTGTTCAGAGACGTCAGGACTCCTGCCTAGGTGCGAGGGACACCTCGGGATTGTCCTCGAGTCTTGGCATGGCAATTGGGACGCGTCTCCACGTGAGGCGGGAGACCCAGGGTCCCTTTCCACGTGTCACAGGGATCCTGGGACTCCTATCCATTTTCAAGAGGAGTCAGGCATCGTCTCCATTGGAAGTATTGATCTCCGCGGACCTCTCCAGTTTCAAAGGATGTGAGGCCTCCGGTCTCGATGAGGGGGAGAACGAGGTCTTTCTCTGTGGTCTCCACAGGGGTTCAGACAACCCTTCGTCTTGGGAGATGCAAGACGAGCCTGCATTAAATTCACTGCAGGGATATCCGGCCTTACTTCGAGTCAGAGCATCTCCGTGTCCATTCCACTTGAGGCCACAAACTCAGGGTCCCTCTCACATACCTGTAGCTGAGAGAAGCCTCCTCTTGAGGTGCTTGTGGAAAGTTGGTATTCCTCTTGAGTCGAAGCCAGGGACTAAGCTCTCATCTCGAGTTGATTTGGGGTCCACGGAGCCCTTTCGTGTTGCTCCAGTGACCTCAGGATCCCTCTAGACTTGAGACAGTGATCTTGGGTTTTCTCTGGAGTGCCATCAAGGAAATCAAGGCTCCTTTCACGTTTGATGTGGAACACGGAATTGCTCTGCACGCAGTGCAGGGGAATCGGGCCTCATCTAGCCGCGAGGGGTAGGTCTCATGGAATTTCTCGAGTTGCGGCCGGAACCTGGGATATATTCTCGAGTTACTATGGGGAGGGCCCTTTCAGACACGTGTTTGTTCAGCGAAGTCAGGACTCCTGCCTAGGTGCGAGGTACACCTCGGGATTCTCCTCGAGTCTTGGCATGGCAATTGGGACGCGTCTCCACCTGAGGCGGGAGACCCAGGGTCCCTTTCCACGTGCCACAGGGATCCTGGGACTCCTATCCATTTTGAAGAGGATTCAGGCATCGTCTCCTTTGGAAGCATTGATCTCCGTGGACCTCTCGAGTTTTCAAAGGATGTGAGGCCTCCGGTCGCGATGAGGCGGAGAACTAAGTCTTTGTCTGTGGTCTCCACAGGGGATTCAGGCATCCCTTCGTCTTGGGAGATGCAAGACGAGCCTGCATTCAATTCTCTGCATGGATATCTGCCCTTACTTCGAGTCAGAGCATCTCGGTGTCCATTCCACTTGAGGCCACAAACTCAAGGTCCCTCTCACATACCTGTAACTGAGAGAGGCCTCTTCTTGAGGTGCTTGTGGAAAGTTGGTATTCCTCTTGAGTCGAAGCCAGGGACGAAGCTCTCCTTTCGAGTTGATTTGTCGTCCACGGAGCTCTTTCTTGTTGCTAAAGTGACCTCAGGAACCCTCTAGACTTGAGACAGTGATCTTGGCTTTTCTTTGGAGTGCCATCAAGGAAATCAAGAATCTTTTCACGTTTGATGTGGAACACGGAATTGGTCTGCACGCAGTGCAGGGGAATCGGGCCTCATCTCAAGGCGAGGGGGAAGTCTCATGATGTTTCTCGAGTTGCGGCCGGAACCTGGGGTATATTCTCGAGTTACGACGGGGAGGGCCTTTCCAGACACGTGTTTGTTCTGCGACGTCAGAATTCCTGCCTAGGTGTGAGGGACACCTCGGCATTCTCCTCGAGTCTTGGCATGGCAATTAGGACAGTCTCCACGTGAGGCGGGAGACCCAGGGTCCCGTTCCACGTGCCACAGGGATTCTTGGACTCCTATCCATTTTCAAGAGGAGTCAGGCATCGTCTCCTTTACAAGCATTGATCTCCGCGGACCTCTCGAGTTTTCAAAGGATGTGACGCCTCCGGTCGTGATGAGGCGGAGAACTAGGTCTTTCTCTGTGGTCTCCACAGTGGATTCAGACATCCCTTCGTCTTGCGAGATGCAAGACGAGCCTGCATTCAATTCACTGCAGGGATGTCCGGCCTTACTTCGAGTCAGAGCATCTCGGTGTCCATTCTACTTGAGGCCACAAACACAGGTTCCCTCTCACATACCTTTAGCTGAGAGAAGCCTCATCTTGAGGTGCTCGTGGAAAGTTGGTATTCCTCTTGAGTCGAAGCCAGGGACGAAGCTCTCATCTCGAGTTGATTTGGAGTCCACGGACCCCTTTCGTGTTGCTACAGTGACCTCAGGATCCCTCTCGACTTGAGACAGTGATCTTGGGGTTTCTCTGGAGTGCCATCAAGTAAATCAAGGCTCCTTTCACGTTTGATGTGGAACACGGAATTGCTCTGCACGCAGTGCAGGGGAATCGGGCCTCATCTTGCGGCGACTGGGAAGGCTCATGGTTTTTCTCGAGTTGCAGTCAGAACCTGGGGTATATTCTCGAGTTACGATGGGGAGGGCCCTTCCAGACACGTGTTTGTTCAGTGACGTCAGGACTCCTCCCTAGGTGCGAGGGACACCTCGGGATTCTCCTTGAGCCTTGGCCTGGCAATTGGGACGCGTCTCCAGTGAGGCGCAAGACCCAGGGTCCCTTTCCACGTGCCACAGGGATTCTGGGACTCCTATCCATTTTCAAGAAGAGTCAGGCATCGTCTCCTTAGGAAGCATTGATCTCCGCGGACCTCTCGAGTTTTCAAAGTATGTGAGGCCTATGTTCGCGATGAGGCGGAGATCTAGGTTTTGTCTGTGGTGTCCACAGGGGATTCAGACATCCCTTCGTCTTGGGAGATCCACGACGAGCCTGCATTCAATTCACTGCAGGGATATCCGGCCTTACATTGAGTCAGAGCATCTCGGTGTCCATTCCACTTGAGGCCACAAACTCAGGGTCCCTCTCACATACCTGTAGCTGAGAGAAACCTCCTCTTGAGGAGCTTTTGGAAAGTTGGTATTCCTCTTGAGTCAAAGCCAGGGACAAAGCTCTCATCTCGAGTTGATTTGGGGTGCACGGAGCACTTTCGGGTTGCTACAGTGACCTCAGGATCCCTCTAGACTTGAGACAGTGATCTTGGCTTTTCTTTGGAGTGCCATCAAGGAAATCAAGAATCCTTTCAAGTTTGATGTGGAACACGGAATTGGTCTGCACGCAGTGCAGGAGAATCGGGCCACATCTCAAGGCGAGGGGGAAGTCTTATGGTTTTTCTCGAATTGCGGCCGGAACCCGGGGTATATTCTCGAGATACGACGGGGAGGGCCCTTCCAGACACTTGTTTGTTCAGTGACGTCAGGACTCCTGCTTAGGTGTGAGGGACACCTCGGGATTATCCTCGAGTCTTGGCATGGCAATTGGGACGCGTCTCCATGTGAGGCGGAAGACCCAGGTTCCCGTTCCACGTGCCACAGGGTTTCTTGGACTCCTATCCATTTTCAAGAGGAGTCAGGCATCGTCTCCTTAGGAAGCATTGATCTCCGCGGACCTCTCGAGTTTTCAAAGATGTGATGCCTCCGGTCGCCATGAGAGGGAGAACTACGTCTTTCTCTGTGGTATCCACAGGGTATTCAGACATCCCTTCGTCTTGGGAGATGCAAGACGAGCCTGCATTCAAATCACTGCAGGGATATCCAGCCTTACTTCGAGTCAGAGCTTCTCGGTGTCCATTCCACTTGAATCCCCAACTCAGGGCCCTCTCACATAACTTTATCTGAGAGAAGCCTCCTCTTGAGGTGCTTGTGGAAAGTTGCTCTTCCTCTAGAGTCGAAGCCAATGAATAAGCTCTCATCACGAGTTGATTTGGGGTCCATGGACCCATTTCATGTTGCTACAGTGACCTCAGGATCCCTCTAGACTTGAGACAGTGATCTCGGGTTTTCTCTGGAGTGCCATCAAGGAAATCAAGGCTCCTTTCACGTTTGATGTGGAACGCGGAATTGCTCTGCACGCAGTGCAGGGGAATCGGGCCTCATCTCGCGGCGAGGGGGAAGTCTCATGGTTTTTCTCGAGTTGCGGCCGGAACCTGGGGTATATTCTCGAGTTACGACGGGGAGGTCTGTTCCAGACACGTTTTTGTTCAGCGACGTCAGGACTCCTGCCTAGGTGCGAGGGACACCTCGGGATTCTCCTCGAGTCTTGTCATGGCAATTGGGACGCGTCTCCACGTGAGGCGGGAGATCCAGGGTCCCTTTCCATGTGCCACAGGGATCCTGGGACTCCTATCCATTTTCAAGAGGAGTCAGGCATCGTCTCCTTTGGAAGCATTGATCTCCGCGGACCTCTCGAGTTCTCAAAGGATGTGAGGACTCACGTCGCGATGAGGCGGAGAACAATGTCTTTCTCTATGGTCTCCACAGGGGATTCATACATCCCTTCTTCTTAGGAGATGCAAGACGAGCCTGCATTCAATTCACTGCAGGGATATCCGGCCTTTATTCGAATCAGTGCATCTCGGTGTCCATTACATTTGAGGCCACACACTCAGGGTCCCTCTCACATAAATGTAGCTGAGAGAAACCTCATCTTGAGGTGCTTGTGGAAAGTTGGTATTCCTCTTGAGTCGAAGCCAGGGAGTAAGCTCTCATCTCGAGTTGATTTGGGGTCCACGGAGCTCTTTCGTGTTGCTACAGTAACCTCAGGATCCCTCTAGACTTGAGACAGTGATCTTGGCTTTTCTCTGGAGTGCCATCAAGGAAATCAAGGCTCCTTTCACGTTTGATGTGGAACACGGAATTGCTCTGCACGCAGTGCAGGGGAATCGGGCCTCATCTCGCGGCGAGGGGGAATTCTCATGGTTTTTGTCGAGTTGCGGCCGGAACCTGGGGTATGTTCTCGAGTTACGACGGGGAGGGCCCTTCCAGACACCTGTTTGTTCAGCGACGTCAGGACTCCTGCCTAGGTGCGAGGTACAACTCGGGATTCTCCTCGAGTCTTGGCATGGCAATTGGGCCGCGTCTCCACGTGAGGCGGGAGACCCAGGGTCCCTTTCCACGTGCCACAGGGATCCTGGGACCCCTATCCATTTTCAAGAGGAGTCAGGCATCATCTCCTTTGGAAGCATTGATCTCCGCACACCTCTCGAGGTTTCAAAGGATGTGAGGCCTCAATTCGGGATGAGGCGGAGAACTAGGTCTTTCTCTGTGGTCTCCACAGTGGATTCAGACATCCCTTCCTCTTGGGAGATGCAAAACGAGCCTGCATTCAATTCACTGCAGGGATATCCGGCCTTACTTCGAGTCAGAGCATCACGCTATCCATTCGACTTGAGGCCACCAGCTCAGGGTCCCTCTCACATACCTGAAGGTGACAGAAGCCTCCTCTTGAGGTGCTTGTGGAAAGTTGGTATTCCTATTGAGTCGAAGGCAGGGACGAAGCTCTCATCTCGAGTTGTTTGCGGCCCACGAAGCCCTTTCCTGTTGCTACAGTGACCTCAGGATCCCTCTAGACTTCAGACAGCGATCTTGGGTTTTCTCTGGAGTGCCATCAAGGAAATCAAGGCTCCTTTCACGTTTGACGTGGAACACGGAATTGCTCTGCATGCAGTGCAGGGGAATCGGGCCTCATCTCGCGGCGAGGGGGAAGTCTCATGGTTTTTCTCGAGTTGCGGCTGGAACCTGGGGTATTTTCTCGAGTTTCGACGGGGAGGGCCCTTCCAGACACGTGTTTGTTCAGCGAAGTCAGGACTGCTGCCTAGGTGCGAGGGACACCTCGGGATTCTCTTCGAGTCTTGGCATGGCAATTGGGAGGCGTCTCCACGTGAGGCGGGAGACCCAAGGTCCCTTTCCACGTGACACAGGGATCCTGGGACTCCTATCCATTTTCAAGAGGAGTCAGGCATCGTCTCCTTTGGAAGCATTGATCTCCGTGGACCTCTCGAGTTTTCAAAGGATGTGACGCCTCCGGTCGTGATGAGGCGGAGAACTAGGTCTTTCTCTGTGGTCTCCACTGGGGATTCAGACATCCCTTCGTCTTGGGAGATGCAAGACGAGCCTGCATTCAATTCACTGCAGGGATATCCGGCCTTACTTCTAGCCAGAGCATCTCGGTGTCCATTCCACTTGAGGCCACAAACTCAGGGTCCTTCTCACATACCTGTAGCTGAGAGAAGCCTCCTCTTGAGGTGCTTGTGGCAAGTTGATATGACTCTTGAGTCGAAGCCAGGGACTAAGCTCTCATCTCGAGGTGATTTGGGGTCCACGGAGACCTTTTGTGTTGCTACAGTGACCTCAGGATCCCTCTAGACTTGAGACAGTGATCTTGGGTTTTCTCTGGAGTGCCATCAAGGAAATCAAGGCTCCTTTCACGTTTGATGTGGAACACGGAATTGCTCTGCACGCAGTGCAGGGGAATCGGGCCTCATCTCACGGCGAGGGGGAAGTCTCATGGTTTTTCTCGAGCTGCGGCCGGAACCTGGGGTATATTCTCGAGTTACGACGGGGAGGGCCCTTCCAGACACTTGTTTGTTCAGCGACGTCAGGACCCCTGCCTAGGTTCGAGGGACACCTCGGGATTCTCCTCGAGTTTTGGCATGGCAATTGGGACGCGTCTCCACGTGAGGCGGGAGACCCAGGGTCCCTTTCCACGTGCCACAGGGATCCTGGGACTCCTATCCATTTTCAAGAGGAGTCAGGCATCGTCTCCTTTGGAAGCATTGATCTCCGCGGACCTCTCGAGTTTTCAAAGTATGTGAGGCCTCCGGTCGCGATGAGGCGGAGAACTAGGTCTTTCTCTGTGGTCTCCACAGGGGATTCAGACATCCCTTCGTCTTGGGAGATGCAAGGCGAGCCTGCATTCAATTCACTGCAGGGATATCCGGCCTTACTTCGAGTCAGAGCATCTCCGTGTCCATTCCACTTGAGGCCACAAACTCAGGGTCCCTCTCACATACCTGTAGCTGAGAGAAGCCTCCTCTTGAGGTGCTTGTGGAAAGGTGCTATTCCTCTTGAGTCGAAGTCAGGGACGAAGCTCTCATCTCTATTTGATTTGGGGTCCACGGAGCCCTTTCGTGTTGCTACAGTGACCTCAGGATCCCTCTAGACTTGATACAGTGATCTTGGGTTTTCTCTGGAGTGCCATCAAGGAAATCAAGGCTCCTTTCACGTTTGATGTGGAACACGGAATTGCTCTGCACGCAGTGCAGGGGAATCGGGA
Organism: Dama dama; assembly: GCF_033118175.1. Classification (NCBI taxonomy): domain Eukaryota; kingdom Metazoa; phylum Chordata; class Mammalia; order Artiodactyla; family Cervidae; genus Dama; species Dama dama. The sequence continues at coordinate 1,073,696 of NC_083713.1, forward strand.
CTCATCTCGCGGCGAGGGGGAAGGCTCATGGTTTTTCTCGAGTTGCGCCGGAACCTGGGGTATATTCTCGAGTTGCGACGGGGAGGACCCTTCCAGACACGTGTTTGTTCAGCGACGTGAGGACTCCTGCCTAGGTGCGAGGGACAACTCGGGATTCTCCTCGAGTCTTGGCATGGCAATTGGGACGCATCTCCACATGAGGCGGAAGACCCAGTGTCCCTTTCCACGTGCCACAGGGATCCTGGGACTCCTATCCATTTTCAAGAGGAGTCAGGCATCGTCTCCTTTGGAAGCCTTGATCTCCGCGGACCTCTCGAGTTTTCAAAGGATTAGAGGCCTCCGGTCGCGAGGGGCGGAGAACTAGGTTTTCTCTGTGGTCTCCACAGTGGATTCAGACATCCCTTCGTCTTGGGAGATGCAAGACGAGCCTGCATTCAATTCACAGCAGGGATATCCGGCCTTACTTCGAGTCAGAGCATCACAGTGTCCATTGCACTTGAGGCCACAAACTCAGGGTTTCTCTCACATACCTGTATCTTAGAGAGGCCTCCTCTTGAGGTGCTTGTGGAAAGTTGGTATTCCTCTAGAGTAGAAGCCAGGGACGAAGCTCTCATCTCGAGTTGATTTGGGGTCCACGGAGCCCTTTCGTGTTGCTACAGTGACCTCAGGATCCCTCTAGACTTGAGACAGTGATCTTGGGTTTTCTTTGGAGTGCCATCAAGGAAATCAAGTCTAGTTTAACGTCTGATGTGGAACACGGAATTGCTCTGCATGCAGTGCAGGGAAATCGGGCCTCATCTCGTGGAGAGATGAAAGTCTCATGGCTTTTCTCGAGTTGTGGCCGGAAACTGGGGTATATTCTCGAGTTACGACGGGGAGGACCCTTCCAGACACGTGTGTGCTCAGCGACGTCAGGACTCCTGTCTAGGTGCGAGGGACACCTCGGGATTCTCCTCGAGTCTTGGCATGGCAATTGGGACGCGTCTCCACGTGAGGCGGGAGACCCAGGGTCCCTTTCCACGTGCCACAGGGATCCTGGTACTCCGATCCATTTGCAAGAGGAGTCAGGCATCGTCTCCTTTGGAAGCATTGATCTCCGCGGACCTCTCGAGTTTTCAAAGGATGTGAGGCCTCCGGTCGCGATGAGGCCGAGAACTAGGTCTTTCTCTGTGGTCTCCACAGGGGATTCAGACATCCCTTCGTCTTGGAGATGTAAGACGAGCCTGCATTCAATTCACTGCAGGGATATCCGGCCTTACTTCAATTCAGAGCATCTCTTTGTCCATTCCACTTGAGGCCACAAACACAGGGTCCCTCTCACATACCTGTAGCTGAGAGAAGCCTCCTCTTGAGGTGCTTGTGGAAAGTTGGTATGCCTCTTGAGTCGAAGCCAGGGACTAAGCTCTCATCTCGAGTTGATTTGGTGTCCACGGAGCCCTTTCGTGTTGCTCCAGTGACCTCGGGATCCCTCTAGACTTGAGACAGTGATCTTGGGTTTTCTCTGGAGTGCCATCAAGGAAATCAAGGCTCCTTTCACGTTTGATGTGGAACACGGAATTGCTCTGCATGCAGTGCAGGGAAATCGTGCCTCATCTCGCGGCGAGGTGAAAGTCTCATGGCTTTTCTCGAGTTGTGGCCGGAACCTGGGGTATATTCTCGAGTTACGACGGGGAGGGCCCTTCCAGACACGTGTTTGTTAAGCGATGTCAGGACTCCTGCCTAGGTGCGAGGGAAACCTCGGGATTCTCGTCGAGTCTTGGCATGGCAACAGGGACGCGTCTCCACGTGAGGCGGGAGACCCAGGGTCCCTTTCCACGTGCCACAGGGATCTTGGGAATCCTATCCATTTTCAAGAGGAGTCAGGCATCTTCTCCTTTGGAAGCATTGTTCTCCGCGGACCTCTCGAGTTTTCAAATGATATGAGGCCTCCGGTCGCGATGAGGCGGAGAACTAGGTCTTTCTCTGTGGTCTCCACAGGGGATGCAGACATCCCTTCGTCTTGGGAGATGCAAGATGAGGCTGCATTCAATTCAATGCAGGGATATCCGGCCTTACTTCGAGTCAGAGCATCTCGGTGTCCATTCCACTTGAGGCCAAAAACTCAGGGTCCCTCTCACATACCTATAGCTGAGAGAAGCCTCCTCTTGAGGTGCTTGTGGAAAGTTGGTATGCCTCTTGAGTCGAAGCCAGGGACTAAGCTCTCATTTCGAGTTGATTTGGGGTCCAGGAGATGTTTCGTGTTGCTATAGTGACCTATGGATCCCTCTAGACTTGAGAGAGTAATCTTGGGTTTTCTCTGGAGTGCCATCAAGGAAATCAAGGCTCCTTTCACGTTTGATGTGGAACACGGAATTGCTCTGCACGCAGTGCAGGGGAATCGGGCTTCATCTAGCGGCAAGGGGGAAGTCTCCTGGTATTTCTCGAGTTGCGGCCGGAACCTGGGGTATATTCTCGAGTTACGACGGGGAGGGCCCTTCCAGACACGTGTTTGTCAGCGACGTCAGGACTCCTGCCTAGGTGCGAGGGACACCTCGGGATTCTCCTCGAGTCTTGGCATGGCAATTGGGACGCGTCTCCACGTGAGGCGGGAGACCCAGGGTCCCTTTCCACGTGCCACAGGGATCCTGGGACTCCGATCCATTTGCAAGAGGAGTCAGGCATCGTCTCCTTTGGAAGCATTGATCTCCGCGGACCTCTCGAGTTTTCAAAGGATGTGAGGCCTCCCGTCGCGATGAGGCAGAGAACTAGTTTCTTCTCTGTTGTCTCCACAGTGGATTCAGACATCCCTTCATCTTGGAGATGCAAGACGGGCCTGCATTCAATTCACTGCAGGGATATCCGTCCTTACTTTGAGTCAGAGCATCTCGGTGTTCATTCCACTTGAGGCCACAAACTCAGGGTCCCTCTCACATACCTGTAGCTGAGAGAAGCCTCCCCTGAGGTGCTTGTGGAAAGTTGGTATTCCTCTTGAGTCGAAGCCAGGGACTAACCTCACATCTCGAGTTGATTTGGGTCTGCAGAGCCCTTTCGTGTTACTACAGTGACCTCAGGATCCCTCTAGACTTGAGTCTGTGATCTTGGGTTTCCTCTGGAGTGCCATCAAGGAAATCAAGGCTCTTTTCACGTTTGATCTGGGATACGGAATTGCTCTGCATGCAGTGTAGCGGAATCGGGACTCATCTCCTGGCGAGGGGGAAGTCTCACGGTTTTTCTCGAGTTGCGGCCGGAACCTGAGGTATATTCTCGAGTTACGTCGGGGAGGGCCCTTCCAGACACGTGTTTGTTCAGCGACGTCAGGACTCCTGCCTAGGTGCGAGGGACACCTTGGGATTCTCCTCGAGTCTTGGCATGGCAATTGGCACGCATCTCCACGTGAGGCGGGATACCCAGGGTCCCTTTCCACGTGCCACAGGGTTCCTGGGACTCCTATCCATTTTCAGGAGGAGTCAGGCATCGTCTCCTTTGAAAGCATTGATCTCCAGGGACCTCTCGAGTTTTCAAAGGATGTGAGGCCTCCGGTCTAGATGAGGCGGAGGACTAGGTCTTTCTCTGTGGTCTCCACAGGGGATTCAGACATCCCTTCGTCTTGGGAGATGCAAGACGAGCCTGCATTCTATTCACTGCAGGGATATCCGGGCTTACTTCGAGTCAGAGCATCTCGGTGTCCATTCCACTTGAGGCCACAAACTCAGGGTCCCTCTCACATACCTGTAGCTGAGTGAAGCCTCCTCTTGAGGTGCTTGTGGAAAGTTGGTATTCCTCTTGAGTCGAAGCCAGGGACTAAGCTCTCATCTCGAGTTGATTTGGGGTCCACGGAGCCCTTTCGTGTTGCTCCAGTGACCTCAGGATCCCTCTAGACTTGAGACAGTGATCTTGGGTTTTCTCTAGAGTGCCATCATGGAAATCAAGACTCCTTTCACGTTTGATGTGGGATACGGAATTGCTCTGCATGTAGTGTAGCGGAATCGGGACTCATCTCCTGGCGAGGGGGAAGTCTCACGATTTTTCTCGAGTTGCGGCCGGAACCTGGGGTATATTCGCGAGTTACGACGGGGAGGGCCCTTCCAGACACGTGTTTGTTCAGCGACGTCAGGACGCCTGCCTAGGTGCGAGGGACACCTCGGGATTCTACTCGAGTCTTGGCATGGCAATTGGGACGCGTCTCCACGTGAGGCGGGAGACCCAGGGTCCCTTTCCACGTGCCACAGGGATCCTGGGACTCCTATCCATTTTCAAGAGGAGTCAGGCATCGTCTCCTTTGGAAGCATTGATCTCCGCGGACCTCTCGAGTTTTCAAAGGATGTGAGGCCTCCGGTCGCGATGAGACGGAGATCTAGGTCTTCCTCTGTGGTCTCCACAGGGGATTCAGACACCCCTTCGTCTTGGGAGATGCAAGACGAGCCTGCATTCAATTCACTGCAGGGATATCCGGCCTTACTTCGAGTCAGAGCATCTCGGTGTCCATTCCACTTGAGGCCACAAACTCAGGGTCCCTCTCACATACCTGTAGCTGAGAGAAGCCTCCTCTTGAGGTGCTTGTGGAAAGTTGGTATTCCTCTTGAGTCGAAGCCAGGGACTACGCTCTCATCTCGAGTTGATTTGGAGTCCACGGAGCCCTTTCCTTTTGGTCCAGTGACCTCAGGATCCCTCTAGACTTGAGACAGTGATCTTGGGTTTTCTCTGGAGTGCCATCAAGGAAATCAAGGCTCCTTTCACGTTTGATGTGGAACACGGAATTACTCTGCATGCAGTGCAGGGGAATCGGGCTTCAACTCGCGGCGAGGGGGAAATCTCATGGTTTTTCTCGAGTTGCGGCCCGAACCTGGGGTATATTCTCGAGTTACGACGGGGAGGGCCCTTCCAGACACGTGTTTGTTCAGCGACTTCAGGACTCGTGCCTCGGTGCCAGGGACACCTCGGGATGGTCCTCGAGTCTTGGCATGGCAATTTGGACGCGTCTCCACGTGAGGCGGGAGACCCAGGGTCCCTTTCCACGTGCCACAGGGATCCTGGGACTCCTATCCATTTTCAAGAGGAGTCAGGCATCGTCTCCTTTGGAAGCATTGATCTCCGCGGACCTCTCGAGTTTTCAAAGGATGTGAGGCCTCCGGTCGCGATGAGACGGAGATCTAGGTCTTCCTCTGTGGTCTCCACAGGGGATTCAGACACCCCTTCGTCTTGGGAGATGCAAGACGAGCCTGCATTCAATTCACTGCAGGGATATCCGGCCTTACTTCGAGTCAGAGCATCTCGGTGTCCATTCCACTTGAGGCCACAAACTCAGGGTCCCTCTCACATACCTGTAGCTGAGAGAAGCCTCCTCTTGAGGTGCTTGTGGAAAGTTGGTATTCCTCTTGAGTCGAAGCCAGGGACTAAGCTCTCATCTCGAGTTGATTTGGGGTCCACGGAGCCCTTTCGTGTTGCTCCAGTGACCTCAGGATCCCTCTACACTTCAGACAGTTATCTTCGGTTTTCTCTGGAGTGCCATCAAGGAAATCAAGGCTCCTTTCACGTTTGATGTGGAACACGGAATTGCTCTGCACGCAGTGCAGGGGAATCGGGCCTCATCTCGCTGCGAGGGGGAAGTCTCATGGTTTTTCTCGAGTTGCGGACCGAACCTGGGGTATATTCTCGAGTTACGACGGGGAGGGCCCTTCCAGACACGTGTTTGTTCAGCGACGTGAGGACTCCTGCCTAGGTGCTAGGGACAACTCAGGATTCTCCTCCAGTCTTGGCATGGCAATTGGGACGCGTCTCCACGTGAGCCGGGAGACCCAGGGTCCCTTTCCACGTGCCACAGGGATCCTGGGACTCCTATCCATTTTCAAGAGGAGTCAGGCATCGTCTCCTTTGGAAGCATTGATGTCTGCGGACGTCTCGAGTTTTCAAAGTATGTGAGGCCTCCGGTCGCGATGATGCAGAGAACTGGGTCTTTCTCTGTTGTCTCCACAGGGGATTCAGAAATCCCTTCGTCTTGGGAGATGCAAGACGAGCCTGCATTCATTTCACTGTTGGGATATCCAGCCTTACTTCGAGTCAGAGCATCTCGGTGTCCATACCACTTGAGGCCACAAATTCAGGGTCCCTCTTACGTACCTGTAGCTGAGAGAAGCCTCCTCTTGAGGTGCTTGTGGAAAGTTGATATTCCTCTTGAGTCAAAGCGAGGGACTAAGCTCTCATCTCGAGTTGATTTGGGGTCCACGGATCCCTTTCGTGTTGCTCCAGTGACCTCAGGATCCCTCTAGACTTGAGACAGTGATCTTGGGTTTTCCCTGGAGTGCCATCACGGAAATCAAGTCTCCTTTCACGTTTGATGTGGAACACGGAAATGCTCTGCATGCAGTGCAGGGGAATCGGGCCTCCTCTCGCGGCGAGGGGGAAGTCTCATGGTTTTTCTCGAGTTGCGGCCAGAACCTGGGGTATATTCTCGAGTTTCGACTGTGAGGGCCCTTCCAGACACGTGTTTGTTCAGCGACGTCAGGACTCCTGCCTAGGTGCGAGGGACACCTCGGGATTCTCCTTGAGCCTTGGCATGGCAATTGGGACGCGTCTCCAGTGAGGCGGAAGAGCCAGGGTCCCTTTCCACGTGCCACAGGGATTCTGGGACTCCTATCCGTTTTCAAGAGGAGTCAGGCATCGTCTCCTTAGGAAGCATTGATCTCCGCGGACCTCTCGAGTTTTCAAAGGATGTGATGCCTCCGGTCGCCATGAGAGGGAGAACTAGGTCTTTCTCTGTGGTCTCCACAGGGGATTCAGACATCCCTTCGTCTTGGGAGATGCTAGACGAGACTTCATTCAATTTACTGCAGGGATATCCGGCCATACTTCGAGTCAGAGCATCTCGGTGTCCATTCCGCTTGAGACCACAAACTCAGGGACCTTCTCACATATATGTAGCTGAGAGAAGCCTCCTCTTGAAGTGCTTGTGGAAAGTTGGTATTCCTCTTGAGTCGAAGCCAGGGACGAAGATCTCATCTCGAGTTGATTTGGGGTCCACGGAGCCCTTTCGTGTTGCTACAGTGACCTCAGGATCCCTCTAGACTTGAGAGAGTGATCTTGGGGTTTCTCTGGAGTGCCATCAAGGAAATCAAGGCTCCTTTCACGTTTGATGTGGAACACAGAATTGCTCTGCACGCAGTGCAGGGGAATCAGGCCTCATCTTGCGGCGAGGGGGAAGGCTCATGGTAGTTCTCGAGTTGTAGCCCGAACCTGTGGTATATTCTCGAGTTACGATGGGGAGGGCCCTTCCAGACACGTGTTTGTTCAGCGACGTCAGGACTCCTGCCTAGGTGCGAGGGACACCTCGGGATTCCCCTCGAGTCTTGGCATGGCAATTGGGATGCGTCTCCACGTGAGGCGGGACACCCAGGGTCCCTTTCCACGTGCCACAGGGATCCTGGGACTCCTATCCATTTTCAAGAGGAGTCAGGCATCGTCTCCTTTGGAAGCACTGATCTCCGCGGACCTCTCGAGTTTTCAAAGTATGTGAGGCCTCTGGTCGCGATGATGCGGAGAACTCGGTCTTTCTCTGTGGTCTCCACAGGGGATTCAGACAACCCTTCGTCTTGGGAGATGCAAGACGAGCCTGCATTCAATTCACTGCAGGGATATCATGCCTTACTTCGAGTCAGAGCATCTCGGTGTCCATTCCACTTGAGGCCACAAACTCAGGGTTCCTCTCACATACCTGTAGCTGAGAGAAGCCTCCTCTTGAGGTGCTTGTGGAAAGTTGGTATTCCTCTTGAGTCGAAGCCAGGGACTACGCTCTCATCTCGAGTTGATTTGGGGTCCACGGAGCCCTTTCCTTTTGGTCCAGTGACCTCAGGATCCCTCTAGACTTGAGACAGTGATCTTGGGTTTTCTCTGGAGTGCCATCAAGGAAATCAAGGCTCCTTTCACGTTTGATGTGGAACACGGAATTACTCTGCATGCAGTGCAGGGGAATCGGGCTTCAACTCGCGGCGAGGGGGAAATCTCATGGTTTTTCTCGAGTTGCGGCCCGAACCTGGGGTATATTCTCGAGTTACGACGGGGAGGGCCCTTCCAGACACGTGTTTGTTCAGCGACGTCAGGACTCCTGCCTCGGTGCCAGGGACACCTCGGGATGGTCCTCGAGTCTTGGCATGGCAATTTGGACGCGTCTCCACGTGAGGCGGGAGACCCAGGGTCCCTTTCCACGTGCCACAGGGATCCTGGGACTCCTATCCATTTTCAAGAGGAGTCAGGCATCGTCTCCTTTGGAAGCACTGATCTCCGCGGACCTCTCGAGTTTTCAAAGTATGTGAGGCCTCTGGTCGCGATGAGGCGGAGAACTCGGTCTTTCTCTGTGGTCTCCACAGGGGATTCAGACATCCCTTCTTCTTGGGAGATGCAAGACGAGCCTGCATTCAATTCACTGCAGGGATATACGGCCTTACTTCGAGTCAGAGCATCTCGGTGTCCATTCCACTTGAGGCCACAAACTCAGGGTCCCTCTCACATACCTGTAGCTGAGAGAAGCCTTCTCTTGAGGTGCTTGTGGAAAGGTGGTATTCCGCTTGAGTCGAAGCCAGGGAATAAGCTCTCATCTCGAGTTGATTTGGGGTCCACGGAGCCCTTTTGTGTTGCTCCAGTGACCTCAGGATCCCTCTAGACTTGAGACAGTGATCTTGGGTTTTCTCTGGAGTGCCATCAAGGAAATCAAGGCTCCTTTCACGTTTGATGTGGAACACGGAATTGCTCTGCACGCAGTGCAGGGGAATCGGGCCTCATCTCGCGGCAAGGGGGATGTCTCATGGTTTTTCTCGAGTTCCGGCCGGAACCTGGGGTATATTCTCGAGTTACGACGGGGAGGGCCCTTCCAGACATGTGTTTGTTCAGCGACGTCAGGACTCCTGCCTATGTGCCAGGGACACCTCGGGATTGTCCTCGAGTCTTGGCATGGCAATTGGGACGCGTCTCCACGTGAAGCGGGAGACCCAGTGTCCCTTTCCACGTGCCACAGGGATCCTGGGACTCCTATCCATTTTCAAGAAGAATCAGGCATCGTCTCCTTCGGAAGTATTGATCTCCGCGGACCTCTCGAGTTTTCAAAGGATATGAGGCCTCCGGTTGCATTGAGGTGGAGGACTAGGTCTTTCTCTGTGGTCTCCACAGGGGATTCAGACACCCCTTCGTCTTGGGAGATGCAAGACGAGCCTGCATTCAATTCACTGCAGGGATATCCGGCCTCACTTCGAGTCAGAGCATCTCGGTGTCCATTCCACTTGAGGCCACAAACTCAGGGTCCCTCAAATATACCTGTAGCTGAGAGAAGCCTCCTCCTGAGGTGCTTGTGGAAAGTTGGTATTCCTCTTGAGTCGAAGCCAGGGACTAAGCTCTCATCTCGAGTTGATTTGGGGTCCACGGAGCCCTTTCGTGTTGCTCCAGTGACCTCAGGATCCCTCTAGACTTGAGACAGTGATCTTGGGTTTTCTCTGGAGTGCCATCAAGGAAATCAAGGCTCCTTTCACGTTTGATGTGGAACACGGAATTGCTCTGCATGCAGTGCAGGGGAATCGGGCCTCAACTCGCGGCGACGGGGAAATCTCAAGGTTTTTCTCGAGTTGCGGCCCGAACCTGGGGTATATTCTCGAGTTACGACGGGGAGGGCCCTTCCAGACACGTGTTTGTTCAGCGACGTCAGGATTCCTGCCTAGGTGCGAGGGACACCTCGGGATTCTCCTCGAGTCTTGGCATGGCAATTGGGACGCGTCTCCACGTCAGGCGGGAGACCCAGGGTCCCTTTCCACGTGCCACAGGGATCCTGGGACTCCTATCCATTTTCAAGAGGAATCAGGCATCGTCTCCTTTGGAAGCATTGATCTCCGCGGACCTTTCGAGTTTTCAAAGGATGTGAGGCCTCCGGTCGGGATGAGGCGGAGAACTCGGTCTTTCTCTGTGGTCTCCACAGGGGATTCAGACATCCCTTCGTCTTGGGAGATGCAAGACGAGCCTGCATCCAATTCACTGCAGGGATATCCGGCCTTACTTCGATTCAGAGCATCTCGGTTTCCATTCCACTTGAGGTCACAAATTCAGTGTCCCTCTCACATACCTGTAGCTGAGAGAAGCCTCCTCTTGAGGTGCTTGTAGAAAGTTGGTATTGCTCTTGAGTCGAAACCAGGGACTAAGCTCTCATCTCGAGTTGATTTGGGGTCCACGGAGCCCTTTCGTGTTGCTCCAGTGACCTCAGGATCCCTCTAGACTTGAGACAGTGATCTTGGGGTTTCTCTGGAGTGCCATCAAGGAAATCAAGGCTCCTTTCACGTTTGATGTGGAACACGGAATTGCTCTGCACGCAGTGCAGGGGAATCGGGCCTCATCTCGCGGCAAGGGGGAAGGCTCATGGTTTTTCTCGAGTTGCGGCTGGAACCTGGGGTATATTCTCGAGTTACCACGGGGAGGGCCCTTCCAGACACGTGTTTGTTCAGCGACGTCAGGACCTCTGCCTAGGTGCGAGGGACACCTCCGGATTCTCCACGAGTCTTGGCATGGCAATTTGGACGCGTCTCCACCTGAGGCGGGAGACCCAGGATCCCTTTCCTCGTGCCACAGGGATCTTTGGACTCCTATCCATTTTCAAGAGCAGTCAGGCATCGTCTCCTTTGGAAGCATTGATCTCCGCGGACCTCTCCAGTTTTCAAAGGTTGTGAGGCCTCCGTTCTCGATGAGGCGGAGAACGAGGTCTTTCTCTGTCATCTCCACAGCGGATTCAGACAACCCTATGTCTTGGGATATGCAAGACGAGCCTGCATTCAATTCAATGCAGGGATATCCGGCCTTAATTCGAGTCAGAGCATCTCGGTTTCCATTCCACTTGAGGCCACAAACTCAGGGTCCCTCAAATATACCTGTAGCTGAGAGAAGCCTCCTGTTGAGATGCTTGTGGAATGTTCGTATTCCTCTTGAGTCGAAGCCAGGGACTAAGCTCTCATCTCGAGTTGATTTGGGGTCCACGGAGCCCTTTCCTGTTGGTCCAGTGACCTCAGGATCCCTCTAGACTTGAGACAGTGATCTTGGGTTTTCTCTGGAGTGCCATCAAGGAAATCAAGGCTCCTTTCACGTTTGATGTGGAACACGGAATTGCTCTGCATGCAGTGCAGGGGAATCGGGCCTCAACACGCGGCGAGGGGGAAATCTCATGGTTTTTCCTGAGTTGCGGCCCGAAACTGGTGTATATTCTCGAGTTATGATGGGGAGGGCCCTTCCAGACACGTGTTTGTTCAGCGACGTCAGGACTCCTGCCTAGGTGCGAGGGACACCTCGGGATTATCCTCGAGTCTTGGCATGGCAATTGGTACGCGTCTCCACGTGAGGCGGGAGACCCAGAGTCCCTTTCCAGGTGCCACGCGGATCCTGGGACTCCTATCCTTTTTCAAGAGGAGTCAGGCATAGTCTCCTTTGGAAGCATTGACCTCCGCGGACCTCTCAAGTTTTCAAAGGATGTGAGGCCTCCGGTCGCGATGAGGCGGAGATCTAGGTCTTTCTCTGTGGTCTCCACAGGGCATTCAGACATCCCTTCGTCTTGGGAGATGCAAGACGAGCCTGCATTCAATTCACTGCAGCGATATCCAGCCTTACTTCGAGTCAGAGCTTCTCGGTGTCCATTCCATTTGAATCCCCAACTCAGGGCCCTCTCCCATAACTTTATCTGAGAGAAGCCTCCTCTTGAGGTGCTTGTGGAAAGTTGCTATTCCTCTAGAGTCGAAGCCAGTGACTAAGCTCTCATCTCGAGTGTATTTGGGGTCCATGGACCCATTTCGTGTTGCTACAGTGTCCTCAGGATCCCTCTAGACTTGAGACAGTTATCTCGTTTTTTCTCTGGAGTGCCATCAAGGAAATCAAGGCTCCTTTCACGTTTGATGTGGAACACGGAATTTTACTGCACGCAGTGCAGGGGAATCGGGCCTCATCTCGCGGCGAGGGGGAAGTCTCATGGTTTTTCTCGAGTTGCGGCCGGAACCTGGGGTATATTCTCGAGTTACGACGGGGAGGTCCGTTCCAGACACGTGTTTGTTCAGCGACGTCAGGACTCCTACCTAGGTGTGAGGGACACCTCGGGATTCTCCTCGAGTCTTGGCATGGCAATTGGGACGCATCTCCACGTGAGGCAGGAGATCCAGGGTCCCTTTCCATGTGCCACAGGGATCCTGGGACTCCTATCCATTTTTAAGAGGAGTCAGGCATCGTCTCCTTTGGAAGCATTGATCTCCGCGGACCTCTCGAGTTCTCAAAGGATGTGAGGACTCACGTCGCGATGAGGCGGAGAACAATGTCTTTCTCTATGGTCTCCACAGGGGATTCAAACATCCCTTCTTCTTAGGAGATGCAAGACGAGCCTGCATTCAATTCACTGCAGGGATATCCGGCCTTTATTCGAATCAGTGCATCTCGGTGTCCATTACATTTGAGGCCACACACTCAGGGTCCCTCTCACATAAATGTAGCTGAGAGAAACCTCATCTTGAGGTGCTTGTGGAAAGTTGGTATTCCTCTTGAGTCGAAGCCAGGGAGTAAGCTGTCATCTCGAGTTGATTTGGGGTCCACGGAGCTCTTTCGTGTTGCTACAGTGACCTCAGGATCCCTCTAGACTTGAGACAGTGATCTTGGCTTTTCTCTGGAGTGCCATCAAGGAAATCAAGGCTCCTTTCACGTTTGATGTGGAACACAGAATTGCTCTGCATGCAGTGCAGGGGAATCGGGCCTCAACACGCGGCGAGGGGGAAATCTCATGGTTTTTCCTGAGTTGCGGCCCGAAACTGGTGTATATTCTCGAGTTATGACGGGGAGGGCCCTTCCAGACACGTGTTTGTTCAGCGACGTCAGGACTCCTGCCTAGATGCGAGGGACACCTCGGGATTCTCCTCGAGTCTTGGCATGGCAATTGGGATGCGTCTCCACGTGAGGCGGGAGACCCAGGGTCCCTTTCCACGTGCCACAGGGATCCTGGGACTCCTATCCATTTTCAAGAGGAGTCAGGCATCATCTCCTTTGGAAGCATTGATCTCCGCGGACCTCTCCAGTTTGCAAAGGATGTGAGGCCTCCGGTCTCGATGAGGCGGAGAACGAGGTCTTTCTCTGTGGTCTCCACAGGGGATTCAGACAACCCTTCGTCTTGGGAGATGCAAGACGAACCTGCATTCATTTCACTGCAGGGATATCCGGCCTTAATTCGAGTTAGAGCATCTCGGTGTCCATTCCACTTGAGGCCACAAACTCAGGGTCCCTCTCACATACCTGTAGCTGAGAGAAGCCTCCTCTTGAGGTGCTTGTGGAAAGTTGTTATTCCTCTTGAGTCGAAGCCAGGGACGAAGCTCTCATCTCGAGTTGATTTGGGGTCCACGGAGCCCTTTCGTGTTGCTACAGTGACCTCAGGATCCCTCTAGACTTGAGACAGTGATCTTGGGGTTTCTCTGGAGTGCCATCAAGGAAATCAAGGCTCCTTTCACGTTTGATGTGGAACACAGAATTGCTCTGCACGCAGTTCAGGGGAATCGGGCCTCATCTCGTGGCGAGGAGGAAGGCTCATGATTTTTCTGGAGTTGCGGCCGGAACCTGGGGTATATTCTCGAGTTACGACGGGGAGGGCCCTTTCAGACACGTGTTTGTTCAGCGACGTCCGGACTAGTGCCTAGGTGCGAGGGACACCTCGGGATTCTCCTCGAGTCTTGGCATGGCAATTGGGACGCGTCTCCACGTGAGGCGGGAGACCCAGGGTCCCTTTCCACGTGACACAGGGATCGTGGGACTCCTATCCATTTTCAAGAGGAGTCAGGCATCGTCTCCTTTGGAAGCATTGATCTCCACATACCTTTCAAATGATGTGAGGCCTCCGCTCGCGATGAGGCGGAGGACCAGGTCTTTCTCTGTGGTCTCCACAGGGGATTCAGACATCCCTTCGTCTTGGGAGATGCAAGACGAACCTGGATTCAATTCACTGCAGGGATATCCGGCCTTACTTCGAGTCAGAGCATCTCGGTGTCCATTCCACTTGAGGCCACAAACTCAGGGTCCCTCTCACATACCTGTAGCTGAGAGAAGCCTCCTCTTGAGGTGCTTGTGGAAAGTTGGTATTCCTCTTGAGTCGAAGCCAGGGACTAAGCTCTCATCTCGAGTTGATTTGGGGTCCACGGAGCCCTTTCGTGTTGCTACAGTGACCTCAGGATCCCTCTAGACTTGAGACAGTGATCTTGGGTTTTCTCTGGAGTGCCATCAAGGAAATCAAGGCTCCTTTCACGTTTGATGTGGAACACGGAATTGCGCTGCAGGCAGTGCAGGGGAATCGGGCCTCATCTCGCGGCGAGGGGGAAGTCTCATGGTTTTTCTCGAGTTGCGGCCGGAACCTGGGGTATATTCTCGAGTTACGATGGGGAGGGCCCTTCCAGACACGTGTTGTTCAGCGACGTCAGGACTCCTGCCTAGGTGCGAGGGACACCTCGGGATTCTCCTCGAGTCTTGGCATGGCAATATGGACGCGTCTCCACGTGAGGCGGGAGACCCAGGGTCCCTTTCCACGTGTCATAGATATCCTGGGACTCCTATCCATTTTCAAGAGGAGTCAGGCATCGTCTCCTTCGGAAGTATTGATCTCAGCGGACCTCTCGAGTTTTCAAAGGATATGAGGCCTCCGGTCGCGAGGAGGCGGAGGGCTAGGTCTTTCTCTGTGGTCTCCAAAGGGGATTCAGGCAACCCTTCGTCTTGGGAGAAGCAAGACGAGCCTGCATTCAATTCACTGCAGGGATATCCGGCCTTACTTCGAGTCAGAGCATCTCGGTGTCCATTCTACTTCAGGCCACAAACTCAGGGTCCCTCGCACATACCTGTAGCTGACAGAAACCGCTTCTTGAGGTGCATGTGGAAAGTTGGTATTCCTCTTGAATCGAAGCCAGGGACTAAGCTCTCATCTCGACTTGATTTGGGGTCCACGGAGACCTTTCTTTTTGCTACAGTGACCTCAGGATCCCTCTAGACTTGAGACAGTGATCTTGGGTTTTCTCTGGAGTGCCATCAAGGAAATCAAGGCTCCTTTCACGTTTGATGTGGAACACGGAATTGCTCTGCATGCAGTGCAGGTTAATCGGGCCTCATCTCGTGGCGAGGGGGAAGTCTCATGGTTTTTCTCGAGTTGCGGCAGGAACCCGGGGTATATTCTCGAGTTACGATGGGGAGGGCCCTTCCTAACACGTGTTCGTTCAGCGACGTCAGGACTCCTGCCTAGGTGTGAGGGACACCTCGGGATTATCCTCAAGTCTTGGCATGGCAATTGGGACGCGTC
Organism: Dama dama; assembly: GCF_033118175.1. Lineage (NCBI taxonomy): Eukaryota > Metazoa > Chordata > Mammalia > Artiodactyla > Cervidae > Dama > Dama dama. The sequence continues at coordinate 1,088,991 of NC_083713.1, forward strand.
TCCACGTGAGGCGGGAGACCCAGAGTCCCTTTCCAGGTGCCACGCGGATCCTGGGACTCCTATCCGTTTTCAAGAGGAGTCAGGCATAGTCTCCTTTGGAAGCATTGACCTCCGCGGACCTCTCAAGTTTTCAAAGGATGTGAGGCCTCCGGTCGCGATGAGGCGGAGATCTAGGTCTTTCTCTGTGGTCTCCACAGGGCATTCAGACATCCCTTCGTCTTGGGAGATGCAAGACGAGCCTGCATTCAATTCACTGCAGCGATATCCAGCCTTACTTCGACTCAGAGCTTCTCGGTGTCCATTCCATTTGAATCCCCAACTCAGGGCCCTCTCCCATAACTTTATCTGAGAGAAGCCTCCTCTTGAGGTGCTTGTGGAAAGTTGCTATTCCTCTAGAGTCGAAGCCAGTGACTAAGCTCTCATCTCGAGTGTATTTGGGGTCCATGGACCCATTTCGTGTTGCTACAGTGTCCTCAGGATCCCTCTAGACTTGAGACAGTTATCTCGTTTTTTCTCTGGAGTGCCATCAAGGAAATCAAGGCTCCTTTCACGTTTGATGTGGAACACGGAATTTCTCTGCACGCAGTGCAGGGGAATCGGGCCTCATCTCGCGGCGAGGGGGAAGTCTCATGGTTTTTCTCGAGTTGCGGCCGGAACCTGGGGTATATTCTCGAGTTACGACGGGGAGGTCCGTTCCAGACACGTGTTTGTTCAGCGACGTCAGGACTCCTGCCTAGGTGTGAGGGACACCTCGGGATTCTCCTCGAGTCTTGGCATGGCAATTGGGACGCATCTCCACGTGAGGCGGGAGATCCAGGGTCCCTTTCCATGTGCCACAGGGATCCTGCGACTCCTATCCATTTTCAAGAGGAGTCAGGCATCGTCTCCTTTGGAAGCATTGATCTCCGCGGACCTCTCGAGTTCTCAAAGGATGTGAGGAATCACGTCGCGATGAGGCGGAGAACAATGTCTTTCTCTATGGTCTCCACAGGGGATTCATACATCCCTTCTTCTTAGGAGATGCAAGACGAGCCTGCATTCAATTCACTGCAGGGATATCCGGCCTTTATTCGAATCAGTGCATCTCGGTGTCCATTACATTTGAGGCCACACACTCAGGGTCCCTCTCACATAAATGTAGCTGAGAGAAACCTCATCTTGAGGTGCTTGTGGAAAGTTGGTATTCCTCTTGAGTCGAAGCCAGGGAGTAAGCTGTCATCTCGAGTTGATTTGGGGTCCACGGAGCTCTTTCGTGTTGCTACAGTGACCTCAGGATCCCTCTAGACTTGAGACAGTGATCTTGGCTTTTCTCTGGAGTGCCATCAAGGAAATCAAGGCTCCTTTCACGTTTGATGTGGAACACGGAATTGCTCTGCACGCAGTGCAGGGGAATCGGGCCTCATCTCGCGGCGAGGGGGAATTCTCATGGTTGTTGTCGAGTTGCGGCCGGAACCTGGGGTATGTTCTCGAGTTACGACGGGGAGGGCCCTTCCAGACACGTGTTTGTTCAGCGACGTCAGGACTCCTGCCTAGGTGCGAGGGACACCTAGGGATTCTCCTCGAGTCTTGGCATGGCAATTGGGACGCGTCTCCACGTGAGGCGGGAGACCCAGGGTCCCTTTCCACGTGCCACAGGGATCCTGGGACCCCTATCCATTTTCAAGAGGAGTCAGGCATCGTCTCCTTTGGAAGCATTGATCTCCGCACACCTCTCGAGGTTTCAAAGGATGTGAGGCCTCAATTCGGGATGAGTCGGAGAACTAGGTCTTTCTCTGTGGTCTCCACAGGGGATTCAGACATCCCTTCCTCTTGGGAGATGCAAAACGAGCCTGCATTCAATTCACTGCAGGGATATCCGGCCTTACTTCGAGTCAGAGCATCACGCTATCCATTCGACTTGAGGCCACCAGCTCAGGGTCCCTCTCACATACCTGAAGGTGACAGAAGCCTCCTCTTGAGGTGCTTGTGGAAAGTTGGTATTCCTCTTGAGTCAAAGGCAGGGACGAAGCTCTCATCTCGAGTTGTTTGCGGCCCACGAAGCCCTTTCGTGTTGCTACAGTGACCTCAGGATCCCTCTAGAATTGAGACAGTGATCTTGGGTTTTCTCTGGAGTGCCATCAAGGTAATCAAGGCTCCTTTCAAGTTTGATGTGGAACACGGAATTGCTCTGCATGCAGTGCAGGGGAATCGGGCCTCATCTTGCCGCGAGGGGGAAGTCTCATGGTTTTTCTCGAGTTGCGGCCGGAACCTGGGGTATATTCTGGAGTTACGACGGGGAGGGCCCTTCCAGACACGTGTTTGTTCAGCGACGTCAGGACTCCTGCCTAGGTGCGAGGGACACCTCGGGATTCTCCTCGAGTCTTGGAATGGCAATTGGGACCTGTCTCCACGTGAGGCGGGAGACCCCGGGTCCCTTATAACGTGCCACAGGGATCCTGGGACTCCTATCCATTTTCAAGAGGAGTCAGGCATCGTCTCCTTTGGAAGCATTGATCTCCGCGGACCTCTCGAGTTTTCAAAGGATTAGAGGCCTCCGGTCGCGATGAGGCGGAGAACTAGGTTTTCTCTGTGGTCTCCACAGTGGATTCAGACATCCCTTCGTCTTGGGAGATGCAAGACGAGCCTGCATTCAATTCACAGCAGGGATATCCGGCCTTACTTCGAGTCAGAGCATCACAGTGTCCATTGCACTTGAGGCCACAAACTCAGGGTTTCTCTCACATACCTGTATCTCAGAGAAGCCTCCTCTTGAGGTGCTTGTGGAAAGTTGGTATTCCTCTAGAGTAGAAGCCAGGGACGAAGCTCTCATCTCGAGTTGATTTGGGGTCCACGGAGCGCTTTCGTGTTGCTCCAGTGACCTCAGGATCCCTCTAGACTTCAGACAGTGATCTTGGGTTTTCTTTGGAGTGCCATCAAGGAAATCAAGTCTCCTTTAACGTCTGATGTGGAACACGGAATTGCTCTGCACGCAGTGCAGGGGAATCTGGCCTCATCTCACGGCGAGGGGGAAGTCTCATGGTTTTTCTCAAGTTGTGGCCGAAACCTGGGGTATATTCTCGAGTTACGACGGGGAGGGCCCTTCCAGACACGTGTTTGTTCAGCGACGTCAGGACTCCTGCCTAGGTGCGAGGGACACCTCGCGATTCTCCTCGAGTCTTGGCATGGCAATTGGGACTCGTCTCCACGTGAGGCGGGAGACCCAGGGTCACTTTCCACGTGCCACAAGGATCCTGGGACTCCTATCCATTTTCCAGAGGAGTCAGGCATTCTCCTTTGGAAGCATTGATCTCCGCGGAACTCTCGAGTTTTCAAAGGATGTGAGGCGTCCTGGTCGCGATGAGGCGGAGAACGAGGTCTTTCTCTGTGGTCTCCACAGGGGATTCAGACATCCCTTCGTCATGGGAGATGCAAGACGAGCCTGCATTCAATTCACTGCAGGGATATCTGGCCTTACTTCGAGTCAAAGCATCTCCGTGTCCATTCCACTTGAGGCCACAAACTCAGGGTCCCTCTCACATACCTGTAGCTGAGAGAAGCCTCCTCTTGAGGTGCTTCTGGAAAGTTGGTATTCCTCTTGAGTCGAAGCCAGGGACTACGCTCTCATCTCGAGTTGATTTGGGGTCCACGGAGCACTTTCCTGTTGCTACAGTGACCTCAGGATCCCTCTAGACTTCAGAAAGCCATCTTGGGTTTTCTCTGGAGTGCCATCAAGGAAATCAAGGCTCCTTTCACGTTTGACGTGGAACACGGAATTGCTCTGCATGCAGTGCAGGGGAATCGGGCCTCATCTCGCGGCGAGGGGGAAGTCTCATGGTTTTTCTCGAGTTGCGGCCGGAACCTGGGGTATATTCTCGAGTTACGACGGGGAGGGCCCTTCCAGACACGTGTTTGTTCAGCGAAGTCAGGACTCCTGCCTAGGTGTGAGGCACAACTCGGGATTCTCCTCGAATCTTGGTATGGCAATTGGGACGCGTCTCCACGTGAGGCGGGAGACCCAGGGTCCCTTTCCACGTGCCACAGGGATCCTGGGACTCCTATCCATTTTCAAGAGGAGTCAGGCATCGTCTCCTTTGGAAGCATTGATCTCCGCGGACCTCTCTAGTTTTCAAAGGATGTGATGCCTCCGGTCGTGATGAGGCGGACTACTAGGTCTTTCTCTGTGGTCTCCACAGGGGATTCAGACATCCCTTCGTCTTGGGAGATGCAAGACGAGCCTGCATTCACTTCACTGCAGGGATATCCGGCCTTACTTCGAGTCAGAGCATCTCGGTGTCCATTCCACTTGAGGCCACAAACTCAGGGTCCCTCTCACATACCTGTAGCTGAGAGAAGCCTCCTCTTGAGGTGCTTGTGGAAAAGTGCTATTCCTCTTGAGTCGAAGCCAGGGACGAAGCTCTCATCTCTAGTTGATTTGGGGTCCACGGAGCCCTTTCGTGTTGCTACAGTGACCTCAGGATCCCTCTAGACTTGAGACAGCGATCTTGGGTTTTCTCTGGAGTGCCATCAAGGAAATCAAGGCTCCTTTCACGTTTGATGTGGAACACGGAACTGCTCTGCACGCAGTGCAGGGGAATCGGGCCTCATCTCGAGGCGAGGGGGAAGGCTCAAGGTTTTTCTCGAGTTGCGCTGGAACCTGCGGTATATTCTCGAGTTGCAACGGGGAGGACCCTTCCAGACACGTGTTTGTTCAGCCACGTGAGGACTCCTGCCTAGGTGCGAGGGACAACTCGGGATTCTCCTCGAGTCTTGGCATGGCAATTGGGACGCGTCTCCACGTGAGGCGGGAGACCCAGGATCCCTCCACGTGCCACAGGGATCCTGGGACTCCTATCCATTACAAGAGGTGTCAGGCATCGTCTCCTTTGGAAGCATTGATCTGCGCGGACCGCTCGAGTTTTCAAAGGATGTGAGGCCTCTGGTCGCGATGAGGCGGAGGACTAGGTCTTTCTCTGTGGTCTCCACAGGGGATTCAGACATCCCTTCGTCTTGGGAGATGCAAGACGAGCCTGCATTCAACTCACTGCAGCGATATCCGGCCTGACTTCGAGTCAGAGCATCTCGGTGTCCTTTCCACTTGAGGCTACAAACTCAGGGTCTCTCTCACATACCTGTAGCTGAGAGAAGCCTCCTCTTGAGGTGCTTGTGGAAAGTTGGTATTCCTCTTGAGTCGAAGCCAGGGACTAAGCTCTCATCTCGAGTAGATTTGGGGTCCACGGAGCCCTTTCGTGTTGCTCCAGTGACCTCAGGATCCCTCTAGACTTGAGACAGTGATCTTGGGTTTTCTCTGGAGTGCCATCAAGGAAATCAAGGCTCCTTTCACGTTTGATGTGGAACACGGAATTGCTCTCCACGCAGTGCAGGGGAATCGGGCCTCATCTTGCGGCGAGGGGGAAGTCTCAAGGTTTTTCTCGAGTTGCGGCCGGAACCTGAGGTATATTCTCGAGTTACGATGGGGAGGGCCCTTCCAGACACGTGTTGTTCAGCGACGTCAGGACTCCTGCCTAGGTGCGAGGGACACCTCGGGATTCTCCTCGAGTCTTGGCATGGCAATTTGGACGCGTCTCCACGTGAGGCGGGAGACCCAGGGTCCCTTTCCACGTGTCATAGATATCCTGGGACTCCTATCCATTTTCAAGAGGAGTCAGGCATCGTCTCCTTCGGAAGTATTGATCTCAGCGGACCTCTCGAGTTTTCAAAGGATATGAGGCCTCCGGTCGCGAGGAGGCGGAGGGCTAGGTCTTTCTCTGTGGTGTCCACAGGGGATTCAGGCAACCCTTCGTCTTGGGAGATGCAAGACGAGCCTGCATTCAATTCACTGCAGGGATATCCGGCCTTACTTCGAGTCAGAGCATCTCGGTGTCCATTCTACTTGAGGCCACAAACTCAGGGTCCCTCGCACATACCTGTAGCTCACAGAAACCGCTTCTTGAGGTGCATGTGGAAAGTTGGTATTCCTCTTGAATCGAAGCCAGGGACTAAGCTCTCATCTCGAGTTGATTTGGGGTCCACGGAGACCTTTCTTGTTGCTACAGTGACCTCAGGATCCCTCTAGACTTGAGACAGTGATCTTGGGTATTCTCTGGAGTGCCATCAAGGAAATCAAGGCTCCTTTCACGTTTGATGTGGAACACGGAATTTCTCTGCACGCAGTGCAGGGGAATCGGGCCTCATCTCGCGGCGAGGGGGAAGTCTCATGGTTTTTCTCGAGTTGCGGCCGGAACCTGGGGTATATTCTCGAGTTACGACGGGGAGGTCCGTTCCAGACACGTGTTTGTTCAGCGACGTCAGGACTCCTGCCTAGGTGTGAGAGACACCTCGGGATTCTCCTCGAGTCTTGGCATGGCAATTGGGACGCGTCTCCACGTGAGGCGGGAGATCCAGGGTCCCTTTTCATGTGCCACAGGGATCCTGGGACTCCTATCCATTTTCAAGAGGAGTCAGGGATCGTCTCCTTTGGAGGCATTGATCTCCGCGGACCTCTCGAGTTCTCAAAGGATGTGAGGACTCACGTCGCGATGAGGCGGAGAACAATGTCTTTCTCTATGGTCTCCACAGGGGATTCATACATCCCTTCTTCTTAGGAGATGCAAGACGAGCCTGCATTCAATTCACTGCAGGGATATCTGGCCTATATTCGAATCAGTGCATCTCGGTGTCCATTCCACTTGAGGCCACAAACTCAGGGTTTCTCTCAGATACCTGTAGCTGAGAGAAGCCTCGCTTGAGGTGCTGGTGGAAAGTTGGTATTCCTCTCTAGTTGAAGCAAGGGACTAAGCTCTCATCTCGAGTTGATTTGGGGTCCACGGAGCCCTTTCGTGTTGCTCCAGTGACCTCAGGATCCCTCTAGACTTGAGACAGTGATCTTGGGTTTTCTCTGGAGTGCCATCAAGGAAATCAAGGCTCCGTTCACATTTGATGTGGAACACGGAATTCCTCTGCACGCAGTGTAGGGGAATCGGGCCTCATCTCGCAGCGAGGGGGCAGTCTCATGGTTTTTCTCGAGTTGCGGCCGGAACCTGGGGTATATTCTCGAGTTACGACTGGGAGGGCCCTTCCAGACACGTGTTTGTTCAGCGACATCAGAACCAATGCCTACGTTCGGTGGACACCTCGGTATCTCCCCGAGGCTTGGCATGGCAATTGGGACGCGTCTCCACGTGAGGCGGGAGACCTAGGGTCCGTTTCCACGTGCCACAGGGATCCTGGGACTCCTATCTATTTTCAAGAGGAGTCAGGCATCGTCTCCTTTGGAAGCATTGATCTCCGCGGACCTCTAGAATTTTCAAAGGATGTGAGGCCTTTGGTCGCGATGAGGTGGAGAAATAGTTCTTTCACTGTGGTCTCCACAGGGGATTCAGACATCCCTTCATCTTGGGAGATGAAAGACGAGCCTGCTTTCAATTCACTGCAGAGATATCCAGCCTTACTTCGAGTCCGAGCATCCCCGTGTCCATTCCACTTGAGGCCAAAAACTCAGGGTCCCTCTCACATACCTGTAGCTGAGAGAAGCCACCTCTTGAGGTGCTTGTGGAAAGTTGGTATTCCTCTTGAATCGAAGCCAGGGACTAAGCTCTCATCTCGAGTTTACTTGGTTTCCACGGAGCCCTTTCGTGTTGCTCCAGTGACCTCAGGATCCCTCTAGACTTGAGACAGTGATCTTGGGGTTTCTCTGGAGTGCCATCAAGGAAATCAAGGCTCCGTTCACATTTGATGTGGACACGGAATTGCTCTGCACGCAGTGCACGGAATCGGGCCTCATCTCGGGGCGAGGGGGAAGTCTCATGGTTTTTCTCGAGTTGCGCCCGGAATCTGGGGTATATGCTCGAGTTACGACTGGGGTGCCCTTCGAGACACGCCTTTGCTCATCGACGTCAAAACCCAGGCCTAGGTTCGATGGACAACTCGGTATTCTCCCCGACGCTTGGCATGGCAATTGGGACGCGTCTCCACATGAGGCGGTAGACCCAGTGTCTCTTTCCACGTGCCACAGGATCCTGGGATTCCTATTCATTTTCAAGAGGAGTCAGGCATCTTCTCCTTTGGAAGTATTGATCTCCGCGGACCTCTCGAGTTTTCAAAGGATGTGAGGCCTCCGGTCGCGATGAGGCAGAGAACTAGTTCCTTCTCTGTTGTCTCCACAGGGGATTCAGACATCCCTTCGTATTGGGAGATGCAAGACGAGCCTGCATTCAATTCACTGCAGGGATATCCGGCCTTACTTCGAGTCAGAGCATCTCGGTGTCCATTCCACTTGAGGCCACAAACTCAGGGTCCCTCTCACATACCTGTAGCTGAGAGAAGCCTCCTCTTGAGGTGCTTGTTGAAAGTTGGTATTCCTCTTGAGTCGAAGTAGGGATTAAGCTCTCATCTCGAGTTGATTTGGGGTCCACGGAGCCATTTCCTGTTGCTCCAGTGACCTCAGGATCCCTCTAGACTTGAGACAGTGATCTTGGGTTTTCTCTGGAGTGCCATCAAGGAAATCAAGGCTCCTTTCACGTTTGATGTGGAACACGGAATTGCTCTGCACGCTGTGCAGGGGAATCGGGCCTCATCTCGCGGCGAGGGGGAATTCTCATGGTTTTTCTCGAGTTGCGGCCGGAACCTGGGGTATATTCTCGAGTTACTACGGGGAGGGCCCTTCCAGACACGTGTTGTTCAGCGACGTCAGCACTCCTGCCTAAGTGGGATGGACACCTCGGGATTCTCCTCGAGTCTTGGCATGGCAATTGAGAGGCGTCTCCACGTGAGGCAGGAGACTCAGGGTCCCTTTCCACGTGCCACAGGGATCCTGGGACTCCTATCCATTTTCAAGAGGAGTCAGGCATCTTCTCCTTTGGAAGCATTGATCTCCGCGGACCTCTCGGGTTTTCAAAGGATGTGAGGCCTCCGGTCGCGATGAGGCGGAGAACTAGGTCTTTCTCTGTAGTCTCCACAGGGGATTCAGACATCCCTTCGTCTTGGGAGATGTAAGGCGAGCCTGCATTCAATTCACTGCAGGGATATCTGGCCTTACTTCGAGTCAGAGCATCTCCGTGTCAATTCCACTTGAGGCCACAAACTCAGGGTCCCTCTCACATACTTGTAGCTGAGAGAAGCCTCCTCTTGAGGTGCTTATGGAAAGTTGGTATGACCCTTGAGTCGAAGCCAGGGACTAAGTTCTCATCTCGAGTTGATTTAGGGTCCACGGAGCCCTTTCCTGTTGCTCCAGTGACCTCAGGATCCCTCTAGACTTGAGACAGTGATCTTGGGTTTTCTCTGGAGTGCCATCAAGGAAATCAAGGCTCCTTTCACGTTTGATGTGGAACACGGAATTGCTCTGCACGCTGTGCAGGGGAACCGGACCACATCTCGCGGCGAGGGGGATGTCTCATGGTTTTTCTCGAGTTGCGGCCGGAACCTGGGGTATATTCTCGAGTTACGACCGGTAGGGCCCTTCCAGACACGTGTTTGTTCAGCGACGTCAGGACTCCTGCCTAGGTGCGAGGGACACCTCGGGATTCTCCTCGAGTCTTGGCATGGCAATTGGGACGCGTCTCCACGTGAGGCGGGAGAACCAGGGTCCCTTCCCACGTCCACAGGGATGCTGGGACTCCTATCCATTTCCAAGAGGAGTCAGGCATCTTCTCCTTTGGAAACATTGATCTCGGCGGACCTCTCGAGTTTTCAAAGGATGTGAGGCCTCCGGTCGCGATGAGGCGGAGAACTAGGTCTTTATCTGTGGTCTCCACTGGGCATTCAGACATCCCTTCGTCTTGGGAGATGCAAGACGAGCCTGCATTCAATTCACTGCAGGGATATCCGGCCTTACTTCGAGTCAGAGCATCTCGGTGTCCATTCCACTTGAGGCCACACACTCAGGGTCCCTCTAACATACCTGTAGCTGAGAGAAACCTCCTCTTGAGGTGCTTGTGGAAAGTTGATATTCCTCTTGAGTCGAAGCCAAACACTAAGCTCTCATCTCGAGTTGATTTGGGGTCAACGGAGCCCTTTCGTGTTGCTCCAGTGACCTCAGGATCCCTCTAGACTTGAGACAGTGATCTTGAGTTTCCTCTGGAGTGCCATCAAGGAAATCAAGGCTCCTTTCACGTTTGATGTGGATCACGGAATTGCTCTGCACGCAGTGCAGGGGAATCGGGCCTCATCTCGCGGCGAAGGGGAAGTCTCATGGTTTTTCTCAAGTTGCGGACCGAACGTGGGGTATATTCTCGAGTTACGACGGGGAGGGCCCTTCCAGACACGTGTTTGTTCAGCGACGTGAGGACTCCTGCCTAGGTGCTAGGGACAACTCAGGATTCTCCTCGAGTCTTGGCATGGCAATTGGGACGCGTCTCCACGTGAGGCGGGAGACCCAGGGTCCCTTTCCACGTGCCACAGGGATCCTGGGACTCCTATTCATTTTCAAGAGGAGTCAGGCATCGTCTCCTTTGGAAGCATTGATATCTGCGGACCTCTCGAGTTTTCAAAGGATGTGAGGCCTCCGGTCGCGATGATGCAGAGAACTGGGTCTTTCTCTGTTGTCTCCACAGGGGATTCAGACATCCCTTCGTCTTGGGAGATGCAAGACGAGCCTGCATTCATTTCACTGTTGGGATATCAAGCCTTACTTCGAGTCAGAGCATCTCGGTGTCCATACCACTTGAGGCGACAAATTCAGGGTCCCTCTTACATAGCTGTAGCTGAGAGAAGCCTCCTCTTGAGGTGCTTGTGGAAAGTTGATATTCCTCTTGAGTCAAAGCGAGGGACTAAGCTCTCATCTCGAGTTGATTTGGGGTCCACGGATCCCTTTCGTGTTGCTCCAGTGACCTCAGGATCCCTCTAGACTTGAGACAGTGATCTTGGGTTTTCCCTGGAGTGCCATCACGGAAATCAAGGCTCCTTTCACGTTTGATGTGGAACACAGAGTCGCTCTGCACGCAGTGCAGGAAAATAGGGCCTCATCTCGCGGCGAGGGGGAAGTCTCATGGTTTTTCTCGAGTTGCGGCCGGAACCTGGGGTATATTCTCGAGTTACGACGGGGAGGGCCCTTCCAGACACGTGTTCGTTCAGCGACGTCAGGACTCCTGCCTAGGTGCGAGGGACACCTCGGGATTCTCCTCGAGTCTTGGCATGGCAATTGGGACTCGTCTCCACGTGAGGTGGGAGACCCAGGGTCCCTTTCCACGTGCCACAGGGATCCTGGGACTCCTATCCATTTTCAAGAGGAGTCAGACAATGTCTCCTTTGGAAGCATTGATCTCCGCGGACCTCTCGAGTTTTCAAGGGATGTGAGGCCTCCGGTCGCGATGAGTCGGAGAACAAGGTCTTTCTCTGTGGTCTCCACAGGGGATTTAGACATCCCTTCGTCTTGGGAGATGCAAGACGAGCCGGCATTCAATTCACTGCAGGGATATCTGGCCTTATGTCGCGTCAGAAAATCTCGGTGTCCATTCCACTTGAGGCCACTTATTCAGGGTCCCTCTCACATACCTGTAGCTGAGAGAAGCCTCCTCTTGAGGTGCTTGTGGAAAGTTGGTATTCCTCTTGAGTCGAATCCAGGGACTAAGCTCTCATCTCGAGTTGATTTGGGGTCCACGGAGCCCTTCTTTGTTGCTCCAGTGACCTCAGGATCCCTCTAGACTTGAGCCAGTGATCTTGGGTTTTCTCTGGAGTGGCATCAAGGAAATCAAGGCTCCTTTCTCGTTTGATGTGGAACACGGAATTGCTCTGCATGCAGTGCAGGGGAATCGGGCCTCATCTCGTGGCGAGGGGGAAGTCTCATGGTTTTTCTCGAGTTGCGGCCGGAACCTGGGGTATATTCGCGAGTTACGACGGGGAGGGCCCTTCCAGACACGTGTTTGTTCAGCGACGTCAGGACTCCTGCCTAGGTGCGAGGGACAACTCGGGATTCTCCTCGAGTCTTGGAATGGCATTTGGGTCGCGTCTCCACATGAGCGGGAGACCCAGGGTCCCTTTGCACTTGCCACAGGGATCCGGTGAATCCTATCCATTTCCAAGAAGAGTCAGGCATCGTCTCCTTTGGAAGCATTGATCTCCGCGGACCTCTCGAGTTTTCAAAGGATGTGAGGCCTCCGGTCGCGATGAGAGGGAGAACTTGGTCTTTCTCTGTGGTCTCCACTGGGGATTCAGACAACCCTTCGTCTTTGGAGATGCAAGACGAGCCTGCATTCAATTCACTGCAGGGATATCCGGCCTTACTTCGAGTCAGAGCTTCTCGGTGTCCATTCCACTTGAGGCCACAAACTCAGGGTCCCTCTCACATACCTGTAGCTGAGACAAGCCTCCTCTTGAGGTGCTTGTGGAAAGTTGGTATTCCTCTTCAGTCGCAGCCATGGACTGAGCTCTCATCTCGAGTTGATTTGGGGTCCACGGAGCCCTTTCGTGTTGCTACAGTGACCTCAGGATCCCTCTAGACTTGAGACAGTGATCTTGGGGTTTCTCTGGAGTGCCATCAAGGAAATCAAGGCTCCTTTCACGTTTGATGTGGAACACGGAATTGCTCTGCATGCAGTGCAGGAGAATCGGGCCTCATCTCGTGGCGAGGGGGAAGTCTCATGGTTTTTCTCGAGTTGCGGCCGGAACCTGGGGTATATTCTCGAGTTACGACGGGGCGGGCCCTTCCAGACACGTGTTTGTTCAGCGACGTCAGCACTCCTGCCTAGGTGCGAGGGACACCTCGGGATTCTCCTCGAGTCTTCGCATGGCAATTGGGACGCGTCTCCACGTGAGGCGGGAGACCCAGTGTCCCTTTCCACGTGCCGCAGGGATCCTGGGACTCCTATCCATTTTCAAGAGTAGTCAGGCCTCGTCTCCTTTGGAAGCATTGATCTCCGCGGACCTCTCGAGTTTTCAAAGGATGTGAGGCCTCCGGTCGCGATGAGGCGGAGAACTAGGTCTTTCTCTGTGGTCTCCACAGGGGATTCAGACAATCCTTCGTCTTGGGAGATGCAAGGCGAGCCTGCATTCAATTCACTGCAGGGATATCCGGCCTTACTTCGAGTCAGAGCATCTCGGTGTCCATTCCACTTGAGGCCACAAATTCAGGGTCCCTCTCACATACATGTAGCTGAGAGAAGCCTCCTCTTGAGGTGCTTGTGGAAAGTTGGTATTCCTCTTGAGTCGAAGCCAGGGACTAAGCTCTCATCTCGAGTTGATTTGGGGTCCACGGAGCCCTTTCGTGTTGCTCCAGTGACCTCAGGATCCCTCTAGACTTGAGACAGTGATCTTGGGTTTTCTCTGGAGTGCCATCAAGGAAATCAAGGCTCCTTTCACGTTTGTTGTGGAACACGGAATTGCTCTGCACACAGTGCAGGGCAATCGGGCCTCAACTCGCGGCGAGGGGGAAGTCTCATGGTTTTTCTCGAGTTGCGGCCGGAACCTGGGGTATATTCTCGAGTTACGACGGGGAGGGCCCTTCCAGACACGTGTTTGCTCAGCGAAGTCAGGACTCCTGCCTAGGTGCGAGGGACACCTCGGGATTCTCCTCGAGTCTTGGCATGGCAATTGGGACGCGTCTCCACGTGAGGCGGGAGACCCAGGGTCCCTTTCCACGTGCCACAGGGATCCTGGGACTCCTATCCATTTTCAAGAGGAGTGAGGCATCGTCTCCTTTGTAAGCATTGATCTCCAGGGACCTCTCGAGTTTTCAAAGGATGTGAGGCCTCCGGTCGAGATGAGGCTGAGAAGTAGGTCTTTCTCTGTGGTCTCCACAGGGGATGCAGACATCCCTTCGACTTGGGAGATGCAAGACGAGCCTGCATTCAATTCACTGCAGGGATATCCTGCCTTACTTCGAGTCAGAGCATCTCGGTGTCCATTCCACTTGAGGCCACAAACTCAGGGTCTCTCTCACATACCTGTAGCTGAGAGAAGCCTCCTCTTGAGGTGCTTGTGGAAAGTTGGTATTTCTCTTGAGTCGAAGCCAGGGACTAAGCTCTCATCTCGAGTTGAATTGGGGTCCACGGAGCCCTTTTGTTTTGCTACAGTGACCTCACGATCCCTCTAGACTTGAGACAGTGATCTTGGGTTTTCTCTGGAGTGCCATCAAGGAAATCAAGGCTCCTTTCACGTTTGATGTGGAACATGGAATTGCTCTGCACGCAGTGCAGGGGAATCTGGCCTCATCTCGCGGCAATTCGGAAGTCTCATGGTTTTTCTCGAGTTGCGGCCGGAACCTGGGGTATATTCTCGAGTTACGATGGGGAGGTCCCTTCCAAACACGTGTTTCTTCAGCGATGTCAGGACTCCTGCGTAGGTGCGAGGGACACCTCGGGATTCTCCTCGAGTCTTGGCATGGCAATTGGGACGCGTCTCCACGTGAGGCGGGAGACCCAGGGTCCCTTTCCACGTCCCACACGGATCCTGGGACTTCTATCCATTTTCAAGAGGAGTCAGGCATCGTCTCCTTTGGAAGCATTGATCTCCCCGGACCTCTCGAGTTTTCAAAGGATGTGAGACTTCCGGTCGCGATGAGGCGGAGAACTAGGTCTTTCTCTGTGGTCTCCACATGGGATTCAGACATCCCTTCGTCTTGGGAGATGCAAGACGAGCCTGCATTCAATTCACTGCAGGGATATCCGGCCTAACTTCGAGTCAGAGCTTCTCGGTGTCCATTCCACTTGAGGCCACAAACTCAAGGTCCCTCTCACATACCTGTAGCTGAGAGAAGCCTCCTCTTGAGGTGCTTGTGGAAAGTTGGTATTCCTCTTGAGTCGAAGCCAGGGACTAAGCTCTCATCTGGAGTTGATTTGGGGTACACAGAGCCCTTTCGTGTTGCTACAGTGACTTCAGGATCCCTCTAGACTTGAGACAGTGATCTTGGGTTTTCTCTGGAGTGCCATCAAGGAAATCAAGGCTTTTTTCTCGTTTGATGTGGAACACGGAATTGCTGTGCACGCAGTGCAGGGGAATCGGGCCTCACCTCACAGCGAGTGGGAAGTCTCCTGGTTTTTCTCGAGTTGCGGCCGGAATCTGGGGTATATGCTCGAGTTACGACGGGGAGGGCCCTTTTAGACACGTGTTTGTTCAGCGATGTCAGGACTCCTGCCTAGGTGCCAGGGACACCTCGGGATTCTCCTCGTGTCTTGGCATTGCCATTGGGACGCGTCTCCACGTGAGGCGGGAGACCCAGGGTCCCTTTCCACGTGCCACACAGATCCTGGGACTCCTATCCATTTTCAAGAGGAGTCAGGCATGATCTCCTTTGGAAGCATTGATCTCCGCGGACCTCTCGAGTTTTCAAAGGATGTGAGGCCTCCGGTCGCGATGAGGTGGAGAACTAGGTCTTTCTCTGTGGTCTCCACAGGGGATTCAGACATCCCTTCGTCTTGGGAGATGCAAGCCGTGCCTGCATTCAATTCACTGCAGGGATATTCGGCCTTACTTCGAGTCAGAGCATCTCGGTGTCCATTCCACTTGAGGCCACAAAATCAGGGTCCCTCTCACATAACTGTAGCTGAGAGAAGTCTCCTCTTGAGGTTCTTGTGGAAAGTTGGAATTCCTCTTGAGTCGAAGCCGGGGACTAAGCTCTCATCTCGAGTTGACTTGGTTTCCACGGAGCCCTTTCGTGTTGCTCCAGTGACCTCAGGATCCCTCTAGACTTGAGACAGTGATCTTGGGTTTTCTCTGGAGTGCCATCAAGGAAATCAAGGCTCCCATCATGTTTGATGTGGAACACGGAATTGCTCTGCACGCAGTGCAGGGGAATTGGGCCTTATCTCGCGGCGAATTTGAAGTCTCATTGTTTTTCTCGAGTTGCGGCCGGAACCTGGGGTATATTCTCGAGTTACGATGGGGAGGGCCCTTCCAGAAACGTGTTTGCTCAGCGACGTTAGGACTCCTGCCTAGGTGCGAGGGACACCTCGGTATTCTCCTCGAGTCTTGGCATGGCAATTGGGACGCGTCTCCACGTGAGGCGGGAGACCCAAGGTCCCTCTCCACGTGCCAGATGGATCCTGGGACTCCTATCCATTTTCAAGAGGAGTCAGGCATCGTCTCCTTTGGAAGCATTGATCTCCGCAGACCTCTCGATTTTTCATAGGATGTGATGTCTCCGGTCGCGATGAGGCGGAGGACTAGGTCTTTCTCTGTCGTCTCCACAGGGGATTCAGACATCCCTTCGTCTTGGGAGATGCAAGACGAGCCTGCATTCAATTCACTGCAGGGATATCTGGCCTTACTTCGAGTCAGAGCACCTCGGTGTCCATTCCACTTGAGGCCACAAACTCAGGGTCCCTCTCACATACCTGTAGCTGAGAGAAGCCTCCTCTTGAGGTGCTTGTGGAAAGCTGGTATTCCACTTGAGTCGAAGCCAGGGACTAAGCTCTCATCTCGAGTTGATTTGGGGTCTTAGGGGAAATTTCGTGTTGCTCCAGTGACCTCAGGATCCCTCTAGACTTGAGACAGTGATCTTGGGTTTTCTCTGGAGTGCCATCAAGGAAATCAAGGCTCCTTTCACGTTTGATGTGGAACACGGAATTGTACTGCACGCAGTGCAGGGGAATCGGGCCTCATCTGGCGGCGAGGGGGAAATCTCATGGTTTTTCTCGAGTTGCGGCCGGAACCTGGGGTATATTCTCGAGTTACGACGGGGAGGGCCCTTCTAGACACGTGTTTGTTCAGGGACGTCAGGACTTTTGCCTAGGTGCGAGGGACACCTCGGGATTCTCCTCGAGTCTTGGCATGGCAATTGGGACGCGTCTCCACGTGAGGCGGGAGACCCAGGGTCCCTTTCGACGTGCCACAGGGATCCTGGGACTCCTATCCATTTTCAAGAGTAGTCAGGCATCGTCTCCTTTGGAAGCATTGATCTCCAAGGACCTCTCGAGTTTTCAAAGGATGTGAGGCTTCCGGTCGCGATGAGGCGGAGAACTCGGTCTTTCTCTGAGGTCTCCACAGGGGATTCAGACATTCCTTCCTCTTGGGAGATGCAAGACGAGCCTGCATTCAATTCACTGCAGGGATATCCGGCCTTAATTCGAGTCAGAGCATCTCGGTGTGCATTCGACTTGAGGCCACAAACTCAGGGTCCCTCTCACATACCTGTAGCTGAGAGAAGCCTCCTCTTGAGGTGTTTGTGGAAAATTGGTATTCCTCTTGAGTCGAAGCCAGGGACTAAGCTCTCATCTTGAGTTGATTTGGGGTCCACGGAGCCATTTCGTGTTGCTCTAGTGACCTCAGGATCCCTCTAGACTTGAGACAGTGATCTTGGGTTTTCTCTGGAGTGCCATCAAGAAAATCAACCTCCTTTCACGTTTGATGTGGAACACGGAATTGCTCTGCACACATTGCAGGGGAATCGGGCCTCATCTCGCCGTGAGGGGGAAGTCTCATGGTTTTTCTCGAGTTGCGGCCGGAACCTGGGGTATATTCTCGAGTTACGACTGGGAGGGCAATTCCAGATATTTATTTTTTCAGCAACGTCAGGACTCCTGCCTAGGTGCGAGGGACACCTCGGGATTCTCCTCGAGTCTTGGCATGGCAATTGGGACGCGTCTCCCCGTGAGGCGGGAGACCCAGGGTCCCTTTCCACGTGCCACAGGGATCCTGGGACTCCTATCCATTTGCAAGAGGAGTCAGGCATCGTCTCCTTTGGAAGCATTGATCTCCGCGCACCTCTCGAGTTTTCAAAGGATGTGAGGCTTCCGGTCGCGATGAGGCGGAGAACTCGGTCTTTCTCTGAGGTCTCCACAGGGGATTCAGACATTCCTTCGTCTTGGAGATGCAAGACGAGCCTGCATTCAATTCACTGCAGGGATATCCGGCCTTAATTCGAGTCAGAGCATCTCGGTGTCCATTCCACTTGAGGCCACAAACTCAGGGTCCCTCTCACATACCTGTAGCTGAGAGAAGCCTCCTCTTGAGGTGCTTGTGGAAAGTTGGTATTCCTCTTGAGTCGAAGCCAGGGACTAAGCTCTCATCTCGAGTTGATTTGGGGTCCACGGAGCCCTTTCGTGTTGCTCCAGTGACCTCAGGATCCCTCTAGACTTGAGACAGTGATCTTGGGTTTTCTCTGGAGTGCCATCAAGGAAATCAAGGCTCCTTTCACGTTTGATGTGGAACACCGAATTGATCTGCACGCAGTGCAGGAAAATCGGGCCTCATCTCGTGGCGAGGGGGAAGTCTCATGGTTTTTCTCGAGTTGCGGCCGGAACCTGGGGTATATTCTCCAGTTACGACGGGGAGGCCCCTTCGAGACACGTGTTTGTTCAGCGACGTCAGGACTCCTGCCTAGGTGCGAGGGACACCTCGGGATTCTCCTCGAGTCTTGGCATGGCAATTGGGACGCGTCTCCACGTGAGGAGGGAGACCCAGTGTCCCTTTCCACGTGCCACAGGGATCCTGGGACTCCTATCCATTTTCAAGAAGAGTCAGACATCGTCTCCTTTGGAAGCATTGACCTCAGCAGACCTCTCGAGTTTTCAAAGGATGTGATGCCTCCGGTCTCGATGAGGCGGAGGACTAGGTCTTTCTCTGTCGTCTCCACAGGGGATTCAGACATCCCTTCGTCTTGGGAGATGCAAGACAAGCCTGCATTCAATTAACTATTGGGATATCCGGCCTTACTTTGAGTCAGAGCATCTCGGTGTCATTTCCACTTGAGGTCACAAACTAAGGGTCCCTCTCACATACCTGTAGCTGAGAGAAGCCTCCTCTTGAGGTGCTTGTGGAAAGTTGGTATTCCTCTTGAGTCGAAGCCAGGGAATAAGCTCTCATCTAGAGTTGATTTGGGGTCCATGGAGCCCTTTCGTGTTGCTACAGTGACCTCAGGATCCCTCTAGCCTTGAGACAGTGATCTTGGGTTTTCTCTGGAGTGCCATAAAGGAAATCAAGGCTCCTTTCTCGTTTGATGTGGAACACGGAACTGCTCTGCAGGCAGTGCAGGGGAATCGGGCCTAATCTCGCGGCGCGGGGGAAGTCTCACTGTTTTTCTCCAGTTGCGGCCGGAACCTGGGGTATATTCTCGAGTTACGACGGGGAGGGCCCTTCCAGACACGTGTTTGTTCAGCGACGTCAGGACTCCTGCCTAGGTGCGAGGACACCTCGGGATTCTCCTCGAGTCTTGGCATGGCAATTGGGACGCGTCTCCACGTGAGGCGGGAGACCCAGTGTCCCTTTCCACGTGCCACACGGCTCCTGGGACTCCTATCCATTTTCAAGAGGAGTCAGGCATCGTCTCCTTTGGAAGCACTGATCTCCGCGAACCTCTCGAGTTTTCAAAGGATGTGAGGACTCCGGTCGCGATGAGGCGGAGAATTAGGTCTTCCTCTGTCGTTTCCACAGGGGATTCAGACATCCCTTCTTCTTGGGAAATGCAAGACGAGCCTGCATTCAATTCACTGCAGGGGTATCCGGCCTTAATTCGAGTCAGAGCATCTCGGTGTCCATTCCACTTGAGGCCACAAACTCAGGGTCCCTCTCACATACCTGTAGCTGAGAGAAGCCTCCTCTTGAGGTGTTTGTGGAAAGTTTGTATTCCTCTTGAGTCGAAGCCAGGGACTAAGCTCTCATCTTGAGTTGATTTGGGGTCCACGGAGCCATTTCGTGTTGCTCTAGTGACCTCAGGATCCCTCTAGACTTGAGACAGTGATCTTGGGTTTTCTCTGGAGTGCCATCAAGGAAATCAAGGCTCCTTTCACGTTTGATGTGGAACACGGAATTGCTCTGCACACATTGCAGGGGAATCGGGCCTCATCTCGCCGTGAGGGGGAAGTCTCATGGTTTTTCTCGAGTTGCGGCCGGAACCTGGGGTATATTCTCGAGTTACGACTGGGAGGGCAATTCCAGATATTTATTTGTTCAGCAACGTCAGGACTCCTGCCTAGGTGCGAGGGACACCTCGGGATTCTCCTCGAGTCTTGGCATGGCAATTGGGACGCGTCTCCCCGTGAGGCGGGAGACCCAGGGTCCCTTTCCACGTGCCACAGGGATCCTGGGACTCCTATCCATTTGCAAGAGGAGTCAGGCATCGTCTCCTTTGGAAGCATTGATCTCCGCGGACCTCTCGAGTTTTCAAAGGATGTGAGGCCTCCGGTCGCGATGAAGCGGAGGACTAGGTCTTTCTCTGTGGTCTCCACAGGGGATTCAGACATCGCTTCGTCTTGGGAGATGCAAGACGAGCCTGCATTCAATTCACTGCAAGGATATCCAGCCTTAGTTCGAGTCAGAGCATCTCGGTGTCCATTCCACTTGAGGCCACACACTCAGGGTCCCTCTCACATACCGGTAGCTGAGAGAAGCCTCCTCTTGAGGTGCTTGTGGAAAGTTGGTATTCCTCTTGAGTCGAAGCCAGGGACTAAGCTCTCATCTCGAGTTGATTTGGGGTCCACATAGCCCTTTCGTGTTGCTCCAGTGACCTCAGGATCCCTCTAGACTTGAGACAGTGATCTTGGGTTTTCTCTGGAGTGCCATCAAGGAAATCAAGGCTCCTTTCACGTTTGATGTGGAACACGGAATTGCTCTGCACGCAGTGCAGGGGAATCGGGCCTGATCTCACGGCGAGTGGGAAGTCTCATGGTTTTTCTCGAGTTGCGGCCGGAACCTGAGGTATATTCTCGAGTTACGATAGGGAGGGCCCTTCCAGACACGTGTTTGTTCAGCGATGTCAGGACTCCTGCCTAGGTGCGAGGGACACTTTGGGATTCTCCTCGAGTCTTGGCATGGCAATTGGGACGCCTCTCCACGTGAGTCGGGAGACCCAGTGTCCCTTTCCACGTGCCACACAGATCCTGGGACTCCTAACCATTTTCAAGAGGTGTCAGGCATCGTCTCCTTTGGAAGCATTGATCTCCGCGGACCTCTCGAGTTTTCAAAGGATGTGAGCCTCCGGTCGCGATGAGGCGAGAACTAGGTCTTTCTCTGTGGTCTCCACAGGGGATTCAGACATCCCTTCGTCTTGGGAGATGCAAGACGAGCCTGCATTCAATTCACTGCAGGGATATCCGGCCTTACTTCGAATCAGTGCATCTCGTTGTCCATTCCACATGAGGCCACAAACTCAGTGTCCCTGTCACATACCTGTGGCTGAGAGAAGACTCCTCTTGAGGTGCTTGTGGAAAGTTGGAATTCTTCTTGAGTCGAAGCCAGGGACTAAGTTCTCATCTCGAGTAGATTTGGGGTCCACGGAGCCCTTTCGTGTTGCTCCAGTGACCTCAGGATCCCTCTAGACTTGAGAAAGTGATCTTTTGTTTTGTCTGGAGTGCCATCAAGGAAATCAAGGCTCCTTTCACGTTTGATGTGGGATACGGAATTGCTCTGCACGCAGTGCAGGGGAATCGGGCCTCATCTCGCGGCGAGTGGGAAGTCTCATCGTTTTTCTCGAGTTGCGGCGGGAACCTGGAGTATATTCTCGAGTTACGACATGGAGTACTCTTCCAGACACGTGATAGGTGCGAGGGACAACTCGGGATTCTCCTCGAGTCTTGGCATGGCAATTGGGACGTGTCTCCACGTGAGGCGGGAGACCCAGGGTCCCTTTCCACGTGCCACAGGGATCCTGGGACTCCGATCCATTTGCAAGAGGAGTCAGGCATCGTCTCCTTTGGAAGCATTGATCTCCGCGGACCTCTCGAGTTTTCAAAGGATGTGAGGCCTCCGGTCGCGATGAGGCGGAGAACTAGGTCTTTCTCTGTGGTCTCCACAGGGGATTCAGACATCCCTTCGTCTTGGAGATGCAAGACGAGCCTGCATTCAATTCACTGCAGGGATATCCGGCCTTACTTCAATTCAGAGCATCTCGGTGTCCATTCCACTTGAGGCCACAAATTCAGGGTCCCTCTCACATACCTGTAGCTGAGAGAAGCCTCCTCTTGAGGTGCTTGTGGAAAGTAGGTATTCCTCTTGAGTCGAAGCCAGGGACTAAGCTCTCATCTCGAGTTGATTTGGGGTCCACGGAGCCATTTCCTGTTGCTACATAGACCTCAGGATCCCTCTAGACTTGAGAAAGTTATCTTGGGTTTTCCCTGAGTGCCATCAAGGAAATCAAGGCTCCTTTCACGTTTGATGTTGAACACGGAATTGCTCTGCATGCAGCGCAGGGAAATCGGGCCTCATCTCGCGGCGATGGGGAAGTCGCATGGTTTTTCTCGAGTTGCGGCCGGAACCTGGGGTATATTCTCGAGTTACGACGGGGAGGGCCCTTCCAGACACGTGTTTGTTCAGCGACGTCAGGACTCCTGCCTAGGTGCGAGGGACACCTCTGGATTCTCCTCGAGTCTTGGCATGGCAATTGGACGCGTCCACGTGAGGCGGGAGACCCAGGGTCCCTTTCCACCTGCCACAGGGATCCTGGGACTCCTATCCATTTTCAAGAGGAGTCAGGCATCGTCTCCTTTGGAAGCATTGATCTCCGCGCACCTCTCGAGTTTCCAAGGGATGTGAGGCCTCCGGTCGCGATGAGGCGGAGAACTAGGCCTTTCTCTGTGGTCTCCACAGGGGATGCAGACATTCCATCGTCTTGGGAGATGCAAGATGAGCCTGCATTCAATTCACTGCAGGGATATCCAGCCTTATTTCGAGTCAGAGCATCTCGGTGTTCATTCCACTTGAGGCCACAAACTCAGGGTCCCTCTCACATACCTGTAGCTGAGAGAAGCCTCCTCTTGAGGTGCTTGTGGAAAGTTGGTATTCCTCTTGAGTCGAAGCCAGGGACTAAGCTCTCATCTCGAGTTGATTTGGGGTACACGGAGCCCTTTCGTGTTGCTCCAGTGACCTCAGGATCCCTCTAGACTTGAGCCACTGATCTTGGGTTTTCTCTGGAGTGCCATCAAGGAAATCAAGGCTCCTTTCACGTTTGATGTGGAACAGGGAACTGCTCTGCACGCAGTGCAGGGGAATCGGGCCTCATCGCGCGGCGAGGGGGAAGTCTCATTGTTTTTCTCGAGTTGCGGCCGGGACCAGGGCTATATTCTCGAGTTACAACGGGGAGGGCCCTTCCAGTCACGTGTTTGTTCAGCGATGTCAGGACTCCTGCCTAGGTGCGAGGGACACCTCGGGATTCTCATCGAGTCCCGGCATTGCAATTGGGACGCGTCTCCACGTGAGGCGGGAGACCCAGGGTCCCTTTCCACGTGCCACAGGGATCCTGGGACTCCTATCCATTTTCAAGAGGAGTCAGGCATCATCTCCTTTGGAAGCATTGATCTCTGCGGACCTCTCGAGTTTTCAAAGGATGTGAGGCCTCCGGTCTCGATGAGGCGGAGAACTAGGTCTTTCTCTGTGGTCTCCACAGGGGATGCAGACATCCCTTCGTCTTGGGAAATGCAAGACGAGCCTGCATTCAATTCACTGCAGGGATATCCGGCCTTACTTCGAGACAGAGCATCTCGGTGTCCATTCCACTTGAGGCCACAAACTCAGGGTCCCTCTCACATACCTGTAGCTGAGAGAAGCCTCCTCTTGAGGTGCTTGTGGAAAGTTGGTATTCCTCTTGAGTCGAAGCCAGGGACTAAGCTCTCATCTCGAGTTGATTTGGGGTCCTTGGAGCCCTTTCCTGTTGCTACAGTGTCCTCAGGATCCCTCTAGACTTGAGACAGTGTTCTTGGGTTTTCTCAGGAGTGCCATCAATAAAATCAAGGCTCCTTTCACGTTTGATCTCGATCACGGAATTGTGCTGCACGCAGTGCAGGGGAATCGGGCCTCATCTCACGGCGAGGGCTAAGTCTCATGGTTTCTCTCGAGTTGTGGCCGGAACCTGGGGTATATTCTCGAGTTATGACGGGGAGGGCCCTTCCAGACACGTATTTGTTCAGCGACGTAGGACTCCTGCCTAGGTGAGAGGGACACCTCGGGATTCTCCTCGAGTCTTGGCATGGAAATTGGGACGCATCTCCACGTGAGGCGGAAGACCCAGTGTCCCTTTCCACGTGCCACAGGGATCCTCGGACTCCTATCCATTTTCAAGAGGAGTCAGGCATCGTCTCCTTTCTAAGCATTGATCTCCGTGGACCTCTCGAGTTTTCAAAGGATGTGAGGCCTCCGGTCGCGATGAGGCGGAGAACTAGGTCTTTCTCTGTGGTCTCCACAGGGGATTCAGACAACCCTTCGTCGTGAGAGATGCAAGGCGAGCCTGCATTCAATTCACTGCAGGGATATCAGGCCTTACTTCGAGTCAGAGCATCTCGGTGTCCATTCCACTTGAGGCCACAAACTCAGGGTCCCTCTCACATACCTGTAGCTGAGAGAAGCCTCCTCTTGAGGTGCTTGTGGAAAGTTGGTATTCCACTTGAGTCGAAGCCAGGGACTAAGCTCTCATCTCGAGTTGATTTAGGGTCCATGGAGCCCTTTCCTGTTGCTCCAGTGACCTCAGGATCCCTCTAGAATTGAGACAGTGATCTAGGGTTTTCTCTGGAGTGCCATCAAGGAAATGAAGGCTCCTTTCACGTTTGATGTGGAACACGGAATTGCTCTGCATGCTGTGCTGGGGAATCGGGCCTCATCTCGCGGCGAGGGGGAATTCTCATGGTTTTTCTCGAGTTGCGGCCGGAACCTGGGGTATATTCTCGAGTTATGACGGGGAGGGCCCTTCCAGACACGTGTTTGTTAAGCGACGTCAGGACTCCTGCCTAGGTGCGAGGGAGAACTCGGGATTCTCCTCGAGTCTTTACATGGCAATTGGGACGCAACTCCACGTGAGGCGTAAGACCAAGTGTCCCTTTCCACGTGCCACAGGGATCCTGTGACTCCTATCCATTTTCAAGAGGAGTCAGGCATCGTCTCCTTTGGAAGCATTGATCTCCGAGGACCTCTCGAGTTTTCAAAGGATGTGAGGCCTCCGGTCGCGTTGAGGCGGAGGACTAGGTCTTTCTCTATGGTCACCACAGGGGATTCAGACATCCCTTCGTCTTGGGAGATGGAAGACAAGCCTGCATTCAATTCACTGCAGGGATATCCGGCCTTACTTCAAGTCAAAGTATCTCGGGGTGCATTCCACTTGAGGCGACAAACTCAGGGTCCCTCTCACATACCTGTAGCTGAGAGAAGCCTCCTCTTGAGGTGCTTGTGAAAAGTTGGTATTCCTCTTGAGTCGAAGCCGGGGACTAAGCTCTCATCTCCAGTTGATTTGGGGTCCACGGAGCCCTTTCGTGTTGCTCCAGTGACCTCAGGATCCCTCTAGACTTGAGACAGTGATCTTGGGTTTTCTCTGGAGTGCCATCAAGGAAATCAAGGCTCCTTTCACGTTTGATGTGGAACACGGAATTGCTCTGCATGGAGTGCAGGGGAATCGGGCCTCATCTCGCGGCGAGGGGGAATTCTCATGGTTTTTCTCGAGTTGCAGCCGGAACCTGGGGCATATTCTCGAGTTACGACGGAGAGAGCCCTTTTAGACACGTGTTTGTTCAGCGACGTCAGGACTCCTGCCTAGGTGCGAGGGACACCTCGGAATTCTCCTCGAGTCTTGGCATGGCAATTTGGACGCGTCTCCACGTGAGGCGGGAGACCCAGGGTCCCTTTCCACAAGCCACAGGGATCCTGGTACTCCTATCCATTGTCAAGAGGAGTCAGGCATCGTCTCCTTTGGAAGCATTGATCTGCGCGGACCGCTCGAGTTTTCAAAGGATGTGAGGCCTCCGGTCGCGATGAGGCGGAGGACTAGGTCTTTCTCTGTGGTCTCCACAGGGGATTCAGACATCCCTTCGTCTTGGGAGATGCAAGACGAGCCTGCATTCAATTCACTGCAGCGATATCCAGCCTGACTTCGAGTCAGAGCATCTCGGTGTCCATTCCACTTGAGGCCACAAACTCAGGGTCTCTCTCACATACCTGTAGCTGAGAGAAGCCTCCTCTTGAGGTGCTTGTGGAAAGTTGGTATTCCTCTTGAGTCGAAGCCAGGGACTAAGCTCTCATCTCGAGTCAATTTGGGGTCCACAGAGCCCTTTCGTGTTGCTCCAGTGACCTCAGGATCCCTCTAGACTTGAGACAGTGATCTTGGGTTTTCTCTGGAGTGCCATCAAGGAAATCAAGGCTCCTTTCACGTTTGATGTGGAACACGGAATTGCTCTGCACACAGTGCAGGGGAATCGGGCCTCATCTCGCGGCGAGGGGTAAGTCTCATGGTTTTTCTCGAGTTGCGGCCGGAAATTGGAGTATATTCTCGAGTTACGACGGGGAGGGCCCCTCCAGACACGTGTTTGTTCAGCGACGTCAGGACTCCTGCCTAGGTGGGAGGGACACGTCGGGATTCTCCTCGAATCTTGGCATGGCAATTGGGACGCGTCTCCACGTGAGGCGGGAGACCCAGGGTCCCTTTCCACGTGCCACAGGGATCCTGGGACTGCTATCCATTTTCAAGAGGAGTCAGGCATTGTCTCCTTTGGAAGCATTGATCTCCGCGGACCTCTCGAGTTTTCAAAGGATGTGAGGCCTCCGGTCGCGATGAGGCGGAGAACTAGGTCTTTCTCTGTGGTCTCCACAGGGGATTCAGACATCCCTTCTTCTTGGGAGATGCAAGACGAGCCTGCATTCAATTCACTGCAGGGATATCCGGCCTTACTTCGAGTCAGAGCATCTCGGTGTCCATTCCACTTGAGGCCACAAACTCAGGGTCCCTCTCACATACCTGTAGCTGAGAGAAGCCTCCTCTTGAGGAGCTTGTGGAAAGTTGGTATTCCTCTTGAGTCGAAGCCAGGGACTAAGCTCTCATCTCGAGTTGATTTGGTTTCCACGGAGCCCTTTCGTGTTGCTCCAGTGACCTCAGGATCCCTCTAGACTTGAGACAGGGATCTTGGGGTTTCTCTGGAGTGCCATCAAGGAAATCAAGGCTCCGTTCACATTTGATGTGGAACACGGAATTGCTCTGCACGCAGTGCACGGAATCGGGCCTCATCTCGGGGTGAGGGGTAAGTCTCATGGTTTTCTTGAGTTGCGAACGGACCCTGGGATATATTCTCGACTTACGACGGGGAGAGCCCTTCCAGACATGTGTTTGTTCAGCGACGCCAGGACTCGGGCCTAGGTGCGAGGGACACCTCGGGATTCTCCTCGAGTCTTGGCATGGCAATTGGGACGCGTCTCCACGTGAGGCGGGAGACCCAGGGTCCCTTTCCACGTGCCACAGGGATCCTCGGACTCCTATCCATTTTCAAGAGGAGTCAGGCATCGTCTCCTTTGGAAGCATTGATCTCCGCGGACCTCTCGAGTTTTCAAAGGATGTGAGGCCTCCGGTCGCGATGAGGCGGAGAACTAGGTCTTTCTCTGTGGTCTCCACAGGGGATTCAGACATCCCTTCGTCTTGGGAGATGCAAGAAGAGGCTGCTTTCACTTCACTGCAGGGATATCCGGCCTTACTTCGAGTCAGAGCATCTCGGTGTCCATTCCACTTGCGGCCACAAACGCAGGGTCCCTCTCACCTACCTGTAGCTGAGAGAAGCCTCCTCTTGAGGTGCTTGTCGAAAATTGGTAATCCTCTTGAGTCGAAGACAGGGACTAAGCTCTCATTTCGAGTTGATTTGGGGTCCACGGAGCCCTTTCGAGTTGCTCCAGTGACCTCAGGATCCCTCTAGAATTGAGACAGTGATCTTGGGTTTTCTCTGGAGTGCCATCAAGAAAATCAACGCTCCTTTCACGTTTGATGTGGAACACGGAATTGTACTGCACGCAGTGCAGGGGAATCGGGCCTCATCTGGCGGCGAGGGGGAAATCTCATGGTTTTTCTCGAGTTGCGGCCGGAACCTGGGGTATATTCTCGAGTTACGACGGGGAGGGCCCTTCTAGACACGTGTTTGTTCAGCGACGTCAGGACTTTTGCCTAGGTGCGAGGGACACCTCGGGATTCTCCTCGAGTCTTGGCATGGCAATTGGGACGCGTCTCCACGTGAGGCGGGAGACCCAGGGTCTCTTTCGACGTGCCACAGGGATCCTGGGACTCCTATCCATTTTCAAGAGTAGTCAGGCATCGTCTCCTTTGGAAGCATTGATCTCCAAGGACCTCTCGAGTTTTCAAAAGATGTGAGGCTTCCGGTCGCGATGAGGCGGAGAACTCAGTCTTTCTCTGAGGTCTCCACAGGGGATTCAGACATTCCTTCGTCTTGGGAGATGCAAGACGAGCCTGCATTCAATTCACTGCAGGGATATCCGGCCTTAATTCGAGTCAGAGCATCTCGGTGTGCATTCGACTTGAGGCCACAAACTCAGGGTCCCTCTCACATACCTGTACCTGAGAGAAGCCTCCTCTTGAGGTGTTTGTGGAAAGTTGGTATTCCTCTTGAGTCGAAGCCAGGGACTAAGCTCTCATCTTGAGTTGATTTGGGATCCACGGAGCCATTTCGTGTTGCTCTAGTGACCTCAGGATCCCTCTAGACTTGAGACAGTGATCTTGGGTTTTCTCTGGAGTGCCATCAAGAAAATCAACCTCCTTTCACGTTTGATGTGGAACACGGAATTGCTCTGCACACATTGCAGGGGAATCGGGCCTCATCTCGCCGTGAGGGGGAAGTCTCATGGTTTTTCTCGAGTTGCGGCCGGAACCTGGGGTATATTCTCGAGTTACGACTGGGAGGGCAATTCCAGATATTTATTTGTTCAGCAACGTCAGGACTCCTGCCTAGGTGCGAGGGACACCTCGGGATTCTCCTCGAGTCTTGGCATGGCAATTGGGACGCGTCTCCCCGTGAGGCGGGAGACCCAGGGTCCCTTTCCACGTGCCACAGGGATCCTGGGACTCCTATCCATTTGCAAGAGGAGTCAGGCATCGTCTCCTTTGGAAGCATTGATCTCCGCGGACCTCTCGAGTTTTCAAAGGATGTGAGGCCTCCGGTCGCGATGAAGCGGAGGACTAGGTCTTTCTCTGTGGTCTCCACAGGGGATTCAGACATCGCTTCGTCTTGGGAGATGCAAGACGAGCCTGCATTCAATTCACTGCAAGGATATCCAGCCTTAGTTCGAGTCAGAGCATCTCGGTGTCCATTCCACTTGAGGCCACACACTCAGGGTCCCTCTCACATACCGGTAGCTGAGAGAAGCCTCCTCTTGAGGTGCTTGTGGAAAGTTGGTATTCCTCTTGAGTCGAAGCCAGGGACTAAGCTCTCATCTCGAGTTGATTTGGGGTCCACATAGCCCTTTCGTGTTGCTCCAGTGACCTCAGGATCCCTCTAGACTTGAGACAGTGATCTTGGGTTTTCTCTGGAGTGCCATCAAGGAAATCAAGGCTCCTTTCACGTTTGATGTGGAACACGGAATTGCTCTGCACGCAGTGCAGGGGAATCGGGCCTCATCTCACGGCGAGTGGGAAGTCTCATGGTTTTTCTCGAGTTGCGGCCGGAACCTGAGGTATATTCTCGAGTTACGATAGGGAGGGCCCTTCCAGACACGTGTTTTTTCAGCGATGTCAGGACTCCTGCCTAGGTGCGAGGGACACTTCGGGATTCTCCTCGAGTCTTGGCATGGCAATTGGGACGCCTCTCCACGTGAGTCGGGAGACCCAGTGTCCCTTTCCACGTGCCACACAGATCCTGGGACTCCTAACCATTTTCAAGAGGTGTCAGGCATCGTCTCCTTTGGAAGCATTGATCTCCGCGGACCTCTCGAGTTTTCAAAGGATGTGAGCCTCCGGTCGCGATGAGGCGAGAACTAGGTCTTTCTCTGTGGTCTCCACAGGGGATTCAGACATCCCTTCGTCTTGGGAGATGCAAGACGAGCCTGCATTCAATTCACTGCAGGGATATCCGGCCTTACTTCGAATCAGTGCATCTCGTTGTCCATTCCACATGAGGCCACAAACTCAGTGTCCCTGTCACATACCTGTGGCTGAGAGAAGACTCCACTTGAGGTGCTTGTGGAAAGTTGGAATTCTTCTTGAGTCGAAGCCAGGGACTAAGTTCTCATCTCGAGTAGATTTGGGGTCCACATAGCCCTTTCGTGTTGCTCCAGTGACCTCAGGATCCCTCTAGACTTGAGACAGTGATCTTGGGTTTTCCCTGGAGTGCCATCAAGGAAATCAAGGCTCTTTTCACGTTTGATGTGGGATACAGAATTGCTCTGCACGCAGTGCAGGGGAATCGGGCCTCATCTCACGGCGAGGGGAAAGTCTCATGGTTTTTCTCAAGTTGCGGCCGGAACCTGGGGTATATTCTCGAGTTAAGACAGGGAGGGCCCTTCCAGACACGTGTTTGTTCAGCGACGTCAGGACTCCTGCCAATGTGCGAGGGACACCTCGGGATTCTCCTCAAGTCTTTGCATGGTAATTGGGACGCGTCTCCACGTGAGGCGTGAGACCCAGGGTCCCTTGCCACGTGCCACAGGGATCCTGGGACTCCTATCCATTTTCAAGAGGAGTCAGTCATCGTCTCCTTTGGAAGCATTGATCTCCGCGGACATCTCTAGTTTTCAAAGGATGTCAGGCCTCCGGTCGCGATGAGGCGGAGGACTAGGTCTTTCTCTGTGGTCTCCACAGTGGATTCAGACATCCCTTCGTCTTGGGAGATCCACGACGAGCCTGCATTCAATTCACTGCAGGGATATCCGGCCTGACTTCGAGTCAGAGCATCTCGGTGTCCATTCCACTTGAGGCCACACACTCAGGGTCCCTCTCACATACCTGTAGCTGAGAGAAGCCTCCTCTTGAGGTGCTTGTGGAAAGTTGGTATTCCTCTTGAGTCGACGCCAGGGACTAAGCTCTCATCTCGAGTTGATTTGGGGTCCACGGAGCCCTTTCGTGTTGCTCCAGTGACCTCAGGATCCCTCTAGACTTGAGACAGTGATCTTGGGTTTTCTCTGGAGTGCCATCAAGGAAATCAAGGCTCCTTTCACGTTTGATGTGGAACACGGAATTGCTCTGCACGCAGTGCAGGGGAATCGGGCCTCATCTCGGGGCGAGGCGGAAGTCTCATGGTTTCTCTCGAGTTGCGGCCGGAACCTGGGGTATATTCTCGAGTTACGACGGGGAGGGCCCTTCCAGACACGTGTTTGTTCAGCGACGTCAGGACTCCTGCCTAGGTGCGAGGGACACCTCGGGATTCTCCTCGAGTCTTGGCATGGCAATTGGGACGCGTCTCCACGTGAGTCGGGAGACCAAGGGCCCCTTTCCACGTACCACAGGGATCTTGGGACTCCTATCCATTTTCAAGAGGAGTCAGGCATCGTCTCCTTTGGAAGCATTGATCTCCGCGGACCTCTCGAGTTTTCAAAGGATGTGAGGCCTCCGTTCGCGTTGAGGCGGAGGACTAGGTCTTTCTCTGTTGTTTCCACAGGGGATTCAGACAACCGTTCGTCTTGGGAGATGCAAGACGAGCCTGCATTCAATTCACTGCAGGGATATCCGGCCTTACTTCGAGTCAGAGCATCTCGGTGTCCATTTCACTTGAGGCCACAAACTCAGGGTCCCTCTCACATACCTGTAGCTGAGAGAAGCCTCCTCTTGGGGTCTTGTGGAAAGTTGATATTCCTCTTGAGTCGAAGCCAGGGACTAAGCTCTCATCTCGAGTTGATTTGGGGTCCACGGAGCCCTTTCGTGTTGCTCCAGTGACCTCAGGATCCCTCTAGACTTGAGACAGTGATCTTGGGTTTTCTCTGGAGTGCCATCAAGGAAATCAAGGCTCCTTTCACGTTTGATGTGGAACACGGAATTGCTCTACACGCAGTGCAGGGGAATCGGGCCTCATCTCGCGGCGAGGGGGAAGTCTCATGGTTTTTCTCGAGTTGCGGCTGGAACCTGGGGTATATTCTCGAGTTACGACGGGGAGGGCCCTTCCAGACACGTGTTTGTTCAGCGACATCAGGACTCCTGCCTAGGTTCGAGGGACACCTCGGGATTCTCCTCGAGTCTTGGCATGGCAATTGGGACGCGTCTCCACGTGAGGCGGGAGACCCAGGGTCCCTTTCCACGTGCCACAGGGATCCTGGGACTCCTATCCACTTTCAAGAGGAGTCAGGCATCGCCTCCTCTGGAAGCATTGATCTCCGCGGACCTTTCGAGTTTTCAAAGGATGTGAGGCCTCCGGTCGCGATGAAGCGGAGGACTAGGTCTTTCTCTGTGGTCTCCACAGGGGATTCAGACATCCCTTCGTCTTGGGAGATGCAAGACGAACCTGAATTCAGTTCACCGCAGGGATATCCAGCCTTAGTTCGAGTCAGAGCATCTCGGTGTCCATTCCACTTGAGGCCACAAACTCAGGGGCCCTCTCACATATCTGTAGCTGAGCGAAGCCTCCTCTTGAGGTGCTTGTGGAAATTTGGTATTCCTCTTGAGTCGAAGCCAGGGACTAAGCTCTCATCTCGAGTTGATTTGGGGTCCACGGAGACCTTTCTTGTATCTCCAGTGACCTCAGGATCCCTCTAGACTTGAGACAGTGATCTTGGGTTTTCTCTGGAGTGCCATCAAGGAAATCAAGGCTCCTTTCACGTTTGATGTGGAACACGAAATTGCTCTGCACGCAGTGCAGGGGAATCGGGCCTCATGTCGCGGCGAGGGGGAAGTCTCATGGTTTTTCTCGAGTTACGGCCGGAACCTGGGGTATATTCTCGAGTTATGACGGGGAGGGCCCTTCCGGACACGTGTTTGTTCAGCGAAGTCAGGACTCCTGCCTAGGTGCGAGGGATACCTCGGGATTCTCCTCTAGTCTTGGCATGGCAATTGGGACGCGTCTCCACGTGAGGCGGGAGACCCAGGGTCCCTTTCCACGTGCCACAGGGATACTGGGACTCCTATCCACTTTCAAGAGGAGTCAGGCATCGACTCCTTTGGAAGCATTGATCTCCGTGGACCTCTCGAGTTTTCAAAGGGTGTGAGGCCTCCGGTCGCGATAAGGCGGAGAATTAGGTCTTTCTCTATGGTCTCCACAGGGGATTCAGATATCCCTTCCTCTTGGGAGATGCAAGACGAGCCTGCATTCAATTCACTGCAGGGATATCCTGCCTTACTTCGAGTCAGAGCATCTCGGTGTCCATTCCACTTGAGGCCACAAATTCAGGGTCCCTCTCACATACTTGTAGCTGAAGGAAGCCTCCTCTTGAAGGGCTTGTGGAAAGTTCGTATTCCTCTTGAGTCGAAGCCAGGGACTGAGCTCTCATCTCGAGTTGATTTGGGGTCCACGGAGCCCTTTCGAGTTGTTCCAGTGACCTCAAGATCCCTCTAGACTTGAGACAGTGATCTTGGGTTTTCTCTGGAGTGCCATCAAGGAAATCAAGGCTCCTTTCATTTTTGATGTGGAACACGGAATTGCTCTGCACGCAGTGCAGGGGAATCGGGCCTCATGTCGCGGCGAGGGGGAAGTCTCATGGTTTTTCTCGAGTTGCGGCCGGAACTTGGGGTATATTCTCGAGTTACGACGGGGAGGGCCCTTCCAGACACGTGTTTGTTCAGCAACGACAGGACTCATGCCTAGATGCGAGGGACACCTCGGGATTCTCCTCGAGTCTTGGCATGGCAATTGGGACGCGTGTAAACGTGAGGCGGGAGACCCAGGGTCCCTTTCCACGTGCCACAGGGATCTTGGGACTCCTATCCACTTTCAAGAGGAGTCAGGCATCGTCTCCTTTGGAAGCATTGATCTCCGTGGACCTCTCGAGTTTTCAAAGGATGTGAGGCCTCCGGTCGCGATGAGGCGGAGAATTAAGTCTTTTTCTATGGTCTCCACAGGGGATTCAGACATCCCTTCCTCTTGGGAGATGCAAGACGAGCCTGCATTCAATTCACTGCAGGGATATCCGGCCTTACTTCGAGTCAGAGCATCTCGGTGTCCATTCCACTTGAGGCCACAAATTCAGGGTCCCTCTCACATACCTGTAGCTGAGAGAAGCCTCCTCTTAAGGTGCTTGTGGAAAGTTGGTAGTCCTCTTGAGTCGAAGCCAGGGACTAAGCTCTCATCTCGAGTTGATTTGGGGTCCACGGAGCCCTTTCGCATTGCTCCAGTGACCTCAGGATCCCTCTAGACTTGAGACAGTGATCTTGGGTTTTCTCTGGAGTGCCATCAAGAAAATCAAGGCTCCTTTCACGTTTGATGTAGAACACGGAATTGCTCTGCACGCAGTGCAGAGGAATCGGGCCTCATCTCGCGGCGAGGGGGAAGTCTCATGGTTTTTCTCGAGTTGCGGCCGGAACCAGGGGTATATTCTCGAGTTACGACGGGGAGGGCCCTTCCAGACACGTGTTTGTTCAGCGACGTCAGGACTCCTGCCTAGGTGCGAGGGACACCTCGGGATTCTCCTCGAGTCTTGGCATGGCAATTTGGACGCTTCTCCACGCGAAGCGGGAGACCCAGGGTCCCTTTCCACGTGCCACAGGGATCCTGGGACTCCTATCCATTTTCAAGAAGAGTCAGGCATCGTCTCCTTTGGAAGCATTGATCTTCGCAGACCTCTCAAGTCTTCAAAGGATGTGATGCCTCCGGTCTGGATGAGGCGGAGGACTAGATCTTTCTCTGTGGTCCACACAGGGGATTCAGACAACCCTTCGTCTTGGGAGATGCAAGACGAGCCTGCATTCAATTCACTGCAGGGATATCCGGCCTTACTTCGAGTCAGAGCATCTCGGTGTTCATTCCATTTGAGGCCACAAACTAAGGGTCCCTATCACATACCTGTAGCTGAGAGAAGCCTCCTCTTGAGGTGCTTGTGAAAAGTGGGTATTCCTCTTGAGTCGAAGCCAGGGACTAAGCTCTCATCTCGAGTTGATTTGGGGTCCACGGAGCCCTTTTGTGTTGCTCCAGTGACCTCAGGATCCCTCTAGACTTGAGACAGTGATCTTGGGTTTTCTCTGAAGTGCCATCAAGGAAATCAAGGCTCCTTTCACGATTGATGTGGAACACGGAATTGCTCTGCACGCAGTGCAGGGCAATCGGGCCTCATCTCGTGGCGAGGGGGAAGTCTCATGGTTTTTCTCGAGTTGCGGCCGGAACCTGGGGTATATTCCCGAGTTACGACGGGGAGGGCCCTTCCAGACACGTGTTTGTTCAGCGACGTCAGGACTCGGGCCTAGGTGCGAGGGACACCTCGGGATTCTCCTCGAGTCTTGGCATGGCAATTGGGACGCGTCTCCACGTGAGGCGGGAGACCCAGGGTCCCTTTCCACGTGCCACAGGGATCCTGGGACTCCTATCCATTTTCAAGAGGAGTCAATCATCGTCTCCTTTGGAAGCATTAATCTCCGCGGACCTCTTGAGTTTTCAAAGGATGTGAGGCCTCCGGTCGCAATGAGGCGGAGAACTCGGTCTCTCTCTGTAGGTTCCACAGGGGATTCAGACAACCCTTCGTCTTGGGAGATGCAAGACGAGCCTGCATTCAATTCACTGCAGGGATATCATGCCTTACTTCGAGTCAGAGCATCTCGGTGTCCATTCCAATTGAGGCCACAAACTCAGGGTTCCTCTCACATACCAGTAGCTGAGAGAAGCCTCCTCTTGAGGTGCTTGTGGAAAGTTGGTATTCCTCTTGAGTCGAAGCCAGGAACTAAGCTCTCATCTCGAGTTGATTTGGGGTCCACGGAGCCCTTTCCTTTTGGTCCAGTGACCTCAGGATCCCTCTAGACTTGAGACAGTGATCTTGGGTGTTCTCTGGAGTGCCATCAAGGAAATCAAGGCTCCTTTCACGTTTGATGTGGAACACGGAATTGCTCTGCACGCAGTGCAGGGGAATCGGGCCTCAACTCGCGGCGAGGGGGAAATCTCATGGTTTTTCTCGAGTTGCGGCCCGAACCTGGGGTATATTCTCGAGTTACGACGGGGAGGGCCCTTCCAGACACGTGTTTGTTCAGCGACGTCAGGACGCCTGCCTAGGTGCGAGGGACACCACAGGATTGTCCTCGAGTCTTGGCATGGCAATTTGGACGCGTCTCCACGTGAGGCGGGAGACCCAGGGTCCCTTTCCACGTGCCACAGGGATCCTGGGACTCCTATCCATTTTCAAGAGGAGTCAGGCATCGTCTCCTTTGGAAGCACTGATCTCCGCGGACCTCTCGAATTTTCAAAGGATGTGAGGCCTTTGGTCGCGATGAGGCGGAGAACTCGGTCTTTCTCTGTGGTCTACACAGGGGATTCAGACATCCCTCTTCTTGGGAGATGCAAGACGAGCCTGGATTCAATTCACTGCAGGGATATCCGGCCTTACTTCGAGTCAGAGCATCTCGGTGTCCATTCCAATTGAGGCTACAAACTCAGGGTCCCTCTCACATACCTGTAGCTGAGAGAAGCCTACCCTTGAGGTGCTTGTGGAAAGTTGGTATTCCACTTGAGTCTAAGCCAGGGACTAAGCTCTCATCTCGAGTTGATTTGGGGTCCACGGAGCCCTTTCGTGTTGCTCCAGTGACCTCAGGATCCCTCTAGACTTGAGACAGTGATCTTGGGTTTTCTCTGGAGTGCCATCAAGGAAATCAAGGCTCCTTTCACGTTTGATGTGGAACACGGAATTGCTCTGCACGCAGTGCAGGGGAATCGGGCCTCATCTCGCGGCGAGGGGGAAGTCTCATGATTTTTCTCGAGTTGCGGCCGGAACCTGGGGTACATTCTCGAGTTACGACGGGGAGGGCCCTTCCAGACACGTGTTTGTTCAGCGACGTCAGGACGCCTGCCTAGGTGCCAGGGACACCTCGGGATTCTCCTCGAGTCTTGGCATTGCCATTGGGACGCGTCTCCACGTGAGGCGGGAGACCCAGGGTCCCTTTCAACGTGCCACACGGATCCTGGGACTCCTATCCATTTTCAAGAGGAGTCAGGCATCTTCTCCTTTGGAAGCATTGATCTCCGCGGACCTCTCGAGTTTTCAAAGGATGTGAGGCCTCCGGTCGCGATGAGGTGGAGAACTAGGTCTTTCTCTGTGGTCTCCACAGGGGATTCAGACATCCCTTCGTCTTGGGAGATGCAAGACGACCCTGCATTCAATTCACTGCAGGGATATTCGGCCTTACCTCGAGTCAGAGCATCTCGGTGTCCATTCCACTTGAGGCCACAAAATCAGGGTCCCTCTCACATAACTGTAGCTGAGAGAAGCCTCCTCTTGAGGTGCTTGTGGAAAGTTGGTATTCCTCTTGAGTCGAAGCCAGGGACTAAGCTCTCATCCGCGTTGATTTGGGGTCCACGGAGCCCTTTCGTGTTGCTCCAGTGACCTCAGGATCCCTCTAGACTTGAGACAGTGATCTTGGGTTTTCTCTGGAGTGCCATCAAGGAAATCAAGGCTCCCATCATGTTTGATGTGGAACACGGAATTGCTCTGCACGCAGTGCAGGGTAATTGGGCCTTATCTCGCGGCGAATTTGAAGTCTCATTGTTTTTCCCGAGTTGCGGCCGGAATCTGGGGTATATTCTCGAGTTACGACGGGGAGGGCCCTTCCAGAAACGTGTTTGCTCAGCGACGTTAGGACTCCTGCCTAGGTGCGAGGGACACCTCGGGATTCTCCTCGAGTCTTGGCATGGCAATTGGGACGCGTCTCCACGTGAGGCGGGAGACCCAGGGTCCCTCTCCACGTGCCAGATGGATCCTGGGACTCCTATCCATTTTCAAGAGGAGTCAGGCATCGTCTCCTTTGGAAGCATTGATCTCCGCAGACCTCTCGATTTTTCATAGGATGTGATGTCTCCGGTCGCGATGAGGCGGAGGACTAGGTCTTTCTCTGTCGTCTCCACAGGGGATTCAGACATCCCTTCGTCTTGGGAGATGCAAGACGAGCCTGCATTCACTTCACTGCAGGGATATCCGGCCTTACTTCGAGTCAGAGCATCTCAGTGTCCATTCCACTTGAGGCCACAAACTCAGGGTCCCTCTCACATACCTGTAGCTTAGAGAAGCCTCTCTTAAGGTGCTTGTGGAAAGTTGGTATTCCACTTGAGTCGAAGCCAGGGACTAAGCTCTCATCTCGAGTTGATTTGGGGTCTAAGGGGAAATTTCGTGTTGCTCCAGTGACCTCAGGATCCCTCT
Organism: Dama dama; assembly: GCF_033118175.1. Lineage (NCBI taxonomy): Eukaryota > Metazoa > Chordata > Mammalia > Artiodactyla > Cervidae > Dama > Dama dama. The sequence continues at coordinate 1,126,824 of NC_083713.1, forward strand.
AGACTTGAGACAGTGATCTTGGGTTTTCTCTGGAGTGCCATCAAGGAAATCAAGGCTCCTTTCACGTTTGATGTGGAACACGGAATTGTACTGCACGCAGTGCAGGGGAATCGGGCCTCATCTGGCGGCGAGGGGGAAATCTCATGGTTTTTCTCGAGTTGCGGCCGGAACCTGGGGTATATTCTCGAGTTACGACGGGGAGGGCCCTTCTAGACACGTGTTTGTTCAGCGACGTCAGGACTCGTGCCTAGCTGTGAGGGACACCTCGGGATTCTCCTCGAATCTTGTCATGGCAATTGGGACGCGTCTCCACGTGAAGCGGGAGACCCAGGGTCCCTTTCCACGTGCCACAGGGATCCTGGGACTCCTATTCATTTTCAAGAGGAGTCAGGCATCGTCTCCTTTGGAAGCATTCATCTCCGCGGACCTCTCGAGTTTTCAAAGGATGTGAGGCCTCCGGTCGCGATGAGGCGGAGGACTAGGTCTTTCTCTGTGGTCTCCACAGGGCATTCAGACATCCCTTCGTCTTCGGAGATGCAAGACGAGCCTGCATTCAATTCACTGCAGGGATATCTGGCCTTACTTCGAGTCAGACCATCTCGGTGTCCATTCCACTTGAGGCCACAAACTCAGGGTACCTCTCACATCCATGTAGCTGAGAGAAGCCTTTTCTTGAGGTGCTTGTGGAAACTTGGTATTCCTCTTGAGTCGAAGACAGGGACTAAGCTCTCATCTCGAGTTGATTTGGGGTCCATGGAGCCCTTTCGTGTTGCTCCAGTGACCTCAGGATCCCTCTAGACTTCAGACAGTGACTCTGGGTTTTCTCTGGAGTGCCAACAAGGAAATGAAGGTTCCTTTCACTTTTGATGTGGAACACGGAATTGCTCTGCATGCAGTGCAGGGGAATCATGCCTCATCTCGCGGCGAGGGGGAAGTCTCATGGTTTTATTCGAGTTGCGGCCGGAACCTGGGGTATATTCTCGAGTTACGATGGGGAGGGCCCTTCCAGACACGTGTTTGTTCAGCGATGTCAGGACTCCTGCCTAGGTGCGAGGGACACCTCGGGATTCTCGTCGAGTCTCGGCATGGCAATTGTGACGCGTCTCCACGTGAGGCGGGAAACCCAGGGTCCCTTTCGACGTACCACTGGGATCCTGGGACTCCTATCCATTTTCAAGAGTAGTCAGGCATCGTCTAATTTGGAAACATGGATCCCCGCGGACCTCTCGAGTTTTCAAAGGATGTGAGGCCTCCGGTCGCGATGAGGCGGAGAACTAGGTCTATCTCTGTCGTCTCCACAGGGGATGCAGACATCCCTTCGTCTTGGGAGATGCAAGATGAGCCTGCATTCAATTCACTGCAGGGATATCCGGTCTTACTTCGAGTCAGAGCATCTCGGTGTCCATTCCACTTGAGGCCACAAACTCAGTGTCCCTCTCACATATCTGTAGCTGAGAGAAGCCTCCTCTTGAGGTGCTTGTGGAAAGTTCGTGTTCCTCTTTAGTCGAAGCCAGGGACTAAGCTCTCATCCCGAGTTGATTTGGGGTCCACGGAGCCCTTTAGTGTTGCTCCAGTGACCTCAGGATCCCTCTAGACTTGAGACAGTGATCTTGGTTTTTCTCTGGAGTGCCATCAAGGAAATCAAGGCTCCTTTCACGTTTGATGTGGAACACGGAACTGCTCTGCACGCAGTGCAGGGGAATCGGGCCTCATCTCGAGGCGAGGGGGAAGTCTCATGGTTTTTCTCGAGTTGCGGCGGGGACCTGGGGTATATTCTCGAGTTACAACGGGGAGGGCCCTTCCAGACACGTGTTTGTTCAGCGATGTCAGGACTCCTGCCTAGGTGCGAGGGACACCTCGGGATTCTCGTCGAGTCTCGGCATGGCAATTGGCACGCGTCTTCACGTGAGGCGGGAGACCAAGAGTCCCTTTCGACGTGCCACAGGGATCCTGGGACTCCTATCCATTTTCAAGAGTAGTCAGGCATCGTCTAATTTGGAAACATGGATCCCCGCGGACCTCTCGAGTTTTCAAAGGATGTGAGGCCTCCGGTCGTGATGAGGCGGAGAACTAGGTCTATCTCTGTGGTCTCCACAGGGGATGCAGACATCCCTTCGTCTGGGGGATGCAAGATGAGCCTGCATTCAATTCACTGCAGGGATATCCGGCCTTACTTCGAGACAGCATCTCAGTGTCCATTCACTTGAGGCCACAAATTCAGGGTCCCTCTCACATACCTGTAGCTGAGAGAAGCCTCCTCTTGAGGTGCTTGTGGAAAGTTGGTATGACTCTTGAGTCGAAGCCAGGGAATAAGCTCTCATCTCGAGTTGATTTGGGGTCCAGGAGCCGTTTCGTGTTGCTATAGTGACCTCAGGATCCCTCTAGACTTGAGAGAGTAATCTTGGGTTTTCTCTGGAGTGCCATCAAGGAAATCAAGGCTCCTTTCACGTTTGATGTGGAACAAGGAATTGCTCTGCACGTAGTGCAGGGGAATCGGGCTTCATCTCGCGGCAAGGGGGAAGTCTCCTGATTTTTCTCGAGTTGCGGCCGGAACATGGGGTATATTCTCGAGTTACAACCGGGAGGGCCCTTCCAGACACGTATTTGTTCAGCGACGTCAGGACTCCTGTCTACGTGCGAGGGACACCTCGGGATTCTCCTCGAGTCTTGGCATGGCAATTGGGACGCGTCTCCACGTGAGGCGTGAGACCCAGGGTCCCTTTCCACGTGCCACAGGGATCCTGGGACTCCGATCCATTTGCAAGAGGAGTCAGGCATCGTCTCCTTTGGAAGCATTGATCTCCGCGACCTCTCGAGTTTTCAAAGGATGTGAGGCCTCCGGTCGCGATGAGGCGGAGAACTAGGTCTTTCTCTCTGGTCTCAACAGGGGATTCAGACATCCCTTCGTCTTGGAGATGCAAGACGATCCTGCATTCAATTCACTGCAGGGATATCCGGCCTTACTTCGAGTCAGAGCATCTCGTTGTTCATTCCACTTGAGGCCACAAATTCAGGGTCCCTCTCTCATACCTGTAGCTGAGAGAAGCCTCCTCTTGAGGTGCTTGTGGAAAGTTGGTATTCCTCTTGAGTCGAAGCCAGGGACTAAGCTCTCATCTCGAGTTGATTTGGGGTCCACGGAGCCTTTTCGTGTTGCTACAGTGACCTCAGGATCCCTCTAGACTTGAGAGTTATCTTGGGTTTTCTCTGGAGTGCCATCAAGGAATTCAAGGCTCTTTTCACGTTTGATGTGGGATACGGAATTGCTCTGCACGCAGTGCAGGGGAATCGGGACTCATCTCGCAGCAAGGCGGAAGTCTCATGGTTTTCCTCGCGTTGCGGCCGGAACCTGGGGTATATTCTCGAGTTACGTCGGGGAGGGCCCTTCCAGACAAGTGTTTGTTCAGCGACGTCAGGACTCTTGCCTAGGTGCGAGGGACACCTCGGGATTCTCCTCGAGTCTTGGCATGGCAATTGGGACGCGTCTCCACGTGAGGCGGGAGACCCAGGGTCCCTTTCCACGTGCCACAGGGATCCTGGGACTCCTATCCACTTTCAAGAGGAGTCAGGCATCGTCTCCTTTGGAAGCATTGATCTCCTCGGACCTCTCCAGTTTTCAAAGGATGTGAGGCCTACGTTCGCGTTGAGGCAGAGGACTAGGTCTTTCTCTGTGGTCTCCACAGGGGATTCAGACATCCCTTCGTCTTGGGAGATGCAAGACGAGCCTGCATTCAATTCACTGCAGGGATATCCGGCCTTACTTCGAGTCAGAGCATCTCGGTGTCCATTCCACTTGAGGCCACAAACTCAGGGTCCCTCTCACATACCTGTAGCTGAGAGAAGCCTCCTCTTGAGGTGCTTGTGGAAAGTTGGTATTCCCCTTGAGTCGAAGCCAGGGACTAAGCTCTCATCTCGAGTTGATTTGGGGTCCACGGATCCCTTTCGTGTTGCTCCAGTGACCTCAGCATCCCTCTAGACTTGAGCCAGTGATCTTGGTTTTTCTCTGGAGTGCCATCAAGGAAATCAAGGCTCCTTTCACGTTTGATGTGGAACACGGAATTGCTCTGCACGCAGTGCAGGGGATTCGGGCCTCATCTCTCGGCGAGGGGGAAGTCTCATGGTTTTTCTCGAGTTGCGGCCGGATCCTGGGGTATATTCTCGAGTTAAGACGGGGAGGGCCCTTCCAGACACGTGTTTGTTCAACGACGTCAGGACTCCTGCCTAGGTGCGAGGGACACCTCGGGATTCTCCTCGAGTCTTGGCATGGCAATTGGGACGCGTCTCCACGTGGGGCGGGAGACCCAGGGTCCCTTTCCACGTGCCACAGGGATCCTGGGACTGCTATCCATTTTCAAGAGGAGTCAGGCATCGCCTCCTCTGGAAGCATTGATCTCCGCGGACCTCTCGAGTTTTCAAAGGATGTGAGGCCTCCGGTCGCGATGAAGCGGAGGACTAGGTCTTTCTCTGTGGTCTCCACAGGGGATTCAGACATCCCTTCATCTTGGGAGATGCAAGACGAACCTGAATTCAGTTCACTGCAGGGATATCCGGCCTTACTTCGAGTCAGAGCATCTCGGTGTCCATTCCACTTGAGGCCACAAACTCAGGGGCCCTCTCACATACCTGTAGCTGAGAGAAGCCTCCTCTTGAGGTGCTTGTGGAAATTTGGTGTTACTCTTGAGTCGAAGCCAAGGACTAAGCTCTCATCTCGAGTTGACTTGGGGTCCACAGAGCCATTTCGTGTTGCTCCAGTGACCTCAGGATCCCTCTAGACTTGAGACAGTGATCTTGGGTTTTCTCTGGAGTGCCATCAAGGAAATCAAGTCTCCTTTCACGTTTGATGTGGAACACGGAATTGCTCTGCACGCAGTGCAGGGGAATCGGGCCTCATGTCGCGGCGAGGGGGAAGTCTCATGGTTTTTCTCGAGTTGCGGCCGGAACCTGGGGTATATTCTCGAGTTACGACGGGGAGGGCCCTTTCAGACACGTGTTTGTTCAGCGATGTCAGGACTCCTGCCTAGGTGCGAGGGACACCTCGGGATTCTCCTCGAGTATTGGCATGGCCTTTGGGACGCGTCTCCACGTGAGGCGGAAACCCAGGGTCCCTTTCCACGTGCCAAAGTGATCCTGGGACTCCTATCCATTTTCAAGAAGAGTCAGGCATCGTCTCCTTTGGAAGCATTGATCTCCTCGGACCTCTCGAGTTTTCAAAGGATGTGAGGCCTCCGTTCGCGTTGAAGCGGAGGACTAGGTCTTTCTCTGTGGTCTCCACAGGGGATTCAGACATCCCTTCGTCTTGGGAGATGCAAGACGAGCCTGCATTCAATTCACTGCAGGGATATCTGGCCTTACTTCGAGTCAGAGCATCTCGGTGTCCATTCCACTGGAGGCCACAAACTCAGGGTCCCTCTCACATACCTGTAGCTGAGAGAAGCCTCCTCTTGAGGTGCTTGTGGAAAGTTGGTATTCCCCTTGAGTCGAAGCCAGGGACTAAGCTCTCATCTCGAGTTGATTTGGGGTCCACGGATCCCTTTCGTGTTGCTCCAGTGACCTCAGGATCCCTCTAGACTTGAGCCAGTGATCTTGGGTTTTCTCTGGAGTGCCATCAACGAAATCAAGGCTCCTTTCACGTTTGATGTGGAACACGGAATTGCTCTGCACGCAGTGCAGGGGATTCGGGCCTCATCTCTCGGCGAGGGGGAACTCTCATGGTTTTTCTCGAGTTGCGGCCGGAACCTGGGGTATATTCTCGAGTTAAGATGGGGAGGGCCCTTCCGGACACGTGTTTGTTCAACGACGTCAGGACTCCTGCCTAGGTGCGAGGGACACCTCGTGATTCTCCTCGAGTCTTGGCATGGCAATTGGGAGGCGTCTCCACGTGAGGCGGGAGACCCAGGGTCCCTTTCCACGTGCCACAGGGATCCTGGGACTCCTATCCATTTTCAAGAGGAGTCAGGCATCGCCTCCTTTGGAAGCATTGATCTCCGAGGACCTCTCGAGTTTTCGAAGGATGTGAGGCCTCCGGTCGCGATGAAGCGGAGGACTAGGTCTTTCTCTGTGGTCTCCACAGGGGATTCAGACATCCCTTCGTCTTGGGAGATGCAAGCCGAACCTGAATTCAGTTCACTGCAGGGATATCCAGCCTTAGTTCGAGTCAGAGCATCTCGGTGTCCATTCCACTTGAGGCCACAAACTCTGGGGCCCTCTCACATACCTGTAGCTGAGAGAAGCCTCCTCTTGAGGTGCTTGTGGAAATTTGGTGTTACTCTTGAGTCGAAGCCAAGGACTAAGCTCTCATCTCGAGTTGATTTGGGGTCCACGGAGCCATTTCGTGTTGCTCCAGTGACCTCAGGATCCCTCTAGACTTGAGACAGTGATCTTGGGTTTTCTCTGGATTGCCATCAAGGAAATAAAGGCTCCTTTCACGTTTGATGTGAAACACGGAATTGCTCTGCACGCAGTGCAGGGGAATCGGGACTCATCTCTCGGCGAGGGGGAAGTCTCATGGTTTTTCTCGAGTTGCGGCCGGAACCTGTGGTATATTCTCGAGTTACGACGGGGAGGGCCCTTCCAGACACGTGTTTGTTCAGCGACGTCAGGACTCCTGCCTAGGTGCGAGGGACACCTCGGGATTCTCCTCGAGTCTTGACATGGCAATTGGGACGCGTCTCCACGTGAGGCGGGAGACCCAGGGTCCCTTCCTACGTGCCACAGAGATCCTGGTACTCCTATCCATTTTCAAGAGGAGTCAGGCATCGTCTCCTTTGGAAGCATTGATCTCCGCGGACCTCTCGAGTTTTCAAAGGATGTGAGGCCTCCGTTCGCGTTGAGGCGTAGGACTAGGTCTTTCTCTGTGGTCTCCACAGGGGATTCAGACAACCCTTCGTCTTGGGAGATGCAAGACGAGCCTGCATTCAATTCACTGCAGGGATATCCTGCCTTACTTCGAGTCAGAGCATCTCAGTGTCCATTTCACTTGAGGCCACAAACTCAGGGTCCCTCTCACATACCTGTAGCTGAGAGAAGCCTCCTCTTGAGGTGCTTGTGTAAAGTTGATATTCCTCTTGAGTCGAAACCAGGGACTAAGCTCTCATCTCGAGTTGATTTGGGGTCCACGGCGCCCTTTCGTGTAGCTCCAGTGACCTCAGGATCCCTCTAGACTTGAGACAGTGATCTTGGGTTTTCTCTGGAGTGCCATCAAGGAAATCAAGGCTCCTTTCACGTTTGATGTGGAACACCGAATTGCTCTGCACGCAGTGCAGGGGAATCGGGCCTCATCTCGCGGCGATGGGGAAGTCTCATGGTTTTCCTCGAGTTGCGGTCGGAACCTGGGGTATATTCTCGAGTTACGACGGGGAGGGCCCTTCCAGACACGTGTTTGTTCAGCGACGTCAGGACTCCTGCCTAGGTGCGAGGGACACCTCGGGATTCTCCTCGAGTCTTGGCATGGCAATTGGGACGCGTCTCCACGTGAGGCGGGAGACCCAGGGTCCCTTCCCTCGTGCCACAGAGATCCTGGGACTCCTATCCATTTTCAAGAGGAGTCAGGAATCGTCTCCTTTGGAAGCATTGATCTCCCCAACCTCTCGAGTTTTCAAAGGATGTGAGGTCTGCGGTCGCGATGAGGCGGAGGACTAGGTCTTTCTCTGTGGTCTCCACAGGGGATTCAGACATCCCTTCGTCTTGGGAGACGCAAGACGAGCCTGCATTCAATTCACTGCAGGGATATCTGGTCTTACTTCGAGTCAGAGCATCTCGGTGTCCATTCCACTTGAGGCCACAAACTCAGGGTCCCTCTCACATACCTGTAGCTGAGAGAAGCCTCCTCTTGAGGTGCTTGTGGAAAGTTGGTATTCCTCTTGAGGCGAAGCCAGGGACTAAGCTCTCATCTCGAGTTGATTTGGGGTCCACGGAGCCCTTTCGTGTTGCTCCAGTGACCTCAGGATCCCTCTAGACTTGAGACAGTGATCTTGGGTTTTCTCTGGAGTGCCATCAAGGAAATCAAGGCTCCTTTCACGTTTGATGTGGAACACGGAATTGCTCTGCACGAAGTGCAGGGGAATCGGGCCTCATCTCGCGGCGAGGGGGAAGTCTCATGGTTTTTCTCGAGTTGCGGCCGGAACCTGGGGTATATTCTCGAGTTACGACGGGGAGGGCCCTTCCAGACACGTGTTTGTTCAGCGACGTCAGGACTCCTGCCTAGGTGCGAGGGACACCTCGGGATTCTCCTCGAGTCTTGGCATGGCAATTGGGACGCGTCTCCACGTGAGGCGGGAGACCCAGGGTCCCTTTTCACGTGCCACAGGGATCCTGGGACTCCTATCCACTTTCAAGAGGAGTCAGGCATCGTCTCCTTTGGAAGCATTGATCTCCTCGGACCTCTCGAGTTTTCAAAGGATGTGAGTCCTCCGTTCGCTTTGAGGCGGAGGACTAGGTCTTTCTCTGTGGTCTCCACAGGGGATTCAGACATCCCTTCGTCTTGGGAGATGCAAGACGAGCCTGCATTCAATTCACTGCAGGGATATCCGGCCTTACTTCGAGTCAGAGCATCTCGGTGTCCATTCCACTGGAGGCCACAAACTCAGGGTCCCTCTCACATACCTGTAGCTGAGAGAAGCCTCCTCTTGAGGTGCTTGTGGAAAGTTGCTATTCCCCTTGAATCGAAGCCAGGGACTAAGCTCTCATCTCGAGTTGATTTGGGGTCCACGTAGCCCTTTCGTGTTGCTCCAGTAACCACAGGATCCCTCTAGACTTGAGCCAGTGATCTTGGGTTTTCTCTGGAGTGCCATCAAGGAAATCAAGGCTCCTTTCACGTTTGATGTGGAACACGGAATTGCTCTGCACGCAGTGCAGGGGATTCGGGCCTCATCTCTCGGCGATTGGGAAGTCTCATGGTTTTTCTCTAGTTGCGGCCGGAACCTGTGGTATATTCTCGAGTTACGACGGGGAGGGCCCTTCCAGAAACGTGTTTGTTCAACGACGTCAGGACTCCTGCCTAGTTGCGAGGGACACCTCGGGATTCTCCTCGAGTCTTGGCATGGCAATTTGGACGCGTCTCCACGTGAGGCGGGAGACCCAGGGTCCCTTCCCTCGTGCCACAGAGATCCTGGGACTCCTATCCATTTTCAAGAGGAGTCAGGAATCGTCTCCTTTGGAAGCATTGATCTCCCCAACCTCTCGAGTTTTCAAAGGATATGAGGTCTGCGGTCGCGATGAGGCGGAGGACTAGGTCTTTCTCTGTGGTCTCCACAGGGGATTCAGACATCCCTTCGTCTTGGGAGACGCAAGACGAGCCTGCATTCAATTCACTGCAGGGATATCTGGTCTTACTTCGAGTCAGAGCATCTCGGTGTCCATTCCACTTGAGGCCACAAACTCAGGGTCCCTCTCACATACCTGTAGCTGAGAGAAGCCTCCTCTTGAGGTGCTTGTGGAAAGTTGGTATTCCTCTTGAGGCGAAGCCAGGGACTAAGCTCTCATCTCGAGTTGATTTGGGGTCCACGGAGCCCTTTCGTGTTGCTCCAGTGACCTCAGGATCCCTCTAGACTTGAGACAGTGATCTTGGGTTTTCTCTGGAGTGCCATCAAGGAAATCAAGGCTCCTTTCACGTTTGATGTGGAACACGGAATTGCTCTGCACGAAGTGCAGGGGAATCGGGCCTCATCTCGCGGCGAGGGGGAAGTCTCATGGTTTTTCTCGAGTTGCGGCCGGAACCTGGGGTATATTCTCGAGTTACGACGGGGAGGGCCCTTCCAGACACGTGTTTGTTCAGCGACGTCAGGACTCCTGCCTAGGTGCGAGGGACACCTCGGGATTCTCCTCGAGTCTTGGCATGGCAATTGGGACGCGTCTCCACGTGAGGTGGGAGACCAAGGGCCCCTTTCCACGTGCCACAAGTATCCTGGGACTCCTATCCATTTTCAAGAGGAGTCAGGCATCATCTCCTTTGGAAGCATTGATCTCCGTGGACCTCTCGAGTTTTCAAAGGATGTGAGGCCTCCGTTCGCGTTGAGGCGTAGGACTAGGTCTTTCTCTGTGGTGTCAACAGGGGATTCAGACAACCCTTCGTCTTGGGAGATGCAAGACGAGCCTGCATTCAATTCACTGCAGGGATATCCGGCCTTACTTCGAGTCAGAGCATCTCGGTGTCCATTTCACTTGAGGCCACAAACTCAGTGTCCCTCTCACATACCTGTAGCTGAGAGAAGCCTCCTCTTGAGGTGCTTGTGGAAATTTGATATTCCTCTTGAGTCGAAGCCAGGGACTAAGCTCTCATCTCGAGTTGATTTGGGGTCCACGGAGCCCTTTCGTGTTGCTCCAGTGACCTCAGGATCCCTGTAGACTTGAGACAGTGATCTTGGGTTTTCTCTGGAGTGCCATCAAGGAAATCAAGGCTCCTTTCACGTTTGATGTGGAACACGGAATTGCTCTGCACGCAGTGCAGGGGAATCGGGCCTCATCTCGCGGCGAGCGGGAAGTCTCATGGTTTTTCTCTAGTTGCGGCCGGAACCTGGGGTATATTCTCGTGTTACGACGGGGAGGGCCCTTCCAGACACGTGTTTGTTCAGCGACGTCAGGACTCCTGCCTAGGTGCGAGGGACACCTCGGGATTCTCCTCGAGTCTTGGCATGGCAATTGGGACGCGTCTCCACGTGAGGCGGGAGACCCAGGGTCCCTTTCCACGTGCCACAGGGATCCTGGGACTCCTATCCACTTTCAAGAGGAGTCAGGCATCGTCTCCTTTGGAAGCATTGATCTCCTCGGACCTCTCGAGTTTTCAAAGGATGTGAGGCCTCCGTTCGCGTTGAGGCGAAGGACTAGGTCTTTCTCTGTGGTCTCCACAGGGGATTCAGACATCCCTTCGTCTTGGGAGATGCAAGACGAGCCTGCATTCAATTCACTGCAGGGATATCCGGCCTTACTTCGAGTCAGAGCGTCTCGGTGTCCATTCCACTTGAAGCCACAAACTCAGGTTCCCTCTCACATACCTGTAGCTGAGAGAAGCCTCCTCTTGAGGTGCTTGTGGAAAGTTGGTATTCCTCTTGAGTCGAAGCCAAGGAAAAGCTCTCATCTCGAGTTGATTTGGGGTCCACGGAGCCCTTTCGTGTTGCTCTAGTGACCTCAGGATCCCTCTAGACTTGTGACAGTGATCTTGGGTTTTCTCTGGAGTGCCATCAAGGAAATCAAGGCTCCTTTCACGTTTGATGTGGAACACAGAATTGCTCTGCACGCAGTGCAGGGGAATCGGGCCTCATCTCTCGGCGAGGAGGAAGTCTCATGGTTTTATTCGAGTTGCGGTCGGAACCTGGGGTATATTCTCGAGTTACGACGGGGAGGGCCCTTCCAGACACGTGTTTGTTCAGCGACGTCAGGACTCCTGCCTAGGTGTGAGGGACACCTCGGGATTCTCCTCGAGTCTTGGCATGGCAATTGGGACGCGTCTCCACGTGAGGCGGGACACCCAGTGTCCCTTTTCACGTGCCCTAGGGATCCTGGGACTCCTATCCATTTTCAGGATGAGTCAGGCATCGTCTCCTTTGGAAGCACTGATCTCTGCAGACCTCTCGAAGTTTCAAAGGATGTGAGGCCTCCGGTTGCGATGAAGAGGAGGACTAGTTCTTTCTCTGTCGACTCCACAGGGGATTCAGACATCCCTTCGTCTTGGGAGATGCAAGACGAGCCTGCATTCAATTCACTGCAGGGATATCCGGCTTTACTTCGAGTCAGAGCATCTCGGTGTCCATTCCACTTGAGGCCACAAACTCAGGGTCCCTCTCATATACATGCAGCTGAGAGAAGCCTCCTCTTCAGGTGCTTGTGGAAAGTTGGTATTCCTCTTGAGTCGAAGCCAGGGACTAAGCTCTCATCTCGAGTTGATTTGGGGTCCACGGAGCCTTTTCGTGTTGCTCCAGTGACCTCAGGATCCCTCTAGACTTGAGACAGTGATCTTGGGTTTTCTCTGGAGTGCCATCAAGGAAATCAAGGCTCCTTTCACGTTTGATGTGGAACACGGAATTGCTCTGCACGCAGTGCAGGGGAATCGGGCCTCATCTAGCCGCGAGTGGTAGGTCTCATGGAATTTCTCGAGTTGCGGCCGGAACCTGGGGTATATTCTCGAGTTACGATGGGGAGGGCCCTTCCAGACACGTGTTTGTTCAGCGAAGTCAGGACTCCTGCCTAGGTGCGAGGGACACCTCGGGATTCTCCTCGAGTCTTGGCATGGCAATTGGGACGCGTCTCCAGTGAGGCGGAAGACCCAGGGTCCCTTTCCACGTGCCACAGGGATTCTGGGACTCCTATCCATTTTCAAGAGGAGTCAGGCATCGTCTCCTTAGGAAGCATTGATCTCCGCGGACCTCTCGAGTTTTCAAAGTATGTGAGGCCTATGGTCGCGATGAGGCGGAGATCTAGGTCTTTGTCTGTGGTGTCCACAGGGGATTCAGACATCCCTTCGTCTTGGGAGATCCACGACGAGCCTGCATTCAATTCACTGCAGGGATATCCGGCCTTACATTGAGTCAGAGCATCTCGGTGTCCATTCCATTTGAGGCCACAAACTCAGGGTCCCTCTCACATACCTGTAGCTGAGAGAAACCTCCTCTTGAGGAGCTTTTGGAAAGTTGGTATTCCTCTTGAGTCGAAGCCAGGGACGAAGCTCTCATCTCGAGTTGATTTGGGGTCCACGGAGCCCTTTCGTGTTGCTACAGTGACCTCAGGATCCCTCTAGACTTGAGACAGTGATCTTGGGGTTTCTCTGGAGTGCCATCAAGGAAATCAAGGCTCCTTTCACGTTTGATGTGGAACACAGAATTGCTCTGCACGCAGTTCAGGGGAATCGGGCCTCATCTCGCGGCGAGGGTGAAGGCTCATGATTTTTCTGGAGTTGCGGCCGGAACCTGGGGTATATTCTCGAGTTACAACGGGGAGGGCCCTTTCAGACACGTGTTTGTTCAGCGACGTCAGGACTAGTGCCTAGGTGCGAGGGACACTTCGGGATTCTCCTCGAGTCTTTGCATTGCAATTGGGACGCATCTCCTCGTGAGGTGGGAGACCCAGGGTTCCTTTCCACGTGCCACAGGGATCCTGGAACTCCTATCCATTTTCAAGAGGAGTAGGTCGTCGTATCCTTTGGAAGCATTGATCTCCGCGGACCACTCGAGTTTTCAATGGATGTGACGCCTCCGGTCGGGATGAGGCGGAGAACTAAGTCTTTCTCTGTGGTCTCCACAGGGGATTCAGACATCCCTTCGTCTTGGGAGATGCAAGACGAGACTTGATTCAATTTACTGCAGGGATATCCGGCCATACTTCGAGTCAGAGCATCTCGGTGTCCATTCCGCTTGAGGCCACAAACTCAGGGACCCTCTCACATACATGTAGCTGAGAGAAGCCTCCTCTTGAAGTGCTTGTGGAAAGTTGGTATTCCTCTTGAGTCGAAGCCAGGGACGAAGCTCTCATCTCGAGTTGATTTGGAGTCCACGGAGCCCTTTCGTTTTGCTACAGTGACCTCAGGATACCTCTCGACTTGAGACAGTGATCTTGGGGTTTCTCTGGAGTGCCATCAAGGAAATCAAGGCTCCTTTCACGTTTGATGTGGAACACGGATATTCTCTGCACGCAGTGCAGGGGAATCAGGCCTCATCTTGCGGCAAGGGGGAAGGCTCATGGTTTTTCTCGATTTGTTGCCCGAACCTGTGGTATATTCTCGAGTTACGATGGGGAGGGTCCTTCCAGACACGTGTTTTTCCAGCGACGTCAGGACTCCTGCCTAAGTGCGAGGGACACCTCGGGATTCTCTTCGAGCCTTGGCATGGCAATTGGGACGCGTCTCCACGTGAGGCGGGAGACCCAGCGTCCCTTTCCACGTGCCACAGTGATCCTGGGACTCCTATCCATTTTCAAGAGGAGTCAGGCATCGTCTCCTTTGGAAGCATTGATCTCCGCGACCTCTCGAGTTTTCAAAGGATGTGAGGCCTCCAGTCGCAATGAGGCGGAGAACTCGGTCTTTCTCTGTGGTCTCCACATGGGATTCAGGCATCCCTTCATCTTGGGAGATGCAAGAGGAGCCTGCATTCAATTCACTGCAGGGATATCCGGCCTTTCTTCGAGTCAGAGCATCTCGGTGTCCATTCCACTTCAGGCCACAAACTCAGGGTCCCTCTCACATACCTGTAGCTGAGAGAAGCCTCCTGTTGAGATGCTTGTGGAAAGTTCGTCTTCCTCTTGAGTCGAAGCCAGGGACTAAGCTCTCATCTCGAGTTGATTTGGGGTCCATGGGGCCCTTTTGTGTTGCTCCAGTGACCTCAGGATCCCTCTAGACTTGAGACAGTGATCTTGTGTTTTCTCTGGAGTGCCATCAAGGAAATCAAGGCTCCTTTCACGTCTGATGTGGACACGGAATTGCTCTGCACGCAGTGCAGGGGAATCGGGCCTCATCTCGCGACAAGGGAGATGTCTCATGGTTTTTCTGGAGTTGCGGCCGGAACCTGGGGTATATTCTCGAGTTACGACGGGGAGGGCCCTTCCAGACACGTGTTTGTTCAGCGACGTCAGGACTCCTGCCTAGGTGCGAGGGACACCTCGGGATTCCCCTCGAGTCTTGGCATGGCAATTGGGACGCGTCTCCACGTGAGGCGGGAGACCCAGGGTCCCTTTCCATGTGCCATAGGGATCCTGGGATTCCTATCCATTTTCAAGAGGAGTCAATCATCGTCTCCTTTGGAAGCATTGATCTCCGCGGACCTCTTGAGTTTTCAAAGGATGTGAGGCCTCCGGTCGCAGTGAGGCGGAGAACTCGGTCATTCTCTGTGGTCTCCACAGGGGATTCAGACAACCCTTCGTCTTGGGAGATGCAAGACGAGCCTGCATTCAATTCACTGCAGGGATATCATGCCTTACTTCGAGTCAGAGCATCTCGGTGTCCATTCCACTTGAGGCCACAAACTCAGGGTTCCTCTCACATACCTGTAGCTGAGAGAAGCCTCCTCTTGAGGTGCTTGTGGAAAGTTGGTATTCCTCTTGAGTCGAAGCCAGGGACTAAGCTCTCATCTCGAGTTGATTTGGGGTCCACGGAGCCCTTTCCTTTTGGTCCAGTGACCTCAGGATCCCTCTAGACTTGAGCCAGTGATCTTGGGTTTTCTCTGGAGTGCCATCAAGGAAATCAAGGCTCCTTTCACGTTTGATGTGGAACACGGAATGGCTCTGCATGGAGTGCAGGGGAATCGAGCCTCAACTCGCGGCAGGGGGAAATCTCATGGTTTTTCTCGAGTTGCGGCCCGAACCTGTGGTATATTCTCGAGTTACGACGGGGAGGGCCCTTCCAGACACGTGTTTGTTCAGCGACGTCAGGACTCCTGCCTAGGTGCGAGGGACACCTCGGGATTGTCCTCGAGTCTTGGCATGGCAATTGGGACACGTCTCCACGTGAGGCGGGAGACCCAGGGTCCCTTTCCACGTGCCACAGGGATCCTGGGACTCCTATCCATTTTCAAGAGGAGTCAGGCATCGTCTCCATTGGAAGTATTGATCTCCGCGGACCTCTCCAGTTTCAAAGGATGTGAGGCCTCCGGTCTCGATGAGGGGGAGAACGAGGTCTTTCTCTGTGGTCTCCACAGGGGATTCAGACAACCCTTCGTCTTGGGAGATGCAAGACGAGCCTCCACTAAATTCACTGCAGGGATATCCGGCCTTACTTCGAGTCAGAGCATCTCCGTGTCCATTCCACTTGAGGCCACAAACTCAGGGTCCCTCTCACATACCTGTAGCTGAGAGAAGCCTCCTCTTGAGGTGCTTGTGGAAAGTTGGTATTCCTCTTGAGTTGAAGCCAGGGACTAAGCTCTCATCTCGAGTTGATTTGGGGTCCACGGAGCCCTTTCGTGTTGCTCCAGTGACCTCAGGATCCCTCTCGACTTGAGACAGTGATCTTGGGTTTTCTCTGGAGTGCCATCAAGGAAATCAAGGCTCCTTTCACGTTTGATGTGGAACACGGAATTGCTCTGCACGCAGTGCAGGGGAATCGGGCCTCATCTAGCCGCGAGTGGTAGGTCTCATGGAATTTCTCGAGTTGCGGCCGGAACCTGCGGTATATTCTCGAGTTACTATGGGGAGGGCCCTTCCAGACACGTGTTTGTTCAGCGAAGTCAGGACTCCTGCCTAGGTGCGAGGGACACCTCGGGATTCTCCTCGAGTCTTGGCATGGCAATTGGGACGCGTCTCCACCTGAAGCGGGAGACCCAGGGTCCCTTTCCACGTGCCACAGGGATCCTGGGACTCCTATCCATTTTGAAGAGGATTCAGGCATCGTCTCCTTTGGAAGCATTGATCTCCGTGGACCTCTCGAGTTTTCAAAGGATGTGAGGCCTCCGGTCGCGATGAGGCAGAGAACTAAGTCTTTGTCTGTGGTGTCCACATGGGATTCAGACATCCCTTCGTCTTGGGAGAACTACGACGAGCCTGCATTCAATTCACTGCAGGGATATCCGGCCTTACATTGAGTCAGAGCATCTCGGTGTCCATTCCACTTGAGGCCACAAACTCAGGGTCCCTCTCACATACCTGTAGCTGAGAGAAACCTCCTCTTGAGGAGCTTTTGGAAAGTTGGTATTCCTCTTGATTCGAAGCCAGGGACAAAGCTCTCATCTCGAGTTGATTTGGGGTGCACGGAGCCCTTTCGGGTTGCTACAGTGACCTCAGGATCCCTCTAGACTTGAGACAGTGATCTTGGCTTTTCTTTGGAGTGCCATCAAGGAAATCAAGAATCCTTTCACGTCTGATGTGAAACACGGAATTGGTCTGCACGCAGTGCAGGAGAATCGGGCCACATCTCAAGGCAACGGGGAGGGTCTTATGGTTTTTCTCGAGTTGCGGCCGGAACCTGGGGTATATTCCTGATTTACGACGGGGAGGGCCCTTCCAGACAAGTGTTTGTTCAGCGACGTCAGGACTAGTGCCTAGGTGCGAGGAACACCTCGGGATTCTCCTCGAGTCTTGGCATGGCAATTAGGACAAGTCTCCATGTGAGGCGGGAGACCCAGGTTTCCGTTCCACGTGCCACAGGGTTTCTTGGACTCCTATCCATTTTCAAGAGGAGTCAGGCATCGTCTCCGTAGGAAGCATTGATCTCCGTGGACCTCTCGAGTTTTCAAAGATGTGATGCCTCCGGTCGCCATGAGAGGGAGAACTAGGTCTTTCTCTGTGGTCTCCACAGGGGATTCAGACATCCCTTCGTCTTGGGAGATGCAAGACGAGACTTCATTCAATTCACTGCAGGGATATCCGGCCTTACTTCGAGTCAGAGCATCTCGGTGTCCATTCTACTTGAGGCCACAAACTCAGGGTCCCTCGCACATACCTGTAGCTGTCAGAAACCGCCTCTTGAGATGCATGTGGAAAGTTGGTATTCCTCTTGAGTCGAAGCCAGGGACTAAGCTCTCATCTCGACTTGATTTGGGGTCCACGGAGACCTTTCTTGTTGCCACAGTGACCTCAGGATCCCTCTAGACTTGAGACAGTGATCTTGGGTTTTCTCTGGAGTGCCATCAAGGAAATCAAGGCTCCTTTCACGTTTGATTTGGAACACGGAATTGCTCTGCATGCAGTGCAGGTAAATCGGGCCTCATCTCCTGGCGAGGGGGAAGTCTCATGGTTTTTCTCGAGTTGCGGCAGGAACCCGGGGTATATTCTCGAGTTACGACGGGGAGGGCCCTTCCAGACACGTGTTTGTTCAGTGACGTCAGGACTTCTGCCTAGGTGTGAGGGACACCTCGGGATTATCCTCGAGTCTTGGCATGGCAATTGGGACGCGTCTCCATGTGAGGCGGGAGACCCAGGTTCCCGTTCCACGTGCCACAGGGTTTCTTGGACTCCTATCCATTTTCAAGAGGAGTCAGGCATCGTCTCCTTAGGAAGCATTGATCTCCGCGGACCTCTCGAGTTTTCAAAGATGTGATGCCTCCGGTCGCCATGAGAGGGAGAACTACGTCTTTCTCTGTGGTATCCACAGGGTATTCAGACATCCCTTCGTCTTGGGAGATGCAAGACGAACCTGCATTCAATTCACTGCAGGGATTTCCAGCCTTACTTCGAGTCAGAGCTTCTCGGTGTCCATTCCACTTGAATCCCCAACTCAGGGCCCTCTCACATAACTTTATCTGAGAGAAGCCTCCTCTTGAGGTGCCTGTGGGAAGTTGCTATTCCTCTAGAGTCGAAGCCAATGAATAAGCTCTCATCACGAGTTGATTTGGGGTCCATGGACCCATTTCATGTTGCTACAGTGACCTCAGGATCCCTCAAGACTTGAGACAGTGATCTCGGGTTTTCTCTGGAGTGCCATCAAGGAAATCAAGGCTCCTTTCAGGTTTGATGTGGAACACGGAATTGCTCTGCTCGCAGTGCAGGGGAATCGGGCCTCATCTCGCGGCGAGGGGGAAGTCTCATGGTTTTTCTCGAGTTGCGGCCGGAACCTGGGGTATATTCTCGAGTTACGACGGGGAGGTCCGTTCCAGACACGTGTTTGTTCAGCGACGTCAGGACTCCTGCGTCGGTGCGAGGGACACCTCGGGATTCTCCTCGAGTCTTGTCATGGCAATTGGGACGCGTCTCCACGTGAGGCGGGAGATCCAGGGTCCCTTTCCATGTGCCACAGGGATCCTGGGACTCCTATCCATTTTCAAGAGGAGTCAGGCATCGTCTCCTTTGGAAGCATTGATCTCCGCGGACCTCTCGAGTTCTCAAAGGATGTGAGGACTCACGTCGCGATGAGGCGGAGAACAATGTCTTTCTCTATGGTCTCCACAGGGGATTCATACATCCCTTCTTCTTAGGAGATGCAAGACGAGCCTGCATTCAATTCACTGCAGGGATATCCGGCCTTTATTCGAATCAGTGCATCTCGGTGTCCATTACATTTGAGGCCACACACTCAGGGTCCCTCTCACATAAATGTAGCTGAGAGAAACCTCATCTTGAGGTGCTTGTGGAAAGATGGTATTCCTCTTGAGTCGAAGCCAGGGAGTAAGCTCTCATCTCGAGTTGATTTGGGGTCCACAGAGCTCTTTCGTGTTGCTACAGTAACCTCAGGATCCCTCTAGACTTGAGACAGTGATCTTGGCTTTTCTCTGGAGTGCCATCAAGGAAATCAAGGCTCCTTTCACGTTTGATGTGGAACACGGAATTGCTCTGCACGCAGTGCAGGGGAATCGGGCCTCATCTCGCGGCGAGGGGGAATTCTCATGGTTTTTGTCGAGTTGCGGCCGGAACCTGGGGTATGTTCTCGAGTTACGACGGGGAGGGCCCTTCCAGACACCTGTTTGTTCAGCGACGTCAGGACTCCTGCCTAGGTGCGAGGCACAACTCGGGATTCTCCTCGAGTCTTGGCATGGCAATTGGGACGCGTCTCCACGTGAGGCGGGAGACCCAGGGTCCCTTTCCACGTGCCACAGGGATCCTGGGACCCCTATCCGTTTTCAAGAGGAGTCAGGCATCGTCTCCTTTGGAAGCATTGATCTCCGCACAGCTCTCGAGGTTTCAAAGGATGTGAGGCCTCAATTCGGGATGAGGCGGAGAACTAGGTCTTTCTCTGTGGTCTCCACAGTGGATTCAGACATCCCTTCCTCTTGGGAGATGCAAAACGAGCCTGCATTCAATTCACTGCAGGGATATCCGGCCTTACTTCGAGTCAGGGCATCACGCTATCCATTCGACTTGAGGCCACCAGCTCAGGGTCCCTCTCACATACCTGAAGGTGACAGAAGCCTCCTCTTGAGGTGCTTGTGGAAAGTTGGTATTCCTCTTGAGTCGAAGGCAGGGACGAAGCTCTCATCTCGAGTTGTTTGCGGCCCACGAAGCCCTTTCGTGTTGCTACAGTGACCTCAGGATCCCTCTAGAATTGAGACAGTGATCTTGGGTTTTCTCTGGAGTGCCATCAAGGTAATCAAGGCTCCTTTCACGTTTGATGTGGAACACGGAATTGCTTTGCTCGCAGTGCAGGGGAATCGGGCCTCATCTTGCCGCGAGGGGGAAGTCTCATGGTTTTTCTCGAGTTGCGGCCGGAACCTGGGGTATATTCTGGAGTTACGACGGGGAGGGCCTTTCCAGACACGTGTTTGTTCTGCGACGTCAGGATTCCTGCCTAGGTGCGAGGGACACCTCGGCATTCTCCTCGAGTCTTGGCATGGCAATTAGGACAAGTCTCCACGTGAGGCGGGAGACCCAGGGTCCCGTTCCACGTGCCACAGGGATTCTTGGACTCCTATCCATTTTCAAGAGGAGTCAGGCATCGTCTCCTTTACAAGCATTGATCTCCGCGGACCTCTCGAGTTTTCAAAGGATGTGACGCCTCCGGTCGTGATGAGGCGGAGAACTAGGTCTTTCTCTGTGGTCTCCACAATGGATTCAGACATCCCTTCGTCTTGCGAGATGCAAGACGAGCCTGCATTCAATTCACTGCAGGGATGTCCGGCCTTACTTCGAGTCAGAGCATCTCGGTGTCCATTCTACTTGAGGCCACAAACACAGGTTCCCTCTCACATACCTTTAGCTGAGAGAAGCCTCCTCTTGAGGTGCTCGTGGAAAGTTGGTATTCCTCTTGAGTCGAAGCCAGGGACGAAGCTCTCATCTCGAGTTGATTTGGAGTCCACGGACCCCTTTCGTGTTGCTACAGTGACCTCAGGATCCCTCTCGACGTGAGACAGTGATCTTGGGGTTTCTCTGGAGTGCCATCAAGTAAATCAAGGCTCCTTTCACGTTTGATGTGGAACACGGAATTGCTCTGCACGCAGTGCAGGGGAATCGGGCCTCATCTTGCGGCGACTGGGAAGGCTCATGGTTTTTCTCGAGTTGCAGTCAGAACCTGGGGTATATTCTCGAGTTACGATGGGGAGGGCCCTTCCAGACACGTGTTTGTTCAGCGACGTCAGGACTCCTGCCTAGGTGCGAGGGACACCTCGGGATTCTCCTTGAGCCTTGGCCTGGCAATTGGGACGCGTCTCCAGTGAGGCGCAAGACCCAGGGTCCCTTTCCACGTGCCACAGGGATTCTGGGACTCCTATCCATTTTCAAGAGGAGTCAGGCATCGTCTCCTTAGGAAGCATTGATCTCCGCGGACCTCTCGAGTTTTCAAAGTATATGAGGCCTATGGTCGCGATGAGGCGGACATCTAGGTCTTTGTCTGTGGTGTCCACAGGGGATTCAGACATCCCTTCGTCTTGGGAGAACTACGACGAGCCTGCATTCAATTCACTGCAGGGATATCCGGCCTTACATTGAGTCAGAGCATCTCGGTGTCCATTCCACTTGAGGCCACAAACTCAGGGTCCCTCTCACATACCTGTAGCTGAGAGAAACCTCCTCTTGAGGAGCTTTTGGAAAGTTGGTATTCCTCTTGATTCGAAGCCAGGGACAAAGCTCTCATCTCGAGTTGATTTGGGGTGCACGGAGCCCTTTCGGGTTGCTACAGTGACCTCAGGATCCCTCTAGACTTGAGACAGTGATCTTGGCTTTTCTTTGGAGTGCCATCAAGGAAATCTAGAATCCTTTCACGTTTGATGTGGAACACGGAATTGGTCTGCACGCAGTGCAGGAGAATCGGGCCACATCTCAAGGCGAGGGGGAAGTCTTATGGTTTTTCTCAAGTTGCGGCCGGAACCTGGGGTATATTCCTGAGTTACGACGGGGAGGGCCCTTCCAGACAACTGTTTGTTCAGCGACGTCAGGACTAGTGCCTAGGTGCGAGGAACACCTCGGGATTCTCCTCGAGTCTTGGCATGGCAATTAGGACAAGTCTCCATGTGAGGCGGGAGACCCAGGTTTCCGTTCCACGTGCCACAGGGTTTCTTGGACTCCTATCCATTTTCAAGAGGAGTCAGGCATCGTCTCCTTAGGAAGCATTGATCTCCGCGGACCTCTCGAGTTTTCAAAGATGTGATGCCTCCGGTCGCCATGAGAGGAAGAACTAGGTCTTTCTCTGTGGTCTCCACAGGGGATTCAGACATCCCTTCGTCTTGGGAGATGCAAGACGAGACTTCATTCAATTCACTGCAGGGATATCCGGCCTTACTTCGAGTCAGAGCATCTCGGTGTCCATTCTACTTGAGGCCACAAACTCAGGGTCCCTCGCACATACCTGTAGCTGACAGAAACCGCCTCTTGAGATGCATGTGGAAAGTTGGTATTCCTCTTGAGTCGAAGCCAGGGACTAAGCTCTCATCTCGACTTGATTTGGGGTCCACGGAGACCTTTCTTGTTGCCACAGTGACCTCAGGATCCCTCTAGACTTGAGACAGTGATCTTGGGTTTTCTCTGGAGTGCCATCAAGGAAATCAAGGCTCCTTTCACGTTTGATTTGGAACACGGAATTGCTCTGCATGCAGTGCAGGTAAATCGGGCCTCATCTCGTGGGGAGGGGGAAGTCTCATGGTTTTTCTCGAGTTGCGGCAGGAACCTGGGGTATATTCTGGAGTTACGACGGGGAGGGCCCTTCCAGACACGTGTTTGTTCAGTGACGTCAGGACTCCTGCCTAGGTGTGAGGGACACCTCGGGATTATCCTCGAGTCTTGGCATGGCAATTGGGACGCGTCTCCATGTGAGGCGGGAGACCCAGGTTCCCGTTCCACGTGCCACAGGGTTTCTTGGACTCCTATCCATTTTCTAGAGGAGTCAGGCATCGTCTCCTTAGGAAGCATTGATCTCCGCGGACCTCTCGAGTTTTCAAAGATGTGATGCCTCCGGTCGCCATGAGAGGGAGAACTACGTCTTTCTCTGTGGTATCCACAGGGTATTCAGACATCCCTTCGTCTTGGGAGATGCAAGACGAGCCTGCATTCAATTCACTGCAGGGATATCCAGCCTTACTTCGAGTCAGAGCTTCTCGGTGTCCATTCCACTTGAATCCCCAACTCAGGGCCCTCTCACATAACTTTATCTGAGAGAAGCCTCCTCTTGAGGTGCTTGTGGAAAGTTGCTATTCCTCTAGAGTCGAAGCCAATGAAAAAGCTCTCATCACGAGTTGATTTGGGGTCCATGGGCCCATTTCATGTTGCTACAGTGACCTCAGGATCCCTCTAGACTTGAGACAGTGATCTCGGGTTTTCTCTGGAGTGCCATCAAGGAAATCAAGGCTCCTTTCAGGTTTGATGTGGAACACGGAATTGCTCTGCTCGCAGTGCAGGGGAATCGGGCCTCATCTCGCCGCGAGGGGGAAGTCTCATGGTTTTTCTCGAGTTGCGGCCGGAACCTGGGGTGTATTCTCGAGTTACGACGGGGAGGTCCGTTCCAGACACGTGTTTGTTCAGCGACGTCAGGACTCCTGCGTCGGTGCGAGGGACACCTCGGGATTCTCCTCGAGTCTTGTCATGGCAATTGGGACGCGTCTCCACGTGAGGCGGGAGATCCAGGGTCCCTTTCCATGTGCCACAGGGATCCTGGGACTCCTATCCATTTTCAAGAGGAGTCAGGCATCGTCTCCTTTGGAAGCATTGATCTCCGCGGACCTCTCGAGTTCTCAAAGGATGTGAGGACTCACGTCGCGATGAGGCGGAGAACAATGTCTTTCTCTATGGTCTCCACAGGGGATTCATACATCCCTTCTTCTTAGGAGATGCAAGACGAGCCTGCATTCAATTCACTGCAGGGATATCCGGCCTTTTTTCAAATCAGTGCATCTCGGTGTCCATTACATTTGAGGCCACACACTCAGGGTCCCTCTCACATAAATGTAGCTGAGAGAAACCTCATCTTGAGGTGCTTGTGGAAAGATGGTATTCCTCTTGAGTCGAAGCCAGGGAGTAAGCTCTCATCTCGAGTTGATTTGGGGTCCACAGAGCTCTTTCGTGTTGCTACAGTAACCTCAGGATCCCTCTAGACTTGAGACAGTGATCTTGGCTTTTCTCTGGAGTGCCATCAAGGAAATCAAGGCTCCTTTCACGTTTGATGTGGAACACGGAATTGCTCTGCACGCAGTGCAGGGGAATCGGGCCTAATCTCGCGGCGAGGGGGAATTCTCATGGTTTATGTCGAGTTGCGGCCGGAACCTGGGGTATGTTCTCGAGTTACGACGGGGAGGGCCCTTCCAGACACCTGTTTGTTCAGCGACGTCAGGACTCCTGCCTAGGTGCGAGGCACAACTCGGGATTCTCCTCGAGTCTTGGCATGGCAATTGGGACGCGTCTCCACGTGAGGCGGGAGACCCAGGGTCCCTTTCCACGTGCCACAGGGATCCTGGGACCCCTATCCATTTTCAAGAGGAGTCAGGCATCGTCTCCTTTGGAAGCATTGATCTCCGCACACCTCTCGAGGTTTCAAAGGATGTGAGGCCTCAATTCGGGATGAGGTGGAGAACTAGGTCTTTCTCTGTGGTCTCCACAGTGGATTCAGACATCCCTTCCTCTTGGGAGATGCAAAACGAGCCTGCATTCAATTCACTGAAGGGATATCCGGCCTTACTTCGAGTCAGAGCATCACGCTATCCATTCGACTTGAGGCCACCAGCTCAGGGTCCCTCTCACATACCTGAAGGTGACAGAAGCCTCCTCTTGAGGTGCTTGTGGAAAGTTGGTATTCCTCTTGAGTCGAAGGTAGGGACGAAGCTCTCATCTCGAGTTGTTTGCGGCCCACGAAGCCCTTTCGTGTTGCTACAGTGACCTCAGGATCCCTGTAGAATTGAGACAGTGATCTTGGGTTTTCTCTGGAGTGCCATCAAGGTAATCAAGGCTCCTTTCACGTTTGATGTGGAACACGGAATTGCTTTGCTCGCAGTGCAGGGGAATCGGGCCTCATCTTGCTGCGAGGGGGAAGTCTCATGGTTTTTCTCGAGTTGCGGCCGGAACCTGGGTTATATTCTGGAGTTACGACGGGGAGGGCCCTTCCAGACCCGTGTTTGTTCAGCGACGTCAGGACTCCTGCCTAGGTGCGAGGGACACCTCGGGATTCTCCTCGAGTCTTGGAATGGCAATTGGGACCCGTCTCCACGTGAGGCGGGAGACCCAGGGTCCCTTTCCACGTGCTACAGGGATCCTGGGACTCCTATCCATTTTCAAGAGGAGTCAGGCATCGTCTCCTTTGGAAGCATTGATCTCCGTGGACCTCTCGAGTTTTCAAATGATTAGAGGCCTCCGGTCGCGATGAGGCCGAGAACTAGGTCTTTCTCTGTGGTCTCCACAGGGGATTCAGACATCCCTTCGTCTTGGGAGATGCAAGACGAGCCTGCATTCAATTCACTGCAGGGATATCCGGCCTTACTTTGAGTCAGAGCATCTCGGTGTCCATTCCACTTGAGGCCACAAACTCAGGGTCCCTCTCACATACCTGTAGCTGAGAGAAGC
The DNA here is from genome assembly GCF_033118175.1 of Dama dama. NCBI lineage: Eukaryota > Metazoa > Chordata > Mammalia > Artiodactyla > Cervidae > Dama > Dama dama. Next base: position 1,152,138 of record NC_083713.1, read on the forward strand.
CTCCTCTTGAGGTGCTTGTGGAAAGTTGGTATTCCTCTTGAGTCGAAGCCAGGGACAAGCTCTCATCTCGAGTTGATTTGGGGTCCACGGAGCCCTTTCATGTTGCTCCAGTGACCTCAGGATCCCTCTAGACTTGAGACAGTGATCTTGGGTTTTCTCTGGAGTGCCATCAAGGAAATCAAGGCTCCTTTCACGTTTGATGTGGAACACGGAATTGCTCTGCACGCAGTGCAGGGGAATCGGGCCTCATCTAGCCGCGAGGGGTAGGTCTCATGGAATTTCTCGAGTTGCGGCCGGAACCTGGGGTATATTCTCGAGTTACTATGTGGAGGGCCCTTCCAGACACGTGTTTGTTCAGCGAAGTCAGGACTCCTGCCTAGGTGCAAGGGACACCTCGGGATTCTCCTCGAGTCTTGGCATGGCAATTGGGACGCGTCTCCACGTGAGGCGGGAGACCCAGGGTCCCTTTCCACGTGCCACAGGGATCCTGGGACTCCTATCCATTTTCAAGAGGATTCAGGCATCGTCTCCTTTGGAAGCATTGATCTCCGTGGACCTCTCGAGTTTTCAAAGGATGTGAGGCCTCCGGTCGCGATGAGGCGGAGAACTAAGTCTTTGTCTGTGGTCTCCACAGGGGATTCAGACATCCCTTCGTCTTGTGAGATGCAAGACGAGCCTGCATTCAATTCTCTGCATGGATATCTGCCCTTACTTCGAGTCAGAGCATCTCGGTGTCCATTCCACTTGAGGCCACAAACTCAGGGTCCCTCTCACATACCTGTAACTGAGAGAGGCCTCCTCTTGAGGTGCTTGTGGAAAGTTGGTATTCCTCTTGAGTCGAAGCCAGGGACGAAGCTCTCCTCTCGAGTTGATTTGTGGTCCACGGAGCTCTTTCTTGTTGCTACAGTGACCTCAGGATCCCTCTAGACTTGAGACAGTGATCTTGGCTTTTCTCTGGAGTGCCATCAAGGAAATCAAGGCTCCTTTCACGTTTGATGTGGAACACGGAATTGCTCTGCACGCAGTGCAGGGGAATCGGGCCTCATCTCGCGGCGAGGGGGAATTCTCATGGTTTTTGTCGAGTTGCGGCCGGAACCTGGGGTATGTTCTCGAGTTACGACGGGGAGGGCCCTTCCAGACACCTGTTTGTTCAGCGACATCAGGACTCCTGCCTAGGTGCGAGGCACAACTCGGGATTCTCCTCGAGTCTTGGCATGGCAATCGGGACGCGTCTCCACGTGAGGCGGGAGACCCAGGGTCCCTTTCCACGTGCCACAGGGATCCTGGGACCCCTATCCGTTTTCAAGAGGAGTCAGGCATCGTCTCCTTTGGAAGCATTGATCTCCGCACAGCTCTCGAGGTTTCAAAGGATGTGAGGCCTCAATTCGGGATGAGGCGGAGAACTAGGTCTTTCTCTGTGGTCTCCACAGTGGATTCAGACATCCCTTCCTCTTGGGAGATGCAAAACGAGCCTGCATTCAATTCACTGCAGGGATATCCGGCCTTACTTCGAGTCAGAGCATCACGCTATCCATTCGACTTGAGGCCACCAGCTCAGGGTCCCTCTCACATACCTGAAGGTGACAGAAGCCTCCTCTTGAGGTGCTTGTGGAAAGTTGGTATTCCTCTTGAGTCGAAGGCAGGGACGAAGCTCTCATCTCGAGTTGTTTGCGGCCCACGAAGCCCTTTCGTGTTGCTACAGTGACCTCAGGATCCCTCTAGAATTGAGACAGTGATCTTGGGTTTTCTCTGGAGTGCCATCAAGGTAATCAAGGCTCCTTTCACGTTTGATGTGGAACACGGAATTGCTTTGCTCGCAGTGCAGGGGAATCGGGCCTCATCTTGCCGCGAGTGGGAAGTCTCATGGTTTTTCTCGAGTTGCGGCCGGAACCTGGGGTATATTCTGGAGTTACGACGGGGAGGGCCTTTCCAGACACGTGTTTGTTCTGCGACGTCAGGATTCCTGCCTAGGTGCGAGGGACACCTCGGCATTCTCCTCGAGTCTTGGCATGGCAATTAGGACAAGTCTCCACGTGAGGCGGGAGACCCAGGGTCCCGTTCCACGTGCCACAGGGATTCTTGGACTCCTATCCATTTTCAAGAGGAGTCAGGCATCGTCTCCTTTACAAGCATTGATCTCCGCGGACCTCTCGAGTTTTCAAAGGATGTGACGCCTCCGGTCGTGATGAGGCGGAGAACTAGGTCTTTCTCTGTGGTCTCCACAATGGATTCAGACATCCCTTCGTCTTGCGAGATGCAAGACGAGCCTGCATTCAATTCACTGCAGGGATGTCCGGCCTTACTTCGAGTCAGAGCATCTCGGTGTCCATTCTACTTGAGGCCACAAACACAGGTTCCCTCTGACATACCTTTAGCTGAGAGAAGCCTCCTCTTGAGGTGCTCGTGGAAAGTTGGTATTCCTCTTGAGTCGAAGCCAGGGACGAAGCTCTCATCTCGAGTTGATTTGGAGTCCACGGACCCCTTTCGTGTTGCTACAGTGACCTCAGGATCCCTCTCGACTTGAGACAGTGATCTTGGGGTTTCTCTGGAGTGCCATCAAGTAAATCAAGGCTCCTTTCACGTTTGATGTGGAACACGGAATTGCTCTGCACGCAGTGCAGGGGAATCGGGCCTCATCTTGCGGCGACTGGGAAGGCTCATGGTTTTTCTCGAGTTGCAGTCAGAACCTGGGGTATATTCTCGAGTTACGATGGGGAGGGCCCTTCCAGACACGTGTTTGTTCAGCGACGTCAGGACTCCTGCCTAGGTGCGAGGGACACCTCGGGATTCTCCTTGAGCCTTGGCCTGGCAATTGGGACGCGTCTCCAGTGAGGCGCAAGACCCAGGGTCCCTTTCCACGTGCCACAGGGATTCTGGGACTCCTATCCATTTTCAAGAGGAGTCAGGCATCGTCTCCTTAGGAAGCATTGATCTCCGCGGACCTCTCGAGTTTTCAAAGTATGTGAGGCCTATGGTCGCGATGAGGCGGACATCTAGGTCTTTGTCTGTGGTGTCCACAGGGGATTCAGACATCCCTTCGTCTTGGGAGAACTACGACGAGCCTGCATTCAATTCACTGCAGGGATATCCGGCCTTACATTGAGTCAGAGCATCTCGGTGTCCATTCCACTTGAGGCCACAAACTCAGGGTCCCTCTCACATACCTGTAGCTGAGAGAAACCTCCTCTTGAGGAGCTTTTGGAAAGTTGGTATTCCTCTTGATTCGAAGCCAGGGACAAAGCTCTCATCTCGAGTTGATTTGGGGTGCACGGAGCCCTTTCGGGTTGCTACAGTTACCTCAGGATCCCTGTAGACTTGAGACAGTGATCATGGCTTTTCTTTGGAGTGCCATCAAGGAAATCAAGAATCCTTTCACGTTTGATGTGGAACACGGAATTGGTCTGCACGCAGTGCAGGAGAATCGGGCCACATCTCAAGGCGAGGGGGAAGTCTTATGGTTTTTCTCGAGTTGCGGCCGGAACCTGGGGTATATTCCTGAGTTACGACGGGGAGGGCCCTTCCAGACAACTGTTTGTTCAGCGACGTCAGGACTAGTGCCTAGGTGCGAGGAACACCTCGGGATTCTCCTCGAGTCTTGGCATGGCAATTAGGACAAGTCTCCATGTGAGGCGGGAGACCCAGGTTTCCGTTCCACGTGCCACAGGGTTTCTTGGACTCCTATCCATTTTCAAGAGGAGTCAGGCATCGTCTCCTTAGGAAGCATTGATCTCCGCGGACCTCTCGAGTTTTCAAAGATGTGATGCCTCCGGTCGCCATGAGAGGGAGAACTAGGTCTTTCTCTGTGGTCTCCACAGGGGATTCAGACATCCCTTCTTCTTGGGAGATGCAAGACGAGACTTCATTCAATTCACTGCAGGGATATCCGGCCTTACTTCGAGTCAGAGCATCTCGGTGTCCATTCTACTTGAGGCCACAAACTCAGGGTCCCTCGCACATACCTGTAGCTGACAGAAACCGCCTCTTGAGATGCATGTGGAAAGTTGGTATTCCTCTTGAGTCGAAGCCAGGGACTAAGCTCTCATCTCGACTTGATTTGGGGTCCACGGAGACCTTTCTTGTTGCCACAGTGACCTCAGGATCCCTCTAGACTTGAGACAGTGATCTTGGGTTTTCTCTGGAGTGCCATCAAGGAAATCAAGGCTCCTTTCACGTTTGATTTGGAACACGGAATTGCTCTGCATGCAGTGCAGGTAAATCGGGCCTCATCTCGTGGCGAGGGGGAAGTCTCATGGTTTTTCTCGAGTTGCGGCAGGAACCCGGGGTATATTCTGGAGTTACGACGGGGAGGGCCCTTCCAGACACGTGTTTGTTCAGTGACGTCAGGACTCCTGCCTAGGTGTGAGGGACACCTCGGGATTATCCTCGAGTCTTGGCATGGCAATTGGGACGCGTCTCCATGTGAGGCGGGAGACCCAGGTTCCCGTTCCACGTGCCACAGGGTTTCTTGGACTCCTATCCATTTTCAAGAGGAGTCAGGCATCGTCTCCTTTGGAAGCATTGATCTCCGCGGACCTCTCGAGTTTTCAAAGATGTGATGCCTCCGGTCGCCATGAGAGGGAGAACTACGTCTTTCTCTGTGGTATCCACAGGGTATTCAGACATCCCTTCGTCTTGGGAGATGCAAGACGAGCCTGCATTCAATTCACTGCAGGGATATCCAGCCTTACTTCGAGTCAGAGCTTCTCGGTGTCCATTCCACTTGAATCCCCAACTCAGGGCCCTCTCACATAACTTTATCTGAGAGAAGCCTCCTCTTGAGGTGCTTGTGGAAAGTTGCTATTCCTCTAGAGTCGAAGCCAATGAAAAAGCTCTCATCACGAGTTGATTTGGGGTCCATGGGCCCATGTCATGTTGCTACAGTGACCTCAGGATCCCTCTAGACTTGAGACAGTGATCTCGGGTTTTCTCTGGAGTGCCATCAAGGAAATCAAGGCTCCTTTCAGGTTTGATGTGGAACACGGAATTGCTCTGCTCGCAGTGCAGGGGAATCGGGCCTCATCTCGCCGCGAGGGGGAAGTCTCATGGTTTTTCTCGAGTTGCGGCCGGAACCTGGGGTGTATTCTCGAGTTACGACGGGGAGGTCCGTTCCAGACACGTGTTTGTTCAGCGACGTCAGGACTCCTGCGTCGGTGCGAGGGACACCTCGGGATTCTCCTCGAGTCTTGTCATGGCAATTGGGACGCGTCTCCACGTGAGGCGGGAGATCCAGGGTCCCTTTCCATGTGCCACAGGGATCCTGGGACTCCTATCCATTTTCAAGAGGAGTCAGGCATCGTCTCCTTTGGAAGCATTGATCTCCGCGGACCTCTCGAGTTCTCAAAGGATGTGAGGACTCACGTCGCGATGAGGCGGAGAACAATGTCTTTCTCTATGGTCTCCACAGGGGATTCATACATCCCTTCTTCTTAGGAGATGCAAGACGAGCCTGCATTCAATTCACTGCAGGGATATCCGGCCTTTTTTCAAATCAGTGCATCTCGGTGTCCATTACATTTGAGGCCACACACTCAGGGTCCCTCTCACATAAATGTAGCTGAGAGAAACCTCATCTTGAGGTGCTTGTGGAAAGATGGTATTCCTCTTGAGTCGAAGCCAGGGAGTAAGCTCTCATCTCGAGTTGATTTGGGGTCCACAGAGCTCTTTCGTGTTGCTACAGTAACCTCAGGATCCCTCTAGACTTGAGACAGTGATCTTGGCTTTTCTCTGGAGTGCCATCAAGGAAATCAAGGCTCCTTTCACGTTTGATGTGGAACACGGAATTGCTCTGCACGCAGTGCAGGGGAATCGGGCCTAATCTCGCGGCGAGGGGGAATTCTCATGGTTTTTGTCGAGTTGCGGCCGGAACCTGGGGTATGTTCTCGAGTTACGACGGGGAGGGACCTTCCAGACACCTGTTTGTTCAGCGACGTCAGGACTCCTGCCTAGGTGCGAGGCACAACTCGGGATTCTCCTCGAGTCTTGGCATGGCAATTGGGACGCGTCTCCACGTGAGGCGGGAGACCCAGGGTCCCTTTCCACGTGCCACAGGGATCCTGGCACCCCTATCCATTTTCAAGAGGAGTCAGGCATCGTCTCCTTTGGAAGCATTGATCTCCGCACACCTCTCGAGGTTTCAAAGGATGTGAGGCCTCAATTCGGGATGAGGTGGAGAACTAGGTCTTTCTCTGTGGTCTCCACAGTGGATTCAGACATCCCTTCCTCTTGGGAGATGCAAAACGAGCCTGCATTCAATTCACTGAAGGGATATCCGGCCTTACTTCGAGTCAGAGCATCACGCTATCCATTCGACTTGAGGCCACCAGCTCAGGGTCCCTCTCACATACCTGAAGGTGACAGAAGCCTCCTCTTGAGGTGCTTGTGGAAAGTTGGTATTCCTCTTGAGTCGAAGGTAGGGACGAAGCTCTCATCTCGAGTTGTTTGCGGCCCACGAAGCCCTTTCGTGTTGCTACAGTGACCTCAGGATCCCTGTAGAATTGAGACAGTGATCTTGGGTTTTCTCTGGAGTGCCATCAAGGTAATCAAGGCTCCTTTCACGTTTGATGTGGAACACGGAATTGCTTTGCTCGCAGTGCAGGGGAATCGGGCCTCATCTTGCCGCGAGGGGGAAGTCTCATGGTTTTTCTCGAGTTGCGGCCGGAAGCTGGGGTATATTCTGGAGTTACGACGGGGAGGGCCCTTCCAGACACGTGTTTGTTCAGCGACGTCAGGACTCCTGCCTAGGTGCGAGGGACACCTCGGGATTCTCCTCGAGTCTTGGAATGGCAATTGGGACCCGTCTCCACGTGAGGCGGGAGACCCAGGGTCCCTTTCCACGTGCTACAGGGATCCTGGGACTCCTATCCATTTTCAAGAGGAGTCAGGCATCGTCTCCTTTGGAAGCATTGATCTCCGTGGACCTCTCGAGTTTTCAAATGATTAGAGGCCTCCGGTCGCGATGAGGCCGAGAACTAGGTCTTTCTCTGTGGTCTCCACAGGGGATTCAGACATCCCTTCGTCTTGGGAGATGCAAGACGAGCCTGCATTCAATTCACTGCAGGGATATCCGGCCTTACTTTGAGTCAGAGCATCTCGGTGTCCATTCCACTTGAGGCCACAAACTCAGGGTCCCTCTCACATACCTGTAGCTGAGAGAAGCCTCCTCTTGAGGTGCTTGTGGAAAGTTGGTATTCCTCTTGAGTCGAAGCCAGGGACAAGCTCTCATCTCGAGTTGATTTGGGGTCCACGGAGCCCTTTCATGTTGCTCCAGTGACCTCAGGATCCCTCTAGACTTGAGACAGTGATCTTGGGTTTTCTCTGGAGTGCCATCAAGGAAATCAAGGCTCCTTTCATGTTTGATGTGGAACACGGAATTGCTCTGCACGCAGTGCAGGGGAATCGGGCCTCATCTAGCCGCGAGGGGTAGGTCTCATGGAATTTCTCGAGTTGCGGCCGGAACCTGGGGTATATTCTCGAGTTACTATGTGGAGGGCCCTTCCAGACACGTGTTTGTTCAGCGAAGTCAGGACTACTGCCTAGGTGCAAGGGACACCTCGGGATTCTCCTCGAGTCTTGGCATGGCAATTGGGACGCGTCTCCACGTGAGGCGGGAGACCCAGGGTCCCTTTCCACGTGCCACAGGGATCCTGGGACTCCTATCCATTTTCAAGAGGATTCAGGCATCGTCTCCTTTGGAAGCATTGATCTCCGTGGACCTCTCGAGTTTTCAAAGGATGTGAGGCCTCCGGTCGCGATGAGGCGGAGAACTAAGTCTTTGTCTGTGGTCTCCACAGGGGATTCAGACATCCCTTCGTCTTGTGAGATGCAAGACGAGCCTGCATTCAATTCTCTGCATGGATATCTGCCCTTACTTCGAGTCAGAGCATCTCGGTGTCCATTCCACTTGAGGCCACAAACTCAGGGTCCCTCTCACATACCTGTAACTGAGAGAGGCCTCCTCTTGAGGTGCTTGTGGAAAGTTGGTATTCCTCTTGAGTCGAAGCCAGGGACGAAGCTCTCCTCTCGAGTTGATTTGTGGTCCACGGAGCTCTTTCTTGTTGCTACAGTGACCTCAGGATCCCTCTAGACTTGAGACAGTGATCTTGGCTTTTCTCTGGAGTGCCATCAAGGAAATCAAGGCTCCTTTCACGTTTGATGTGGAACACGGAATTGCTCTGCACGCAGTGCAGGGGAATCGGGCCTCATCTCGCGGCGAGGGGGAAGTCTCATGGTTTTTGTCGAGTTGCGGCCGGAACCTGGGATATGTTCTCGAGTTACGACGGGGAGGGCCCTTCCAGACACCTGTTTGTTCAGCGACATCAGGACTCCTGCCTAGGTGCGAGGCACAACTCGGGATTCTCCTCGAGTCTTGGCATGGCAATTGGGACGCGTCTCCACGTGAGGCGGGAGACCCAGGGTCCCTTTCCACGTGCCACAGGGATCCTGGGACCCCTATCCGTTTTCAAGAGGAGTCAGGCATCGTCTCCTTTGGAAGCATTGATCTCCGCACAGCTCTCGAGGTTTCAAAGGATGTGAGGCCTCAATTCGGGATGAGGCGGAGAACTAGGTCTTTCTCTGTGGTCTCCACAGTGGATTCAGACATCCCTTCCTCTTGGGAGATGCAAAACGAGCCTGCATTCAATTCACTGCAGGGATATCCGGCCTTACTTCGAGTCAGAGCATCACGCTATCCATTCGACTTGAGGCCACCAGCTCAGGGTCCCTCTCACATACCTGAAGGTGACAGAAGCCTCCTCTTGAGGTGCTTGTGGAAAGTTGGTATTCCTCTTGAGTCGAAGGCAGGGACGAAGCTCTCATCTCGAGTTGTTTGCGGCCCACGAAGCCCTTTCGTGTTGCTACAGTGACCTCAGGATCCCTCTAGAATTGAGACAGTGATCTTGGGTTTTCTCTGGAGTGCCATCAAGGTAATCAAGGCTCCTTTCACGTTTGATGTGGAACACGGAATTGCTTTGCTCGCAGTGCAGGGGAATCGGGCCTCATCTTGCCGCGAGTGGGAAGTCTCATGGTTTTTCTCGAGTTGCGGCCGGAACCTGGGGTATATTCTGGAGTTACGACGGGGAGGGCCTTTCCAGACACGTGTTTGTTCTGCGACGTCAGGATTCCTGCCTAGGTGCGAGGGACACCTCGGCATTCTCCTCGAGTCTTGGCATGGCAATTAGGACAAGTCTCCACGTGAGGCGGGAGACCCAGGGTCCCGTTCCACGTGCCACAGGGATTCTTGGACTCCTATCCATTTTCAAGAGGAGTCAGGCATCGTCTCCTTTACAAGCATTGATCTCCGCGGACCTCTCGAGTTTTCAAAGGATGTGACGCCTCCGGTCGTGATGAGGCGGAGAACTAGGTCTTTCTCTGTGGTCTCCACAATGGATTCAGACATCCCTTCGTCTTGCGAGATGCAAGACGAGCCTGCATTCAATTCACTGCAGGGATGTCCGGCCTTACTTCGAGTCAGAGCATCTCGGTGTCCATTCTACTTGAGGCCACAAACACAGGTTCCCTCTCACATACCTTTAGCTGAGAGAAGCCTCCTCTTGAGGTGCTCGTGGAAAGTTGGTATTCCTCTTGAGTCGAAGCCAGGGACGAAGCTCTCATCTCGAGTTGATTTGGAGTCCACGGACCCCTTTCGTGTTGCTACAGTGACCTCAGGATCCCTCTCGACTTGAGACAGTGATCTTGGGGTTTCTCTGGAGTGCCATCAAGGAAATCAAGGCTCCTTTCACGTTTGATGTGGAACACGGAATTGCTCTGCACGCAGTGCAGGGGAATCGGGCCTCATCTTGCGGCGACTGGGAAGGCTCATGGTTTTTCTCGAGTTGCAGTCAGAACCTGGGGTATATTCTCGAGTTACGATGGGGAGGGCCCTTCCAGACACGTGTTTGTTCAGCGACGTCAGGACTCCTGCCTAGGTGCGAGGGACACCTCGGGATTCTCCTTGAGCCTTGGCCTGGCAATTGGGACGCGTCTCCAGTGAGGCGCAAGACCCAGGGTCCCTTTCCACGTGCCACAGGGATTCTGGGACTCCTATCCATTTTCAAGAGGAGTCAGGCATCGTCTCCTTAGGAAGCATTGATCTCCGCGGACCTCTCGAGTTTTCAAAGTATGTGAGGCCTATGGTCGCGATGAGGCGGACATCTAGGTCTTTGTCTGTGGTATCCACAGGGGATTCAGACATCCCTTCGTCTTGGGAGAACTACGACGAGCCTGCATTCAATTCACTGCAGGGATATCCGGCCTTACATTGAGTCAGAGCATCTCGGTGTCCATTCCACTTGAGGCCACAAACTCAGGGTCCCTCTCACATACCTGTAGCTGAGAGAAACCTCCTCTTGAGGAGCTTTTGGAAAGTTGGTATTCCTCTTGATTCGAAGCCAGGGACAAAGCTCTCATCTCGAGTTGATTTGGGGTGCACGGAGCCCTTTCGGGTTGCTACAGTGACCTCAGGATCCCTGTAGACTTGAGACAGTGATCATGGCTTTTCTTTGGAGTGCCATCAAGGAAATCAAGAATCCTTTCACGTTTGATGTGGAACACGGAATTGGTCTGCACGCAGTGCAGGAGAATCGGGCCACATCTCAAGGCGAGGGGGAAGTCTTATGGTTTTTCTCGAGTTGCGGCCGGAACCTGGGGTATATTCCTGAGTTACGACGGGGAGGGCCCTTCCAGACAACTGTTTGTTCAGCGACGTCAGGACTAGTGCCTAGGTGTGAGGAACACCTCGGGATTCTCCTCGAGTCTTGGCATGGCAATTAGGACAAGTCTCCATGTGAGGCGGGAGACCCAGGTTTCCGTTCCACGTGCCACAGGGTTTCTTGGACTCCTATCCATTTTCAAGAGGAGTCAGGCATCGTCTCCTTAGGAAGCATTGATCTCCGCGGACCTCTCGAGTTTTCAAAGATGTGATGCCTCCGGTCGCCATGAGAGGGAGAACTAGGTCTTTCTCTGTGGTCTCCACAGGGGATTCAGACATCCCTTCTTCTTGGGAGATGCAAGACGAGACTTCATTCAATTCACTGCAGGGATATCCGGCCTTACTTCGAGTCAGAGCATCTCGGTGTCCATTCTACTTGAGGCCACAAACTCAGGGTCCCTCGCACATACCTGTAGCTGACAGAAACCGCCTCTTGAGATGCATGTGGAAAGTTGGTATTCCTCTTGAGTCGAAGCCAGGGACTAAGCTCTCATCTCGACTTGATTTGGGGTCCACGGAGACCTTTCTTGTTGCCACAGTGACCTCAGGATCCCTCTAGACTTGAGACAGTGATCTTGGGTTTTCTCTGGAGTGCCATCAAGGAAATCAAGGCTCCTTTCACGTTTGATTTGGAACACGGAATTGCTCTGCATGCAGTGCAGGTAAATCGGGCCTCATCTCGTGGCGAGGGGGAAGTCTCATGGTTTTTCTCGAGTTGCGGCAGGAACCCGGGGTATATTCTGGAGTTACGACGGGGAGGGCCCTTCCAGACACGTGTTTGTTCAGTGACGTCAGGACTCCTGCCTAGGTGTGAGGGACACCTCGGGATTATCCTCGAGTCTTGGCATGGCAATTGGGACGCGTCTCCATGTGAGGCGGGAGACCCAGGTTCCCGTTCCACGTGCCACAGGGTTTCTTGGACTCCTATCCATTTTCAAGAGGAGTCAGGCATCGTCTCCTTTGGAAGCATTGATCTCCGCGGACCTCTCGAGTTTTCAAAGATGTGATGCCTCCGGTCGCCATGAGAGGGAGAACTACGTCTTTCTCTGTGGTATCCACAGGGTATTCAGACATCCCTTCGTCTTGGGAGATGCAAGACGAGCCTGCATTCAATTCACTGCAGGTATATCCAGCCTTACTTCGAGTCAGAGCTTCTCGGTGTCCATTCCACTTGAATCCCCAACTCAGGGCCCTCTCACATAACTTTATCTGAGAGAAGCCTCCTCTTGAGGTGCTTGTGGAAAGTTGCTATTCCTCTAGAGTCGAAGCCAATGAATAAGCTCTCATCACGAGTTGATTTGGGGTCCATGGGCCCATGTCATGTTGCTACAGTGACCTCAGGATCCCTCTAGACTTGAGACAGTGATCTCGGGTTTTCTCTGGAGTGCCATCAAGGAAATCAAGGCTCCTTTCAGGTTTGATGTGGAACACGGAATTGCTCTGCTCGCAGTGCAGGGGAATCGGGCCTCATCTCGCCGCGAGGGGGAAGTCTCATGGTTTTTCTCGAGTTGCGGCCGGAACCTGGGGTATATTCTCGAGTTACGATGGGGAGGTCCGTTCCAGACACGTGTTTGTTCAGCGACGTCAGGACTCCTGCGTCGGTGCGAGGGACACCTCGGGATTCTCCTCGAGTCTTGTCATGGCAATTGGGACGCGTCTCCACGTGAGGCGGGAGATCCAGGGTCCCTTTCCATGTGCCACAGGGATCCTGGGACTCCTATCCATTTTCAAGAGGAGTCAGGCATCGTCTCCTTTGGAAGCATTGATCTCCGCGGACCTCTCGAGTTCTCAAAGGATGTGAGGACTCACGTCGCGATGAGGCGGAGAACAATGTCTTTCTCTATGGTCTCCACAGGGGATTCATACATCCCTTCTTCTTAGGAGATGCAAGACGAGCCTGCATTCAATTCACTGCAGGGATATCCGGCCTTTTTTCAAATCAGTGCATCTCGGTGTCCATTACATTTGAGGCCACACACTCAGGGTCCCTCTCACATAAATGTAGCTGAGAGAAACCTCATCTTGAGGTGCTTGTGGAAAGATGGTATTCCTCTTGAGTCGAAGCCAGGGAGTAAGCTCTCATCTCGAGTTGATTTGGGGTCCACAGAGCTCTTTCGTGTTGCTACAGTAACCTCAGGATCCCTCTAGACTTGAGACAGTGATCTTGGCTTTTCTCTGGAGTGCCATCAAGGAAATCAAGGCTCCTTTCACGTTTGATGTGGAACACGGAATTGCTCAGCACGCAGTGCAGGGGAATCGGGCCTCATCTCGCGGCGAGGGGGAATTCTCATGGTTTTTGTCGAGTTGCGGCCGGAACCTGGGGTATGTTCTCGAGTTACGACGGGGAGGGCCCTTCCAGACACCTGTTTGTTCAGCGACGTCAGGACTCCTGCCTAGGTGCGAGGCACAACTCGGGATTCTCCTCGAGTCTTGGCATGGCAATTGGGACGCGTCTCCACGTGAGGCGGGAGACCCAGGGTCCCTTTCCACGTGCCACAGGGATCCTGGCACCCCTATCCATTTTCAAGAGGAGTCAGGCATCGTCTCCTTTGGAAGCATTGATCTCCGCACACCTCTCGAGGTTTCAAAGGATGTGAGGCCTCAATTCGGGATGAGGTGGAGAACTAGGTCTTTCTCTGTGGTCTCCACAGTGGATTCAGACATCCCTTCCTCTTGGGAGATGCAAAACGAGCCTGCATTCAATTCACTGAAGGGATATCCGGCCTTACTTCGAGTCAGAGCATCACGCTATCCATTCGACTTGAGGCCACCAGCTCAGGGTCCCTCTCACATACCTGAAGGTGACAGAAGCCTCCTCTTGAGGTGCTTGTGGAAAGTTGGTATTCCTCTTGAGTCGAAGGTAGGGACGAAGCTCTCATCTCGAGTTGTTTGCGGCCCACGAAGCCCTTTCGTGTTGCTACAGTGACCTCAGGATCCCTGTAGAATTGAGACAGTGATCTTGGGTTTTCTCTGGAGTGCCATCAAGGTAATCAAGGCTCCTTTCACGTTTGATGTGGAACACGGAATTGCTTTGCTCGCAGTGCAGGGGAATCGGGCCTCATCTTGCCGCGAGGGGGAAGTCTCATGGTTTTTCTCGAGTTGCGGCCGGAAGCTGGGGTATATTCTGGAGTTACGACGGGGAGGGCCCTTCCAGACACGTGTTTGTTCAGCGACGTCAGGACTCCTGCCTAGGTGCGAGGGACACCTCGGGATTCTCCTCGAGTCTTGGAATGGCAATTGGGACCCGTCTCCACGTGAGGCGGGAGACCCAGGGTCCCTTTCCACGTGCTACAGGGATCCTGGGACTCCTATCCATTTTCAAGAGGAGTCAGGCATCGTCTCCTTTGGAAGCATTGATCTCCGTGGACCTCTCGAGTTTTCAAAGGATTAGAGGCCTCCGGTCGCGATGAGGCGGAGAACTAGGTTTTCTCTGTGGTCTCCACAGTGGATTCAGACATCCCTTCGTCTTGGGAGATGCAAGACGAGCCTGCATTCAATTCACAGCAGGGATATCCGGCCTTACTTCGAGTCAGAGCATCACAGTGTCCATTGCACTTGAGGCCACAAACTCAGGGTTTCTCTCACATACCTGTATCTCAGAGAAGCCTCCTCTTGAGGTGCTTGTGGAAAGGTGCTATTCCTCTAGAGTAGAAGCCACGGACGAAGCTCTCATCTCGAGTTGATTTGGGGTCCACGGAGCCCTTTCGTGTTGCTCCAGTGACCTCAGGATCCCTCTAGACTTGAGACAGTGATCTTGGGTTTTCTTTGGAGTGCCATCAAGGAAATCAAGTCTCCTTTAACGTCTGATGTGGAACACGGAATTGCTCTGCACGCAGTGCAGGGGAATCTGGCCTCATCTCACGGCGAGGGGGAAGTCTCATGGTTTTTCTCGAGAAGCGGCTGGAACCTGGGGAATATTCTCGAGTTACGACGGGGAGGGCCCTTCCAGACACGTGTTTGTTCAGCGACGTCAGGACTCCTGCCTAGGTGCGAGGTACACCTCGGGATTCCACTCGAGTCTTGGCATGGCAATTGGGACGCGTCTCCACGTGAGGCGGGAGACCCAGGGTCCCTTTCCACGTGCCACAGGGATCCTGGGATTCCTATCCATTTGCAAGAGGAGTCAGGCATCGTCTCCTCTGGAAGCTTTGTTCTGCGTGGACCTCTCGAGGTTTCAAAGGATGTGAGGCATCCGGTCGCGATGAGGCCGAGAACTAGGTCTTTCTCTGTGGTCTCCACAGGGGATTCAGACATCCCTTCGTCTTGGGAGATGCAAGACGAGCCTGCATTCAATTCACTGCAGGGATATCCGGCCTTACTTTGAGTCAGAGCATCTCGGTGTCCATTCCACTTGAGGCCACAAACTCAGGGTCCCTCTCACATACCTGTAGCTGAGAGAAGCCTCCTCTTGAGGTGCTTGTGGAAAGTTGGTATTCCTCTTGAGTCGAAGCCAGGGACAAGCTCTCATCTCGAGTTGATTTGGGGTCCACGGAGCCCTTTCGTGTTGCTCCAGTGACCTCAGGATCCCTCTAGACTTGAGACAGTGATCTTGGGTTTTCTCTGGAGTGCCATCAAGGAAATCAAGGCTCCTTTCACGTTTGATGTGGAACACGGAATTGCTCTGCACGCAGTGCAGGGGAATCGGGCCTCATCTAGCCGCGAGGGGTAGGTCTCATGGAATTTCTCGAGTTGCGGCCGGAACCTGGGGTATATTCTCGAGTTACTATGTGGAGGGCCCTTCCAGACACGTGTTTGTTCAGCGAAGTCAGGACTCCTGCCTAGGTGCGAGGGACACCTCGGGATTCTCCTCGAGTCTTGGCATGGCAATTGGGACGCGTCTCCACGTGAGGCGGGAGACCCAGGGTCCCTTTCCACGTGCCACAGGGATCCTGGGACTCCTATCCATTTTGAAGAGGATTCAGGCATCGTCTCCTTTGGAAGCATTGATCTCCGTGGACCTCTCGAGTTTTCAAAGGATGTGAGGCCTCCGGTCGCGATGAGGCGGAGAACTAAGTCTTTGTCTGTGGTCTCCACAGGGGATTCAGACATCCCTTCGTCTTGTGAGATGCAAGACGAGCCTGCATTCAATTCTCTGCATGGATATCTGCCCTTACTTCGAGTCAGAGCATCTCGGTGTCCATTCCACTTGAGGCCACAAACTCAAGGTCCCTCTCACATACCTGTAACTGAGAGAGGCCTCCTCTTGAGGTGCTTGTGGAAAGTTGGTATTCCTCTTGAGTCGAAGCCAGGGACGAAGCTCTCCTCTCGAGTTGATTTGTGGTCCACGGAGCTCTTTCTTGTTGCTACAGTGACCTCAGGATCCCTCTAGACTTGAGACAGTGATCTTGGCTTTTCTTTGGAGTGCCATCAAGGAAATCAAGAATCTTTTCACGTTTGATGTGGAACACGGAATTGGTCTGCACGCAGTGCAGGGGAATCGGGCCTCATCTCAAGGCGAGGGGGAAGTCTCATGATGTTTCTCGAGTTGCGGCCGGAACCTGGGGTATATTCTCGAGTTACGACGGGGAGGGCCTTTCCAGACACGTGTTTGTTCTGCGACGTCAGGATTCCTGCCTAGGTGCGAGGGACACCTCGGCATTCTCCTCGAGTCTTGGCATGGCAATTAGGACAAGTCTCCACGTGAGGCGGGAGACCCAGGGTCCCGTTCCACGTGCCACAGGGATTCTTGGACTCCTATCCATTTTCAAGAGGAGTCAGGCATCGTCTCCTTTACAAGCATTGATCTCCGCGGACCTCTCGAGTTTTCAAAGGATGTGACGCCTCCGGTCGTGATGAGGCGGAGAACTAGGTCTTTCTCTGTGGTCTCCACAGTGGATTCAGACATCCCTTCGTCTTGCGACATGCAAGACGAGCCTGCATTCAATTCACTGCAGGGATGTCCGGCCTTACTTCGAGTCAGAGCATCTCGGTGTCCATTCTACTTGAGGCCACAAACACAGGTTCCCTCTCACATACCTTTAGCTGAGAGAAGCCTCCTCTTGAGGTGCTCGTGGAAAGTTGGTATTCCTCTTGAGTCGAAGCCAGGGACGAAGCTCTCATCTCGAGTTGATTTGGAGTCCACGGACCCCTTTCGTGTTGCTACAGTGACCTCAGGATCCCTCTCGACTTGAGACAGTGATCTTGGGTTTTCTCTGGAGTGCCATCAAGGAAATTAAGGCTCCTTTCACGTTTGATGTGGAACACGGAATTGCTCTGCATGCAGTGCAGGTAAATCGGGCCTCATCTCGTGGCGAGGGGGAAGTCTCATGGTTTTTCTCGAGTTGCGGCAGGAACCCGGGGTATATTCTCGAGTTACGACGGGGAGGGCCCTTCCAGACACGTGTTTGTTCAGTGACGTCAGGACTCCTGCCTAGGTGTGAGGGACACCTCGGGATTATCCTCGAGTCTTGGCATGGCAATTGGGACGCGTCTCCATGTGAGGCGGGAGACCCAGGTTCCCGTTCCACGTGCCACAGGGTTTCTTGGACTCCTATCCATTTTCAAGAGGAGTCAGGCATCGTCTCCTTAGGATGCATTGATCTCCGCGGACCTCTCGAGTTTTCAAAGATGTGATGCCTCCGGTCGCCATGAGAGGGAGAACTACGTCTTTCTCTGTGGTATCCACAGGGTATTCAGACATCCCTTCGTCTTGGGACATGCAAGACTAGCCTGCATTCAATTCACTGCAGGGATATCCAGCCTTACTTCGAGTCAGAGCTTCTCGGTGTCCATTCCACTTGAATCCCCAACTCAGGGCCCTCTCACATAACTTTATCTGAGAGAAGCCTCCTCTTGAGGTGCTTGTGGAAAGTTGCTATTCCTCTAGAGTCGAAGCCAATGAATAAGCTCTCATCACGAGTTGATTTGGGGTCCATGGACCCATTTCATGTTGCTACAGTGACCTCAGGATCCCTCTAGACTTGAGACAGTGATCTCGGGTTTTCTCTGGAGTGCCATCAAGGAAATCAAGGCTCCTTTCAGGTTTGATGTGGAACATGGAATTGCTCTGCACGCAGTGCAGGGGAATCGGGCCTCATCTCGCGGCGAGGGGGAAGTCTCATGGTTTTTCTCGAGTTGCGGCCGGAACCTGGGGTATATTCTCGAGTTACGACGGGGAGGTCCGTTCCAGACACGTGTTTGTTCAGCGACGTCAGGACTCCTGCCTAGGTGCGAGGGACACCTCGGGATTCTCCTCGAGTCTTGTCATGGCAATTGGGACGCGTCTCCACGTGAGGCGGGAGATCCAGTGTCCCTTTCCATGTGCCACAGGGATCCTGGGACTCCTATCCATTTTCAAGAGGAGTCAGGCATCGTCTCCTTTGGAAGCATTGATCTCCGCGGACCTCTCGAGTTCTCAAAGGATGTGAGGACTCACGTCGCGATGAGGCGGAGAACAATGTCTTTCTCTATGGTTTCCACAGGGGATTCATACATCCCTTCTTCTTAGGAGATGCAAGACGAGCCTGCATTCAATTCACTGCAGGGATATCCGGCCTTTATTCGAATCAGTGCATCTCGGTGTCCATTACATTTGAGGCCACACACTCAGGGTCCCTCTCACATAAATGTAGCTGAGAGAAACCTCATCTTGAGGTGCTTGTGGAAAGTTGGTATTCCTCTTGAGTCGAAGCCAGGGAGTAAGCTCTCATCTCGAGTTGATTTGGGGTCCACGGAGCTCTTTCGTGTTGCTACAGTAACCTCAGGATCCCTCTAGACTTGAGACAGTGATCTTGGCTTTTCTCTGGAGTGCCATCAAGGAAATCAAGGCTCCTTTCACGTTTGATATGGAACACGGAATTGCTCTGCACGCAGTGCTGGGGAATCGGGACTCATCTCGCGGCGAGGGGGAATTCTCATGGTTTTTGTCGAGTTGCGGCCGGAACCTGGGGTATGTTCTCGAGTTACGACGGGGAGGGCCCTTCCAGACACCTGTTTGTTCAGCGACGTCAGGACTCCTGCCTAGGTGCGAGGCACAACTCGGGATTCTCCTCGAGTCTTGGCATGTCAATTGGGACGCGTCTCCACGTGAGGCGGGAGACCCAGGGTCCCTTTCCACGTGCCACAGGGATCCTGGGACCCCTTTCCATTTTCAAGAGGAGTCAGGCATCGTCTCCTTTGGAAGCATTGATCTCCGCACACCTCTCCAGGTTTCAAAGGATGTGAGGCCTCAATTCGGGATGAGGCGGAGAACTAGGTCTTTCTCTGTGGTCTCCACAGTGGATTCAGACATCCCTTCCTCTTGGGAGATGCAAAACGAGCCTGCATTCAATTCACTGCAGGGATATCCGGCCTTACTTCGAGTCAGAGCATCACGCTATCCATTGACTTGAGGCCACCAGCTCAGGTTCCCTCTCACATACCTGAAGGTGACAGAAGCCTCCTCTTGAGGTGCTTGTGGAAAGTTGGTATTCCTCTTGAGTCGAAGGGAGGGAAGAAGCTCTCATCTCGAGTTGTCTGCGGCCCACGAAGCCCTTTCGTGTTGCTACAGTGACCTCAGGATCCCTCTAGAATTGAGACAGTGATCTTGGGTTTTCTCTGGAGTGCCATCAAGGTAATCAAGGCTCCTTTCACGTTTGATGTGGAACACGGAATTGCTTTGCTCGCAGTGCAGGGGAATCGGGCCTCATCTTCCCGCGAGGGGGAAGTCTAATGGTTTTTCTCGAGTTGCGGCCGGAACCTGGGGTATATTCTGGAGTTACGACGGGGAGGGCCCTTCCAGACACGTGTTTGTTCAGCGACGTCAGGACTCTTGCCTAGGTGCGAGGGACACCTCGGGATTCTCCTCGAGTCTTGGAATGGCAATTGGGACATGTCTCCACGTGAGGCGGAAGACCCAGGGTCCCTTTCCACGTGCTACAGGGATCCTGGGACTCCCATCCATTTTCAAGAGGAGTCAGGCATCGTCTCCTTTGGAAGCATTGATCTCCGTGGACCTCTCGGGTTTTCAAAGGATTAGAGGCCTCCGGTCGCGATCAGGCGGAGAACTAGGTTTTCTCTGTGGCCTCCACAGTGGATTCAGACATCCCTTCGTCTTGGGAGATGCAAGACGAGCCTGCATTCAATTCACAGCAGGGATATCTGGCCTTACTTCGAGTCAGAGCATCTCCGTGTCCATTCCACTTGAGGCCACAAACTCAGGGTCCCTCTCACATACCTGTAGCTGAGAGAAGCCTCCTCTTGAGGTGCTTGTGGAAAGTTGGTATTCCTCTTGAGTCGAAGCCAGGGACTACGCTCTCATCTCGAGTTGATTTGGGGTCCACGGAGCACTTTCCTGTTGCTACAGTGACCTCAGGATCCCTCTAGACTTCAGACAGCGATCTTGGGTTTTCTCTGGAGTGCCATCAAGGAAATCAAGGCTACTTTCACGTTTGACGTGGAACACGGAATTGCTTTGCATGCAGTGCAGGGGAATCGGGCCTCATCTCGCGGCGAGGGGGAAGTCTCATGGTTTTTCTCGAGTTGCGGCCGGAACCTGGGGTATGTTCTCGAGTTACGACGGGGAGGGCCCTTCCAGACACGTGTTTGTTCAGCGAAGTCAGGACTCCTGCCTAGGTGTGAGGCACAACTCGGGATTCTCCTCGAATCTTGGCATGGCAATTGGGACGCATCTCCACGTGAGGCGGGAGACCCAGGGTCCCTTTCCACGTGCCACAGGGATCCTGGGACTCCTATCCATTTTCAAGAGGAGTCAGGCATTGTCTCCTTTGGAAGCATTGATCTCCGCGGACCTCTCGAGTTTTCAAAGGATGTGATGCCTCCGGTCGTGATGAGGCGGACTACTAGGTCTTTCTCTGTGGTCTCCACAGGGGATTCAGACATCCCTTCGTCTTGGGAGATGCAAGACGAGCCTGCATTCACTTCACTGCCGGGATATCCGGCCTTACTTCGAGTCAGAGCATCTCGGTGTGCATTCCACTTGAGGCCACAAACTCAGGGTCCCTCTCACATACCTGTAGCTGAGAGAAGCCTCCTCTTGAGGTGCTTGTGGAAAGTTGGTATTCCTCTAGAGTAGAAGCCAGGGCCGAAGCTCTCATCTCGAGTTGATTTAGGGTCCATGGAGCCCTTTCCTGTTGCTCCAGTGACCTCAGGATCCCTCTAGCCTTGAGACAGTGATCTTGGATTTTCTCTGGAGTGCCATCAAGGAAATCAAGGCTCCTTTCACGTTTGATGTGGAACACGGAAATGCTCTGCACGCAGTGCAGGGGAATCGGGCCTCATCTCGCGGCGAGGGGGAAGTCTCATGGTTTTTCCCGAGTTGCGGCTGGAACCTGGGGTATTTTCTCGAGTTTCGACTTGGAGGGCCCTTCCAGACACGTGTTTGTTCAGCGAAGTCAGGACTGCTGCCTAGGTGCGAGGGACACCTCGGGATTCTCCTCGAGTCTTGGCATGGCAATTGGGAGGCGTCTCCACGTGAGGCGGGAGACCCAAGGTCCCTTTCCACGTGACACAGGGATCCTGGGACTCCTATCCATTTTCAAGAAGAGTCAGGCATCGTCTCCTTTGGAAGCATTGATCTCCGTGGACCTCTCGAGTTTTCAAAGGATGTGACGCCTCCGGTCGTGATGAGGCGGAGAACTAGGTCTTTCTCTGTGGTCTCCACAGGGGATTCAGACATCCCTTCGTCTTGGGAGATGCAAGACGAGCCTGCATTCAATTCACTGCAGGGATATCCGGCCTTACTTCTAGCCAGAGGATCTCGGTGTCCATTCCACTTGAGGCCACAAACTCAGGGTCCTTCTCACATACCTGTTGCTGAGAGAAGCCTCCTCTTGAGGTGCTTGTGGCAAGTTGATATGACTCTTGAGTCGAAGCCAGGGACTAAGCTCTCATCTCGAGGTGATTTGGGGTCCACGGAGCCCTTTTGTGTTGCTACAGTGACCTCAGGATCCCTCTAGACTTGAGACAGTGATCTTGGGTTTTCTCTGGAGTGCCATCAAGGAAATCAAGGCTCCTTTCACGTTTGATGTGGAACACGGAATTGCTCTGCACGCAGTGCAGGGGAATCGGGCCTCATCTCACGGCGAGGGGGAAGTCTCATGGTTTTTCTCGAGTTGCGGCCGGAACCTGGGGTATATTCTCGAGTTACGACGGGGAGGGCCCTTCCAGACACGTGTTTGTTCAGCGACGTCAGGACCCCTGCCTAGGTTCGAGGGACACCTCGGGATTCTCCTCGAGTTTTGGCATGGCAATTGGGACGCGTCTCCACGTGAGGCGGGAGACCCGGGGTCCCTTTCCACGTGCCACAGGGATCCTGGGACTCCTATCCATTTTCACCATGAGTCAGGCATCGTCTCCTTTGGAATCATTGATCTCCGCGGACCTCTCGAATTTTCAAAGGATGTGAGGCCTCTGGTCGCGAGGATGCGGAGAACTATGTCTTTCTCTGTGGTCTCCACAGGGGAATCAGACATCCCTTCGTCTTGGGAGATGCAAGACGAGCCTGCATTCAATTCACTGCAGGGATATCTGGCCTTACTTCGAGTCAGAGCATCTCGGTGTCCATTCCACTTGAGGCCACAAACTCAGGGTCCCTCTCACATACCTGTAGCTGAGAGAAGCCTCCTCTTGAGGTGCTTGTGGAAAGTTGGTATTCCCCTTGAGTCGAAACCAGGGACTAAGCTCTCATCTCGAGTTGATTTAGGGTCCATGGAGCCCTTTCCTGTTGCTCCAGTGACCTCAGCATCCCTCTAGAATTGAGACAGTGATCTTGGGTTTCTCTGGAGTGCCATCAAGGAAATCAAGGCTCCTTTCACGTTTGATGTGGAACACGGAATTGCTCTGCACGCTGTGCAGGGGAATCGGGCCTCATCTTGCGGCGAGGGGGAAGTCTCATGGTTTTTCAAGAGTTGCGGCCGGAACCTGGGGTATATTCTCGAGTTACGACGGGGAGGTTCCTTCCAGACACGTGTTTGTTCAGCGACGTCAGGACTCGGGCCTAGGTGCGAGGGACACCTAGAGATTCTCCTCGAGTCTTGGCATGGCAATTGGGACGCGTCTCCACGTGAGGCGGGAGACCCAGGGTCCCTTTCCACGTGCCACAGGGATCCTGGGACTCCTATCCATTTCAAGAGGAGTCAGGCATCGTCTCCTTGGGAAGCATTGATATCCGCAGATCTCTCGAGGTTTCAAAGGATGTGAGGCCTCCGGTCGCGTTGAGGCGGAGGACTAGGTCTTTCTCTGTGGTCTCCACAGGGGATTCAGACATCGCTTCGTCTTGGGAAATGCAAGACGAACTTGCATTCAATTCACTGCAGGGATATCCGGCCTTACTCCGAGTCAGAGCATCTCGGTGTCCATTCCACTTGAGGCCACAAACTCAGGGTCCCTCTCACATACCTGTAGCTGAGAGAAGCCTCCCCTTGAGGAGCTTGTGGAAAGTTGGTATTCCTCTTGAGTCGAAGCCAGGGACTAAGCTCTCATCTCGAGTTGATTTGGTTTCCACGGAGCCCTTTCGTGTTGCTCCAGTGACCTCAGGATCCCTCTAGACTTCAGACAGTGACTCTGGGTTTTCTCTGGAGTGCCATCAAGGAAATGAATGTTCCTTTCACTTTTGATGTGGAACACGGAATTGCTCTGCATGCAGTGCAGGGGAATCAGGCCTCATCTCGCGGCGAGGGGGAAGTCTCATGGTTTTATTCCAGTTGCGGCCGGAACCTGGGGTATATTCTCGAGTTACGACGGGGAGGGCCCTTCCAGACACGTGTTTGTTCAGCGACGACAGGACCCCTGCCTAGGTGCGAGGGACACCTCGGGATTCTCCTCGAGTCTTGGCATGGCAATTGGGACGCGTCTCCACATGAGGCGGGATACTCAGGGTCCCTTTCCACGTGCCACAGGGATCCTGGGACTCCTATCCATTTTCAAGAGGAATCAGGCATCGTCTCCTTTGGAAGCATTGATCTCCGCGGACCTCTCGAGTTTTCAAAGGATGTGCGGCTTCCGGTCGCGATGAGGCGGAGGACTAGGTCTTTCTCTGTCGTCTCCACAGGGGATTCAGACATCCCTTCGTCTTGGGAGATGCAAGACGAGCCTGCATTCAATTCACTGCAGGGATATCCGGCCTTAATTCGAGTCAGAGCATCTCGGTGTCCATTCCACTTGAGGCCACAAACTCAGGGTCCATCTCACTTACCTGTAGCTGAGAGAAGCCTCCTCTTGAGGTGCTTGTGAAAAGTTGGTATTCCTCTTGAGTCGACGCCAGGGACTAAGCTCTCATCTCGAGTTGATTTGGGGTCCACGGAGCCCTTTCGTGTTGCTCCAGTGACCTCAGGACCATCTAGATTTGAGACAGTGATCTTGGGTTTTCTCTGGAGTGCCATCAAGGAAATCAAGGCTCCTTTCACGTTTGATGTGGAACACAGAATTGCTCTGCACGCAGTGCTGGGGAATCGGGCCTCATCTCGCGGCGAGGGGGAAGTCTCATGGTTTTTCTCGAGTTGCGGCCGGAACCTGGGGTATATTCTCGAGTTACGACGGGGAGGGCCCTTCCAGACACGTGTTTGTTCAGCGACGTCAGGACTCCTGCCTAGGTGCGAGGGACACCTCGGGATTCTCCTCGAGTCTTGGCATGGCAATTGGGACGCGTCTCCACGTGAGGCGGGAGACCCAGTGTCCCTTTCCACGTGCCACAGGGATCCTGGGACTACTATCCATTTTCAAGAGGAGTCAGGCATCGTCTCCTTTGGAAGCATTGATCTCCGCATACCTCTCGAATTTTCAAAGGATATGTGGCCTCCGGTTGCGATGAGGCGGAGGACTAGGTCTTTCTCTGTGGTCTCCACAGGGGATTCAGGCAACCCTTCGTCTTGGGAGATGCAAGACGAGCCTGCATTCAATTCACTGCAGGGATATCCGGCCTTACTTCGAGTCAGAGCATCTCGGTGTCCATTCCACTTGAGGCCACAAACTCAGGGTCCCTCTCACATACCTGTAGCTGAGAGAAGCCTCCTCTTGAGGTGCTTGTGGAAAGTTGGCATTCCTCTTGAGTCGAAGCCAGGGACTAAGCTCTCATCTCGAGTTGATTTGTGGTCCACGGAGCCCTTTCGTGTTGCTACAGTGACCTCAGGATCCCTCTAGACTTGAGACAGTGATCTTGGGTTTTCACTGGAGTGCCATCAAGGAAATCAAGGCTCCTTTCACGTTTGATGTGGAACACGGAATTGCTCTGCACGCAGTGCAGGGGAATCGGGCCTCATCTCGCGGCGAGGGGGAAGTCTCATGGTTTTTCTCGAGTTGCGGCCGGAACCTGGGGTATATTCTCGAGTTAAGACGGGGAGGGCCCTTCCAGACACGTGTTGGTTCAGTGATGTCAGGACTCCTGCCTAGGTGCGAGGGAAACCTCGGGATTATCCTCGAGTCTTGGCATGGCAATTGGGACGCGACTCCACGTGAAACGGGAGACCCAGGGTCCCTTTCCACGTGCCACAGGGATCGTGGGACTCCTATCCATTTTCAAGAAGAGTCAGGCATCGTCTCCTTTGGAAGCATTGACCTCCGTGGACCTCTCGAGTTTTCAAAGGATGTGAGGCCTCCGGTCTTGATGAGGCGGAGGACTAGGTCTTTCTCTGTGGTCTCCACAGGGGATTCAGACATCCCTTCGTCTTGGGAGATGCAAGTCGAGCCTGCATTCAATTCACTGCAGGGATATCCGGCATTACTTCGAGTCAGAGCATCTCAGTGTCCATTCCACTTGAGGCCACAAACTCAGGGTCCCTCTCACATACCTGTAGCTGAGAGAAGCCTCCTCTTGAGGTGCTTATGGAAAGTTGGTATTCCTCTTGAGTCGAAGCCAGGGACTAAGCTCTCATCTCGAGTTGATTTGGGGTCCAAGGGGAAATTTCGTGTTGTTCCAGTGACCTCAGCATCCCTCTAGACTTGAGACAGTGATCTTGGGTTTTCTCTGGAGTGCCATGAAAGAAATCAAGGCTCCTTTCACGTTTGATGTGGAACACGGAATTGCTCTGCACCCAGTCCAGGGGAATCGGGCCTCAACTCCCGGCGAGGGGGAAATCTCATGGTTTTTCTCGAGTTGCGGACGGAACCTGGGGTATATTCTCGAGTTACGACGGGGAGGGCCCTTCCAGACACGTGTTTGTTCAGCAACGTCAGGACTTCTGCCTAGGGGCGAGGGACACCTCGGGATTCTCCTCGAGTCTTGGCATGGCAATTTGGACGCGTCTCCACGTGAGGCGGGAGACCCAGGGTCCCTTTCCACGTGCCACAGGGATCCTGGGACTCCTATCCATTTTCAGGAGGAGTCAGGCATCGTCTCCTTTGGAAGCATTGATCTCCGCGGACCTCTCTAGTTTTCAAAGGATGTGAGGCCTCCGGTCGCATTGAGGCGGAGGACTAGGTCTTTCTCTGTGGTCTCCACAGGGGATTAAGACAACACTTCGTCTTGGGAGATGCAAGACGAGCCTGCATTCAATTCACTGCAGGGATATCCGGCCTTACTTCGAGTCAGAGCATCTCGGTGTCCATTCCACTTGAGGCCACAAACTCAGGGTCCCTCTCACATACCTGTAGCTGAGAGAAGCCTCGTCTTGAGGTGCTTGTGAAAAGTGGGTGTTCCTCTTGATTCGAAGCCAGGGTCTAAGCTCTCATCTCGATTTGATTTGGGGTCCACGGGACTCTTTTGTGTTGCTCCAGTGACCTCAGGATCCCTCTAGACTTGAGACAGTGATCTTGGGTTTTCTCTGGAGTGCCATCAAGGAAATCAAGGCTCCTTTCACGTTTGATGTGGAACACGGAATTCCTCTCCACGCAGTGCGGGGGAATCGGGCCTCATCTCGCGGCGAGGGGGAAGTCTCATTGTTTTTCTCGAGTTGCAGCCGGAACCTGGGGTATATTCTCGAGTTACGACGGGGAGGGCCCTTCCAGACACGTGTTTGTTCAGCAACGTCAGGACTCCTGCCTAGGTGCGAGGGACACCTAGGGATTCTCCTCGAGTCTTGGCATGGCAATTTGGACACGTCTCCACGTGAGGCGGGAAACCCAGGGTCTCTTTCCACGTGCCACAGGAATCCAGGGACTCCTATCCATTTTCAAGAGGAGTCAGGCATCGTCTCCTTTGGAAGCATTGATCTCTGCAGACCTCTCGAGTTTTCAAAGGATGTGAGGCCTCCGGTCGCGATGAGACGGAGGACTAGGTCTTTCTCTGTGGTCTCCACAGGGGATTCAGACATCCCTTCGTCTTGGGAGATGCAAGACGAGCCTGCATTCAATTCACTGCAGGGATATCCGGCCTTACTTCGAGGCAGAGCATCTCGGTGTCCATTCCACTTGAGGCCACAAACTCAGGGTCCCTCTCACATACCTGTAGCTGAGAGAAGCCTCCTCTTGAGGTGCTTGTGGAAAGTTGGTATTCCTCTTGAGTCTAAGCCACGGACTAAGCTCTCATCTCGAGTTGATTTGGGGTCCAAGGAGCCCTTTCCTGTTGGTCCAGTGACCTCAGGATCCGTCTAGACTTGAGACAGTGATCTTGGGTTTTCTCTGGAGTGCCATCAAGGAAATCAAGGCTCCTTTCACGTTTCATGTGGAACACGGAATTGCTCTGCATGCAGTGCAGAGGAATCGGGCCTCAACTCCCGGCGAGGGGGAAATCTCATGGTTTTTCTCGAGTTGCGGCCAGATTCTGGGGTATATTCTCGAGTTACGACAGGGAGGGCCCTTCCAGACACGTGTTTTTTCAGCGACGTCAGGACTCCTGCCTAGGTGCGAGGGACACCTCAGGATTCTCCTCGAGTCTTGGCATGGCAATTTGGACGCGTCTCCACGTGAGGCGGGAGACCCGGGGTCCCATTCCACGTGCCACAGGGATCCTGGGACTCCTATCCATTTTCAAGAACAGTCAGGCATCGTCTCCTTTGGAAGCATTGATCTCCGCGGACCTCTCGAGTTTTCAAAGGATGTGAGGCCTCCGGTCGCGATGAGGCGGAGGACTAGGTCTTTCTCTGTGGTCTCCACATGGGATTCAGACATCCCTTCGTCTTGGGAGATGCAAGACGAGCCTGCATTCAATTCACTGCAGGGATATCCGGCCTTACTTCGAGTCAGAGCATCTCGGTGTCCATTCCACTTGAGGCCACAAATTCAGGGTCCCTCTCACATACCTGTAGCTGAGAGAAGCCTCGTCTTGAGGTGCTTGTGAAAAGTTATTATTCCTCTTGAGTCGAAGCCAGGGACTAAGCTCTCATCTCGAGTTGATGTGGGGTCCTCGGAGCCCTTTCGTGTTGCTCCAGGGACCTCAGGATCCCTCTAGACTTGAGACAGTGATCTTGGGTTTTCTCTAGTGCCACCATGGAAATCAAGGCTCCTTTCACGTTTGATGTGGAACACGGAATTGTTCTGCACGCAGTGCAGGGGAATCGGGCCTCATCTCGCGGCGAGGGGGAAGTCTCATGGTTTTTCTCGAGTTGCGGCCGGAACCTGGGGTATATTCTCGAGTTACGACGGGGAGGGCCCTTCCAGACACATGTCTGTTCAGCGAAGTCAGGACTCCTGCCTAGGTGCGAGGGACACCTCGGGATTCTCCTCGAGTCTTTGCATGGCAATTTGGACGCGTCTCCACGTGAGAAGGGAGACCCAGGGTCCCTTTCCACGTGCCACAGGGATCCTGGGACTCCTATCCATTTTCAAGAGGAGTCAGGCATCGTCTCCTTTGGAAGCATTGATCTCCGCATACCTCTCGAATTTTCAAAGGATGTGAGGCCTCCGGTCGCATTGAGGCGGAGGACTAAGTCTTTCTCTGTTGACTCCACAGGGGATTCAGACATCCCTTCGTCTTGGGAGATGCAAGACGGGCCTGCATTCAATTCACTGCAGGGATATCCGGCCTTACTTCGAGTCAGAGCATCTCGGTGTCCTTTCCACTTGAGGCCACAAACTCAGGGTCCCTCTCACATACCTGTACCTGAGAGAAGCCTATTCTTGAGGTGCTTCTGGAAAGTTGGTATTCCTCTTGAGTCGAAGCCAGGGACTAAGCTCTCATCTCGAGTTGATTTGGGGTCCACGGTGCCCTTTCGTGTTGCTCCAGTGACCTCAGGATCCCTCTAGACTTGAGACAGTGATCTTGGGTTTTCTCTGGAGTGCCATCAAGGAAATCAAGGCTCCTTTCACCTTTGATGTGGAACACGGAATTGCTCTGCACGCAGTGCAGGGGAATCGGGCCTCATCTCGCGGCGAGGGGGAAGTCTCATGGTTTTCCTCGAGTTGCGGCCGGAACCTGGGGTATATTCTCGAGTTACGACGGGGAGGGCCCTTCCAGACACGTGTTTGTTCAGCAACGTCAGGACTCCTGCCTAGGTGCGAGGGACACCTTGGGATTCTCCTCGAGTCTTGGCATAGTAATTTGTACGCGTCTCCACGTGAGGCGAGAGACCCAGGGTCTCTTTCCACGTGCCACAGGGATCCTGGGACTCCTATCCACTTTCAAGAAGAGTCAGGCATCGTCTCCTTTGGAAGCATTGATCTCCGCAGACCTCTCGAGTTTTCAAAGGATTTGAGGCCCCCGTCGCGATGAGGCGGAGGACTAGGTCTTTCTCTGTCGTCTCCACAGGGGATTCAGACATCCCTTCGTCTTGGGAGATGCAAGACGAGCCTGCATTCAATTCAATGTTGGGATATCCGGCCTTACTTCGAGTCAGAGCATCTCAGTGTCCATTCCACTTGAGGCCACAAACTCAGGGTCCCTCTCACTTACCTCTAGCTGAGCGAATCCTCCTCTTGAGGTGCTTGTGAAAAGTTGTTATTCCTCTTGAGTCGAAGCCAGGGACTAATCTCTCATCTCGAGTTGATTTGGGGTCCTCGGAGCCCTTTCGTGTTGCTCCAGTGACCTCAGGATCCCTCTAGACTTGAGACAGTGATCTTGGGTTTTCTCTGGAGTGCCATCAAGGAAATCAAGGCTCCTTTCACGTTTGATGTGGAACACGGAATTGCTCTGCACTCAGTGCAGGGGAATCGGGCCTCATCTCGCGGCGAGGGGGAAGTCTCATGGTTTTCCTCGAGTTGCGGCCGGAACCTGGGGTATATTCTCGAGTTACGACGGGGAGGGCCCTTCCAGACACGTGTTTGTTCAGCGACGTCAGGACTCCTGCCTAGGTGCGAGGGACATCTCGGGATTCTCCTCGAGTCTTGGCATGGCAATTTGGACTCGTCTCCACGTGAGGCGGGAGACCCAGTGTCCCTTTCCACGTGCCACAGGGATCCTGGGACTCCTATCCATTTTCAAGAGGAGTCAGGCATCGTCTCCTTTTTAAGCATGGTTCTCGGCGGACCTCAAGAGTTTTCAAAGGATGTGAGGCCTCCGGTCGCAATGAGGCGGAGAACTAGGTCTTTCTCTGTGGTCTCCAAAAGGGATTCAGACATCCCTTCGTCTTGGGAGATGCAAGACGAGCCTGCATTCAATTCACTGCAGGGTATACGGACTTACTTCGAGTCAGAGCATCTCGGGGTCCATTCCACTTGAGGCCACAAACTCAGGGTCCCTCTCACATACCTGTAGCTGAGAGAAACCTCCTCTTGAGGTGCTTGTGGAAAGTTGGTAATCCTCCTGAATCAATGCCAGGGACTAAGCTCTCATCTCGATTTGATTTTGGGTCCACGGAGCCCTTTCGTGTTGCTCCAGTGACTTCAGGATCCCTCTAGACTTGAGACAGTGATCTTGGGTTTTCTCTGGAGTGCCATCAAGGAAATCAAGGCTCCTTTCACGTTTGATGTGGAACACGGAATTGCTCTGCACGCAGTGCAGGGGAATAGGGCCTCATCTCGCAGCTAGGGGGAAGTCTCATGGTTTTTCTCGAGTTGCGGCCGGAACCTGGGGTATATTCTCGAGTTACAACGGGGAGTGCCCTTCCAGACACGTGTTTGTTCAGCGACGTCAGGACTACTGCCTAGGTGCGAGGGAAACCTCGGCATTCTCCTCGAGTCTTGGCATGGCAATTGGGACGCGTCTCCACGTGAGGCGGGAGACCCAGGGTCCCTTTCCACGTGCCACAGGGATACTGGGACTCCTATCCTTTTTCAAGAGGAGTCAGGCATCGTCTCCTTTGGAAGCATTGATCTCCGCGGACCTCTTGAGTTTTTGAAGGATGTGAGGCCTCCGGTCGCGATGAGGCGGAGAACTAGGTCTTTCTCTGTGGTCTCCACAGGGGATTCAGACATCCCTTCGACTTGGGAGATGCGAGACGAGCCTGCATTAAATTCACTGCAGGGATATCCAGCCTTACTTCGAGTCAGAGCATCTCGGTGTCCATTCCACTTGAGGCCACAAACTCAGGGTCCCTCTCACATACCTGTAGCTGAGAGAAGCCTCCTCTTGAGGTGCTTGTGGAAAGTTGGTATTCCTGTTGAGTCGAAGCCAGGGACTAAGCTCTCATCTCGAGTTAATTTGGGGTCCACGGAGCCCTTTCGTGTTGCTCCAGTGACCTCAGGATCCCTCTAGACTTGAGACAGTGATCTTGGGTTTTCTCTGCAGTGCCATCAAGGAAATCAAGGCTCCTTTCACGTTTGATGTGGAACACGGAATTGCTCTGGACGCAGTGCAAGGGAATCGGGCCTCATCTCGGGGCGAGGAGGAAGTCTCATGGTTTTTCTCGAGTTGCGGCCGGAACCTGGTATATATTCTCGAGTTTGGACGGGGAGGGCCCTTCCAGACACGTGTTTATTCAGCGACGTCAGGACTCCTGCCTAGGTGCGAGGGACACCTCGGGATTCTCCTCGAGTCTTGCCATGGCAATTGGAACGCGTCTCCTCGTGAGGCGGGAGACCCAGGGTCCCTTTCCACGTGCCACAGGGATCCTGGGACTTCTATCCATTTTCAAGAGGAGTCAGGCATCGTCTCCTTTGGAAGCATTGATCTCCGCGGACATCTCTAGTTTTCAAAGGATGTGAGGCCTCCGGTCGCGATGAGGCCGAGGACTAGGTCTTTCTCTGTGGTCTCCACAGGGGATTCAGACATCCCTTCATCTTGGGAGATGCAAGACGAGCCTGCATTCAATTCACTGCAGGGATATCCGGCCTTACTTTGAGTCAGAGCATCTCGGTGTCCATTCCACTTGAGGCCACAAATTCAGGGGCCCTCTCACATACCTGTAGCTGAGAGAAGCCTCCTCTTGCGGGGCTTGTGGAAAGTTCGTATTCCTCTTGAGTTGAAGCCAGGGACTAATCTCTCATCTCGAGTTGATTTGGTGTCCACGGAGCCCTTTCGTGTTGCTCCAGTGACCTCAGGATCCCTCTAGACTTGAGACAGTGATCTTGGGTTTGATCTGGAGTGCCATCAAGGAAATCAAGGCTCCTTTCACGTTTGATGTGGAACACGGAATTGCTCTGCACGCATTGCAGGGGAATCGGGCCTCATCTCGCGGCGAGGGGGAAGTCTCATGGTTTTTCTCGAGTTGCGGCTGGAACCTGGGGTATATTCTCGAGTTACGACGGGGAGGGCCCTTCCAGACACGTGTTTGTTCAGCGACGTCAGGACTCCTGCCTAGGTGCGAGGGACACCTCGGGATTCTCCTCAAGTCTTGGCATGGCAATTGGGACGCGTCTCCACGTGAGGCGGGAGACCCAGGGTCCCTTTCCACGTGCCACACGGATCCTGGGACTCCTATCCATTTTCAAGAGGCGACAGGCATCGTTTCCTTTGGAAGCATTGATCTCCGCGGACCTCTCGAGTTTTCAAAGGATGTGAGGCCTCCGGTCGCGATGAGGCGGAGGACTAGGTCTTTCTCTGTGGTCTCCACAGGGGATTCAGACATCCCTTCGTCTTGGGAGATGCAAGAGGAGCCTGCATTCAATTCACTGCAGGGATATCTGGCCTTACTTTGGGTCAGAGCATCTCGGTGTCCATTCCACTTGAGGCGACAAACTCAGGGTCCCTCTCACATACCATTAGCTGAGAGTAGCCTCCTCTTGAGGTGCTTGTGGAAAGTTGGTATTCCTCTCGATTTGAAGCCATTGACTAAGCTCTTATCTCGAGTTGATTTGTGGTCCACGGAGCCCTTTCGTGATGCTCCAGTGACCTCAGGATCCCTCTAGACTTGAGACAGTGATCTTGGGTTTTCTCTGGAGTGCCATCAAGGAAATCAAGGCTCCTTTCATTTTTGATGTGGAGTACGGAATTGCTCTGCACGCAGGGCAGGGGAATCGGGCCTCATCTCACGGCGAGGGGGAAGTCTCATGGTTTTTCTCGAGTTGCGCCCGGAACCTGGGGTATATTCTCGAGTTACGACGGGGAGGGCCCTTCCAGACACGTGTTTGTTCAGCGACGTCAGGACTCCTTCCTAGGTGCGAGGGACACCTCGGGATTCTCCTCGAGTCTTGGCATGGCAATGGGGACGCGTCTCCACGTGAGGCAGGAGACCCAGGGTCCCTTTGCACGGGCCACAGGGATCCTGGGACTCCTATCCATTTTCAAGAGGAGTCAGGCATCGTCTCCTTTGGAAGCATTGATCTCCGCGGACCTCTCGAGTTTTCAAAGGATGTGAGGCCTCCAGTAGTGAAGAGGTGGAGAACTAGGTCTGCTCTGTGGTCTCCACAGCGGATTCAGACATCCCTTCATCTTGGGAGATGAAAGACGAGCCTGCATTCAATTCACTGCAGGGATATCCGCCCTTACTTCGAGTCAGAGCATCTCGGTGTCCATTCCACTTGAGGCCACAAACTCAGGGTCCCTCTCACATACCTGTAGCTGAGAGAAGCCTCCTCTTGAGGTGCTTGTGGAAAGTTGGTATTCCTGTTGAGTCGAAGCCAGGGACTAAGCTCTCATCTCGAGTTAATTTGGGGTCCACGGAGCCCTTTCGTGTTGCTTCAGTGACCTCAGGATCCCTCTAGACTTGAGACAGTGATCTTGGGTTTTCTCTGGAGTGCCATCAAGGAAATCAAGGCTCCTTTCACGTTTGATGTGGAACACGGAATTGCTCTGGACGCAGTGCAAGGGAATCGGGCCTCATCTCGGGGAGAGGGGGAAGTCTCATGGTTTTTCTCGAGTTGCGGCCGGAACCTGGTATATATTCTCGAGTTACGACGGGGAGGGCCCTTCCAGACACGTGTTTATTCAGCGACGTCAGGACTCCTGCCTAGGTGCGAGGGACACCTCGGGATTCTCCTCGAGTCTTGGCATGGCAATTGGGACGCGTCTCCACGTGAGGCGGGAGACCCAGGGTCCCTTTCCACGTGCCACAGGGATCCTGGGACTCCTATCCATTTTCAAGAGGAGTCAGGCATCGTCTCCTTTGGAAGCATTGATCTCCGCGGACATCTCTAGTTTTCAAAGGATGTGAGGCCTCCGGTCGCGATGAGGCGGAGGAGTAGGTCTTTCTCTGTGGTCTCCACAGGGGATTCAGACATCCCTTCATCTTGGGAGATGCAAGACGAGCCTGCATTCATTTCACTGCAGGGATATCCGGCCTTACTTTGAGTCAGAGCATCTCAGTGTCCATTCCACTTGAGGCCACAAACTCAGGGTCCCTCTCACATACCTGTAGCTGAGAGAAGCCTCCTCTTGAGGGGCTTCGGGAAAGTATGTATTCCTCTTGAGTTGAAGCCAGGGACTAATCTCTCATCTCGAGTTGATTTGCGGTCCACGGAGCCCTTTCGTGTTGCTCCAGTGACCTCAGGATCCCTCTAGACTTGAGACAGTGATCTTGGGTTTTCTCTGGAGTGCAATCAAGGAAATCAAGGCTCCTTTCACGTTTGATGTGGAACACGGAATTGGTCTGCACGCAGTGCAGGGGAATCGGGCCTCATCTCGCGGCGAGGGGGAGGTCTCATGGTTTTTCTTGTGTTCCGGCCGGAACCTGGGGTATATTATCGAGTTACGACGGGGAGGGCCCTTCCAGACACGTGTTTGTTCAGCGACGTCAGGACTCCTGCCTAGGTGCGAGGGACACCTCGGGATTCTCCTCGAGCCTTGGCATGGCAACTGGGACGCGTCTCCACGTGAGGCGGGAAACCCAGGGTCCCTTTCCACGTGCCACGGGGATCCTGGGACTCCTATCCATTTTCAAGAGGAGTCAGGCATCGTCTCCTTTGGAAGCATTGATCTCCGCGGACCTCTCGAGTTTTCAAAGGATGTGAGGCCTCCGGTCGCGATGATGCGGAGAACTAGGTCTTTCTCTGTGGTCTCCACACCGGATTCAGACATCCCTTCGTCTTGGGAGATGCAAGACGAGCCTGCATTCAATTCACTGCAGGGATATCCGGCCTTACTTCGAGTCAGAGCATCTCGGTGTCCATTCCACTTGAGGCCACATAATCAGGGTCCCTCTCACATACCTGTAGCTGAGAGATGCCTCCTCTTGAGGTGCTTGTGGAAAGTTGGTATTCCTCTTTATTCGAAGCCAGGGACTAAGCTATCATCTCGAGTTGATTTGGGGTCCCCAGAGCCCTTTCGTGTTGCTCCAGTGACCTCAGGATCCCTCTAGACTTGAGACAGTGATCTTGGGTTTTCTCTGGAGTGCAATCAAGGAAATCAAGGCTCCTTTCACGTTTGATATGGAACACGGAATTGGTCTGCACGCAGTGCAGGGGAATCGGGACTCATCTCACGGCGAGGGGGAAGTCTCATGGTTTTTCTCGAGTTGCGGCCGGAACCTGGGGCATATTCTCGAGTTACGACGGGGAGGGCCCTTCGAGACACGTGTTTGTT
This sequence comes from Dama dama, assembly GCF_033118175.1. Lineage (NCBI taxonomy): Eukaryota > Metazoa > Chordata > Mammalia > Artiodactyla > Cervidae > Dama > Dama dama. The sequence continues at coordinate 1,187,486 of NC_083713.1, forward strand.
CAGCGACGTCAGGACTCCTGCCTAGGTGCGAGGGACACCTCGGGATTCTCCTAGAGTCTTGGCATGGCAATTGGGAGGCTTCTCCACGTGAGGCGGGAGACCCAGGGTCCCTTTCCACGTGCCACACGGATCCTGGGACTCCTATCCATTTTCAAGAGGAGTCAGGCATCGTCTCCTTGGGAAGTATTGATCTCCGCGGACCTCTCGAATTTTCAAAGGATGTGAGGCCTCCGGTCGCGTTGAGGCGGAGGAGTAGGTCTTTCTCTGTGGTCTCCACAGGGGATTCAGACAACCCTTCGACTTGGGAGATGCAAGACGAGCCTGCATTCAATTCACTGCAGGGATATCCGGCCTTACTTCGAGTCAGAGCATCTCGGTGTCCATTCCACTTGAGGCCACAAACTCAGGGTCCCTCTGACATACCAGTAGCTGAGAGAATCCTCCTCTTGAGGTGCTTGTGGAAAGTTGGTATTCCTCTTGAGTCGAAGCCAGGGACTAAGCTCTCATCTCGTGTTGATTTGGGGTCCACGGAGCCCTTTCGTGCTGCTACAGTGACCTCAGGACCCCTCTAGACTTGAGACAGTGATCTTGGGTTTTCTCTGGAGTGCAATCAAGGAAATCAAGGCTCCTTTCACGTTTGATGTGGAACACGGAATTGCTCTTCACGCAGTGCAGGGGAATCGGGCCTCTTCTCGCGGCGAGGGGGAAGTCTCTTGGTTTTTCTCGAGTTGCGGCCGGAACCCAGGGTATATTCTCGAGTTACGATGGGGAGGGCCCTTCCAGACACGTGTTTGTTCAGCGACGTCAGGATTCCTGCCTAGGTGCGAGGGACACCTCGGTATTCTCCTCGAGTCTTGGCATGGCAATTGGGACGCGTCTCCACGTGAGGCGCGAGACCCAGTGTCCCTTTCCACGTGCCTCAGGGATCCTGGGACTCCTATCCATTTTCAAGAGTAGTCAGGCATCGTACCCTTTGGAAGCATTGATCTCCGCGGACCTCTCGAGTTTTCAAGGGTTGTGAGGCCTCCGTTCGCGTTGAGGCTGATGACTAGGTCTTTCTCTGTGGTCTCCACAGGGGATTCAGACATCCCTTCGTCTTGGGAGATGCAAGACGAGCCTGCATTAAATTCACTGCAGGGATATCCGGCCTTACTTCGAGTCAGAGCATCTCGGTGTCCATTCCAATTGAGGCCACAAACTCAGGGTCCCTCTCACATACCTGTTGCTGAGAGAAGCCTCCTCTTGAGGTGCTTATGGAAAGTTGGTATTCCTCTTGAGTCGAAGCCAGGGACTAAGCTCTCATCTCGAGTTGATTTGGGTTCCAGGAGGCTTTTCGTGTTACTCCAGTGACCTCAGGATCCCTCTAGACTTGAGACAGTGATCTTGGGTTTTCTCTGGAGTGCCATCAAGGAAATCAAGGCTCCTTTCACGTTTGATGTGGAACACGGAATTGCTCTGCACGCAGTGCAGGGGAATCGGGCCTTATCTCGCGGCGAGGGGGAAGTCTCATGGTTTTTCTCGAGTTGGGCCAGAACCTGGGGTATATTCTCGAGTTACGACGCGGAGGGCGCTTCCATACACGTGTTTGTTCAGCGACGTCAGGACTCCTGCCTAGGTGCGAGGGACACCTCGGGATTTTCCTCGAGACTTGGCATGGCAATTGGGACTCGTCTCCACGTGAGGCGGGAGACCCAGGGTCCCTTTCCACGTGCCACAGGGATCCTGGGACTCCTATCCATTTTCAAGAGGAGTCAGGCATCGTCTCCTTTTTAAGCATGGTTCTCGGCGGACCTCAAGAGTTTTCAAAGGATGTCAGGCCTCCGGTCGCGATGAGGCGGAGAACTAGGTCTTTCTCTGTGGTCTCCAAAAGGGATTCAGACATCCCTTCGTCTTGGGAGATGCAAGACGAGCCTGCATTAAATTCACTGCAGGGATATCCGGCCTTACTTCGAGTCAGAGCATCTCGGTGTCCATTCCACTTGAGGCCACAAACTCAGGGTCCCTCTCACATACCTGTAGCTGAGAGAAGCCTCTTCTTGAGGTGCTTGTGGAAAGTTGGTATTCCTCTTGAGTCGAAGCCAGGGACTAAGGCTCATCTCGAGTTGATTTAGGGACCACGGAGCCCTTTCGTGTTGCTACAGTGACCTCAGGATCCTTCTAGACTTGAGACAGTGATCTTGGGTTTTCATTGGAGTGCCATCAAGAAATCAAGGCTCCTTTCACGTTTGATGTGGAACACGGAATTGCTCTGCACACAGTGCACGGGAATCGGGCCTCATCTCGCGGCGAGGGGGAAGTCTCATGGTTTTTCTCGAGTTGCGGCCGGAACCTGGGGTATATTCTCGAGTTACGACGCGGAGGGCCCTTCCAGACACGTGTTTGTTCAGCGACGTCATGACTCCTGCCTAGGTGCTAGGAACACCACGGTATTCTCCTCGAGTCTTGGCATGGCAATTGGGACGCGTATGCACGTGAGGCGGGAGACCCAGGGTCTCTTTCCACGTGCCACAGGGATCCTGGGACTGCTATCCATTTTCAGGAGGATTCAGGCATGGTCTCCTTTGGAAGCATTGATCTCCGCTGACCTCTCTTGTTTTCAAAGGATGTGAGGCCTCCGATCGCGATGAGGCGGAGAACAAGTCTTTCTCTGTGGTCTCCACAGGGGATTCAGACATCCCTTCGTCTTGGGAGATGCAAGACGAGCCTGCATTCAATTCACTGCAGGGATATCCGGCCTTACTTCCAGTCAGAGCATCTCGGTGTCCATTCCACTTGAGGCCACAAACTCAGTGTCCCTCTCACATTCCTGTAGCTGAGAGAAGCCTCCTCTTGAGGTGCTTGTGGAAAGTTGGTATTCCTCTTGAGTCGAAGCCAGGGACTAAGCTCTCATCTCGAGTTGATTTGGGGTCCACGGAGCCCTTTCGTGTTGCGACAGTGACCTCAGGATCCCTCTAGACTTGAGACAGTGATCTTGGGTTTTCTCTGGAGTGCCATCAAGGAAATCAAGGCTCCTTTCACGTTTGATGTGGAACACGGAATTGCTCTGCACGCAGTGCAGGGGATTCGGGCCTCATCTCGCGGCGAGGGGGAAGTCTCATGGTTTTTCTCGACTTGCGGCAGGAACCGGGGTTATATTCTCGAGTTACGACGGGAAGGGCCCTTCCAGTCACGTGTTTGTTCAGCGATGTCTGGACTACTGCCTAGGTGCGAGGGACACCTCGGGTTTCTTCTCGAGTCTTGGCATGGCAATTGGGACGCGTCTCCACGTGAGGCGGGAGACCCACTGTCCCTTTCCACGTGCCACAGGGATCCTGGGACTCCTATCCATTTTCAAGAGTAGTCAGGCATCGTCTCCTTTGGAAACATTGATCTCCGCGGACCTCTCGAATTTTCAAAGGATGTGAGGCCACCGGTCACGATAAGGCGGAGAACTAGGTCTTTTTCTGTTGTCTCCACAGGGGATTCAGACAACCCTTCGTCTTGGGAGATGCAAGACGAGCCTGCATTCAATTCACTGCAGGGATATCCGGCCTTACTTCAAGTCAGAGCATCTCGGTGTCCATTCCACTTGAGGCCACAAAATCAGGGTCCCGCTCACATACCTGTAGTTGAGATAAACCTCCTCTTGAGGTGCTTGTGGAAAGTTGGTAATCCTCCTGAGTCAAAGCCAGGGACTAAGCTCTCATCTCGATTTGATTTGGGGTCCACGGAGCCTTTTCATGTTGCTACAGTCACCTCAGGATCCCTCTAGACTTGAGACAGTGATCTTGGGTTTTCTCTGGAGTGCCATCAAGGAAATCAAGGCTCCTTTCACGTTTGATGTGGAACACGGAATTGCTCTGCACGCAGTGCAGGGGAATCGGGCCTCATCTCACAGCTAGGGGGAAGTCTCATGGTTTTTCTCGAGTTGCGGCCGGAACCTGGGGTATATTCTCGAGTTACAACGGGGAGTGCCCTTCCAGACACGTGTTAGTTCAGCGACGTCAGGACTACTGCCTAGGTGCGAGGGACACCTCGGCATTCTCCTCGAGTCTTGGCATGGCAATTCTGACGCGTCTCCACGTGAGGCGGGAGACCCAGGGTCCCTTTCCACGTGCCACAGGGATCCTGGGACTCCTATCCTTTTTCAAGAGGAGTCAGGCATCGTCTCCTTTGGAAGCATTGATCTCCGCAGACCTCTTGAGTTTTTAAAGGATGTGAGGCCTCCGGTCGCGATGAGGCGGAGAACTAGGTCTTTCTCTGTGGTCTCCACAGGGGATTCAGACATCCCTTCGACTTGGGAGATGCGAGACGAGCCTGCATTCAATTCACTGCAGGGATATCCGGCCTTACTTCGAGTCAGAGCATCTCGGTGTCCATTCCACTTGAGGCCACAAACTCAGGGTCCCTCTCACATACTTGTAGCTGAGAGAAGCCTCCTCTTGAGGTGCTTGTGGAAAGTTGGTATGCCTGTTGAGTCGAAGCCCGGGACTAAGCTCTCATCTCGAGTTGATTTGGGGTTCATGGAGCCCTTTCGTGATGCTCCAGTGACCTCAGGATCCCTCTAGACTTGAGACAGTGATCTTGGGTTTTCTCTGGAGTGCCATCAAGGAAATCAAGGCTCCTTTCACGTTTGATGTGGAACACGGAATTACTCTGCACGCAGTGCAGGGGAATCGGGCCTCATCTCGCGGCGAGGAAGAATTTTCATGGTTTTTCTCGAGTTGCGGCCGGAACCTGGGGTATATTCTCGAGTTACGACGGGGAGGGCCCTTCCAGACACGTGTTTGTTCAGCGACGTCAGGACTCCTGCCTAGGTGCGAGGGACACCTCGGGATTCTCCTCAATTCTTGGCATGGCAATTGGGACGCGTCTCCACGTGAGGCGGGAGACCCAGCGTCCCTTTCCACGTGCCACAGTGATCCTGGGACTCCTATCCATTTTCAAGAGGCGACAGGCATCGTTTCCTTTGGAAGCATTGATCTCCGCGGACCTCTCGAGTTTTCAAAGGATGTGAGGCCTCCGGTCGCAATGAGGCGGAGGACTAGGTCTTTCTCTGTGGTCTCCACAGGGGATTCAGACATCCCTTCGTCTTGGGAGATGCAAGACGAGCCTGCATTCAATTCACTGCAGGGATATCTGGCCTTACTTTGAGTCAGAGCATCTCGGTGTCCATTCCACTTGAGGCGACAAACTCAGGGTCCCTCTCACATACCATTAGCTGAGAGTAGCCTCCTCTTGAGGTGCTTGTGGAAAGTTGGTATTCCTCTTGAGTCGAAGCCAGGGAATAATCTCTCATCTCGAGTTGATTTGGGGTACACAGAGCCCTTTCGTGTTGCTCCAGTGACCTCAGGATCCCTCTAGACTTGAGACAGTGATCTTGGGTTTTCTCTGGAGTGCCATCAAGGAAATCAAGGCTCCTTTCACGTTTGATGTGGAGCATGGAATTGCCCTGCATGCAGTGCAGGGGAATCGGGCCTCATCTTGCGGTGAGGGGGAAGTCTAATGGTTTTTCTCGAGTTGCGGCCGGAACCTGGGGCATATTCTCGAGTTACGACGGGGAGGGACCTTCCAGACACGTGTTTGTTCAGCGACGTCAGGACTCCTGCCTAGGTGCGAGGGACACCTCGGGATTCTCCTCGAGACTTGGCATGGAAATTTTGACGCGTCTCCACGTGAGGCGCGAGACCCAGGGTCCCTTTCCACGTGCCACAGGGATCCTGGGACTCCTATCCATTTTCAAGAGGAGTCAGGCATCGTCTCCTTTGGAAGCATTGATCTCCGCAGACCTCTCGAGTTTTCAAAGAATGTGAGGTCTCCGGTCGCGATGAGGCGGAGGCCTAGGTCTATCTCTGTGGTCTCCACAGGGGATTCAGACATCCCTTCGTCTTGGGAGACGCAAGACGAGACTGCATTCAATTCACTTCAGGGATATCCGGTCTTACTTCGAGTCAGAGCATCTCGGTGTCCATTCCACTTGAGACCACAAACTCAGGGGCCCTCTCACATACCTGTAGCTGAGAGAAGCCTCCTCTTGAGGTGCTTGTGGAAAGTTGGTATTCCTCTTGAGGCGAAGCCAGGGACTAAGCTCTCATCTCGAGTTGATTTGGGGTCCACGGAGCCCTTTCGTGTTGCTCCAGTGACCTAAGGATCCCTCTAGACTTGAGCCAGTGATCTCGGGTTTTCTCTGGAGTGCCATCAAGGAAATCAAGGTTCCTTTCACGTTTGATGTGGAACACCGAATTGCTCTGCACGCAGTGCAGGGGAATCGGGCCTCATCTTGCGGCGAGGGGGAAGTCTCATGGTTTTTCTCGAGTTGCGGCCGGAACCTGGGGTATATTCTCGAGTTACAATGGGGAGGGCCCTTCCAGACACGTGTTTGTTCAGCGACGTCAGGACTCCTGCCTAGGTGCGAGGGACACCTCGGGATTCTCCTCGAGTCTTGGCATGGCAATTGGGACGCGTCTCCACGTGAGGCGGGAGACCCAGGGTCCCTTTCCACGTGCCACAGGGATCCTGGGACTCCTATCCAATTTCAAGAGGAGTCAGGCATCGTCTCCTTGGGAAGCATTGATCTCCGCGGACCTCTTGAATTTTCAAAGGATGTGAGGCCTCCGGTCGCGTTGAGGCGGAGGACTAGGTCTTTCTCTGTGGTCTCCACAGGGGATTCAGACAACCCTTGTCCTGGGAGATGCAAGACGAGCCTGCATTCAATTCACTGCAGGGATATCCGGCCTTACTTCGAGTCAGAGCATCTCGGTGTCCATTCCTCTTGAGGCCACAAACTCAGGGTCTCTCTCACATACCTGTAGCTGAGAGAAGCCTCCTCTTGAGGTGCTTGTGGAAAGTTGGTATTCCTCTTGAGTCGAAGACAGGGACTAAGCTCTCATCTCGAGTTGATTTGGCGTCCACTGAGCCTTTTCGTCTTGATCCAGTGACCTCAGGATCCCTCTAGACTTGAGACAGTGATCTTGGGTTTTCTCTGGAGTGCCATCAAGGAAATCAAGGCTCCTTTCACGTTTGATGTGGAACACGGAATTGCTCTGCACGCAGTGCAGGGGAATCGGGCCTCATCTCGCGGCGAGGAGAAGTCTCATGGTTTTTCTCGAGCTGCGGCCGGAACATGGTTTATATTCTCGAGTTACGACGGGGAGGGCCCTTCCAGACACGTGTTTGTTCAGCAACGTCAGGACTCCTGCCTCGGTGCGAGGCACTCCTCGGGATTCTCCTCGAGTCTTGGCATGGCAATTGGGACACATCTCCACGTGAGGCGGGATACCCAGGGTCCCTTTCCACGTGGGACAGGGATCCTGGGACCCCTATCCATTTTCAAGAGGATTCAGGCGTCGTCTCCTTTGGAAGCATTGATCTCCGCGGACCTCTTGAGTTTTCAAAGGATGTGAGGCCTCGTGTCGCGTTGAGGCGGAGGACTAGGTCTTTCTCTCTGGTCTCCACACTGAATTCAGACAACCCTTCGTCTTGGGAGATGCAAGTCGAGCCTGCATTCAATTCACTGCAGGGATATCCGGCCTTACTTCGAGTCAGAGCATCTCGGTGTCCATTCCACTTGAGGCCACAAACTCAGGGTCCCTCCCACATACCTGTAGCTGAGAGAAGCCTCCTCTTGAGGTGCTTGTGGAAAGTTGGTATTCCTCTTGAGTCGAAGCCAGGGACTAAGCTCTCATCTCGAGTTGATTTGGGGTCCACGGAGCCCTTTTCTTTTGCTCCAGTGACCTCAGGATCCCTCTAGACTTGAGACAGTGATCTTGTGTTTTCTCTGGAGTGCCATCAAGGAAATCAAGGCTCCTTTCACGTTTGATGTGGAACACGGAATTGCTCTGCACGCAGTGCAGGGGAATCGGGCCTCATCTCGCGGCGAGGGGGAAGTCTCATGGTTTTTCTCGATTTGCGGCCGGAACCTGGAGTATATTCTCGAGTTACGACGGGGAGGGCCCTTCCCGACACGTGTTTGTTCAGCGACGTCAGGACTCCTGCCTAGGTGCAAGGGACACCTCGGGATTCTCCTCGGGTCTTGGCATGGCAATTGGGACGCATCTCCACGTGAGGCGGGAGACCCAGGGTCCCTTTCCACGTGCCACAGGGATCCTGGGACTCCTATCCATTTTCTTTTTTTTTTTTTCTTTCTTTTTTTTTTTTAATTTTTGTTATTATCATTTTTTTTTTTCCAGTGGGTTTTGTCATACATTGATATGAATCAGCCATGGATTTACATGTATTCCCAGTCCCGATCCCCCCTCCAACCTCCCTCTCCACCCGATTCCTCTGGGTCTTCCCAGTGCACCAGGCCGGAGCACTTGTCTCGTGCATCCCACCTGGGCTTGTGATCTGTTTCACCATAGATAGTATACATGCTGTTCTTTTGAAATATCCCACCCTCACATTCTCCCACAAAGTTCAAAAGTCTGTTCTGTATTTCTGTGTCTCTTTTTCTGTTCTGCATATAGGGTTATCGTTATCACCTTTCTAAATTCCATATACATGGGTCAGTATGCTGTAATGTTCTTTATCTTTCTAGCTTACTTCACTCTGTATAAGGGGCTCCAGCTTCATCCATCTCATTAGGACTGGTTCAAATGAATTCTTTTTAATGGCTGGGTAATATTCCATGGTATATATGTACCACAGCTTCCTTATCCATTCATCTGCTGATGGGCATCTAGGTTTCTTCCATGTCCTGGCTATTATAAACAGTGCTGCAATGAACATTGGGGTGCACGTGTCTCTTTCAGATCTGGTTTCCTCAGTGTGTATGCCCAGAAGTGGGATTGCTGGGTCATATGGCAGTTCTATGTCCAGTTTTTTAAGAAATCTCCACACTGTTTTCCATAGCGGCTGTACTAGTTTGCATTCCCACCAACAGTGTAAGAGGGTTCCCTTTTCTCCACACCCTCTCCAGCATTTATTGCTTGTAGACTTTTGGATAGCAGCCATCCTGACTGGCGTGTAATGGTACCTCATTGTGGTTTTGATTTGCATTTCTCTAATAATGAGTGATGTTGAGCATCTTTTCATGTGTTTGTTAGCCATCTGTATGTCTTCCTTGGAGAAATGTCTGTTTAGTTCTTTGGCCCATTTTTTGATTGGGTCATTTATTTTTCTGGAATTGAGCTGCAGGAGTTGCTTGTATATTTTTGAGATTAGTCCTTTGTCTGTTTCTTCATTTGCTATTATTTTCTCCCAATCTGAGGGCTGTCTTTTCATCTTACTTATAGTTTCCTTTGTAGTGCAAAAGCTTTTAAGTTTCATTAGGTCCCATTTGTTTAGTTTTGCTTTTATTTCCAATATTCTGGGAGGTGGGTCATAGAGGATCTTGCTTTGATTTATGTCGGAGAGTGTTTTGCCTATGTTCTCCTCTAGGAGTTTTATAGTTTCTGGTCTTACATTTAGATCTTTAATCCATTTTGAGTTTATTTTTGTGTATGGTGTTAGAAAGTGTTCTAGTTTCATTCTTTTACAAGTGGTTGACCAGTTTTCCCAGCACCACTTGTTAAAGAGGTTGTCTTTTTTCCATTGTATATCCTTGCCTCCTTTGTCAAAGATAAGGTGTCCATAGGTTCGTGGATTTATCTCTGGGCTTTCTATTCTGTTCCATTGATCTATATTTCTGTCTTTGTGCCAGTACCATACTGTCTTGATGACTGTGGCTTTGTAGTAGAGTCTGAAGTCAGGCAGGTTGATTCCTCCAGTTCCATTCTTCTTTCTCAAGATTACTTTGGCTATTCGAGGTTTTTTGTATTTCCATACAAATTGTGAAATTCTTTGGTCTAGTTCTGTGAAAAATACCGTTGGTAGCTTGATAGGGATTGCATTGAATCTATAGACTGCTTTGGGTAGAATAGCCATTTTGACAATATTAATTCTTCCAATCCATGAACACGGTATGTTTCTCCATCTGTTTGTGTCCTCTTTGATTTCTTTCATCAGTGTTTTATAGTTTTCTATGTATAGGTCCTTTGTTTCTTTAGGTAGATATACTCCTAAGTATTTTATTCTTTTTGTTGCAATGGTGAATGGTATTGTTTCCTTAATTTCTCTGTCTGTTTTTTCATTGTTAGTATATAGGAATGCAAGGGATTTCTGTGTGTTAATTTTATATCCTGCAACTTTACTATATTCATTGATTAGCTCTAGTAATTTTCTGGTAGAATCTTTAGGGTTTTCTATGTAGAGGATCATGTCATCTGCAAACAGTGAGAGTTTTACTTCTTCTTTTCCTATCTGGATTCCTTTTACTTCTTTTTCTGCTCTGATTGCTGTGGCCAGCACTTCCAACACTATGTTGAATAGTAGTGGTGAGAGTGGGCACCCTTGTCTTGTTCCTGATTTCAGGGGAAATGCCTTCAATATTTCACCATTGAGGGTGATGCTTGCTGTGGGTTTGTCATATATAGCTTTTATTATGTTGAGGTATGTTCCTTCTATTCCTGCTTTTTGGAGAGTTTTAATCATAAATGAGTGTTGAATTTTGTCAAAGGCTTTCTCTGCATCTATTGAGATAATCATATGGTTTTTATCTTTCAATTTGTTAATGTGGTGTATTACATTGATTGATTTGCGGATATTAAAGAATCCTTGCATTCCTGGGATAAAGCCCACTTGGTCATGGTGTATGATTTTTTTAATATGTTGTTGGATTCTGTTTGCTAGAATTTTGTTAAGGATTTTTGCATCTATGTTCATCAGTGATATTGGCCTGTAGTTTTCTTTTTTTGTGGCATCTTTGTCTGGTTTTGGAATTAGGGTGATGGTGGCCTCATAGAATGAGTTTGGAAGCTTACCTTCTTCTGCAATTTTCTGGAAGAGTTTGAGTAAGATAGGTGTTAGCTCTTCTCTAAATTTTTGGTAGAATTCAGCTGTGAAGCCATCTGGTCCTGGGCTTTTGTTTGCTGGAAGATTTTTGATGACAGTTTCGATTTCCTTGCTTGTGATGGGTCTGTTAAGATCTTCTATTTCTTCCTGGTTCAGTTTTGGAAAGTTATACTTTTCTAAGAATTTGTCCATTTCATCCAAGTTGTCCATTTTATTGGCATAGAGCTGCTGGTAGTAGTCTCTTATGATCCTTTGTATTTCAGTGTTGTCTGTTGTGATCTCTCCATTTTCATTTCTAATTTTGTTAATTTGGTTTTTCTCTCTTTGTTTCTTAATGAGTCTTGCTAATGGTTTGTCAATTTTGTTTATTTTTTCAAAAAACCAGCTTTTAGCTTTGTTGATTTTTGCTATGGTCTCTTTAGTTTCTTTTGCATTTATTTCTGCCCTGATTTTTAAGATTTCTTTCCTTCTGCTAACTCTGGGGTTCTTCATTTCTTCCTTCTCTAATTGCTTTAGGTGTAGAGTTAGGTTATTTAATTGGTTTTTTTCCTGTTTCTTGATGTAAGCCTGTAATGCTATGAACCTTCCCCTTAGCACTGCTTTTACAGTGTCCCATAGGTTTTGGGTTGTTGTGTTTTCATTTTCATTCATTTCTATACATATTTTGATTTCTTTTTTGATTTCTTCTATGATTTGTTGGTTATTCAGAAGCGTGTTATTTAGCCTCCATATGTTTGAAGTTTTAACAATTTTTTCCCTGTAATTGAGATCTAATCTTACTGCACTGTGGTCAGAAAAGATAACTGGAATGATTTCAATTTTTTTGAATTTTCCAAGACCAGATTTATGGCCCAGGATGTGATCTATTCTGGAGAATGTTCCGTGTGCACTTGAGAAAAAGGTGAAGTTGATTGTTTTGGGGTGAAATGTCCTATAGATATCAATTAGGTCTAGCTGGTCCATTGTGTCATTTAAGGTTTGTGTTTCCTTGTTAATTTTCTGTTTAGTTGATCTATCCATAGTTGTGAGTGGGGTATTAAAGTCTCCCACTATTATTGTGTTACTATTAATTTCCTCTTTCATACTTGTTAGCGTTTGCCATACATATTGCGGTGCTCCTATGTTGGGTGCATATATATTTATAATTGTTATATCTTCTTTTTTGATTGATCCTTTGATCATTATGTAGTGTCCTTCTTTGTCTCTTTTCACTTCCTTTATTTGAAAGTCTATTTTATCTGATATGAGTATTGCAACTCCTGCTTTCTTTTGGTCTCCATTTGCATGAAATATTTTTTTCCAGCCCTTCACTTTTAGTCTGTATGTGTCTCTTGTTTTGAGGTGGGTCTCTTGTAGACAGCATATATAGGGGTCTTGTTTTTGTATCCATTCAGCCAATCTTTGTCTTTTGGTTGGGGCATTCAACCCATTTACATTTAGGGTAATTATTGATAGGTGTGGTCCCGTTGCCATTTACTTTGTTGTTTTGGGTTCACATTTATAAAACCTTTCTGCATTTCCTGTCTAGAGAAGATCCTTTAGCATTTGTTGAAGAGCTGGTTTGGTGGTGCTGAATTCTCTCAGCTTTTGCTTATCTGTAAAGCTTTTGAATTCTCCTTCATATCTGAATGAGATCCTTGCTGGATACAGTAATCTAGGTTGTAGGTTATTCTCTTTCATTACTTTCAGTACGTCCTGCCATTCCCTTCTGGCCTGGAGGGTTTCTATTGATAGATCAGCTGTTATCCTTATGGGAATCCCTTTGTGTGTTATTTGTTGTTTTTCCCTTGCTGCTTTTAATATTTGTTCTTTGTGTTTGATCTTTGTTAATTTGATTAATATGTGTCTTGGGGTGTTTCGCCTTGGGTTTATCCTGTTTGGGACTCTCTGGGTTTCTTGGATTTGGGTGGCTATTTCCTTCCCCATTTTCGGGAAGTTTTCAGCTATTATCTCCTCGAGTATTTTCTCATGGCCCTTCTTTTTGTCTTCTTCTTCTGGAACTCCTATGATTCGAATGTTGGGGCGTTTCACAGTGTCCCAGAGGTCCCTGAGGTTGTCCTCATTTCTTTTGATCCTTTTTTCTTTTTTCCTCTCTGCTTCATTTATTTCCACCATTTTATCTTCTACCTCACTTATCCTATCTTCTGCCTCCGTTATTCTACTCTTGGTTCCCTCCAAAGTGTTTTTGATCTCATTCATTGCATTATTCATTTGTAATTGACTCTTTTTTATTTCTTCTAGGTCTTTATTAAACAGTTCTTGAATCTTTTCAATCTTTGTTTCCAGGCTATTTATCTGTAACTCCATTTTGTTTTCAAGATTTTGGATCATTTTTATTATCATTATTCTAAATTCTTTTTCAGGTAGATTCCCTATCTCCTCCTCTTTTGTTTGACTTGGTGGGCATTTTTCATGTTCCTTTACCTGTTGGGTATTTCTTTGCCTTTTCATCTTGTTTAGATTGCTGTATCTGGAGTGGGCTTTCTGTATTCTGGAGGTCTGTGGTTCCTTTTTGTTGTGGAGGATTAACCCAGTGGATGGGGTTAGACGATTGGCTTGTCAAGGTTTCCTGGTTAGGGAAGCTTGCATCAGTGTTCTGGTGTGTGGAACTTGATTTCTTCTCTTTGGAAAGCAATGGAGTGCCCAGTAATGAGTTTTGAGATGGGTCTATGTGTTAGGTGTGACCTTGGGCAGCCTGTATGTTGATGTTCAGGGCTATGTTCCTGCGTTGCTGGAGAATTTGCGTGGTATGTCTTGCTCTAAAACTTATTGGCTCTTGTGTGGTAGTTGGTTTCAGTGTAGGTATGGAGGCTTTTGGACAGTCACTTATCACTTAAAGTTCCTTGTAGTCAGGAGTTTTCTGGTGTTCTCAGGTTTTGGGCTTAAGTCTCCTGCCTCTGGATTTCAGTTTTATTCTTCCTGTAGTCTCAGGACTTCTCCAACTATGCAGCCCTGATAAGAAAACTTCTAGGTTAATGGCTAAAAGATTCTCCCCTGTTAGGGACACCCAGAGAGGTTCACAGAGTCACATGAAGAAGAGGAGAGGGAGGAGGGAGATAGAGATGAACAGGAGGAGAAAAAGGGGGACTCAAGAGGAGAGAGACAGATCTACACAGCTGTCTGTTCCCAGAGTGTTCTCCGTAGCCCAGTCACCTACAAAGATTCACAGAATTGGATTGGGAAGAGAAGGGGAAAGGAGGAAATAGAGGTGTTCTGAGGTAGAAAACAGAGAGTCAAGATTGGGAGAGAATAATCTTCAGTTTAAAAATAGGGCTTCTCTTCTTTTTTTTTTTTTTTTTTGTAAGGTTATAGTGTATTGAAAATGAAAATTAAGGAGTAGTAGAGGAGTATTAGAGGAATTTAAAAGAAATAAGAGAAAAAGAAAAATAGAAAATAGAAGAGAAAAAGGAAAGAAAAAAAAGAAACAAAAAAGAAAGAAAAAGAAAAAAAAACAGAAAAAAAAGAAAAAAAAAAGGAAAAAAAAAATTTTTTTTCCCCCTAATTAAAAAATCGTAAAAGTCTATGGAAATGAAAGTTAAGGAGTAATGGGGGAGTAATAGGGGATTTTAAAGGAAAATAAAAGAGAAAAAATAAAAAAGAAAAAAGAAAAAAAGAAAAAAAAATTAAAAAAAGAGAAAAAAGTAAAATTATATCTAGGAGTTTCTCTGGAGCTGTTGCGGTCAGTGTGGGTTCGGCTCAGTTTCAGATAGCTCCTCGTTCCAGCTTATGCTTCTCGATATCTACAGGCTCCTCCGGTGTAGTCAATGTTTCCTAGAGGGATTTTAATCTGTTGCACCAGTCCCTTCTGAAGCGGTTCCCTTTGTTTATTTGGCTTCTGTTTGCCGGTCTCTTCAGAGCCTCATTTCCGCCCTGACACAGGCGGGCGGAGGTGGACTCTTATTCAGGTAGCTAGTTCCGTCGCTCCGGGGGGAGGGGCTTGTGCTGCGGGGACGGGCTGGCGCTGCGGGGAGGGGCTGGCGCTGCTCTCTCCGTCTGCGCTGCTCAGGAATTGCTCTGCACGCAGTGCAGGGGAATCGGGCCTCATCTCGCGGTGAGGGGGAATTCTCATGGTTTTTCTCGAGTTGCGGCCGGAACCTGGGGTATATTCTCGAGTTACGACGGGGAGGGCCCTTCCAGACACGTGTTTGTTCAGCGACGTCAGGACTCCTGCCTAGGTGCGTGGGACACTTCGGGATTCTCCACGAGTCTTGGCATGGCAATTGGGAGGCGTCTCCACTTGAGGCGGGAGACGCAGGGTCCCTTTCCACGTGCCACAGGGATCCTGGGTCTCCTATCCATTTTCAAGAGGAGTCAGGCATCGTCTCCTTTGGAAGCATTGATCTCCGCGGACCTCTCGAGTTTTCAAAGGATGTGAGGCCTCCGGTCGCAATGAGGTGGAGAACTAGGTCTTTCTCTGTGGTCTCCACAGGGGATTCAGACATCCCTTCGTCTTGGGAGATGCAAGACGAGCCTGCATTCAATTCACTGCAGGGATATCCAGCCTAACTTCGAGTCAGAGCATCTCAGTGTCCATTCCACTTGAGGCCACAAACTCAGGGTCCCTCTCACCTACCTGTAGCTGAGAGAAGCCTCCTCTTGAGGTGCTTGTGGAAACTTGGTATTCCTCTTGAGTCGAATCCAGGGACTAAGCTCTCATCTCGAGTTGATTTGGGGTCCACGGAGCCCTTTCGTGTTGCTCCAGTGACCTCAGGATCCCTCTAGACTTGAGACAGTGATCTTGGGTTTTCTCTGGAGTGCCATCAAGGAAATCAAGGCTCCTTTCACGTTTGATGTGGAACACGGAATTGCTCTGCACGCAGTGCAAGGGAATCGGGCCTCATCTCGCGACGAGGGGGAAGTCTCATGGTTTTTCTCGAGTTGCGGCCGGAACCTGGGGTATATTCTCGAGTTACCACGGGGAGGGCCCTTCTAGAAAAGTGTTTGTTCAGCGACGGCAGGACTCCTGCCTAGGTGCGAGGGACACCTCGGGATTCTCCTCGAGTCTTAGCATGGCAATTGGGACGCGTCTCCACGTGAAGCGGGAGACCCAGGGTCCCCGTCCATGTGGACAGGGATCCTGGGACTCCTAACCATTTTCAAGAGGAGTCAGGCAACGTCTCCTTTGGAAGCATTGATCTCCGCGGACCTCTCGAGTTTTTAAAGGATGTGAGGCCTCCGGTCGAGATGAGGCGGAGAACTAGGTCTCCTTCTGTGGTCTCCACAGGGGATTCAGACATCCCTTCATCTTGGGAGATGCAAGACGAGCTTGCATTCAATTCACTGCAGGGATAACCGGCCTTACGTCGAGTCAGAGCATCTCAGTGTCCATTCCACTTGAGGCCACAAACTCAGGGTACCTCTCACATACATGTAGCTGAGAGAAGCCTCCTCTTGAGTTGGTTGTGGAAACTTGGTATTCCTCTTGAGTCGAAGCCAGGGACTAAGCTCTCATCTCGAGTTGATTTGGGGTCCATGGAGCCCTTTCGTGTTGCTCCAGTGACCTCAGGATCCCTCTAGACTTGAGACAGTGACTTTGGGTTTTCGCTGGAGTGGCATCAAGGAAATCAAGGCTCCTTTCACGTTTGATGTGCAACACGGAATTGCTCTGCACGCAGTGCAGGGGAATCGGGCCTCATCTTGCGGCGAGGGGGAAGTCTCATGGTTTTTCTCAAGTTGCGGCCGGAACCTGGGGTATATTCTCGAGTTACGACGGGGAGGGCCCTTCCAGACTCGTGTTTGTTCAGCGACGTCAGGACTCCGGCCTAGGTGCGAGGGACACCTCGGTATTCTCCTCGAGTCTTGGCATGGCAATTGGGACGGGTCTGCAGGTGAGGCGGGAGACCCAGGGTCCCTTTCCACGTGCCACAGGGATCCTGGGACTCCTATCCATTTTCAAGAGGAGTCAGGCATCGTCTCCTTTGGAGGCATTGATCTCCGCGGACCTCTTGAGGTTTCAAAGGATGTGAGGCCTCCGGTCGCGATGAGGCGGAGGACTAGGTCTTTCTCTGTGGTCTCCACAGGGGATTCAGACATGCCTTCGACTTGGGAGATGCAAGACGAGCCTGCATTCACTTCACTGCAGGGATATCCGGCCTTAATTCGAGTCAGAGCATCTCGGTGTCCATTCCACTTGAGGCTACAATCTCAGGGTCCCTCTCACCTACCTGTAACTGAGAGAAGCCTCCTCTTGAGGTGCTTGTGGAAAGTTGGTATTTCTCTTGAGTCGAAGTCAGGGACTAAGCTCTCATCTCGAGTTGATTTGGGATCCACGGAGCCCTTTCGTGTTGCTACAGTGACCTCAGGATCCCTCTAGACTTGAGACAGTGAACTTGGGTATTCTCTGGAGTGCCATCAAGGAAATCAAGGCTCCTTTCACGTTTGATGTGGAACACGGAATTGCTCTGCACGCAGTGCAGGGGAATCGGACCTCATCTCGTGGCGAGGGGGAAGTCTCATGGTTTTTCTCGAGTTGCGGCCGGAACCTGGGGTATATTCTCGAGTTACGACGGGGAGGGCCCTTCCAGACTCGTGTTTGTTCAGCGACGTCAGGACTCCGGCCTAGGTGCGAGGGACACCTCGGTATTCTCCTCGAGTCTTGGCATGGCAATTGGGACGCATCTGCAGGTGAGGCGGGAGACCCAGCGTCCCTTTCCACGTGCCACAGGGATCCTGGGTCTCCTATCCATTTTCAAGAGGAGTCAGGCATCGTCTCCTTTGGAAGCATTGATCTCCGCGGACCTCTCGAGTTTTCAAAGGATGTGAGGCCTCCGGTCGCGATGAGGCGGAGGACTAGGTCTTTCTCTGTGGTCTCCACAGGGGATTCAGACATCCCTTCGTCTTGGGAGATGCAAGACGAGCCTGCATTCACTTCACTGCAGGGATATCCGGCCTTACTTCGAGTCAGAGCATCTCGGTATCCATTCCACTTGAGGCCACAAACTCAGGATCCCTCTCACCTACCTGTAGCTGAGAGAAGCCTCCTCTTGAGGTGCTTGTGGAAAGTTGGTATTCCTCTTGAGTCGAAGTCAGGGACTAAGCTCTCATCTCGAGTTGATTTGGGTTCAACGGAGCCCTTTCGTGTTGCTACAGTAACCTCAGGATCCCTCTAGACTTGAGACAGTGATGGGTATTCTCTGGAGTGCCATCAAGGAAATCAAGGCTCCTTTCACGTTTGATGTGGAACATGGAATTGCTCTGCATGCAGTGCAGGGGAATCGGGCCTCATCTCGCGGCGAGGGGGAAGTCTCATGGTTTTTCTCGAGTTGCGGCCGGAATCTGGGGTATATTCTCGAGTTACGATGGGGAGGGCCCTTCCAGACACGTGTTTGTTCAGCGACGTCAGGACTCCTGCGTAGGTGCGAGGGACACCTCGGGATTCTCCTCGAGTCTTGGCATGGCAATTGGGACGCGTCTCCACGTGAAGCGGGAGACCCATGTGGACAGGGATCCTGGGACTCCTAACCATTTTCAAGAGGAATCAGGCATCGTCTCCTTTGGAAGCATTGATCTCCGCGGACCTCTCGAGTTTTCAAACGATGTGAGGCCTCCGGTCACGAAAAGGCGGAGGACTAGGTCTTTCTCTGTGGTCTCCACAGGGGATTCAGACATCCCTTCGTCTTGGGAGATGCAAGACAAGCCTGCATTCAATTCACTGCAGGGATGTCTGGCCTTACTTCGAATCAGAGCATCTCGGTGTCCATTCCATTTGAGGCCACAAATTCAGGGTCCCTCTCACATACCTGAAGCTGAGAGAAGCCTCCTCTTGAGGTGCTTGTGGAAACTTGGTATTCCTCTTGAGTCGAAGCCAGGGACTAAGCTCTCATCTCGAGTTGATTTGGGATCCACGGAGCCCTTTCGTCTTGCTACAGTGACCACAGGATCCCACCAGACTTGAGACAGTGACTTTGGGTTTTCTCTGGAGTGGCATCAAGGAAATCAAGGTTCCTTTCACGTTTGATGTGGAACACGGAATTGCTCTGCATGCAGTGCAGGGTAATCGGGCCTCATCTCGCAGCAGGGGGAAGTCTCATGGTTTTTCTCGAGTTGCGGCCGGAACCTGGGGTATATTCTCGAGTTACGACGGGGAGGGCCCTTCCAGACACGTGTTTGTTCAGCGACGTCAGGACTCCTGCCTAGGTGCGAGGGACACCTCGGGATTCTCCTCGAGTCTTGGCATGGCAATTGAGACACGTCTCCACATGAGGTGGGAGACCCAGGGTCCCTTTCCACGTGCCACAGGGATCCTGGGACTCCTATCCATTTTCAAGAGGAATCAGGCATCGTCTCCTTTGGAAGCATTGATCTCCTTGGACCTCTCGAGTTTTCAAAGGATGTGAGGCCTCCGGTCGCGATGAGGCGGAGGACTAGGTCTTTCTCTGTGGTCTCCACAGGGGATTCAGACATCCCTTCATCTTGGGAGATACAAGACGAGCCTGCATTCACTTCACTGCAGGGATATCCGGCCTTACTTCGAGTCAGAGCATCTCGGTGTCCATTCGATTTGTGGCCACAAACTCAGGGTCCCTCTCACCTACCTGTAGCTGAGAGAAGCCTCCTCTTGAGGTGCTTTTGGAAAGTTGGTATTCCTCTTGAGTCGAAGCCAGGGACTAAGCTCTCATCTCGAGTTGATTTGGGGTCCACGGAGCCCCTTCGTGTTGCTCCAGTGACCTCAGGATCCCTCTAGACTCTAGACAGTGATCTTCGGTTTTCTCTGGAGTGCCATCAAGGAAATCAAGGCTCCTTTCACGTTTGATGTGGAACACGGAATTGCTCTGCATGCAGTGCAGGGGAATCGGGCCTCATCTCGCGGCGAGGGTGAAGTCTCATGGTATTTCTCGAGTTGCGGCCAGAACCTGGGGTATATTCTGGAGTTACGACGGGGAGGGCCCTTCCTGACACGTGTTTGTTCATCGACGTCTGGACTCCTGCCTAGGTGCGAGGGACACCTCGGGATTCTCCTCGAGTCTTGGCATGGCAATTGAGACACGTCTCCACGTGAGGCGGGAGACCCAGGGTTCCTTTCCACGTGCCACAGGGATCCTGGGGCTCCTATCCATTTTCAAGAGGAGTCAGGCATCGTCTCCTTTGGAAGCATTGATCTCCGCGGACCTCTCGAGTTTTCAAAGGATGTGAGGCCTCCGGTCGCGATGAGGTGGAGAACTAGGTCTTTCTCTGTGGTCTCCACAGGGGATTCAGACATCCCTTCGTCTTGGGAGATGCAAGACGAGGCTGCATTCAATTCACTGCAGGGATATCCAGCCTAACTTCGAGTCAGAGCATCTCAGTGTCCATTCCACTTGAGGCCACAAACTCAGGGTCCCTCTCACCTACCTGTAGCTGAGAGAAGCCTCCTCTTGAGGTGCTTGTGGAAACTTGGTATTCCTCTTGAGTCGAAGCCAGGGACTAAGCTCTCATCTCGAGTTGATTTGGGGTCCACGGAGCCCTTTCGTGTTGCTCCAGTGACCTCAGGATCCCTCTAGACTCTAGACAGTGATCTTGGGTTTTCTCTGGAGTGCCATCAAGGAAATCAAGGCTCCTTTCACGTTTGATGTGGAACACGGAATTGCTCTGCACGCAGTGCAAGGGAATCGGGCCTCATCTCGCGACGAGGCGGAAGTCTCATGGTTTTTCTCGAGTTGCGGCCGGAACCTGGGGTATATTCTCGAGTTACCACGGGGAGGGCCCTTCCAGAAAAGTGTTTGTTCAGCGACGGCAGGACTCCTGCCTAGGTGCGAGGGACACCTCGGGATTCTCCTCGAGTCTTAGCATGGCAATTGGGACGCGTCTCCACGTGAAGCGGGAGACCCAGGGTCCCCGTCCATGTGGACAGGGATCCTGGGACTCCTAACCATTTTCAAGAGGAGTCAGGCAACGTCTCCTTTGGAAGCATTGATCTCCGCGGACCTCTCTAGTTTTCAAAAGATGTGAGGCCTCCGGTCGAGATGACGCGGAGAACTAGGTCTCTCTCTGTCGTCTCCACAGGGGATTCAGACATCCCTTCGTCTTGGGAGATGCAAGACGAGCTTGCATTCAATTCACTGCAGGGATAACCGGCCTTACGTCGAGTCAGAGCATCTCGGTGTCCATTCCACTTGAGGCCACAAACTCAGGGTACCTCTCACATACATGTAGCTGAGAGAAGCCTCCTCTTGAGGTGGTTGTGGAAAATTGGTATTCCTCTTGAGTCGAAGCCAGGGACTAAGCTCTCATCTCGAGTTGATTTGGAGTCTATGGAGCCCTTTCGTGTTGCTCCAGTGACCTCAGGATCCCTCTAGACTTGAGACAGTGACTTTGGGTTTTCTCTGGAGTGGCATCAAGGAAATCAAGGCTCCTTTCACGTTTGATGTGCAACACGGAATTACTCTGCACGCAGTGCAGGGGAATCGGACCTCATCTAGCGGCGAGGGGGAAGTCTCATGGTTTTTCTCGAGTTGCGGCCGGAACCTGGGGTATATTCTCGAGTTACGACGGGGAGGGCCCTTCCAGACTCGTGTTTGTTCAGCGACGGCAGGACTCCGGCCTAGGTGCGAGGGACACCTCGGTATTCTCCTCGAGTCTTGGCATGGCAATTGGGACGCGTCTGCAGGTGAGGTGGGAGACCCAGGGTCCCTTTCCACGTGCCACAGGGATCCTGGGACTCCTATCCATTTTCAAGAGGAGTCAGGCATCGTCTCCTTTGGAGGCATTGATCTACGCGGACCTCTCGAATTTTCAAAGGATGTGAGGCTTCCGGTCGCGATGAGGCGGACGACTAGGTCTTTCTCTGTGGTCTCCACAGGGGATTCAGACATCCCTTCGTCTTGGGAGATGCAAGACGAGCCTGCATTCACTTCACTGCAGGGATATCCGGCCTTATTTCGAGTCAGAGCATCTCGGTATCCATTCCACTTGAGGCCACAAACTCAGGGTCCCTCTCACCTACCTGTAACTGAGAGAAGCCTCCTCTTGAGGTGCTTGTGGAAAGTTGGTATTTCTCTTGAGTCGAAGTCAGGGACTAAGCTCTCATCTCGAGTTGATTTGGGTTCCACGGAGCCCTTTCGTGTTGCTCCAGTGACCTCAGGATCCCTCTAGACTTGAGACAGTGACCTTGGGTTTTCTCTGGAGTGCCATCAAGGAAATCAAGGCTCCTTTCACGTTTGATGTGGAACACGGAATTGCTCTGCACGCAGTGCAGGGGAATCGGGCCTCATCTCGCGGCGAGGGGGAAGTCTCATGGTTTTTCTCGAGTTTCGGCCGGACCCTGGGGTATATTCTCGAGTTACGATGGGGAAGGCCCTTCCAGACACGTGTTTGTTCAGCGACGTCAGGACTCCTGCCTAGGTGCGAGGGACACCTCGGGATTCTCCTCGCGTCTTGGCATGGCAATTTTGACGCGTCTCCACGTGAAGCGGGAGACCCAGTGTCCCCGTCCATGTGGACAGGGATCCTGGGACTCCTAACCATTTTCAAGAGGAGTCAGGCATCGTCTCCTTTGGAAGCATTGATCTCCGCAGACCTCTCGAGTTTTCAAAGGATGTGAGCCCTCCGGTCGCGATGAGGCGGAGGTCTAGGTCTTTCTCTGTGGTCTCCACAGGGGATTCAGACATCCCTTCGTCTTGGGAGATGAAAGACGAGCTTGTATTCAATTCACTGCAGGGATATCCGGCCTTACTTCGAGTCAGAGCATCTCGGTGTCCATTCCACTTGAGGCCACAAACTCAGGGTACCTCTCACATCCATGTAGCTGAGAGAAGCCTCCTCTTGAGGTGCTTGTGGAAACTTGGTATTCCTCTTGAGTCGAAGCCATGGACTAAGCTCTCATCTCGAGTTGATTTGGGGTCGACGGAGCCCTTTCGTGTTGCTCCAGTGACCTCATTATCCCTCTAGACTTGAGACAGTGATCTTGGGTTTTCTCTGGAGTGTCATCAAGGAAATCAAGGCTCCTTTCACGTTTGATGTGGAACACAGAATTGCTCTGGACGCAGTGCAGGGGAATCGGGCCTCATCTCGCGGCGAGGGGGAAGTCTCATGGTTTTTCTCGAGTTGCGGCCGGAACATGGGGTATATTCTCGAGTAACGATGGGGAGGGCCCTTCCAGACACGTGTTTGTTCAGCGATGTCAGGACTCATGCCTAGGTGCAAGGGCCATGTCGGGATTCTCCTCGAGTCTTGGCATGGCATTTGGGACGCGTCTCCACGTGAGGCGGGAGACCCAGTGTCCCTTTCGACGAGCCACGGGGATCCTGGGACTACTATCCCTTTTCAAGAGGAGTCAGGCATCGTCTCCTTTGGAAGCATTGATCTCCGCAGACCTCTCGAGTTTTCAAAGGATGTGAGGCCTCCGGTCGCGATGAGGCGGAGGACTAGGTCTTTCTCTGTGGTCTCCACAGGGGATTCAGACATCCCTTCATCTTGGGAGATGTAAGACGAGCCTGCATTCAATTCACTGCAGGGATATCTGGCCTTAATTCGAGTCAGAGCATCTCGGTGTCCATTCCACTTGAGGCCACAATCTCATGGTCCCTCTCACATACCTGTAGCTGAGAGAAGCCTCCTCTTGAGGTGCTTGTGGAAAGTTGGTATTCCTGTTGAGTCGATGCCAGGGACTAAGCTCTCATCTCGAGTTGATTTGAGGTCCACGGAGCCCTTTCGTGTTGATCCAGTGACCTCAGGATCCCTCTAGACTTGTGACAGTGATTTTGGGTTTTCTCTGGAGTGCCATCAAGGAAATCAAGGCTCCTTTCACGTTTGATGTGGAAAACGGAATTGCTCTGCACGCAGTGCAGGGGAATCGGGCCTCATCTCAGGGCGAGGGGAAAGTCTCATGGTTTTTCTCGAGTTGCGGCCGGAACCTGTGGTATATTGTCGAGTTACGACGGGGAGGGCCCTTCCAGACACGTGTTTGTTCAGCGACGTGAGGACTCCTGCCTAGGTGCGAGGGACACCTCGGGATTCTCCTCGAGTCTTGGCATGGCAATTGGAACACGTCTCCACGTGAGGCGGGAGACCCAGGGTCCCTTTCCATTTGCCACAGGGATCCTGGTACTCCTATCCATTTTCAAGAGGAGTCAGGCATCGTCTCCTTTGGAAGCATTGATCTCCGCGGACCTCTCGAGTTTTCAAAGGATGTGACGCCTCCGGTCGCGTTGAGGCAGAGGACTAGGTCTTTCTCTGTGGTCTGCACAGGGGATTCAGACATCCCTTCGTCTTGGGAGATGCAAGACGAGCCTGCATTCAATTCACTGCAGGGATATCCGGCCTTACTTCGAGTCAGAGCATCTCGGGGTCCATTCCAATTGAGGCCACAAACTCAGGGTCCCTCTCACATACCTGTAGCTGAGAGATGCCTCCTCTTGAGGTGCTTGTGAAAAGTTGGTATTCCACTTGAGTCGAAGCCAGGGACTAAGCTCTCATCTCGAGTTGATTTGGGGTCCACGGAGCCCTTTCGTGTTGCTCCAGTGACCTCAGGATCCCTCTAGACTTGAGACAGTGATCTTGGGTTTTCTCTGGAGTGCCATCAAGGAAATCAAGGCTCCTTTCAAGTTTGATGTGGAACACTGAATTGCTCTGCACGCAGTGCAGGGGAATCGGGCCTCATCTCGCGGCGAGGGGGAAGTCTCATGGTTTTTCTCGAGTTTCGGCCGGACCCTGGGGTATATTCTCGAGTTACGATGGGGAAGGCCCTTCCAGACACGTGTTTGTTCAGCGACGTCAGGACTCCTGCCTAGGTGCGAGGGACACCTCGGGATTCTCCTCGAGTCTTGGCATGGCAATTGGGACGCGTCTCCACGTGAAGCGGGAGACCCAGGGTCCCCGTCCATGTGGACAGGGATCCTGGGACTCCTAACCATTTTCAAGAGGAGTCAGGCATCGTCTCCTTTGGAAGCATTGATCTCCGCGGACCTCTCGAATTTTCAAAGGATGTGAGCCCTCCGGTCGCGATGAGGCGGAAAACTAGGTCTTTCTCTGTGGTCTCCACAGGGGATTCAGACATCCCTTCGTCTTGGGAGATGCAAGACGAGCTTGTATTCAATTCACTGCAGGGATATCCGGCCTTACTTCGAGTCAGAGCATCTCGGTGTCCATTCCACTTGAGGCCACAAACTCAGGCTACCTCTCACATCCATGTAGCTGAGAGAAGCCTCCTCTTGAGGTGGTTGTGGAAAATTGGTATTCCTCTTGAGTCGAAGCCAGGGACTAAGCTCTCATCTCGAGTTGATTTGGGGTCTATGGAGCCCTTTCGTGTTGCTCCAGTGACCTCATTATCCCTCTAGACTTGAGACAGTGATCTTGGGTTTTCTCTGGAGTGCCATCAAGGAAATCAAGGCTCCTTTCACGTCTGATGTGGAACACGGAATTGCTCTGCACGCAGTGCAGGGGAATCGGGCCTCATCTCGCGGCGAGGGGGAAGTCTCATGGTTTTTCTCGAGTTTCGGCCGGACCCTGGGGTATATTCTCGAGTTACGATGGGGAAGGCCCTTCCAGACACGTGTTTGTTCAGCGACGTCAGGACTCCTGCCTAGGTGCGAGGGACACCTCGGGATTCTCCTCGAGTCTTGGCATGGCAATTTTGACGCGTCTCCACGTGAAGCGGGAGACCCAGGGTCCCCGTCCATGTGGACAGGGATCCTGGGACTCCTAACCATTTTCAAGAGGAGTCAGGCATCGTCTCCTTTGGAAGCATTGATCTCCGCAGACCTCTCGAGTTTTCAAAGGATGTGAGCCCTCCGGTCGCGATGAGGCGGAGGTCTAGGTCTTTCTCTGTGGTCTCCACAGGGGATTCAGACATCCCTTCGTCTTGGGAGATGCAAGACAAGCCTGCATTCAATTCACTGCAGGGATGTCTGGCCTTACTTCGAATCAGAGCATCTCGGTGTCCATTCCATTTGAGGCCACAAATTCAGGGTCCCTCTCACATACCTGAAGCTGAGAGAAGCCTCCTCTTGAGGTGCTTGTGGAAACTTGGTATTCCTCTTGAGTCGAAGCCAGGGACTAAGCTCTCATCTCGAGTTGATTTGGGATCCACGGAGCCCTTTCGTCTTGCTACAGTGACCACAGGATCCCACCAGACTTGAGACAGTGACTTTGGGTTTTCTCTGGAGTGGCATCAAGGAAATCAAGGTTCCTTTCACGTTTGATGTGGAACACGGAATTGCTCTGCATGCAGTGCAGGGTAATCGGGCCTCATCTCGCAGCAGGGGGAAGTCTCATGGTTTTTCTCGAGTTGCGGCCGGAACCTGGGGTATATTCTCGAGTTACGACGGGGAGGGCCCTTCCAGACACGTGTTTGTTCAGCGACGTCAGGACTCCTGCCTAGGTGCGAGGGACACCTCGGGATTCTCCTCGAGTCTTGGCATGGCAATTGAGACACGTCTCCACATGAGGTGGGAGACCCAGGGTCCCTTTCCACGTGCCACAGGGATCCTGGGACTCCTATCCATTTTCAAGAGGAATCAGGCATCGTCTCCTTTGGAAGCATTGATCTCCTTGGACCTCTCGAGTTTTCAAAGGATGTGAGGCCACCGGTCGCGATGAGGCGGAGGACTAGGTCTTTCTCTGTGGTCTCCACAGGGGATTCAGACATCCCTTCATCTTGGGAGATACAAGACGAGCCTGCATTCACTTCACTGCAGGGATATCCGGCCTTACTTCGAGTCAGAGCATCTCGGTGTCCATTCGATTTGTGGCCACAAACTCAGGGTCCCTCTCACCTACCTGTAGCTGAGAGAAGCCTCCTCTTGAGGTGCTTTTGGAAAGTTGGTATTCCTCTTGAGTCGAAGCCAGGGACTAAGCTCTCATCTCGAGTTGATTTGGGGTCCACGGAGCCCCTTCGTGTTGCTCCAGTGACCTCAGGATCCCTCTAGACTCTAGACAGTGATCTTCGGTTTTCTCTGGAGTGCCATCAAGGAAATCAAGGCTCCTTTCACGTTTGATGTGGAACACGGAATTGCTCTGCATGCAGTGCAGGGGAATCGGGCCTCATCTCGCGGCGAGGGTGAAGTCTCATGGTATTTCTCGAGTTGCGGCCAGAACCTGGGGTATATTCTGGAGTTACGACGGGGAGGGCCCTTCCTGACACGTGTTTGTTCATCGACGTCTGGACTCCTGCCTAGGTGCGAGGGACACCTCGGGATTCTCCTCGAGTCTTGGCATGGCAATTGAGACACGTCTCCACGTGAGGCGGGAGACCCAGGGTTCCTTTCCACGTGCCACAGGGATCCTGGGGCTCCTATCCATTTTCAAGAGGAGTCAGGCATCGTCTCCTTTGGAAGCATTGATCTCCGCGGACCTCTCGAGTTTTCAAAGGATGTGAGGCCTCCGGTCGCGATGAGGTGGAGAACTAGGTCTTTCTCTGTGGTCTCCACAGGGGATTCAGACATCCCTTCGTCTTGGG
Source organism: Dama dama (assembly GCF_033118175.1). NCBI lineage: Eukaryota > Metazoa > Chordata > Mammalia > Artiodactyla > Cervidae > Dama > Dama dama. Next base: position 1,214,667 of record NC_083713.1, read on the forward strand.
AGATGCAAGACGAGGCTGCATTCAATTCACTGCAGGGATATCCAGCCTAACTTCGAGTCAGAGCATCTCAGTGTCCATTCCACTTGAGGCCACAAACTCAGGGTCCCTCTCACCTACCTGTAGCTGAGAGAAGCCTCCTCTTGAGGTGCTTGTGGAAACTTGGTATTCCTCTTGAGTCGAAGCCAGGGACTAAGCTCTCATCTCGAGTTGATTTGGGGTCCACGGAGCCCTTTCGTGTTGCTCCAGTGACCTCAGGATCCCTCTAGACTCTAGACAGTGATCTTGGGTTTTCTCTGGAGTGCCATCAAGGAAATCAAGGCTCCTTTCACGTTTGATGTGGAACACGGAATTGCTCTGCACGCAGTGCAAGGGAATCGGGCCTCATCTCGCGACGAGGCGGAAGTCTCATGGTTTTTCTCGAGTTGCGGCCGGAACCTGGGGTATATTCTCGAGTTACCACGGGGAGGGCCCTTCCAGAAAAGTGTTTGTTCAGCGACGGCAGGACTCCTGCCTAGGTGCGAGGGACACCTCGGGATTCTCCTCGAGTCTTAGCATGGCAATTGGGACGCGTCTCCACGTGAAGCGGGAGACCCAGGGTCCCCGTCCATGTGGACAGGGATCCTGGGACTCCTAACCATTTTCAAGAGGAGTCAGGCAACGTCTCCTTTGGAAGCATTGATCTCCGCGGACCTCTCTAGTTTTCAAAAGATGTGAGGCCTCCGGTCGAGATGACGCGGAGAACTAGGTCTCTCTCTGTCGTCTCCACAGGGGATTCAGACATCCCTTCGTCTTGGGAGATGCAAGACGAGCTTGCATTCAATTCACTGCAGGGATAACCGGCCTTACGTCGAGTCAGAGCATCTCGGTGTCCATTCCACTTGAGGCCACAAACTCAGGGTACCTCTCACATACATGTAGCTGAGAGAAGCCTCCTCTTGAGGTGGTTGTGGAAAATTGGTATTCCTCTTGAGTCGAAGCCAGGGACTAAGCTCTCATCTCGAGTTGATTTGGAGTCTATGGAGCCCTTTCGTGTTGCTCCAGTGACCTCAGGATCCCTCTAGACTTGAGACAGTGACTTTGGGTTTTCTCTGGAGTGGCATCAAGGAAATCAAGGCTCCTTTCACGTTTGATGTGCAACACGGAATTACTCTGCACGCAGTGCAGGGGAATCGGACCTCATCTTGCGGCGAGGGGGAAGTCTCATGGTTTTTCTCGAGTTGCGGCCGGAACCTGGGGTATATTCTCGAGTTACGACGGGGAGGGCCCTTCCAGACTCGTGTTTGTTCAGCGACGGCAGGACTCCGGCCTAGGTGCGAGGGACACCTCGGTATTCTCCTCGAGTCTTGGCATGGCAATTGGGACGCGTCTGCAGGTGAGGTGGGAGACCCAGGGTCCCTTTCCACGTGCCACAGGGATCCTGGGACTCCTATCCATTTTCAAGAGGAGTCAGGCATCGTCTCCTTTGGAGGCATTGATCTACGCGGACCTCTCGAGTTTTCAAAGGATGTGAGGCTTCCGGTCGCGATGAGGCGGACGACTAGGTCTTTCTCTGTGGTCTCCACAGGGGATTCAGACATCCCTTCGTCTTGGGAGATGCAAGACGAGCCTGCATTCACTTCACTGCAGGGATATCCGGCCTTATTTCGAGTCAGAGCATCTCGGTATCCATTCCACTTGAGGCCACAAACTCAGGGTCCCTCTCACCTACCTGTAACTGAGAGAAGCCTCCTCTTGAGGTGCTTGTGGAAAGTTGGTATTTCTCTTGAGTCGAAGTCAGGGACTAAGCTCTCATCTCGAGTTGATTTGGGTTCCACGGAGCCCTTTCGTGTTGCTCCAGTGACCTCAGGATCCCTCTAGACTTGAGACAGTGACCTTGGGTTTTCTCTGGAGTGCCATCAAGGAAATCAAGGCTCCTTTCACGTTTGATGTGGAACACGGAATTGCTCTGCACGCAGTGCAGGGGAATCGGGCCTCATCTCGCGGCGAGGGGGAAGTCTCATGGTTTTTCTCGAGTTTCGGCCGGACCCTGGGGTATATTCTCGAGTTACGATGGGGAAGGCCCTTCCAGACACGTGTTTGTTCAGCGACGTCAGGACTCCTGCCTAGGTGCGAGGGACACCTCGGGATTCTCCTCGCGTCTTGGCATGGCAATTTTGACGCGTCTCCACGTGAAGCGGGAGACCCAGTGTCCCCGTCCATGTGGACAGGGATCCTGGGACTCCTAACCATTTTCAAGAGGAGTCAGGCATCGTCTCCTTTGGAAGCATTGATCTCCGCAGACCTCTCGAGTTTTCAAAGGATGTGAGCCCTCCGGTCGCGATGAGGCGGAGGTCTAGGTCTTTCTCTGTGGTCTCCACAGGGGATTCAGACATCCCTTCGTCTTGGGAGATGAAAGACGAGCTTGTATTCAATTCACTGCAGGGATATCCGGCCTTACTTCGAGTCAGAGCATCTCGGTGTCCATTCCACTTGAGGCCACAAACTCAGGGTACCTCTCACATCCATGTAGCTGAGAGAAGCCTCCTCTTGAGGTGCTTGTGGAAACTTGGTATTCCTCTTGAGTCGAAGCCATGGACTAAGCTCTCATCTCGAGTTGATTTGGGGTCGACGGAGCCCTTTCGTGTTGCTCCAGTGACCTCATTATCCCTCTAGACTTGAGACAGTGATCTTGGGTTTTCTCTGGAGTGTCATCAAGGAAATCAAGGCTCCTTTCACGTTTGATGTGGAACACAGAATTGCTCTGGACGCAGTGCAGGGGAATCGGGCCTCATCTCGCGGCGAGGGGGAAGTCTCATGGTTTTTCTCGAGTTGCGGCCGGAACATGGGGTATATTCTCGAGTAACGATGGGGAGGGCCCTTCCAGACACGTGTTTGTTCAGCGATGTCAGGACTCATGCCTAGGTGCAAGGGCCATGTCGGGATTCTCCTCGAGTCTTGGCATGGCATTTGGGACGCGTCTCCACGTGAGGCGGGAGACCCAGTGTCCCTTTCGACGAGCCACGGGGATCCTGGGACTACTATCCCTTTTCAAGAGGAGTCAGGCATCGTCTCCTTTGGAAGCATTGATCTCCGCAGACCTCTCGAGTTTTCAAAGGATGTGAGGCCTCCGGTCGCGATGAGGCGGAGGACTAGGTCTTTCTCTGTGGTCTCCACAGGGGATTCAGACATCCCTTCATCTTGGGAGATGTAAGACGAGCCTGCATTCAATTCACTGCAGGGATATCTGGCCTTAATTCGAGTCAGAGCATCTCGGTGTCCATTCCACTTGAGGCCACAATCTCATGGTCCCTCTCACATACCTGTAGCTGAGAGAAGCCTCCTCTTGAGGTGCTTGTGGAAAGTTGGTATTCCTGTTGAGTCGATGCCAGGGACTAAGCTCTCATCTCGAGTTGATTTGAGGTCCACGGAGCCCTTTCGTGTTGATCCAGTGACCTCAGGATCCCTCTAGACTTGTGACAGTGATTTTGGGTTTTCTCTGGAGTGCCATCAAGGAAATCAAGGCTCCTTTCACGTTTGATGTGGAAAACGGAATTGCTCTGCACGCAGTGCAGGGGAATCGGGCCTCATCTCAGGGCGAGGGGAAAGTCTCATGGTTTTTCTCGAGTTGCGGCCGGAACCTGTGGTATATTGTCGAGTTACGACGGGGAGGGCCCTTCCAGACACGTGTTTGTTCAGCGACGTGAGGACTCCTGCCTAGGTGCGAGGGACACCTCGGGATTCTCCTCGAGTCTTGGCATGGCAATTGGAACACGTCTCCACGTGAGGCGGGAGACCCAGGGTCCCTTTCCATTTGCCACAGGGATCCTGGTACTCCTATCCATTTTCAAGAGGAGTCAGGCATCGTCTCCTTTGGAAGCATTGATCTCCGCGGACCTCTCGAGTTTTCAAAGGATGTGACGCCTCCGGTCGCGTTGAGGCAGAGGACTAGGTCTTTCTCTGTGGTCTGCACAGGGGATTCAGACATCCCTTCGTCTTGGGAGATGCAAGACGAGCCTGCATTCAATTCACTGCAGGGATATCCGGCCTTACTTCGAGTCAGAGCATCTCGGGGTCCATTCCAATTGAGGCCACAAACTCAGGGTCCCTCTCACATACCTGTAGCTGAGAGATGCCTCCTCTTGAGGTGCTTGTGAAAAGTTGGTATTCCACTTGAGTCGAAGCCAGGGACTAAGCTCTCATCTCGAGTTGATTTGGGGTCCACGGAGCCCTTTCGTGTTGCTCCAGTGACCTCAGGATCCCTCTAGACTTGAGACAGTGATCTTGGGTTTTCTCTGGAGTGCCATCAAGGAAATCAAGGCTCCTTTCAAGTTTGATGTGGAACACTGAATTGCTCTGCACGCAGTGCAGGGGAATCGGGCCTCATCTCGCGGCGAGGGGGAAGTCTCATGGTTTTTCTCGAGTTTCGGCCGGACCCTGGGGTATATTCTCGAGTTACGATGGGGAAGGCCCTTCCAGACACGTGTTTGTTCAGCGACGTCAGGACTCCTGCCTAGGTGCGAGGGACACCTCGGGATTCTCCTCGAGTCTTGGCATGGCAATTGGGACGCGTCTCCACGTGAAGCGGGAGACCCAGGGTCCCCGTCCATGTGGACAGGGATCCTGGGACTCCTAACCATTTTCAAGAGGAGTCAGGCATCGTCTCCTTTGGAAGCATTGATCTCCGCGGACCTCTCGAATTTTCAAAGGATGTGAGCCCTCCGGTCGCGATGAGGCGGAAAACTAGGTCTTTCTCTGTGGTCTCCACAGGGGATTCAGACATCCCTTCGTCTTGGGAGATGCAAGACGAGCTTGTATTCAATTCACTGCAGGGATATCCGGCCTTACTTCGAGTCAGAGCATCTCGGTGTCCATTCCACTTGAGGCCACAAACTCAGGCTACCTCTCACATCCATGTAGCTGAGAGAAGCCTCCTCTTGAGGTGGTTGTGGAAAATTGGTATTCCTCTTGAGTCGAAGCCAGGGACTAAGCTCTCATCTCGAGTTGATTTGGGGTCTATGGAGCCCTTTCGTGTTGCTCCAGTGACCTCATTATCCCTCTAGACTTGAGACAGTGATCTTGGGTTTTCTCTGGAGTGCCATCAAGGAAATCAAGGCTCCTTTCACGTCTGATGTGGAACACGGAATTGCTCTGCACGCAGTGCAGGGGAATCGGGCCTCATCTCGCGGCGAGGGGGAAGTCTCATGGTTTTTCTCGAGTTTCGGCCGGACCCTGGGGTATATTCTCGAGTTACGATGGGGAAGGCCCTTCCAGACACGTGTTTGTTCAGCGACGTCAGGACTCCTGCCTAGGTGCGAGGGACACCTCGGGATTCTCCTCGAGTCTTGGCATGGCAATTTTGACGCGTCTCCACGTGAAGCGGGAGACCCAGGGTCCCCGTCCATGTGGACAGGGATCCTGGGACTCCTAACCATTTTCAAGAGGAGTCAGGCATCGTCTCCTTTGGAAGCATTGATCTCCGCAGACCTCTCGAGTTTTCAAAGGATGTGAGCCCTCCGGTCGCGATGAGGCGGAGGTCTAGGTCTTTCTCTGTGGTCTCCACAGGGGATTCAGACATCCCTTCGTCTTGGGAGATGAAAGACGAGCTTGTATTCAATTCACTGCAGGGATATCCGGCCTTACTTCGAGTCAGAGCATCTCGGTGTCCATTCCACTTGAGGCCAAAAACTCAGGGTACCTCTCACATCCATGTAGCCGAGAGAAGCCTCCTCTTGAGGTGCTTGTGGAAACTTGGTATTCCTCTTGAGTCGAAGCCATGGACTAAGCTCTCATCTCGAGTTGATTTGGGGTCGACGGAGCCCTTTCGTGTTGCTCCAGTGACCTCATTATCCCTCTAGACTTGAGACAGTGATCTTGGGTTTTCTCTGGAGTGTCATCAAGGAAATCAAGGCTCCTTTCACGTTTGATGTGGAACACAGAATTGCTCTGGACGCAGTGCAGGGGAATCGGGCCTCATCTCGCGGCGAGGGGGAAGTCTCATGGTTTTTCTCGAGTTGCGGCCGGAACATGGGGTATATTCTCGAGTTACGATGGGGAGGGCCCTTCCAGACACGTGTTTGTTCAGCGATGTCAGGACTCGTGCCTAGGTGCAAGGGCCATGTCGGGATTCTCCTCGAGTCTTGGCATGGCATTTGGGACGCGTCTCCACGTGAGGCGGGAGACCCAGTGTCCCTTTCGACGAGCCACGGGGATCCTGGGACTACTATCCATTTTCAAGAGGAGTCAGGCATCGTCTCCTTTGGAAGCATTGATCTCCGCAGACCTCTCGAGTTTTCAAAGGATGTGAGGCCTCCGGTCGCGATGAGGCGGAGGACTAGGTCTTTCTCTGTGGTCTCCACAGGGGATTCAGACATCCCTTCATCTTGGGAGATGTAAGACGAGCCTGCATTCAATTCACTGCAGGGATATCTGGCCTTAATTCGAGTCAGAGCATCTCGGTGTCCATTCCACTTGAGGCCACAATCTCATGGTCCCTCTCACATACCTGTAGCTGAGAGAAGCCTCCTCTTGAGGTGCTTGTGGAAAGTTGGTATTCCTGTTGAGTCGATGCCAGGGACTAAGCTCTCATCTCGAGTTGATTTGGGGTCCACGGAGCCCTTTCGTGTTGATCCAGTGACCTCAGGATCCCTCTAGACTTGTGACAGTGATTTTGGGTTTTCTCTGGAGTGCCATCAAGGAAATCAAGGCTCCTTTCACGTTTGATGTGGAAAACGGAATTGCTCTGCACGCAGTGCAGGGGAATCGGGCCTCATCTCAGGGCGAGGGGAAAGTCTCATGGTTTTTCTCGAGTTGCGGCCGGAACCTGTGGTATATTGTCGAGTTACGACGGGGAGGGCCCTTCCAGACACGTGTTTGTTCAGCGACGTGAGGACTCCTGCCTAGGTGCGAGGGACACCTCGGGATTCTCCTCGAGTCTTGGCATGGCAATTGGAACGCGTCTCCACGTGAGGCGGGAGACCCAGGGTCCCTTTCCATTTGCCACAGGGATCCTGGTACTCCTATCCATTTTCAAGAGGAGTCAGGCATCGTCTCCTTTGGAAGCATTGATCTCCGCGGACCTCTCGAGTTTTCAAAGGATGTGACGCCTCCGGTCGCGTTGAGGCAGAGGACTAGGTCTTTCTCTGTGGTCTGCACAGGGGATTCAGACATCCCTTCGTCTTGGGAGATGCAAGACGAGCCTGCATTCAATTCACTGCAGGGATATCCGGCCTTACTTCGAGTCAGAGCATCTCGGGGTCCATTCCAATTGAGGCCACAAACTCAGGGTCCCTCTCACATACCTGTAGCTGAGAGATGCCTCCTCTTGAGGTGCTTGTGAAAAGTTGGTATTCCACTTGAGTCGAAGCCAGGGACTAAGTTCTCATCTCGAGTTGATTTGGGGTCCACGGAGCCCTTTCGTGTTGCTCCAGTGACCTCAGGATCCCTCTAGACTTGAGACAGTGATCTTGGGTTTTCTCTGGAGTGCCATCAAGGAAATCAAGGCTCCTTTCAAGTTTGATGTGGAACACTGAATTGCTCTGCACGCAGTGCAGGGGAATCGGGCCTCATCTCGCGGCGAGGGGGAAGTCTCATGGTTTTTCTCGAGTTTCGGCCGGACCCTGGGGTATATTCTCGAGTTACGATGGGGAAGGCCCTTCCAGACACGTGTTTGTTCAGCGACGTCAGGACTCCTGCCTAGGTGCGAGGGACACCTCGGGATTCTCCTCGAGTCTTGGCATGGCAATTGGGACGCGTCTCCACGTGAAGCGGGAGACCCAGGGTCCCCGTCCATGTGGACAGGGATCCTGGGACTCCTAACCATTTTCAAGAGGAGTCAGGCATCGTCTCCTTTGGAAGCATTGATCTCCGCGGACCTCTCGAATTTTCAAAGGATGTGAGCCCTCCGGTCGCGATGAGGCGGAAAACTAGGTCTTTCTCTGTGGTCTCCACAGGGGATTCAGACATCCCTTCGTCTTGGGAGATGCAAGACGAGCTTGTATTCAATTCACTGCAGGGATATCCGGCCTTACTTCGAGTCAGAGCATCTCGGTGTCCATTCCACTTGAGGCCACAAACTCAGGCTACCTCTCACATCCATGTAGCTGAGAGAAGCCTCCTCTTGAGGTGCTTGTGGAAACTTGGTATTCCTCTTGAGTCGAAGCCATGGACTAAGCTCTCATCTCGAGTTGATTTGGGGTCCACGAAGCCCTTTCTTGTTGTTACAGTGACCTCAGGATTGCTCTAGACTTGAGACAGTGATCTTGGGTTTTCTCTGGAGTGCCATCAAGGAAATCAAGGCTCCTTTCACGTTTGATGTGGAACACGGAATTGCTCTGCACGCATTGCAGGGGAATCGGGCCTCATCTCGCGGCGAGGGGGAAGTCTCATGATTTTTCTCGAGTTGCGGCCGGAACCTGGGGTATATTCTCGAGTTAGGACGGGGAGGGCCCTTCCAGACACGTGTTTGTTCAGCGACGTCAGGACTCCTGCCTAGGTGCGAGGGACACTTCGGGATTCTCCAAGAGTCTTGGCATGGCAATAGGGACGCGTCTCCACTTGAGGCGGGAGACCCAGTGTCCCTTTCCACGTGCCACAGGGATCCTGGGACTCCTATCCATTTTCAAGAGGAGTCAGGCATCGTCTCCTTTGGAAGCATTGATCTCCGCCAACCTATCCAGTTTTCAAAGGATGTGAGGCCTTCGGTCGCGATGAGGCGGAGAACTAGGTCTTTCTCAGTGGTCTCCACAGGGGATTCAGACATCCCTTCGTCTTGGGAGATGCAAGACGAGCCTGCATTCAATTCACTGCAGGGATATCCGGCCTTAGTTCGAGTCAGAGCATCTCGGTGTCCATTCCACTTGAGGCCACAAACTCAGGGTCCCTCTCACATACCTGTAGCTGAGAGAAGCCTCCTCTTGAGGTGCTTGTGAAAAGTTGGTATTTCACTTGAGTCGAAGCCAGGGACTAAGGTCTCATCTCGAGTTGATTTGGGGTCCACGGAGCCCTTTCGTGTTGCTCCAGTGACCTCAGGATCCCTCTAGACTTGAGACGGTGATCTTGGGTTTTCTCTGTAGTGCCATCAAGGAAATCAAGGCTCCTTTCACGTTTGATGTGGAACACGGAATTGCTCTGCACGCAGTGCAGGGGAATCGGGCCTCATCTCGTGGCGAGGGGGAAATCTCATGGTTTTTCTCGAGTTTCGACCGGACCCTGGGGTATATTCTCGAGTTACGATGGGGAAGGCCCTTCCAGACACGTGTTTGTTCATCGACGTCAGGACTCCTGCCTAGGTGCGAGGGACACCTCGGGATTCTCCTCGAGTCTTGGCATGGCAATTTTGACGCGTCTCCACGTGAAGAGGGAGACCCAGGGTCCCCGTCCATGTGGACAGGGATCCTGGGACTCCTAACCATTTTCAAGAGGAGTCAGGCATCGTCTCCTTTGGAAGCATTGATCTCCGCAGACCTCTCGAGTTTTCAAAGGATGTGAGCCCTCCGGTCGCGATGAGGCGGAGGTCTAGGTCTTTCTCTGTGGTCTCCACAGGGGATTCAGACATCCCTTCGTCTTGGGAGATGAAAGACGAGCTTGTATTCAATTCACTGCAGGGATATCCGGCCTTACTTCGAGTCAGAGCATCTCGGTGTCCATTCCACTTGAGGCCACAAACTCAGGGTACCTCTCACATCCATGTAGCCGAGAGAAGCCTCCTCTTGAGGTGCTTGTGGAAACTTGGTATTCCTCTTGAGTCGAAGCCATGGACTAAGCTCTCATCTCGAGTTGATTTGGGGTCCACGAAGCCCTTTCTTGTTGTTACAGTGACCTCCGGATCCCTCTGGACTTGAGACAGTGATCTTGGGTTTTCTCTGGAGTGCCATCAAGGAAAGCAAGGCTCCTTTCACGTTTGATGTGGAACACGGAATTGCTCTGCACGCAGTGCAGGGGAATCGGGCCTCATCTCGCGGCGAGGGGGAAGTCTCATGGTTTTTCTCGAGTTGCGGCCGGAACCTGGGGTATATTCTCGAGTTAGGACGGGGAGGGCCCTTCCAGACACGTGTTTGTTCAGCGACGTCAGGACTCCTGCCTAGGTGCGAGGGACACTTCGGGATTCTCCAAGAGTTTTGGCATGGCAATAGGGACGCGTCTCCACTTGAGGCGGGAGACCCAGTGTCCCTTTCCACGTGCCACAGGGATCCTGGGACTCCTATCCATTTTCAAGAGGAGTCAGGCATCGTCTCCTTTGGAAGCATTGATCTCCGCCGACCTATCCAGTTTTCAAAGGATGTGAGGCCTTCGGTCGCGATGAGGCGGAGAACTAGGTCTTTCTCAGTGGTCTCCACAGGGGATTCAGACATCCCTTCGTCTTGGGAGATGCAAGACGAGCCTGCATTCAATTCACTGCAGGGATATCCGGCCTTAGTTCGAGTCAGAGCATCTCGGTGTCCATTCCACTAGAGGCCACAAACTCAAGGTCCCTCTCACATACCTGTAGCTGAGAGAAGCCTCCACTTGAGGTGATTGTGAATAGTTGGTATTTCACTTGAGTCGAAGCCAGGGACTAAGCTCTCATCTCGAGTTGATTTGGGGTCCACGGAGCCCTTTCGTGTTGCTCCAGTGACCTCAGGATCCCTCTAGACTTGAGACAGTGATCTTGGGTTTTCTCTGGAGTGCCATCAAGGAAATCAAGGCTCCTTTCACGTCTGATGTGGAACACGGAATTGCTCTGCACGCAGTGCAGGGAAATCGGGCCTCATCTCGCGGCGAGGGGGACGTCTCATGGTTTTTCTCGAGTTGCGGCCAGACTCTGGGGTATATTCTCGAGTTATGATGGGGAAGGCCCTTCCAGACACGTGTTTGTTCAGCAACGTCAGGACTCCTGCCTAGGTGCGAGGGACACCTCGGGATTCTCCTCCAGTCTTGGCATGGCAATTGGGTCGCGTCTCCACGTGAAGCGGGAGACCCAGGGTCCCCGTCCATGTGGACAGGGATCCTGGGACTCCTAACCATTTTCAAGAGGAGTCAGGCATCGTCTCCTTTGGAAGCATTGATCTCCGCGGACCTCTCGTGTTTTCAAAGGATGTGAGCCCTCCGGTCGCGATGAGGCGGAAAACTAGGTCTTTCTCTGTGGTCTCCACAGGGGATTCAGACATCCCTTCGTCTTGGGAGATGAAAGACGAGCTTGTATTCAATTCACTGCAGGGATATCCGGCCTTACTTCGAGTCAGAGCATCTCGGTGTCCATTCCACTTGAGGCCACAAACTCAGGGTACCTTTCACATCCATGTAGCTGAGAGAAGCCTCCTCTTGAGGTGCTTGTGGAAACTTGGTATTCCTCTTGAGTCGAAGCCAGGGACTAAGCTCTCATCTCGAGTTGATTTGGGGTCGACGGAGCCCTTTCGTGTTGCTCCAGTGACCTCATTATCCCTCTAGACTTGAGACAGTGATCTTGGGTTTTCTCTGGAGTGTCATCAAGGAAATCAAGGCTCCTTTCACGTTTGATGTGGAACACAGAATTGCTCTGGACGCAGTGCAGGGGAATCTGGCCTCATCTCGCGGCGAGGGGGAAGTCTCATGGTTTTTCTCGAGTTGCGGCCGGAACATGGGGTATATTCTCGAGTTACGACGGGGAGGGCCCTTCCAGACAGGTGTTTGTTCAGCGATGTCAGGACTCGTGCCTAGGTGCAAGGGCCATGTCGGGATTCTCCTCGAGTCTTGGCATGGCATTTGGGACGCGTCTCCACGTGAGGCGGGAGACCCAGTGTCCCTTTCGACGAGCCACGGGGATCCTGGGACTACTATCCATTTTCAAGAGGAGTCAGGCATCGTCTCCTTTGGAAGCATTGATCTCCGCAGACCTCTCGAGTTTTCAAAGGATGTGAGGCCTCGGGTCGCGATGAGGCGGAGGACTAGGTCTTTCTCTGTGGTCTCCACAGGGGATTCAGACATCCCTTCACCTTGGGAGATGTAAGACAAGCCTCCATTCAATTCACTGCAGGGATATCTGGCCTTAATTCGAGTCAGAGCATCTCGGTGTCCATTCCACTTGAGGCCACAATCTCATGGTCCCTCTCACATACCTGTAGCTGAGAGAAGCCTCCTCTTGAGGTGCTTGTGGAAAGTTGGTATTCCTGTTGAGTCGATGCCAGGGACTAAGCTCTCATCTCGAGTTGATTTGGGGTCCACGGAGCCCTTTCGTGTTGATCCAGTGACCTCAGGATCCCTCTAGACTTGTGACAGTGATTTTGGGTTTTCTCTGGAGTGCCATCAAGGAAATCAAGGCTCCTTTCACGTTTGATGTGGAAAACGGAATTGCTCTGCACGCAGTGCAGGGGAATCGGGCCTCATCTCAGGGCGAGGGGAAAGTCTCATGGTTTTTCTCGAGTTGCGGTCGGAACCTGTGGTATATTGTCGAGTTACGACGGGGAGGGCCCTTCCAGACACGTGTTTGTTCAGCGACGTGAGGACTCCTGCCTAGGTGCGAGGGACACCTCGGGATTCTCCTCGAGTCTTGGCATGGCAATTGGAACGCGTCTCCACGTGAGGCGGGAGACCCAGGGTCCCTTTCCATTTGCCACAGGGATCCTGGTACTCCTATCCATTTTCAAGAGGAGTCAGGCATCGTCTCCTTTGGAAGCATTGATCTCCGCGGACCTCTCGAGTTTTCAAAGGATGTGACGCCTCCGGTCGCGTTGAGGCAGAGGACTAGGTCTTTCTCTGTGGTCTGCACAGGGGATTCAGACATCCCTTCGTCTTGGGAGATGCAAGACGAGCCTGCATTCAATTCACTGCAGGGATATCCGGCCTTACTTCGAGTCAGAGCATCTCGGGGTCCATTCCAATTGAGGCCACAAACTCAGGGTCCCTCTCACATACCTGTAGCTGAGAGATGCCTCCTCTTGAGGTGCTTGTGAAAAGTTGGTATTCCACTTGAGTCGAAGCCAGGGACTAAGCTCTCATCTCGAGTTGATTTGGGGTCCACGGAGCCCTTTCGTGTTGCTCCAGTGACCTCAGGATCCCTCTAGACTTGAGACAGTGATCTTGGGTTTTCTCTGGAGTGCCATCAAGGAAATCAAGGCTCCTTTCAAGTTTGATGTGGAACACTGAATTGCTCTGCACGCAGTGCAGGGGAATCGGGCCTCATCTCGCGGCGAGGGGGAAGTCTCATGGTTTTTCTCGAGTTTCGGCCGTACCCTGGGGTATATTCTCGAGTTACGATGGGGAAGGCCCTTCCAGACACGTGTTTGTTCAGCGACGTCAGGACTCCTGCCTAGGTGCGAGGGACACCTCGGGATTCTCCTCGAGTCTTGGCATGGCAATTGGGACGCGTCTCCACGTGAAGCGGGAGACCCAGGGTCCCCGTCCATGTGGACAGGGATCCTGGGACTCCTAACCATTTTCAAGAGGAGTCAGGCATCGTCTCCTTTGGAAGCATTGATCTCCGCGGACCTCTCGAATTTTCAAAGGATGTGAGCCCTCCGGTCGCGATGAGGCGGAAAACTAGGTCTTTCTCTGTGGTCTCCACAGGGGATTCAGACATCCCTTCGTCTTGGGAGATGCAAGACGAGCTTGTATTCAATTCACTGCAGGGATATCCGGCCTTACTTCGAGTCAGAGCATCTCGGTGTCCATTCCACTTGAGGCCACAAACTCAGGCTACCTCTCACATCCATGTAGCTGAGAGAAGCCTCCTCTTGAGGTGCTTGTGGAAACTTGGTATTCCTCTTGAGTCGAAGCCATGGACTAAGCTCTCATCTCGAGTTGATTTGGGGTCCACGAAGCCCTTTCTTGTTGTTACAGTGACCTCAGGATTGCTCTAGACTTGAGACAGTGATCTTGTGTTTTCTCTGGAGTGCCATCAAGGAAATCAAGGCTCCTTTCACGTTTGATGTGGAACACGGAATTGCTCTGCACGCAGTGCAGGGGAATCGGGCCTCATCTCGCGGCGAGGGGGAAGTCTCATGATTTTCCTCGAGTTGCGGCCGGAACCTGGGGTATATTCTCGAGTTAGGACGGGGAGGGCCCTTCCAGACACGTGTTTGTTCAGCGACGTCAGGACTCCTGCCTAGGTGCGAGGGACACTTCGGGATTCTCCAAGAGTCTTGGCATGGCAATAGGGACGCGTCTCCACTTGAGGCGGGAGACCCAGTGTCCCTTTCCACGTGCCACAGGGATCCTGGGACTCCTATCCATTTTCAAGAGGAGTCAGGCATCGTCTCCTTTGGAAGCATTGATCTCCGCCGACATATCCAGTTTTCAAAGGATGTGAGGCCTTCGGTCGCGATGAGGCGGAGAACTAGGTCTTTCTCAGTGGTCTCCACAGGGGATTCAGACATCCCTTCGTCTTGGGAGATGCAAGACGAGCCTGCATTCAATCCACTGCAGGGATATCCGGCCTTAGTTCGAGTCAGAGCATCTCGGTGTCCATTCCACTTGAGGCCACAAACTCAGGGTCCCTCTCACATACCTGTAGCTGAGAGAAGCCTCCTCTTGAGGTGCTTGTGAAAAGTTGGTATTTCACTTGAGTCGAAGCCAGGGACTAAGCTCTCATCTCGAGTTGATTTGGGGTCCACGGAGCCCTTTCGTGTTGCTCCAGTGACCTCAGGATCCCTCTAGACTTGAGACGGTGATCTTGGGTTTTCTCTGTAGTGCCATCAAGGAAATCAAGGCTCCTTTCACGTTTGATGTGGAACACGGAATTGCTCTGCACGCAGTGCAGGGGAATCGGGCCTCATCTCGCGGCGAGGGGGAAGTCTCATGGTTTTTCTCGAGTTTCGGCCGGACCCTGGGGTATATTCTCGAGTTACGATGGGGAAGGCCCTTCCAGACACGTGTTTGTTCAGCGACGTCAGGACTCCTGCCTAGGTGCGAGGGACACCTCGCGATTCTCCTCGAGTCTTGGCATGGCAATTTTGACGCGTCTCCACGTGAAGCGGGAGACCCAGGGTCCCCGTCCATGTGGACAGGGATCCTGGGACTCCTAACCATTTTCAAGAGGAGTCAGGCATCGTCTCCTTTGGAAGCATTGATCTCCGCAGACCTCTCGAGTTTTCAAAGGATGTGAGCCCTCCGGTCGCGATGAGGCGGAGGTCTAGGTGTTTCTCTGTGGTCTCCACAGGGGATTCAGACATCCCTTCGTCTTGGGAGATGAAAGACGAGCTTGTATTCAATTCACTGCAGGGATATCCGGCCTTACTTCGAGTCAGAGCATCTCGGTGTCCATTCCACTTGAGGCCACAAACTCAGGGTACCTCTCACATCCATGTAGCCGAGAGAAGCCTCCTCTTGAGGTGCTTGTGGAAACTTGGTATTCCTCTTGAGTCTAAGCCATGGACTAAGCTCTCATCTCGAGTTGATTTGGGGTCCACAAAGCCCTTTCTTGTTGTTACAGTGACCTCAGGATCGCTCTAGACTTGAGACAGTGATCTTGGGTTTTCTCTGGAGTGCCATCAAGGAAAGCAAGGCTCCTTTCACGTTTGATGTGGAACACGGAATTGCTCTGCACGCAGTGCAGGGGAATCGGGCCTCATCTCGCGGCGAGGGGGAAGTCTCATGATTTTTCTCGAGTTGCGGCCGGAACCTGGGGTATATTCTCGAGTTAGGACGGGGAGGGCCCTTCCAGACACGTGTTTGTTCAGCGACGTCAGGACTCCTGCCTAGGTGCGAGGGACACTTCGGGATTCTCCAAGAGTCTTGGCATGGCAATAGGGACGCGTCTCCACTTGAGGCGGGAGACCCAGTGTCCCTTTCCACGTGCCACAGGGATCCTGGGACTCCTATCCATTTTCAAGAGGAGTCAGGCATCGTCTCCTTTGGAAGCATTGATCTCCGCCGACCTATCCAGTTTTCAAAGGATGTGAGGCCTTCGGTCGCGATGAGGCGGAGAACTAGGTCTTTCTCAGTGGTCTCCACAGGGGATTCAGACATCCCTTCGTCTTGGGAGATGCAAGACGAGCCTGCATTCAATTCACTGCAGGGATATCCGGCCTTACTTCGAGTCAGAGCATCTCGGTGTCCATTCCACTTGAGGCCACAAACTCAGGGTCCCTCTCACATACATGTAGCTGAGAGAAGCCTCCTCTTGAGGTGCTTGTGAAAAGTTGGTATTTCACTTGAGTCGAAGCCAGGGACTAAGGTCTCATCTCGAGTTGATTTGGGGTCCACGGAGCCCTTTCTTGTTGCTCCAGTGACTTCAGGATCCCTCTAGACTTGAGACGGTGATCTTGGGTTTTCTCTGTAGTGCCATCAAGGAAATCAAGGCTCCTTTCACGATTGATGTGGAACACGGAATTGCTCTGCACGCAGTGCAGGGGAATCGGGCCTCATCTCGCGGCGAGGGGGAAGTCTCATGGTTTTGCTCGAGTTGCGGCCAGACTCTGTGGTATATTCTCGAGTTATGATGGGGAAGGCCCTTCCAGACTCGTGTTTGTTCAGCAACGTCAGGACTCCTGCCTTGGTGCGAGGGACACCTCGGGATTCTCCTCGGGTCTTGGCTTGGCAATTGGGACGCGTCTCCACGTGAAGCGGGAGACCCAGGGTCCCCGTCCATGTGGACAGGGATCCTGGGACTCCTAACCATTTTCAAGAGGAGTCAGGCATCGTCTCCTTTGGAAGCATTGATCTCCGCGGACCTCTCGAGTTTTCAAAGGATGTGAGCCCTCCGGTCGCGATGAGGCGGAGGTCTAGGTCTTTCTCTGTGGTCTCCACAGGGGATTCAGACATCCCTTCGTCTTGGGAGATGAAAGACGAGCTTGTATTCAATTCACTGCAGGGATATCCGGCCTTACTTCGAGTCAGAGCATCTCGGTGTCCATTCCACTTGAGGCCACAAACTCAGGGTACCTCTCACATCCATGTAGCTGAGAGAAGCCTCCTCTTGAGGTGCTTGTGGAAAGTTGGTATTCCTCTTGAGTCGAAGCCAGGGACTAAGCTCTCATCTCGAGTTGATTTGGTGTCGACGGAGCCCTTTCGTGTTGCTCCAGTGACCTCATTATCCCTCTAGACTTGAGACAGTGATCTTGGGTTTTCTCTGGAGTGTCATCAAGGAAATCAAGGCTCCTTTCACGTTTGATGTGGAATACAGAATTGCTCTGGACGCAGTGCAGGGGAATCGGGCCTCATCTCGTGGCGAGGGGGAAGTCTCATGGTTTTTCTCGAGTTGCGGCCGGAACCTGGGGCATATTCTCGAGTTACGATGGGAGGGCCCTTCCAGACACGTGTTTGTTCAGCGATGTCAGGACTCGTGCCTAGGTGCAAGGGCCATGTCGGGATTCTCCTCGAGTCTTGGCATGGCATTTGGGACGCGACTCCACGTGAGGCGGGAGACCCAGGGTCCCTTTCGACGAGCCACAGGGATCCTGGGACTCCTATCCATTTTCAAGAGGAGTCAGGCATCGTCTCCTTTGGAAGCATTGATCTCCGCGGACCTCTCGAGTTTTCAAAGGATGTGAGGCCCCCGGTCGCGATGAGGCGGAGGACTAGGTCTTTCTCTGTGGTCTCCACAGGGGATTCAGACATCCCTCCGTCTTGGGAGATGCAAGACGAGCCTGCATTCAATTCACTGCAGGGATATCCGGCCTTAGTTCGAGTCAGAGCATCTCGGTGTCCATTCCAATTGAGGCCACAAACTCAGGGTCCCTCTCACATACCTGTAGCTGAGAGATGCCTCCTCTTGAGGTGCTTGTGAAAAGTTGGTATTTCACTTGAGTCGAAGCCAGGGACTAAGCTCTCATCTCGAGTTGATTTGGGGTCCACGGAGCCCTTTCGTGTTGCTCCAGTGACCTCAGGATCCCTCTAGACTTGAGACAGTGATCTTTGGTTTTCTCTGGAGTGCCATCAAGGAAATGAAGGCTCCTTTCAAGTTTGATGTGGAACACTGAATTGCTCTGCACGCAGTGCAGGGGAATCGGGCCTCATCTCGCGGCGAGGGGGAAGTCTCATGGTTTTTCTCGAGTTTCGGCCGGACCCTGGGGTATATTCTCGAGTTACGATGGGGAAGGCCCTTCCAGACACGTGTTTATTCAGCGACGTCAGGACTCCTGCCTAGGTGCGAGGGACACCTCGGGATTCTCCTCGAGTCTTGGCATGGCAATTGGGACGCGTCTCCACGTGAAGCGGGAGACCCAGGGTCCCCGTCCATGTGGACAGGGATCCTGGGACTCCTAACCATTTTCAAGAGGAGTCAGGCATCGTCTCCTTTGGAAGCATTGATCTCCGCGGACCTCTCAAATTTTCAAAGGATGTGAGCCCTCCGGTCGCGATGAGGCGGAAAACTAGGTCTTTCTCTGTGGTCTCCACAGGGGATTCAACATCCCTTCGTCTTGGGAGATGCAAGACGAGCTTGTATTCAATTCACTGCAGGGATATCCGGCCTTACTTCGAGTCAGAGCATCTCGGTGACCATTCCACTTGAGGCCACAAACTCAGGCTACCTCTCACATCCATGTAGCTGAGAGAAGCCTCCTCTTGAGGTGCTTGTGGAAACTTGGTATTCCTCTTGAGTCGAAGCCATGGACTAAGCTCTCATCTCGAGTTGATTTGGGGTCCACGAAGCCCTTTCTTGTTGTTACAGTGACCTCAGGATTTCTCTAGACTTGAGACAGTGATCTTGGGTTTTCTCTGGAGTGCCATCAAGGAAATCAAGGCTCCTTTCACGTTTGATGTGGAACACGGAATTGCTCTGCATGCAGTGCAGGGGAATCGGGCCTCATCTCGCGGCGAGGGCGAAGTCTCATGATTTTTCTCGAGTTGCGGCCGGAACCTGGGGTATATTCTCGAGTTAGGACGGGGAGGGCCATTCCAGACACGTGTTTGTTCAGCGACGTCAGGACTCCTGCCTAGGTGCGAGGGACACTTCGGGATTCTCCAAGAGTCTTGGCATGGCAATAGGGACGCGTCTCCACTTGAGGCGGGGGACCCAGTGTCCCTTTCCACGTGCCAAAGGGATCCTGGGACTCCTATCCATTTTCAAGAGGAGTCAGGCATCATCTCCTTTGGAAGCATTGATCTCCGCTGACCTATCCAGTTTTCAAAGGATGTGAGGCCTTCGGTCGCGATGAGGCGGAGAACTAGGTCTTTCTCAGTGGTCTCCACAGGGGATTCAGACATCCCTTCGTCTTGGGAGATGCAAGACGAGCCTGCATTCAATTCACTGCAGGGATATCCGGCCTTAGTTCGAGTCAGAGCATCTCGGTGTCCATTCCACTTGAGGCCACAAACTCAGGGTCCCTCTCACATACCTGTAGCTGAGAGAAGCCTCCTCTTGAGGTGCTTGTGAAAAGTTGGTATTTCACTTGAGTCGAAGCCAGGGACTAAGGTCTCATCTCGAGTTGATTTGGGGTCCACGGAGCCCTTTCGTGTTGCTCCAGTGACCTCAGGATCCCTCTAGACTTGAGACGGTAATCTTGGGTTTTCTCTGTAGTGCCATCAAGGAAATCAAGGCTCCTTTCACGATTGATGTGGAACACGGAATTGCTCTGCACGCAGTGCAGGGGAATCGGGCCTCATCTCGCGGCGAGGGGGAAGTCTCATGGTTTTGCTCGAGTTGCGGCCAGACTCTGTGGTATATTCTCGAGTTATGATGGGGAAGGCCCTTCCAGACACGTGTTTGTTCAGCAACGTCAGGACTCCTGCCTAGGTGCGAGGGACACCTCGGGATTCTCCTCGGGTCTTGGCATGGCAATTGGGACGCGTCTCCACGTGAAGCGGGCGACCCAGGGTCCCCGTCCATGTGGACAGGGATCCTGGGACTCCTAACCATTTTCAAGAGGAGTCAGGCATCGTCTCCTTTGGAAGCATTGATCTCCGCGGACCTCTCGAGTTTTCAAAGGATGTGAGGCCTCCGGTCGCGATGAGGCAGAGAAATAGGACTTTCTCTGTGGTCTCCACAGGGGATTCAGACATCCCTTCGTCTTGGGAGATGCAAGACGAGCCTGCATTCAATTCACTGCAGGGATATCTGTCCTTACTTCGAATGAGTGCATCTCGGTGTCCATTCCACCTGAGGTCACAAACTTAGGGTCCCTCTCACATACCTGTAGCTGAGAGAAGCCTCCTCTTGAGGTGCTTGTGGAAAGTTGGTATTCCTCTTGAGTCGAAGCCATGGACTAAGCTCTCATCTCGAGTTGATTTGGGGTCGACGGAGCCCTTTCGTGTTGCTCCAGTGACCTCATTAACCCTCTAGACTTGAGACAGTGATCTTGGGTTTTCTCTGGAGTGTCATCAAGGAAATCAAGGCTCCTTTCACGTTTGATGTGGAATACAGAATTGCTCTGGACGCAGTGCAGGGGAATCGGGCCTCATCTCGTGGCGAGGGGGAAGTCTCATGGTTTTTCTCGAGTTGCGGCCGGAACCTGGGGCATATTCTCGAGTTACGACGGGGAGGGCCCTTCCAGACACGTGTTTGTTCAGCGATGTCAGGACTCGTGCCTAGGTGCAAGGGCCATGTCGGGATTCTCCTCGAGTCTTGGCATGGCATTTGGGACGCGACTCCACGTGAGGCGGGAGACCCAGTGTCCCTTTCGACGAGCCACAGGGATCCTGGGACTCCTATCCATTTTCAAGAGGAGTCAGGCATCGTCTCCTTTGGAAGCATTGATCTCCGCGGACCTCTCGAGTTTTCAAAGGATGTGAGGCCTCCGGTCGCGATGAGGCGGAGAAATAGGACTTTCTCTGTGGTCTCCACAGGGGATTCAGACATCCCTTCGTCTTGGGAGATGCAAGACGAGCCTGCATTCAATTCACTGCAGGGATATCTGTCCTTACTTCGAATGAGTGCATCTCGGTGTCCATTCCACCTGAGGCCACAAACTCAGGGTCCCTCTCACATACCTGTAGCTGAGAGAAGCCTCCTCTTGAGGTGCTTGTGGAAAGTTGGTATTCCCCTTGAGTGGAAGCCAAGGACTAAGCTCTCATCTCGAGTTAATTTGGGGTCCACGCAGCCCTTTCGTGTTGCTACAGTGACCTCAGGATCCCTCTAGACTTGAGACAGTGGTCTTGGGTTTTCTCTGGAGTGCCATCAAGGAAATCAAGGTTCCTTTCACGTTTGATGTGGAACACGGAATTACTCTGCACGCAGTGCAGGGGAATCCGGCCTCAACTCGCGGCAAGGGGGAAATCTCATGGTTTTTCTCGAGTTGCGGCCGGAACCTGGGGTATATTCTCGAGTAACGACGGAGAGGGCCCTTCCAGACACGTGTTTGTTCAGCGACGTCAGGACTCCTGCCTAGGGTCGAGGGACACCTCGGGATTCTCCTCGAGTCTTGGCATGGCAATTGGGAGGCGTCTCCACGTGAGGCGCGAGACCCAGGGTCGCTTTCCACGTGCCACAGGGATCCTGGGACTCCTATCCATTTTAAAGTGGAGTCAGGCATCGTCTCCTTTGGAAGCATTGATATCCGCGGACCTCTCGAGTTTTCAAAGGATGTGAGGCCTCCGGTCGCGATGAGGCGGAAGACTAGGTCTTTCTCTCTGGTCTCCACAGGGGATTCAGACATCCCTTCGTCTTGGGAGATGCAAGACGAGCCTGAATTCAATTCACTGCAGGGATATCCGGCCTTACTTCGAGTCAGAGCATCTCGGTGTCCATTCCACTTGAGGCCACAAACTCAGGGTCCCTCTCACATACCTGTAGCTGAGAGAAGCCTCCTCTTGAGGTGCTTGTGAAAAGTTGGTATTCCTCTTGAGTCGAAGCCAGGGACTAAGCTCTCATCTCGAGTTGATTTGGGTTCCACGGAGCCCTTTCGTGTTGTTCCAGTGACCTCAGGATCCCTCTAGCCTTGAGACAGTGATCTTGGGTTTTCTCTGGAGTGCCATCGAGGAAATCAAGGCTCCTTTCAAGTTTGATGTGGAACACGGAATTACTCTCCACGCAGTGCATGGGAATGGGGCCTCATCTCGCGGCGAGGGGAAAGTCTCATGGTTTTTCTCGAGTTGCGGCCGGAACCTGTGGTATATTCTCGAGTTACGATGGGGAGGGCCCTTGCAGACACGTGTTTGTTCAGCGACGTCAGGACTCCTGCCTAGGTGCGAGGGACACCTCGGGATTCTCCTCGAGTTTTGGCATGGCAATTGTGATGCGTCTCCACGTGAGGCGTGAGACCCAGGGTCCCTTTCCACGTGCCACAGGGATCCTGGGACTCCTATCCATTTTCAAGAGGAGTCAGGCATCGTCTCCTTTGGAAGCATTGATCTCCGCGGACCTCTACAGTTCTCAAAGGATGTGAGGCCTCCGGTCGCGTTGAGGCGGAGGACTAGATCTTTCTCTGTGGTCTCCACAGGGGATTCAGACATCCCTTCGTCTTGGGTGATGCAAGACGAGCCTGCATTCAATTCACTGCAGGGATATCCGGCCTTACTTCGAGTCAGAACCTCTCGGTGTCCATTCCACTTGAGGCCACATACTCAGGGTCCCTCTCACATACCTGTAGCTGAGAGAAGCCTCCTCTTGAGGTGCTTGTGGAAAGTTGGTATTCCTCTTGAGTCGAAGCCAGGGATTAAGCTCTCATCTCGAGTTGATTTGGGGTCCACGGAGCCCTTTCGTGTTGCTCCAGTGACCTCAGGATCCCTCTAGACTTGAGACAGTGATCTTGGGTTTTCTCTGGAGGGCCATCGAGGAAATCAAGGCTCCTTTCACGTTTGATGTGGAACACGGAATTGCTCTGCACGCCGTGCAGGGGAATCGGGCCTCATCTCGCGGCGAGGGGAAAGTCTCATGGTTTTTCTCGAGTTGGGCCGGAACCTGGGTTATATTCTCGAGTTACGACGGGGAGGGCCCTTCCAGACACGTGTTTGTTCAGCGACGTCAGGACTCCTGCCTAGGTGCGAGGGACACCTCGGGATTCTCCTCGAGTCTTGTCATGGCTATTGGGACGTGTCTCCACCGGAGGCGGGAGACCCAGAGTCCCTTTCCACATGCCACAGGTATCCTGGGACACCTATCCATTTTCAAGTGGAGTAAGGCATCGTCTCCTTTGGAAGCATTGATCTCCACGTACCTCTCGAGTTTTCAAAGGATGTGAGGCCTCCAGTCGCGATGAGGCGGAGACCTAGGTCTTTCTCTGTGGTCTCAGCAGGGAATTCAGACATCCCTTCATCTTCGGAGATGCAAGACGCGCCTGCATTCAATTCACTGCAGGGATATCCGGCCTTACTTCGAGTCAGAGCATCTCTGTGTCCATTCCACTTGAGGCCACAAATTCTGGGTCCCTCTCACATACCTGTTGCTGAGAGAAGCCTCCTCTTTAGGTGCTTGTGGAAAGTTGGTATTCATCTTGAGTCGAAGCCAGGGAATAAGCTCTCATCTCGAGTTGATTTGGAGTCCACGGAGCCCTTTCGTGTTGCTCAAGTGACCTCAGGATCCCTCTAGACTTGAGACAGTGATCTTGGGTTTTCTCTGGAGTGCCATCAAGGAAATCAAGGCTCCTTTCATGTTTGATGTGAAACTCGGAATTGCTCTGCACGCTGTGCAGGGGAATCGGGCCTCATCTCACGGCGAAGGGGAAGTCTCATGGTTTTTCTCGAGTTGCGCCCGGAACCTGTGGTATATTCTCGAGTTACGGCAGAGAGGGCCCTTCCAGACACGTGTTTGTTCAGCGACGTCAGGACTCCTGCCTAGGTGCGAGGGACACCTCTGGATTCTCCTCGAGTCTTGGCATGGCAATTGGGACGCGTCTCCACGTGAGGTGGGAGACCCAGAGTCCCTTTCCACGTGCCACAGGGATCCTGGGACTCCTATCCTTTTTCAAGAGGAGTCAGGCATGGTCTCCTTAGGAAGCATTGATCTCCGTGGACTTCTCGAGTTTTCAAAGGATGTGAGGACTCCGATCGCGATGAGGCGGAGAACTAGGTCTTTCTCTGTGGTCTCCACAGGGGATTCAGACATCCCTTCGGATTGGGAGATGCAAGACGAGCCTGCATTCAATTCACTGCATGGATATCCGGCCTTAATTCGTGTCAGAGCATCTCGGTGTCCAATCCACTTGAGGACAAACTCAGGGTCCCTCTCACATACCTGGAGCTGAGAGAAGCCTCCTCTTGAGGTGCTTGTGGAAAGTTGGTATTCCTCTTGAGTCGAAGCCAGGGACTAAGCTCCCATCTCAAGTTGATTTGGTGTCCACGGAGACTTTTCATGTTGCTACAGTGACCACGGGATCCCTCTAGACTTGAGACAGTGATCTTGCGTTTTCTCTGGAGTGCCATCAAGGAAATCAAGGCTCTTTTCACGTTTGATGTGGGATACGGAATTGCTCTGCACGCAGTGTAGCGGAATCGGGACTCATCTCCTGGCGAGGGGGAAGTCTCACGGTTTTTCTCGAGTTGCGGCTGGAACCTGGGGTATATTCTCGAGTTAGGTCGGGGAGGGCCCTTCCAGACACGTGTTTGTTCAGCGACGTCAGGACTCCTGCCTAGGTGCGAGGGACACCTCTGGATTCTCCTCGAGTCTTGGCATGGCAATTGGGACGCGTCTCCACGTGAGGCGGGAGACCCAGGGTCCCTTTCCACGTGCCACAGGGATCCTGGGACTCCTATCCATTTTCAAGAGGAGTTAGGCATCGTCTCCTTTGGAAGCATTGATCTCCGCGTTCCTCTCGAGTTTTCAAAGAATGTGAGGCCTCCGGTCGCGATGAGGCGGAGAACTAGGTCTTTCGCTCTGGTCTCCACAGGGGATGCAGACATCCCTTCGTCTTGGAGATGCAAGACGAGCCTGCATTCAATTCACTGCAGGGATATCCGTCCTTACTTCGAGTCAGAGCATCTCGGTGTTCATTCCACTTGAGGCCACAAACTCAGGGTCCCTCTCACATACCTGTAGCTGAGAGAAGCCTCCCCTGAGGTGCTTGTGGAAAGTTGGTATTCCTCTTGAGTCGAAGCCAGGGACTAAGCTCTCATCTCGAGGTGATTTGGGTCTGCAGAGCCCTTTCGTGTTGCTACAGTGACCTCAGGATCCCTCTAGACTTGAGACAGTGGTCTTGGGTTTTCTCTGGAGTGCCATCAAGGAAATCAAGGCTCCTTTCACGTTTGATGTGGAACACGGAATTGCTCTGCATGCAGTGCAGGGAAATCGGGCCTCATCTCGCGGCGAGGTGGAAGTCTCATGGTTTTTCTTGAGTTGCGGCCGGAACCTGGGGTATATTCTCGAGTTATGTCGGGCAGGGCCCTTCCAGACACGTGTTTTTCAGCGACGTCAGGACTCCTGCCTAGGTGCGAGGGGCTCTTCTGGATTCTCCTCGAGTCTTGGCATGGCAATTGGCACGTGTCTTCACGTGAGGCGGGAGACCCAGGGTCCCTTTCCCCGTGCCACAGGGATCCTGGGACTCCTATCCATTTTCAAGAGGACTCAGGCATCGTCTCCTTTGGAAGCATTGATCTCCACGGACCTCTCGAGTTTTCAAAGGATGTGAGGCCTCCGGTCGCAATGAGGCGGAGAACTAGGTCTTTCTCTGTTGTCTCCACAGGGGATGCAGTCATCCCTTCGTCTTGGGAGATGCAAGACGAGCCTGCATTCAATTCACTGCAGGGATATCCGGCCTTACTTCGAGTCAGAGCATCTCGGTGTCCATTCCACTTGAGGCCACAAACTCAGGGTCCCTCTCACATACCTGTAGCTGAGAGAAGCCTCCTCTTGAGGTGTTTGTGGAAAGTTGGTATGCCTCTTGAGTCGAAGCCAGGGACTAAGATCTCATCTCGAGTTGATTTGGTGTCCACGGAGTCTTTTCGTGTTGCTACAGTGACCTCGGGATCCCTCTAGACTTGAGACAGTGATCTTGGGTTTTCTCTGGAGTGCCATCAAGGAAATCAAGGCTCCTTTCACGTTTGATGTGGAACACGGAATTGCTATGCACGCAGTGCAGGGAAATCGGGCCTCATCTCGCGGCGAGTTGGAAGTCTCATGGTTTTTCTCGAGTTGTGGCCGGAACCTGGGGTATATTCTCGATTTACGACGGGGAGGGCCCTTCCAGACACGTGTTTGTTCAGCGACGTCAGGACTCCTGCCTAGGTGCGAGGGACACCTCTGGATTCTCCTCGAGTCTTGGCATGGCAATTGGGACGCGTCTCCACGTGAGGCGGGAGACCCAGGGTCCCTTTCCACGTGCCACAGGCATCTTGGGACTCGTATCCATATTCAAGAGGAGTCAGGCATCGTCTCCTTTGGAAGCATTGATCTCCGCGGACCTCTCGAGTTTTCAAAGGATGTGAGGCCTCCGGTCGCGATGAGGCGGAGAACTAGGTCTTTCTCTGTGGACTCCACAGGGGATTCAGACATCCCTTCGTCTTGGGAGATGCAAGACGAGCCTGCTTTCAATTCACTGCAGGGTTATCCGGCCTTACTTCGAGTCAGAGCATCTCGGTGTCCATTCCACCTGAGGCCACAAACTCAGTGTCCCTCTCACATACCTGTAGCTGAGAGAAGCCTCCTCTTGAGGTGCTTGTGGAAAGTTGGTATGCCTCTTGATTTGAAGCCAGGGACTAAGCTCTCATCTCGAGTTGATTTGGTGTCCACGGAGCCCTTTCATGTTGCTCCAGTGACCTCGGGATCCCTCTAGACTTGAGACAGTGATCTTGGGTTTTCTCTGGAGTGCCATCAAGGAAATCAAGGCTCCTTTCACGTTTGATGTGGAACACGGAATTGCTCTGCATGCAGTGCAGGGAAATCGGGCCTCATCTCGCGGCGAGGTGGAAGTCTCATTGTTTTTCTCGAGTTGTGGCCGGAACCTGGGGTATATTCTCGAGTTACGACGGGGAGGGCCCTTCCAGACACGTTTTTGTTCAGCGATGTCAGGACTCCTGCCTAGGTGCGAGGGACACTTCGGGATTCTCGTCGAGTCTTGGCATGGCAATTGGGACGCGTCTCCACGTGAGGCGGGAGACGCAGGGTCCCTTTCCACGTGCCACAGGCATCTTGGGACTCCTATCCATTTTCAAGAGGAGTCAGGCATCTTCTCCTTTGGAAGCATTGATCTCCGCGGACTTCTCGAATTTTCAAATGATATGAGGCCTCCGGTCGCGATGAGGCGGAGAACTAGGTCTTTCTCAGTGGTCTCCACAGGGGATTCAGACATCCCTTCGTCTTGGGAGATGCAAGACGAGCCTGTATTCAATTCACTGCAGGGATATTCGGCCTTACTTCGAGTCAGAGCATCTCGGTGTCCATTCCACTTGAGGCCACAAACTCAGGGTCCCTCTCACATACCTGTAGCTGAGAGAAGCCTCCTCTTGAGGTGCTTGTGGAAAGTTGGTATGCCTCTTGAGTCGAAGCCAGGGACTAAGCTCTCATCTCGAGTTGATTTGGGGTCCAGGAGCCGTTTCTTGTTGCTATAGTGACCTCAGGATCCCTCTAGACTTGAGAGAGTAATCTTGGGTTTTCTCTGGAGTGCCATCAAGGAAATCAAGGCTCCTTTCACGTTTGATGTGGAACACGGAATTGCTCTGCACGCAGTGCAGGGGAATCGGGCTTCATTTCGCGGCAATGGGGAAGTATCCTGGTTTTTCTCGAGTTGCGGCCGGAACCTGTGGTATATTCTCGAGTTACGACGGGGAGGGCCCTTCCAGACACGTGTTTGTTCAGCGACGTCAGGACTCCTGTCTAGGTGCGAGGGACACCTCGGGATTCTCCTCGAGTCTTGGCATGGCAATTGGGACGCATCTCCACGTGAGGCGGTAGACCCAGGGTCCCTTTCCACGTGCCACAGGGATCCTGGGACTCCGATCCATTTGCAAGAGGAGTCAGGCATCGTCTCCTTTGGAAGCATTGATGTCCGCGGACCTCTCGAGTTTTCAAAGGATGTGAGGCCTCCGGTCGCGATGAGGCCGAGAACTAGGTCTTTCTCTCTGGTCTCCACAGGGGATTCAGACATCCCTTCGTCTTGGAGATGCAAGACGAGCCTGCATTCAATTCACTGCAGGGATATCCGGCCTTACTTCGAGTCAGAGCATCTCGTTGTTCATTCCACTTGAGGCCACAAACTCAGGGTCCCTCTCACATCCATGTAGCTGAGAGAAGCCTCCTCTTGAGGTGCTTGCGGAAAGTTGGTATTCCTCTTGAGTCGAAGCCAGGGACTAAGCTCTCATCTCGAGTTGATTTGGGGTCCACGGAGCCCTTTCGTGTTGCTACAGTGACCTCAGGATCCCTCTAGACTTGAGAAAGTTATCTTGGGTTTTCTCTGGAGTGCCATCAAGGAAATCAAGGCTCCTTTCACGTTTGATGTGGAACACGGAATTGCTCTGCACGCAATGCAGGGGAATCGGGCCTCATCTCTCGGCGAGGGGGAAGTCTGACGGTTTTCCTCGAGTTGCGGCCGGAACCTGGGGTATATTCTCGACTTACGACGGGGAGGGCCCTTCCAAAACGTGTTTGTTCAGCGACATCAGGACTCCTGCCTAGCTGTGAGGGACACCTGTGGATTCTCCTCGAGTCTTGACATGGCAATTGGGACGTGTCTCCACGTGAGGCGGGAGACCCAGGGTCCCTTTCCACGTGCCACAGGCATCTTGGGACTCCTATCCATTTTCAAGAGGAGTCAGGCATCGTCCTCTTTGGAAGCATTGATCCTCGCGGACCTCTCGACTTTTCAAAGGATGTGAGGCTTCCGGTCTTGATGAGGCGGAGGACTAGGTCTTTGTCTGTGGTCTCCACAGGGGATTCAGACATCCCTTCGTCTTGGGAGATGCAAGCCGAGCCTGCATTCAATTCACTGCAGGGATATCCGGCCTAACTTCGAGTCAGAGCTTCTCCGTGTCCATTCCACTTGAGGCCACAAACTCAGGGTCCTCTCACATACCTGTAGCTGAGAGAAGCCTCCTCTTGAGGTGCTTGTGGAAAGTTGGTATTCCTCTTGACTCGAAGCCAGGGACTAAGCTCTCATCTCGAGTTGATTTGGGGTCCACGGAGCCCTTTCGTGTTGCTCCAGGAACCTCAGGATCCCTCTAGACTTTAGATAGTGATCTTGGGTTTTCTCTGGAGTGCCATCAAGGAAATCAAGGCTTTTTTCTCGTTTGATGTGGAACACGGAATTGCTCAGCACGCAGTGCAGGGTAATCAGGCCTCACCTCACTGCGAGTGGGAAGTCTCATGGTTTTTCTCGAGTTGCGGCCCGAACCTGGGATATATTCTCGAATTACGACGGGGAGGGCCCTTCCAGACACGTGTTTGTTCAGCGATGTCAGGACTCCTGCCTAGGTGCGAGGGACACCTCGGGATTCTCCTCGAGTCTTGGCATGGCAATTGGGACGCGTCTCCACGTGAGGCGGGAGTCCCAGGGTCCCTTTCCACGTGCCACAGGGATCCTGGGACTTTTATCCACTTTCAAGAGGAGTCAGGCATCGTCTCCTTTGGAAGAATTGATCTCCGCGGACCTCTCGAGTTTTCAAAGGATGTGAGGCCTCCGGTCGCGATGAGGCAGAGAATTAGGTCTTTCTCTGTGGTCTCCACAGGGGATTCAGACATCACTTCCTCTTGGGAGATGCAAGACGAGCCTGCATTCAATTCACTGCAGGGATATCCTGCCTTACTTCGAGTCAGAGCATCTCGGTGTCCATTCCACTTGAGGCCACAAACTCAAGGTCCATCTCACATACCTGTAGCTGAGAGAAGCCTCCTCTTGAGGTGCTTGTGGAAAGTTGGTATTCCTCTTGAGTCAAAGCCAGGGACTAAGCTCGCATCTCGAGTTGATTTGGGGTCCACGGAGACCTTTCGTTTTGCTACAGTGACCTCAGGATCCCTCTAGAATTGAGACAGTGATCTTGGGTTTTCTCTGGAGTGCCATCAAGGAAATCAAGTCTCCTTTCACATTTGATGTGGAACACGGAATTGCTCTGCACACAGTGCAGGGAAATCTGGCCTCATCTCGCGGCGAGGGGGAAGTCTCATGGTTTTTCTCGAGTTGCGGCCGGAACCTGGGGTATATGCTCGAGATACGACGGGGAGGGCCCTTCCAGACATGTGTTTGTTCAGCGACGTCAGGACTCCTGCCTAGGTGCGAGGGACACCTCGGGATTCTCCTCGAGTCTTGGCATGGCAATTGGGACGCGTCTCCACGTGAGGCGGGAGACCCAGGGTCCCTTTCCACGTGCCACAGGGATCGTGGGACTCCTATCCACTTTCAAGAGGAGTCAGGCATCGTCTCCTTTGGAAGCATTGATCTCTGCAGACCTCTCTAGTTTTCAAAGGATGTGAGGCCTGCGGTCGCGATGAGGCGGAGAACTAGGTCTTTCTCTGTGGTCTCCACAGGGGATTCAGACAACCCTTCGTCTTGGGACATGCAAGACGAGCCTGCATTCAATTCACTGCAGGGATATCCGGCCTTACTTCGAGTCAGAGCATCTCGGTGTCCTTTCCACTTGAGGCTACAAACTCAGGGTACCTCTCACATACCTGTAGCTGAGAGAAGCCTCCTCTTGAGGTGCTTGTGGAAAGTTGGTATTCCTCTTGAGTCGAAGCCAGGGACTAAGCTCTCATCTCGAGTTGATTTGGGGTCCACGGAGCACTTTCGTGTTGCTCCAGTGACCTCAGGATCCCTCTAGACTGGAGACAGTGATCTTGGGTTTTCTCTGGAGTGCCATCAAGGAAATCAAGGCTCCTTTCACGTTTGATGTGGAACACGGAATTGCTCTGCACGCAGTGGAGGGGTATCGGGCCTCATCTCGCGGCGAGGGGGAAGTCTCATGGTTTTTCTCGAGTTGCGGCCGGAACCTCGGGTATATTCTCGAGTTACGACGGGGAGGGCCCTTCCAGACACGTGTTTGTTCAGCGACGTCAGGACTCCTGCCTAGGTGCGAGGGACACCTCGGGATTCTCCTCGAGTCTTGGCATGGCATTTGGGACGCGTCTCCACGTGAGGCGGGAGACCCAGGTTCCCTTTCCATGTGGCACAGGGATCCTGGGACTTCTATCCACTTTCAAGAGGTGTCAGGCATCGTCTCCTTTGGAAGCATTGATCTCCGTGGACCTCTCGAGTTTTCAAAGGATGTGAGGCCTCCGGTCGCGATGAGGCGGAGAATTAGGTCTTTCTCTGTGGCCTCCACAGGGGATTCAGTCATCCCATCCTCTTGGGAGATGCAAGACGAGCCTGTATTCAATTCACTGCAGGGATATCCTGCCTTACTTCGAGTCAGAGCATCTCGGTGTCCATTCCACTTGAGGCCACAAACTCAGGGTCCCTCTCACATACCTGTAGCTGAGAGAAGCCTCCTCTTGAGGTGCTTGTGGAAAGTTGGTATTCCTCTTGAGTCGAAGCCAGGGACTAAGCTCTCATCTCGAGTTGATTTGGGGTCCACGGAGCCGTTTCGTGTTGCTCCAGTGACCTCAGGATCCCTCTAGACTTCAGACAGTGATCTTGGGTTTTCTCTGGAGTGCCATCAAGGAAATCAAGGCTCCATTCACGTTTGATGTGGAACACGGAATTGCTCTGCACGCAGTGCAGGGGAATCGGACCTCATCTCGCGGCGAGGGGGAAGTCTCATGGTTTTTCTCGAGTTGCGGCCGGAACCTGGGGTATATTCTCGAGTTACGACGGGGAGGGCCCTTCCAGACACGTGTTTGTTCAGCGACGTCAGGACTCCTGCCTAGGTGCGAGGGACACCTCGGGATTCTCCTCGAGTCTTGGCATGGCATTTGGGACGCGTCTCCACGTGAGGCGGGAGACCCAGGGTCCCTTTCCACATGGCACAGGGATCCTGGGACTTCTATCCACTTTCAAGAGGAGTCAGGCATCGTCTCCTTTGGAAGCATTGATCTCCGTGGACCTCTCGAGTTTTCAAAGGATGTGAGGCCTCCGGTCGCGATGAGGCGGAGAATTAGGTCTTTCTCTGTGGTCTCCACAGGGGATTCAGTCATCCCTTCGTCTTGGGTGATGCAAGAAGAGCCTGCATTCAATTCACTGCAGGGATATCCTGCCTTACTTCGAGTCAGAGCATCTCGGTGTCCATTCCACTTGAGGCCACAAACTCAGGGTCCCTCTCACATACCTGTAGCTGAGAGAAGCCTCCTCTTGAGGTGCTTGTGGAAAGTTGGTATTCCTCTTGAGTCGAAGCCAGGGACTAAGCTCTCATCTCGAGTTGATTTGGGGTCCACGGAGCCCTTTCGTGTTGCTCCAGTGACCTCAGGTTCCCTCTAGACTTCAGACAGTGATCTTGGGTTTTCTCTGGAGTGCCATCAAGGAAATCAAGGCTCCTTTCACGTTTGATGTGGAACACGGAATTGCTCTGCAAGCAGTGCAGGGCAATCGGGCCTCATCTCGCGGCGAGGGGGAAGTCTCATGGTTTTTCTCGAGTTGCGGCCGGATCCTGGGGTATATTCTCGAGTTACGACGGGGAGGGCCCTTCCAGACACGTGTTTGTTCAGCGACGTCAGGACTCCTGCCTAGGGGCGAGGGACACCTCGGGATTCTCCTCGAGTCTTGACATGGCAATTGGGACGCGTCTGCAGGTGAGGTGGGAGACCCAGGGTCCCTTTCCACATGGCACAGGGATCCTGGGACTTCTATCCACTTTCAAGAGGAGTCAGGCATCGTCTCCTTTGGAAGCATTGATCTCCGCAGACCTCTCGAGTTTTCAAAGGATGTGAGGCCTCTGGTCGGGATGAGGAGGAGGACTAGGTCTTTCTCTGTGGTCTCCACAGGGGATTCAGACATCCCTTCGTCTATGGAGATGCAAGACGAGCCTGCATTCAATTCTCTGCAGGGATATCCGGCCTTACTTCGAGTCAGAGCATCTCGGTGTCCATTCCACTTGAGGTCACAAACACAGGGTCCCTCTCACATACTTGTAGCTGAGAGAAGCCTACTCTTGAGGTGCTTGTGAAAAGCTGGTATTCCTCTTGAGTCGAAGCCAGGAACTAAGCTCTCATCTCGAGTTGATTTGTGGTCCACGGAGCCCTTTCGTGTTGCTCCAGTGACTTCAGGATCCCTCTAGACTTGAGACAGTGATCTTGGGTTTTCTCTGGAGTGCCATCAAGGAAATCAAGGCTCCTTTCACGTTTGATGTGGAACACGGAATTGCTCTGCACGCAGTGCTGGGGAATCGGGCCTCAACTCGCGGCGAGGGGGAAGTCTCATGGTTTTTCTCGAGTTGCGGCCCGAACCTGGGGTATATTCTCGAGTTACGACGGGGAGGGCCCTTCCAGACACGTGTTTGTTCAGCGATGTCAGGACTCCTGCCTAGGTGCGAGGGACACCTCGGGATTCTTCTCGAGTCTTGGCATGGCAATTGGGACACTTCTCCACGTGAGGCGGGAGACCCAGGGTCCCTTTCCACGTGCCACAGGGATCCTGGGACTCCTATCCATTTTCAAGAGGAGTCAGGCATCGTCTCCTTTGGAAGCATTGATCTCCGCGGACCTCTCGAATTTTCAAATTATGTGAGGCCTCCTGTCGCGATGAGGCGGAGAATTAGGTCTTTCTCTGTGGTCTCCACAGGGGATTCAGACATCCCTTCGTCTTGGGAGATGCAAGACGAGCCTGCATTCAATTCACTGCAGGGATATCCGGCCTTACTTCGAGTCAGAGCATCTCGATGTCCATTCCACTTGAGGCCAGCAACTCAGGGTCCCTCTCACATACCTGTAGCTGAGAGAAGCCTCCTCTTGAGGTGCTTGAGGAAAGTTGGTATTCCTCTTGACTCGAAGCCTGGGACTAAGCTCTCATCTCGAGTTGATTTGGGGTCCAAGGAGCCCTTTCTTGTTGCTCCAGTGACCTCAGGATCCCTCTAGACTTCAGACAGTGATCTTGGGTTTTCTCTGGAGTGCCATCAAGGAAATCAAGGCTCCTTTCACGTTTGATGTGGAACACGGAATTGCTCTGCACGCAGTGCAGGGGAATCGGGCCTCATCTCGCGGCGAGGGGGAAGTCTCATGGTTTTTCTCGAGTTGCGGCCGGAACCTGGGGTATATTCTCGAGTTAAGACGGGGAGGGCCCTTCCTGACACGTGTTTGTTCAGCGAAGTCAGGACTCCTGCCTAGGTGCGAGGGACACCTCGGGATTCTTCTCGAGTCTTGGCATGGCAATTGGGACGCGTCTCCACGTGAGGCGGGAGTCCCAGTGTCCCTTTCCACGTGCCACAGGGATCCTGGGACTTCTATCCACTTTCAAGAGGAGTCAGGCATCGTCTCCTTTGGAAGAATTGATCTCCGCGGACCTCTCGAGTTTTCAAAGGATGTGAGGCCTCCGGTCGCGATGAGGCAGAGAATTAGGTCTTTCTCTGTGGTCTCCACAGGGGATTCAGACATCACTTCCTCTTGGGAGATGCAAGACGAGCCTGCATTCAATTCACTGCAGGGATATCCTGCCTTACTTCGAGTCAGAGCATCTCGGTGTCCATTCCACTTGAGGCCACAAACTCAAGGTCCATCTCACATACCTGTAGCTGAGAGAAGCCTCCTCTTGAGGTGCTTGTGGAAAGTTGGTATTCCTCTTGAGTCAAAGCCAGGGACTAAGCTCGCATCTCGAGTTGATTTGGGGTCCACGGAGACCTTTCGTTTTGCTACAGTGACCTCAGGATCCCTCTAGAATTGAGACAGTGATCTTGGGTTTTCTCTGGAGTGCCATCAAGGAAATCAAGGCTCCTTTCACGTTTGATGTGGAACACGGAATTGCTCTGCACGCAGTGCAGGGAAATCTGGCCTCATCTCGCGGCGAGGGGGAAGTCTCATGGTTTTTCTCGAGTTGCGGCCGGAACCTGGGGTATATGCTCGAGATACGACGGGGAGGGCCCTTCCAGACATGTGTTTGTTCAGCGACGTCAGGACTCCTACCTAGGTGCGAGGGACACCTCGGGATTCTCCTCGAGTCTTGGCATGGCAATTGGGACGCGTCTCCACGTGAGGCGGGAAACCCAGTGTCCCTTTCCACGTGCCAAAGGGATCCTGGGACTCCTATCCATTTTCAAAAGGAGTCAGGCATCGTCTCCTTTGGAAGCATTGATCTCCGGGGACCTCTCTAGTTTTCAAAGGATGTGAGGCCTCCGGTCGCAATGAGGCGGAGAACTAGTTCCTTCTCTGTTGTCTCCACAGGGGATTCAGACATCCCTTCGTCTTGGGAGATGCAAGACGAGCCTGCATTCAATTCACTGCAGGGATATCCGGCCTTACTTCGAGTCAGAACATCTCGCTGTCCATTCCACTTGAGGCCACAAACTCAGGGTCCCTCTCACATACCTGTAGCTGAGAGAAGCCTCCTCTTGAGGAGCTTGTGGAAAGTAGGTATTCCTCTTGAGTCGAAGCCAGGGACTAAGCTCTCATCTCGAGTTGATTTGGGGTCCACGGAGCCCTTTCGTGTTGCTCCAGTGACCTCAGGATCCCTCTAGACTTGAGACAGTGATCTTGGGTTTTCTCTGGAGTGCCATCAAGGAAATCAAGGCTCCTTTCACGTTTGATGTGGAAAACCGAATTGCTCTGCACGCAGTGCAGGGGAATCGGGCCTCATCTTTCGGCGAGGGGGAAGTCTCATGGTTTTTCTCGAGTTGCAGCCGGAACCTTGTGTATATTCTCAAGTTACGACGGGGAGGGCCCTTCCAGACACGAGTTTGTTCCGCAACGTCAGAACACCTGCCTACGTTCGATGGACACCTCGGTATTCTCCTCGAGTCTTGGCATGGCAATTGGGACGCGTCTCCACGTGAGGCGGGAGACCCAGGGTCCCTTTCCACGTGCCACAGGGATCGTGGGACTCCTATCCACTTTCAAGAGGAGTCAGGCATCGTCTCCTTTGGAAGCATTGATCTCTGCGGACCTCTCTAGTTTTCAAAGGATGTGAGGCCTGCGGTCGCGATGAGGCGGAGAACTAGGTCTTTCTCTGTGGTCTCCACAGGGGATTCAGACAACCCTTCGTCTTGGGACATGCAAGACGAGCCTGCATTCAATTCACTGCAGGGATATCCGGCCTTACTTCGAGTCAGAGCATCTCGGTGTCCTTTCCACTTGAGGCTACAACTCAGGGTACCTCTCACATACCTGTAGCTGAGAGAAGCCTCCTCTTGAGGTGCTTGTGGAAAGTTGGTTTTCCTCTTGAGTCGAAGCCAGGGACTAAGCTCTCATCTCGAGTTGATTTGGGGTCCACGGAGCACTTTCGTGTTGCTCCAGTGACCTCAGGATCCCTCTAGACTTGAGACAGTGATCTTGGGTTTTCTCTGGAGTGCCATCAAGGAAATCAAGGCTCCTTTCACGTTTGATGTGGAACACGGAATTGCTCTGCACGCAGTGGAGGGGTATCGGGCCTCATCTCGCGGCGAGGGGGAAGTCTCATGGTTTTTCTCGAGTTGCGGCCGGAACCTCGGGTATATTCTCGAGTTACGACGGGGAGGGCCCTTCCAGACACGTGTTTGTTCAGCGACGTCAGGACTCCTGCCTAGGTGCGAGGGACACCTCGGGATTCTCCTCGAGTCTTGGCATGGCATTTGGGACGCGTCTCCACGTGAAGCAGGAGACCCAGGTTCCCTTTCCACGTGGCACAGGGATCCTGGGACTTCTATCCACTTTCAAGAGGTGTCAGGCATCGTCTCCTTTGGAAGCATTGATCTCCGTGGACCTATCGAGTTTTCAAAGGATGTGAGGCCTCCGGTCGCAATGAGGCGGAGAATTAGGTCTTTCTCTGTGGTCTCCACAGGGGATTCAGTCATCCCATCCTCTTGGGAGATGCAAGACGAGCCTGTATTCAATTCACTGCAGGGATATCCTGCCTTACTTCGAGTCAGAGCATCTCGGTGTCCATTCCACTTGAGGCCACAAACTCAGGGTCCCTCTCACATACCTGTAGCTGAGAGAAGCCTCCTCTTGAGGTGCTTGTGGAAAGTTGGTATTCCTCTTGAGTCGAAGCCAGGGACTAAGCTCTCATCTCGAGTTGATTTGGGGTCCACGGAGCCCTTTCGTGTTGCTCCAGTGACCTCAGGATCCCTCTAGACTTCAGACAGTGATCTTGGGTTTTCTCTGGAGTGCCATCAAGGAAATCAAGGCTCCTTTCACGTTTGATGTGGAACACGGAATTGCTCTGCACGCAGTGCAGGGGAATCGGACCTCATCTCGCGGCGAGGGGGAAGTCTCATGGTTTTTCTCGAGTTGCGGCCGGAACCTGGGGTATATTCTCGAGTTACGACGGGGAGGGCCCTTCCAGACACGTGTTTGTTCAGCGACGTCAGGACTCCTTCCTAGGTGCGAGGGACACCTCGGGATTCTACTCGAGTCTTGGCATGGCATTTGGGACGCGTCTCCACGTGAGGCGGGAGACCCAGGGTCCCTTTCCACATGGCACAGGGATCCTGGGACTTCTATCCACTTTCAAGAGGAGTCAGGCATCGTCTCCTTTGGAAGCATTGATCTCCGTGGACCTCTCGAGTTTTCAAAGGATGTGAGGCCTCCGGTCGCGATGAGGCGGAGAATTAGGTCTTTCTCTGTGGTCTCCACAGGGGATTCAGTCATCCCTTCCTCTTGGGAGATGCAAGAAGAGCCTGCATTCAATTCACTGCAGGGATATCCTGCCTTACTTCGAGTCAGAGCATCTCGGTGTCCATTCCACTTGAGGCCACAAACTCAGGGTCCCTCTCACATACCTGTAGCTGAGAGAAGCCTCCTCTTGAGGTGCTTGTGGAAAGTTGGTATTCCTCTTGAGTCGAAGCCAGGGACTAAGCTCTCATCTCGAGTTGATTTGGGGTCCACGGAGCCCTTTCGTGTTGCTCCAGTGACCTCAGGTTCCCTCTAGACTTCAGACAGTGATCTTGGGTTTTCTCTGGAGTGCCATAAAGGAAATCAAGGCTCCTTTCACGTTTGATGTGGAACACGGAATTGCTCTGCACGCAGTGCAGGGCAATCGGGCCTCATCTCGCGGCGAGGGGGAAGTCTCATGGTTTTTCTCGAGTTGCGGCCGGATCCTGGGGTATATTCTCGAGTTACGACGGGGAGGGCCCTTCCAGACACGTGTTTGTTCAGCGACGTCAGGACTCCTGCCTAGGGGCGAGGGACACCTCGGGATTCTCCTCGAGCCTTGGCATGGCAATTGGGACGCGTCTCCACGGGAGCCGGGAGACCCAGGGTCCCTTTCAACGTGCCACAGGGATCCTGGGACTCCTATCCATTTTCAAGAGGAGTCAGGCATCGTCTCCTTTAAAGCATTGATCTCCGCAGACCTCTCGAGTTTTCAAAGGATGTGAGGCCTCCGGTCGGGATGAGGCGGAGGACTAGGTCTTTCTCTGTGGTCTCCACAGGGGATTCAGACATCCCTTCGTCTATGGAGATGCAAGACGAGCCTGCATTCAATTCTCTGCAGGGATATCCGGCCTTACTTCGAGTCAGAGCATCTCGGTGTCCATTCCACTTGAGGTCACAAACACAGGGTCCCTCTCACATACTTGTAGCTGAGAGAAGCCTACTCTTGAGGTGCTTGTGAAAAGCTGGTATTCCTCTTGAGTCGAAGCCAGGAACTAAGCTCTCATCTCGAGTTGATTTGTGGTCCACGGAGCCCTTTCGTGTTGCTCCAGTGACCTCAGGATCCCTCTAGACTTGAGACAGTGATCTTGGGTTTTCTCTGGAGTGCCATCAAGGAAATCAAGGCTCCTTTCACGTTTGATGTGGAACACGGAATTGCTCTGCACGCAGTGCTGGGGAATCAGGCCTCAACTCGCGGCGAGGGGGAAGTCTCATGGTTTTTCTCGAGTTGCGGCCCGAACCTGGAGTATATTCTCGAGTTACGACGGGGAGGGCCCTTCCAGACACGTGTTTGTTCAGCGACGTCAGGACTCCTGCCTAGGTGCGAGGGACACCTCGGGATTCTCCTCGAGTCTTGGCATGGCAATTTTGACGCGTCTCCACGTGACGCGGGAGACCCAGGGTCCCCGTCCATGTGGACAGGGATCCTGGGACTCCTAACCATTTTCAAGAGGAGTCAGGCATCGTCTCCTTTGGAAGCATTGATCTCCGCAGACCTCTCGAGTTTTCAAAGGATGTGAGCCCTCCGGTCGCGATGAGGCGGAGGTCTAGGTCTTTCTCTGTGGTCTCCACAGGGGATTCAGACATCCCTTCGTCTTGGGAGATGAAAGACGAGCTTGTATTCAATTCACTGCAGGGATATCCGGCCTTACTTCGAGTCAGAGCATCTCGGTGTCCATTCCACTTGAGGCCACAAACTCAGGGTTCCTCTCACATCCATGTAGCCGAGAGAAGCCTCCTCTTGAGGTGCTTGTGGAAACTTGGTATTCCTCTTGAGTCGAAGCCATGGACTAAGCTCTCATCTCGAGTTGATTTGGGGTCGACGGAGCCCTTTCGTGTTGCTCCAGTGACCTCATTATCCCTCTAGACTTGAGACAGTGATCTTGGGTTTTCTCTGGAGTGTCATCAAGGAAATCAAGGCTCCTTTCACGTTTGATGTGGAACACAGAATTGCTCTGGACGCAGTGCAGGGGAATCGGGCCTCATCTCGCGGCGAGGGGGAAGTCTCATGGTTTTTCTCGAGTTGCGGCCGGAACATGGGGTATATTCTCGAGTTACGATGGGGAGGGCCCTTCCAGACACGTGTTTGTTCAGCGATGTCAGGACTCGTGCCTAGGTGCAAGGGCCATGTCGGGATTCTCCTCGAGTCTTGGCATGGCATTTGGGACGCGTCTCCACGTGAGGCGGGAGACCCAGTGTCCCCTTCGACGAGCCACGGGGATCCTGGGACTACTATCCATTTTCAAGAGGAGTCAGGCATCGTCTCCTTTGGAAGCATTGATCTCCGCAGACCTCTCGAGTTTTCAAAGGATGTGAGGCCTCCTGTCGCGATGAGGCGGAGGACTAGGTCTTTCTCTGTGGTCTCCACAGGGGATTCAGACATCCCTTCATCTTGGGAGATGTAAGACGAGCCTGCATTCAATTCACTGCAGGGATATCTGGCCTTAATTCGAGTCAGAGCATCTCGGTGTCCATTCCACTTGAGGCCACAATCTCATGGTCCCTCTCACATACCTGTAGCTGAGAGAAGCCTCCTCTTGAGGTGCTTGTGGAAAGTTGGTATTCCTGTTGAGTCGATGCCAGGGACTAAGCTCTCATCTCGAGTTGATTTGGGGTCCACGGAGCCCTTTCGTGTTGATCCAGTGACCTCAGGATCCCTCTAGACTTGTGACAGTGATTTTGGGTTTTCTCTGGAGTGCCATCAAGGAAATCAAGGCTCCTTTCACGTTTGATGTGGAAAACGGAATTGCTCTGCACGCAGTGCAGGGGAATCGGGCCTCATCTCAGGGCGAGGGGAAAGTCTCATGGTTTTTCTCGAGTTGCGGCCGGAACCTGTGGTATATTGTCGAGTTACGACGGGGAGGGCCCTTCCAGACACGTGTTTGTTCAGCGACGTGAGGACTCCTGCCTAGGTGCGAGGGACACCTCGGGATTCTCCTCGAGTCTTGGCATGGCAATTGGAACGCGTCTCCACGTGAGGCGGGAGACCCAGGGTCCCTTTCCATTTGCCACAGGGATCCTGGTACTCCTATCCATTTTCAAGAGGAGTCAGGCATCGTCTCCTTTGGAAGCATTGATCTCCGCGGACCTCTCGAGTTTTCAAAGGATGTGACGCCTCCGGTCGCGTTGAGGCAGAGGACTAGGTCTTTCTCTGTGGTCTGCACAGGGGATTCAGACATCCCTTCGTCTTGGGAGATGCAAGACGAGCCTGCATTCAATTCACTGCAGGGATATCCGGCCTTACTTCGAGTCAGAGCATCTCGGGGTCCATTCCAATTGAGGCCACAAACTCAGGGTCCCTCTCACATACCTGTAGCTGAGAGATGCCTCCTCTTGAGGTGCTTGTGAAAAGTTGGTATTCCACTTGAGTCGAAGCCAGGGACTAAGCTCTCATCTCGAGTTGATTTGGGGTCCACGGAGCCCTTTCGTGTTGCTCCAGTGACCTCAGGATCCCTCTAGACTTGAGACAGTGATCTTGGGTTTTCTCTGGAGTGCCATCAAGGAAATCAAGGCTCCTTTCAAGTTTGAAGTGGAACACTGAATTGCTCTGCACGCAGTGCAGGGGAATCGGGCCTCATCTCGCGGCGAGGGGGAAGTCTCATGGTTTTTCTCGAGTTTCGGCCGGACCCTGGGGTATATTCTCGAGTTACGATGGGGAAGGCCCTTCCAGACACGTGTTTGTTCAGCGACGTCAGGACTCCTGCCTAGGTGCGAGGGACACCTCGGGATTCTCCTCGAGTCTTGGCATGGCAATTGGGACGCGTCTCCACGTGAAGCGGGAGACCCAGGGTCCCCGTCCATGTGGACAGGGATCCTGGGACTCCTAACCATTTTCAAGAGGAGTCAGGCATCGTCTCCTTTGGAAGCATTGATCTCCGCGGACCTCTCGAATTTTCAAAGGATGTGAGCCCTCCGGTCGCGATGAGGCGGAAAACTAGGTCTTTCTCTGTGGTCTCCACAGGGGATTCAGACATCCCTTCGTCTTGGGAGATGCAAGACGAGCTTGTATTCAATTCACTGCAGGGATATCCGGCCTTACTTCGAGTCAGAGCATCTCGGTGTCCATTCCACTTGAGGCCACAAACTCAGGCTACCTCTCACATCCATGTAGCTGAGAGAAGCCTCCTCTTGAGGTGCTTGTGGAAACTTGGTATTCCTCTTGAGTCGAAGCCATGGACTAAGCTCTCATCTCGAGTTGATTTGGGGTCCACGAAGCCCTTTCTTGTTGTTACAGTGACCTCAGGATTGCTCTAGACTTGAGACAGTGATCTTGGGTTTTCTCTGGAGTGCCATCAAGGAAATCAAGGCTCCTTTCACGTTTGATGTGGAACACGGAATTGCTCTGCACGCAGTGCAGGGGAATCGGGCCTCATCTCGCGGCGAGGGGGAAGTCTCATGATTTTCCTCGAGTTGCGGCCGGAACCTGGGGTATATTCTCGAGTTAGGACGGGGAGGGCCCTTCCAGACACGTGTTTGTTCAGCGACGTCAGGACTCCTGCCTAGGTGCGAGGGACACTTCGGGATTCTCCAAGAGTCTTGGCATGGCAATAGGGACGCGTCTCCACTTGAGGCGGGAGACCCAGTGTCCCTTTCCACGTGCCACAGGGATCCTGGGACTCCTATCCATTTTCAAGAGGAGTCAGGCATCGTCTCCTTTGGAAGCATTGATCTCCGCCGACCTATCCAGTTTTCAAAGGATGTGAGGCCTTCGGTCGCGATGAGGCGGAGAACTAGGTCTTTCTCAGTGGTCTCCACAGGGGATTCAGACATCCCTTCGTCTTGGGAGATGCAAGACGAGCCTGCATTCAATTCACTGCAGGGATATCCGGCCTTAGTTCGAGTCAGAGCATCTCGGTGTCCATTCCACTTGAGGCCACAAACTCA
Source organism: Dama dama (assembly GCF_033118175.1). NCBI lineage: Eukaryota > Metazoa > Chordata > Mammalia > Artiodactyla > Cervidae > Dama > Dama dama. The sequence continues at coordinate 1,256,926 of NC_083713.1, forward strand.
GGGTCCCTCTCACATACCTGTAGCTGAGAGAAGCCTCCTCTTGAGGTGCTTGTGAAAAGTTGGTATTTCACTTGAGTCGAAGCCAGGGACTAAGGTCTCATCTCGAGTTGATTTGGGGTCCACGGAGCCCTTTCGTGTTGCTCCAGTGACCTCAGGATCCCTCTAGACTTGAGACGGTGATCTTGGGTTTTCTCTGTAGTGCCATCAAGGAAATCAAGGCTCCTTTCACGTTTGATGTGGAACACGGAATTGCTCTGCACGCAGTGCAGGGGAATCGGGCCTCATCTCGCGGCGAGGGGGAAGTCTCATGGTTTTTCTCGAGTTTCGGCCGGACCCTGGGGTATATTCTCGAGTTACGATGGGGAAGGCCCTTCCAGACACGTGTTTGTTCAGCGACGTCAGGACTCCTGCCTAGGTGCGAGGGACACCTCGGGATTCTCCTCGAGTCTTGGCATGGCAATTTTGACGCGTCTCCACGTGAAGCGGGAGACCCAGGGTCCCCGTCCATGTGGACAGGGATCCTGGGACTCCTAACCATTTTCAAGAGGAGTCAGGCATCGTCTCCTTTGGAAGCATTGATCTCCGCAGACCTCTCGAGTTTTCAAAGGATGTGAGCCCTCCGGTCGCGATGAGGCGGAGGTCTAGGTCTTTCTCTGTGGTCTCCACAGGGGATTCAGACATCCCTTCGTCTTGGGAGATGAAAGACGAGCTTGTATTCAATTCACTGCAGGGATATCCGGCCTTACTTCGAGTCAGAGCATCTCGGTGTCCATTCCACTTGAGGCCACAAACTCAGGGTACCTCTCACATCCATGTAGCCGAGAGAAGCCTCCTCTTGAGGTGCTTGTGGAAACTTGGTATTCCTCTTGAGTCGAAGCCATGGACTAAGCTCTCATCTCGAGTTGATTTGGGGTCCACGAAGCCCTTTCTTGTTGTTACAGTGACCTCAGGATCGCTCTAGACTTGAGACAGTGATCTTGGGTTTTCTCTGGAGTGCCATCAAGGAAAGCAAGGCTCCTTTCACGTTTGATGTGGAACACGGAATAGCTCTGCACGCAGTGCAGGGGAATCGGGCCTCATCTCGCGGCGAGGGGGAAGTCTCATGATTTTTCTCGAGTTGCGGCCGGAACCTGGGGTATATTCTCGAGTTAGGACGGGGAGGGCCCTTCCAGACACGTGTTTGTTCAGCAACGTCAGGACTCCTGCCTAGGTGCGAGGGACACTTCGGGATTCTCCAAGAGTCTTGGCATGGCAATAGGGACGCGTCTCCACTTGAGGCGGGAGACCCAGTGTCCCTTTCCACGTGCCACAGGGATCCTGGGACTCCTATCCATTTTCAAGAGGAGTCAGGCATCGTCTCCTTTGGAAGCATTGATCTCCGCCGACCTATCCAGTTTTCAAAGGATGTGAGGCCTTCGGTCGCGATGAGGCGGAGAACTAGGTCTTTCTCAGTGGTCTCCACAGGGGATTCAGACATCCCTTCGTCTTGGGAGATGCAAGACGAGCCTGCATTCAATTCACTGCAGGGATATCCGGCCTTACTTCGAGTCAGAGCATCTCGGTGTCCATTCCACTTGAGGCCACAAACTCAGGGTCCCTCTCACATACATGTAGCTGAGAGAAGCCTCCTCTTGAGGTACTTGTGAAAAGTTGGTATTTCACTTGAGTCGAAGCCAGGGACTAAGGTCTCATCTCGAGTTGATTTGGGGTCCACGGAGCCCTTTCATGTTGCTCCAGTGACTTCAGGATCCCTCTAGACTTGAGACGGTGATCTTGGGTTTTCTCTGTAGTGCCATCAAGGAAATCAAGGCTCCTTTCACGATTGATGTGGAACTCGGAATTGCTCTGCACGCAGTGCAGGGGAATCGGGCCTCATCTCGCGGCGAGGGGGAAGTCTCATGGTTTTGCTCGAGTTGCGGCCAGACTCTGTGGTATATTCTCGAGTTATGATGGGGAAGGCCCTTCCAGACTCGTGTTTGTTCAGCAACGTCAGGACTCCTGCCTAGGTGCAAGGGACACCTCGGGATTCTCCTCGGGTCTTGGCTTGGCAATTTGGACGCGTCTCCACGTGAGGCGGGAGACCGAGGGTCCGTTTCCACGTGCCACAGGGATCTTGGGACTCCTATCCATTTTCAAGAGGATTCAGGCATCGGCTCCTTTGGAAGCATTGATCTCCGCGAACTTCTCGAGTTTTCAAAGCATGTGAGGCCTCCGGTCGCGATGAGGCGGAGAAGTCGGTATTTCTCTGAGGTCTCCACAGGGGATTCAGACATCCCTTCGTCTTGGGAGATGCAAGACGAGCCTGTATTCAATTCACTGCAGGGATATCCGGCCTTACTTCGAGTCAGAGCATCTCGGTGTCCATTCCACTTGAGGCCACAAACTCAGGGTCCCTCTCACATACCTGTAGCTGAGAGAAGCCTCGTCTTGAGGTGCTTGTGAAAAGTGGGTATTCCTCTTGAGTCGAAGGCAGGGTCTAAGCTCTCATCTCGAGTTGATCTGGGGTTCACGGAGCCCTTTCCTGTTGCTCCAGTGACCTCAGGATCCCTCTAGACTTGAGACAGTGATTTTGAGTTTTCTCTGGAGTGCCATCAAGGAAATCAAGGCTCCTTTCTCGTTTGATGTGGAACACGGAATTGCTCTGCATGCAGTGCAGGGGAATCGGGCCTCATCTCGCGGCGAGGGGGAAGTCTCATGGTTTTTCTCGAGTTGCGGCCGGAACCTGGGGTATATTCTCGAGTTACGATGGGGAGGGCCCTTCCAGACACGTGTTTGTTCAGCGACGTCAGGACTCCTGCCTAGGTGCGAGGGACACCTCGGGATTCTCCTCGAGTCTTGGCATGGCAATGGGGAAGCGTCTCCACGTCAGGCGGGAGACTCAGGGTCCCTTTCCACGTGCCACAGGGATCCTGGGACTCCTATCCATTTTCAAGAGGAGTCAGGCATCGGCTCCTTTGGAAGCATTGATCTCCGCGAACCTCTTGAGTTTTCAAAGGATGTGAGGCCTCCGGTCGCGTTGAGGCGGAGGACTAGGTCTTTCTCTGTGGTCTCCACAGGGGATTCAGACAACCCTTCGTCTTGGGAGATGCAAGACGAGCCTGCATTCAATTCACTGCAGGGATATCCGGCCTTACTTCGAGTCAGAGCATCTCGGTGTCCATTCCACTTGAGGCCACAAACTCAGGGTCCCTCTCACATACCTGTAGCTGAGAGAAGCCTCCTCCTGAGGTGCTAATGGAAAGTTGGTATTCCTCTTGAGTCGAAGCCTGGGACTAAGCTCTCATCTCGAGTTGATTTGGGGTCCACGGGGAAATTTCGTGTTACTCCAGTGACCTCAGGATCCCTCTAGACTTGAGACAGTGATCTTGGGTTTTCTCTGGAGTGCCATCAAGGAAATCAAGGCTCCTTTCACGTTTGATGTGGAACACGGAATTGCTCTGCATGCAGTGCAGGGGAATCGGGCCTAAACTCGCGGCTAGGGGGATATCTCATGGTTTTTCTCGAGATGCGGCCGGAACCTGGGGTATATTCTCGAGTTAAGACGGGGAGGGCCCTTCCAGACACGTGTTTGTTCAGCGACGTCAGGACTCCTGCCTAGGGGTGAGGGACACCTCGGGATTCTCCTCGAGTCTTGGCATGGCAATTGGGACGCGTCTCCACGTGAGGCGGGAGACCCAGGGTCCCTTTCCACGTGCCATAGGGATCCTGGGACTCCTATCCATTTTCAAGAGGCGTCAGGCATCGTCTCATTTGGAAGCATTAATCTCCGCGGACCTCTTGAGTTTTCAAAGGAAGTGAGGCCTCCGGTCGCGATGAGGCGGAAAACGAGGTCTTTCTCTGTGGTCTCCACAGGGGATTCAGACATCCCTTCGTCTTGGGAGATGCAAGACGAGCCTGCATTCAATTCACTGAAGGGATATCCGGCCTTACTTCGAGTCAGAGCATCTCGGTGTCCATTCCACTTGCGGCCACAAACTCAGGGTCCCTCTCACTTACCTGTAGCTGAGAGAAGCCTCCTCTTGAGCTGCTTGTGAAAAGTTGGTATTCCTCTTGAGTTGAAGCCAGGGTCTAAGCTCTCATCTCGAGTTGATTTGGGGTCCACGGAGCCCTTTCGTGTTGCTCCAGTGACCTCAGGATCCCTCTAGACTTGAGACAGTGTTCTTGGGTTTTCTCTGGAGTGCCATCAAGGAAATCAAGGCTCCTTTCACGTTTGATGTGGAACACGGAATTGCTCTGCATGCAGTGCAGGGGAATCGGGCCTCATCTCACGGCGAGGGGGAAGTCTCATGGTTTTTCTCGAGTTGCGGCCGGAACCTGGGGTATATTCTCGAGTTACGACGGGGAGGGCCCTTCCAGACACGTGTTTGTTCAGCGACGTCAGGACTCCTGCCTAGGTGCGAGGGACACCTCGGGATTCTCCTCGAGTCTTGGCATGGCAATTTGGACGCGTCTCCACGTGAGGCGGGAGACCCAGTGTCCGTTTCCACGTGCCACAGGGATCTTGGGACTCCTATCCATTTTCAAGAGGAGTCAGGCATCGTCTCCTTTGGAAGCATTGGTCTCCGCGGACTTCTCGAGTTTTCAAAGGATGTGAGGCCTCCGGTCGCGATGAGGCGGAGAAGTCCGTATTTTTCTGAGGTCTCCACAGGGGATTCAGACATCCCTTCGTCTTGGGAGATGCAAGACGAGCCTGCATTCAATTCACTGCAGGGATATCCGGCCTTACTTCGAGTCAGAGCATCTCGGTGTCCATTCCACTTGAGGCCACAAACTCAGGGTCCCTCTCACATACCTGTAGCTGAGAGAAGCCTCGTCTTGAGGTGCTTGTGAAAAGTGGGTATTCCACTTGAGTCGAAGGCAGGGTCTCAGCTCTCATCTCGAGTTGATCTGGGGTTCACGGAGCCCTTTCCTGTTGCTCCAGTGACCTCAGGATACCTCTAGACTTGAGACAGTGATTTTGGGTTTTCTCTGGAGTGCCATCAAGGAAATCAAGGCTCCTTTCACGTTTGATGTGGAACACGGAATTGCTCTGCATGCAGTGCAGGGGAATCGGGCCTCATCTCGCGGCGAGGGGGAAGTCTCATGGTTTTTCTCGAGTTGCGGCCAGAACCTGGGGTATATTCTCGAGTTACGACGGGGAGGGCCCTTCCAGACACGTGTTTGTTCAGTGACATCAGGACTCCTGCCTAGGTGCGAGGGACACCTCGGGATTCTCCTCGAGTCTTGGCATGGCAATGGGGAAGCGTCTCCACGTGAGGCGGGAGACCCAGGGTCCCTTTCCACGTGCCACAGGGATCCTGGGACTCCTATCCATTTTCAAGAGGAGTCAGGCATCGTCTCCTTTGGAAGCATTGATCTCCGCGGACCTCTCGAGTTTTCAAAGGATGTGAGGCCTCCGGTTGCGATGAGGCGGAGAATTCGGTCTTTCTCTGAGGTCTCCACAGGGGATTCAGACATCCCTTCGTCTTGGGAGATGCAAGACGAGCCTGCATTCAATTCACTGCAGGGATATCCGGCCTTACTTCGAGTCAGAGCATCTCGGTGTCCATTCCACTTGAGGCCACAAACTCAGGGTCCCTCTCACATACCTGTAGCTGAGAGAAGCCTCGTCTTGAGGTGCTTGTGAAAAGTGGGTATTCCTCTTGAGTCGAAGGCAGGGTCTAAGCTCTCATCTCGAGTTGATCTGGGGTTCACGGAGCCCTTTCCTGTTGCTCCAGTGACCTCAGGATCCCTCTAGACTTGAGACAGTGATTTTGAGTTTTCTCTGGAGTGCCATCAAGGAAATCAAGGCTCCTTTCTCGTTTGATGTGGAACACGGAATTGCTCTGCATGCAGTGCAGGGGAATCGGGCCTCATCTCGCGGCGAGGGGGAAGTCTCATGGTTTTTCTCGAGTTGCGGCCGGAACCTGGGGTATATTCTCGAGTTACGATGGGGAGGGCCCTTCCAGACACGTGTTTGTTCAGCGACGTCAGGACTCCTGCCTAGGAGCGAGGGACACCTCGGGATTCTCCTCGAGTCTTGGCATGGCAATGGGGAAGCGTCTCCACGTCAGGCGGGAGACTCAGGGTCCCTTTCCACGTGCCACAGGGATCCTGGGACTCCTATCCATTTTCAAGAGGAGTCAGGCATCGTCTCCTTTGGAAGCATTGATCTCCGCGGACCTCTCGAGTTTTCAAAGGATGTGAGGCCTCCGGTCGCGATGAGGCGGAGAGTTCGGTCTTTCTCTGAGGTCTCCACAGGGGATTCAGACATCCCTTCGTCTTGGGAGATGCAAGACGAGCCTGCATTCAATTCACTGCAGGGATATCCGGCCTTACTTCGAGTCAGAGCATCTCAGTGTCCATTCCACTTGAGGCCACAAACTCAGGGTCCCTCTCACATACCTGTAGCTGAGAGAAGCCTCCTCCTGAGGTGCTAATGGAAAGTTGGTATTCCTCTTGAGTCGAAGCCAGGGACTAAGCTCTCATCTCGAGTAGATTTTTGTTACACGGAGCCCTTTCGTGTTTCTCCAGTGACCTCAGGATCCCTCTAGACTTGAGACAGTGATCTTGGGTTTTCTCTGCAGTGCCATCAAGGAAATCAAGGCTCCTTTCACGTGTCATGTGGAACACGGAATTGCTCTGCACGCAATGCAGGGGAATCAGGCCTCATCTCGCCGCGAGGGGGAAGTCTCATGGTTTTTCTCGAGTTGCGGCCGGAACCTGGGGTATATTCGCGAGTTACGACGGGGAGGGCCCTTCCAGACACGTGTTTGTTCAGCGACGTCAGGACTCCTGCCAAGGTGCGAGGGACACCTAGGGATTCTCCTCGAGACTTGGCATGGCAATTGGGACGCGTCTCCACGTGAGGCGGGAGACCCAGGGTCCCTTTCCACATGCCACAGGGATCCTGGGACTCCTATCCATTTTCAAGAGGAGTCAGGCATCGTCTCCTTTGGAAGCATTGATCTCCGCACACCTCTCGAGGTTTCAAAGGATGTGAGGCCTCAATTCGGGATGAGGCGGAGAACTAGGTCTTTCTCTGTGGTCTCCACAGTGGATTCAGACATCCCTTCCTCTTGGGAGATGCAAAACGAGCCTGCATTCATTTCACTGCAGGGATATCCAGCCTTACTTCGAGTCAGAGTTTCTCGGTGTCCATTCCACTTGAATCCCCAACTCAGGGCCCTCTCACATAACTTTATCTGAGAGAAGCCTCCTCTTGAGGTGCTTGTGGAAAGTTGCTATTCCTCTAGAGTCGAAGCCAGAGACTAAGCTCTCATCACGAGTTGATTTGGGGTCCATGGATCCATTTCGGTTTGATACAGTGACCTCAGGATCCCTCTAGACTTGAGACAGTGATCTCGGGGTTTCTCTGGAGTGCCATCAAGGAAATCAAGGCTCCTTTCACGTTTGATGTGGAACACGGAATTGCTCTGCATGCAGTGCAGGGGAATCGGGCCTCATCTCGCGGCGAGGGGGAAGTCTCATGTTTTTTCTCGAGTTGCGGCCGGAACCTGGGGTATATTCTCGAGTTACGACGGGGAGGTCCGTTCCAGACACGTGTTTGTTCAGCGACGTCAGGACTCCTGCCTAGGTGCGAGGGACACCTCGGGATTCTCCTCGAGTCTTGTCATGGCAATTGGGACGCGTCTCCACGTGAGGCGGGAGATCCAGGGTCCCTTTCCATGTGCCACAGGGATCCTGGGACCCCTATCCATTTTCAAGAGGAGTCAGGCATCGTCTCCTTTGGAAGCATTGATCTCCGCACACCTCTCGAGGTTTCAAAGGATGTGAGGCCTCAATTCGGGATGAGGCGGAGAACTAGGTCTTTCTCTGTGGTCTCCACAGTGGATTCAGACATCCCTTCCTCTTGGGAGATGCAAAACGAGCCTGCATTCAATTCACTGCAGGGATATCCGGCCTTACTTCGCGTCAGAGCATCTCGGTGTCCATTCCACTTGAGGCCACAAACTCAGGGTCCCTCTCACATACCTGTAGCTGAGAGAAGCCTCCTCTTGAGGTGCTTGTGGAAAGTTGGTATTCCCCTTGAGTCGAAGCCAGGGACTAAGCTCTCATCTCGAGTTGATTTAGGGTCCATGGAGCCCTTTCCTGTTGCTCCAGTGACCTCAGGATCCCTCTAGAATTGAGACAGTGATCTTGGGTTTCTCTGGAGTGCCATCAAGGAAATCAAGGCTCCTTTCACGTTTGATGTGGAACACGGAATTGCTCTGCACGCTGTGCAGGGGAATCGGGCCTCATCTCGCGGCGAGGGGGAAGTCTCATGGTTTTTCTCGAGTTGCGGCCGGAACCTGGGGTACATTCTAAAGTTACTACGGGGAGGGGCCTTCCAGACACGTGTTTGTTCAGCGAAGTCAGGACTCCTGCCTAGGTGCGAGGGACACCTCGGGATACTCGTCGAGTCTTGGCATGGCAATTGGGACGGGTCTCCACGTGAGGTGGAAGACCCAGTGTCTCTTTCCACGTGCCAAAGGGATCCTGAGACTCGTATCCATTTTCAAGAAGAGACAGGCATCGTCTCCTGTGGAAGCATTGATCTTCGCGGACCTCTCGAGTTTTCAAAGGATGTGAGGCCTTCGGTCGCGATGAGGCGGAGAACTAGGTCTTTCTCTGTGGTCTCCACAGGGGATTCAGACATCACTTCGTCTTGGGAGATGCAAGACGAGCATGCATTCAATTCACTGCAGGGATATCCGGCCTTACTTCGCGTCAGAGCATCTCGGTGTCCATTCCACTTGAGGCCACAAACTCAGGGTCCCTCTCACATACCTGTAGCTGAGAGAAGCCTCCTCTTGAGGTGCTTGTGGAAAGTTGGTATTCCTCTTGAGTTGAAGCCAGGGACTAAGCTCTCATCTCGAGTTGATTTGGGGTCCTTGGAGCCCTTTCCTGTTGCTACAGTGTCCTCAGGATCCCTCTAGACTTGAGACAGTGATCTTGGGTTTTCTCAGGAGTGCCATCAATAAAAGCAGGGCTCCTTTCACGTTTGATGTCAATCACGGAATTGTGCTGCACGCAGTGCAGGGGAATCGGGCCTCATCTCGCGGCGAGGGGTAAGTCTCATGGTTTTTCTCGAGTTGCGGCCGGAACCTGGGGTATATTCTCGAGTTATGACGGGGAGGGCCCTTCCAGACACGTGTTTGTTCAGCGACGTCAGGACTCCTGCCTAGGTGCGAGGGAGACCTCGGGATTCACCTCGAGTCTTGGCATGGCAATTGGGACGCATCTTCACATGAGGCGGAAGACCCAGTGTCCCTTTCCACGTGCCACAGGGATCCTGGGACTCCTATCCATTTTCAAGAAGAGTCAGGCATCGTCTCCTTTGGAAGCATTGATCTCCGCGGACCTCTCGAGTTTTCAAAGTATGTGAGGCCTCCGGTCGTGATGAGGCGGAGAACTAGGTCTTTCTCTGTGGTCTCCACAGGGGATTCAGGCATCCCTTCGTCTTGGGAGATGCAAGGCGAGCCTGCATTCAATTCACTGCAGGGATATCCGGCCTTACTTCGAGTCAGAGCATCTCCGTGTCCATTCCACTTGAGGCCACAAACTCAGGGTCTCTCTCACATACCTGTAGCTGAGAGAAGCCTCCTCTTGAGGTGCTTGTGGAAAGGTGCTATTCCTCTTGAGTCGAAGCCAGGGACGAAGCTCTCATCTCTAGTTGATTTGGGGTCCACGGAGCCCTTTCGTGTTGCTACAGTGACCTCAGGATCCCTCTAGACTTGAGACAGTGATCTTGGGTTTTCTCTGGAGTGCCATCAAGGAAATCAAGGCTCCTTTCACGTTTGATGTGGAACACGGAATTGCTCTGCACACAGTGCAGGGGAATCGGGCCTCATCTCGCGGCGAGGGGGAAGGCTCATGGTTTTTCTCGAGTTGCGCCGGAACCTGGGGTATATTCTCGAGTTGCGACGGGAAGGACCCTTCCAGACACGTGTTTGTTCAGCGACGTGAGGACTCCTGCCTAGGTGCGAAGGACAACTCGGGATTCTCCTCGAGTCTTGGCATGGCAATTGGGACGCGTCTCCACGTGAGGCGGGAGACCCAGGGTCCCTTTCCACGTGCCACAGGGATCCTGGGACTCCTATCCATTTTCAAGAGGAGTCAGGCATCGTCTCCTTTGGAAGCCTTGATCTCCGCGGACTTCTCGAGTTTTCAAAGGATTAGAGGCCTTCGGTCGCGATGAGGCGGAGAACTAGGTTTTCTCCGTGGTCTCCACAGTGGATTCAGACATCCCTTCGTCTTGGGAGATGCAAGACGAGCCTGCATTCAATTCACAGCAGGGATATCCGGCCTTACTTCGAGTCAGAGCATCACAGTGTCCATTGCACTTGAGGCCACAAACTCAGGGTTTCTCTCACATACCTGTATCTCAGAGAAGCCTCCTCTTGAGGTGCTTGTGGAAAGTTGGTATTCCTCTAGAGTAGAAGCCAGGGACGAAGCTCTCATCTCGAGTTGATTTGGGGTCCACGGAGCCCTTTCGTGTTGCTCCAGTGACCTCAGGATCCCTCTAGACTTGAGACAGAGATCTTGGGTTTTCTTTGGAGTGCCATCAAGGAAATCAAGTCTAGTTTAACGTCTGATGTGGAACACGGAATTGCTCTGCACGCAGTGCAAGGGAATCGGGCCTCATCTCGCGGCGAGGGGGAAGTCTCATGGTTTTTCTCGAGAAGCGGCTGGAACCTGGGGAATATTTTCGAGTTACGACGGGGAGGGCCCTTCCAGACACGTGTTTGTTCAGCGACGTCAGGACTCCTGCCTAGGTGCGAGGGACACCTCGCGATTCTCCTCGAGTCTTGGCATGGCAATTGGGACGCGTCTCCACGTGAGGCGGGAGACCCAAGGTCCCTTTCCACGTGCCACAGGGATCCTGGGACTCCTATCCATTTTCAAGAGGAGTCAGGCATCGTCTCCTTTGGAAGCATTGATCTCCGTGGACCTCTCGAGTTTTCAAAGGATGTGACGCCTCCGGTCGTGATGAGGCGGAGAACTAGGTCTTTCTCTGTGGTCTCCACAGGGGATTCAGACATCTCTTCGTCTTGGGAGATGCAAGACGAGCCTGCATTCAATTCACTGCAGGGATATCCGGCCTTACTTCTAGCCAGAGCATCTCGGTGTCCATTCCACTTGAGGCCACAAACTCAGGGTCCCTCTCACATACCTGTAACTGAGAGAAGCCTCCTCTTGTGGTGCTTGTGGAAAGTTGGTATTCTTCCTGGGTCGAAACCAGGGACTAAGCTCTCATCTCGAGTTGATTTGGGGTCCACGGAGCCCTTTCCTGTTGCTCCAGTGACCTCAGGATCCCTCTAGACTTGAGACAGTGATCTTGGGTTTTCTCTGGAGTGCCATCAAGGAAATCAAGGCTCCGTTCACATTTGAAGTGGAACAAGGAATTCCTCTGCACGCAGTTTAGGGGAATCGGGCCTCATCTCGCAGCGAGGGGGCAGTCTCATGGTTTTTCTCGAGTTGCGGCCGGAACCTGGGGTATATGCTCGAGTTACGACTGGGGTGCCCTTCCAGACACGTGTTTGTTCAGCGACGTCAGAACCAATGCCTACGTTCGATGGACACCTCGGTATCTCCCCGAGGCTTGGCATGGCAATTGGGACGCGTCTCCACATGAGGCGGGAGACGCAGTGTCCCTTTCCACGTGCCACAGGATCCTGGGATTCCTATTCATTTTCAAGAGGAGTCAGGCATCGTCTCCTTTGGAAGTATTGATCTCCGCGGACCTCTCGAGTTTTCAAAGGATGTGAGGCCTCCGCTCGCGATTAGGCGGAGGACTAGTTCCTTCTCTGTTGTCTCCACAGGGGATTCAGACATCCCTTCGTCTTGGGAGACGCAAGACGAGCCTGCATTCAATTCACTGCAGGGATATCCGGCCTTACTTCGAGTCAGAGCATCTCGATGTCCATTCCACTTGAGGCCACAAACTCAGGGTCCCTCTCACATACCTGTAGCTGAGAGAAGCCTCCTCTTGAGGTGCTTGTGGAAAGTTGGTATTCCTCTTGAGTCGAAGCCAGGGACTAAGCTCTCATCTCGAGTTGATTTGGGGTCCACGGAGCCCTTTCGTGTTGCTCCAGTGACCTCAGGATCCCTCTAGACTTGAGACAGTGATCTTGGGTTTTCTCTGGAGTGCCATCAAGGAAATCAAGGCTCCTTTCATGTTTGATGTGGAACACGGAATTGCTCTGCAGGCAGTGCAGGGGAATTGGGCCTTATCTCGCGGCGAATTTGAAGTCTCATTGTTTTTCTCGAGTTGCGGCCGGAACCTGGGGTATATTCTCGAGTTACGACGGGGACGGCCCTTCCAGAAACGTGTTTGCTCAGCGACGTTAGGACTCCTGCCTAGGTGCGAGGGACACCTCGGGATTCTCCTCGAGTCTTGGCATGGCAATTGGGACGCGTCTCCACGTGAGGCGGGAGACCCAGGGTCCCTCTCCACGTGCCAGATGGATCCTGGGACTCCTATCCATTTTCAAGAGGAGTCAGGCATCGTCTCTTTTGGAAGCATTGATCTCCGCAGACCTCTCGATTTTTCATAGGATGTGATGTCTCCGGTCGCGATGAGGCGGAGGACTAGGTCTTTCTCTGTCGTCTCCACAGGGGATTCAGACATCCCTTCGTCTTGGGAGATGCAAGACGAGCCTGCATTCTATTCACTACAGGGATATTTGGCCTTACTTTGAGTCAGAGCATCTCGGTGTCCATTCCACTTGAGGCCACAAACTCAGGGTCCCTCTCACATACCTGTAGCTGAGAGAAGCCTCCTCTTGAGGTGCTTGTGGAAAGTTGGTATTCCACTTGAGTCGAAGCCAGGGACTAAGCTCTCATCTCGAGTTGATTTGGGGTCTAAAGGGAAATTTCGTGTTGCTCCAGTGACCTCAGGATCCCTCTAGACTTGGGACAGTGATCTTGGGTTTTCTCTGGAGTGCCATCAAGGAAATCAAGGCTCCTTACACGTTTGATGTGGAACACGGAATTGTACTGCACGCAGTGCATGGGAATCGGGACTCATCTGGCGGCGAGGGGGAAATCTCATGGTTTTTCTCGAGTTGCGGCCGGAACCTGGGGTATATTCTCGAGTTACGACGGGGAGGGCCCTTCTAGACACGTGTTTGTTCAGCGACGTCAGGACTCCTGCCTAGGTGCGAGGGACACCTCGGGATTCTCCTCGAGTCTTGGCATGGCAATTGGGACGCGTCTCCACTTGAGGCGGGAGACCCAGGGTCCCTTTCGACGTGCCACAGGGATCCTGGGACTCCTATCCATTTTCAAGAGGAGTCAGGCATCGTCTCCTTTGGAAGCATTGATCTCCAAGGACCTCTCGAGTTTTCAAAAAATGTGAGGCCTCCGGTCGCGATGAGGCGGAGAACTCGGTCTTTCTCTGAGGTCTCCACAGGGGATTCAGACATCCCTTCGTCTTGGGAGATGCAAGGTGAGCCTGCATTCAATTCACTGCAGGGATATCCGGCCTTACTTCGAGTCAGAGCATCTCCGTGTCAATTCCACTTGAGGCCACAAACTCAGGGTCCCTCTCACATACTTGTAGCTGAGAGAAGCCTCCTCTTGAGGTGCTTGTGGAAAGTTGGTATGACCCTTGAGTCGAAGCCAGGGACTAAGCTCTCATCTTGAGTTGATTTAGGGTCCACGGAGCCCTTTCCTGTTGCTCCAGTGACCTCAGGATCCCTCTAGACTTGAGACAGTGATCTTGGGTTTTCTCTGAAGTGCCATCAAGGAAATCAAGGCTCCTTTCACGTTTGATGTGGAACACGGAATTGCTCTGCACGCTGTGCAGGGGAACCGGACCACATCTCGCGGCGAGGGGGATGTCTCATGGTTTTTCTCGAGTTGCGGCCGGAACTTGGTGTACATTCTAAAGTTACTACGGGGAGGGCCCTTCCAGACACGTGTTTGTTCAACGAAGTCAGGACTCCTGCCTAGGTGTGAGGGACACCTTGGGATACTCGTCGAGTCTTGGCATGGCAATTGGGACGCGTCTCCACGTGAGGCGGAAGACCCAGTGTCTCTTTCCACGTGCCAAAGGGATCCTGAGACTCCTATCCATTTTCAAGAAGAGTCAGGCATCGTCTCCTTTTGAAGCATTGATCTCCCCGAACCTCTCGAGTTTTCAAAGGATGTGAGGCCTCCGGTCGCGATGAGGCGGAGAACTAGGTCTTTCTCTGTGGCCTCCACAAGGGATTCAGACACCCCTTCGTCTTGGGAGATGCAAGACGAGCCTGCATTCAATTCACTGCAGGGATATCCGGCCTTACTTCGAGTCAGATCATCTCGGTGTCCATTCTACTTGAGGCCACAAACTCAGGGTCCCTCTCACATACCTGTAGCTGAGAGAAGCCTCCTCTTGAGGTGCTTGTGGAAAGTTGGTATTCCCCTTGAGTCGAAGCCAGGGACTAAGCTCTCATCTCGAGTTGATTTAGGGTCCATGGAGCCCTTTCCTGTTGCTCCAGTGACCTCAGGATCTCTCTAGACTTGAGACAGTGATCTTGGGTTTTCTCTGGAGTGCCATCAAGGAAATCAAGGCTCCTTTCACGTTTGATGTGGAACACGGAATTGCTCTGCACGCAGTGCAGGGGAATCGGGGCTCATCTCGCGGCGAGGGGGAAGTCTCATGATTTTTCTCGAGTTGCGGCCGGAACCTGGGGTACATTCTCAAGTTACTACGGCGAGGGCCCTTCCAGACACGTGTTTGCTCAGCGACGTCAGGACGCCTGCCTACGTGCCAGGGACACCTCGGGATTCTCCTCGAGTCTTGGCATTGCCATTGGGACGCGTCTCCACGTGAGGCGGGAGACCCAGGGTCCCTTTCCACGTACCACACGGATCCTGGGACTCCTATCCATTTTCAAGAAGAGTCAGGCATCTTCTCCTTTGGAAGCATTGATCTCCGCGGACCTCTCGAGTTTTCAAAGGATGTGAGGCCTCCGGTCGCAATGAGGTGGAGAACTAGGTCTTTCTCTGTGGTCTCCACAGGGGATTCAGACATCCCTTCGTCTTGGGAGATGCAAGACGAGCCTGCATTCAATTCACTGCAGGGATATTCGGCCTTACCTCGAGTCAGAGCATCTCGGTGTCCATTCCACTTGAGGCCACAAACTCAGGGTCTCTCTCACATACCTGTAGCTGAGAAAAGCCTCCTCTTGAGGTGCTTGTGGAAAGTTGGTATTCCTCTTGATTCGAAGCCAGGGACGAAGCTCTCATCTCGAGTTGATTTGGCGTCCACGGAGCCCTTTCGTATTGCTACAGTGACCTCAGGATCCCTCTAGACCTGAGACAGTGATCTTGGGTTTTCTCTGGAGTGCAATCAAGGAAATCAAGGCTCCCATCATGTTTGATGTGGAACACGGAATTGCTCTGCACGCAGTGCAGGGGAATTGGGCCTCATCTCCCGGCGAGTTGGAAGTCTCATGGTTTTTCTGGAGTTGCGGCCGGAACCTGGGGTATATTCTCGAGTTACGACGGGGAGGGCCCTTCCAGACACGTGTTTGCTCAGCGAAGTCAGGACTCCTGCCTAGGTGCGAGGGACACCTCGGGATTCTCCTCGAGTCTTGGCATGGCAATTGGGACGCGTCTCCACATGAGGCGGGAGAACCAGGGTCCCTTTCCACGTCCCACACGGATCCTGGGACTTCTATCCATTTTTAAGAGGAGTCAGGCATCGTCTCCTTTGGAAGCATTGATCTCCCCGGACCTCTCGAGTTTTCAAAGGATGTGAGACTTCCGGTCGCGATGAGGCGGAGAACTAGGTCTTTCTCTGTGGTCTCCACATGGGATTCAGACATCCCTTCGTCTTGGGAGATGCAAGACGAGCCTGCATTCAATTCACTGCAGGGTTATCCGGCCTAACTTCCAGTCAGAGCTTCTCGGTGTCCATTCCACTTGAGGCCACAAACTCAAGGTCCCTCTCACATACCTGTAGCTGAGAGAAGCCTCCTCTTGAGGTGCTTGTGGAAAGTTGGTATTCCTCTTGAGTCGAAGCCGGGGACTAAGCTCTCATCTCGAGTTGACTTGGTTTCCACGGAGCCCTTTCGTGTTGCTCCAGTGACCTCAGGATCCCTCTAGACTTGAGACAGTGATCTTGGGTTTTTTCTGGAGTGCCATCAAGGAAATCAAGGCTCCCATCATGTTTGATGTGGAACACGGAATTGCTCTGCAGGCAGTGCAGGGGAATTGGGCCTTATCTCGCGGCGAATTTGAAGTCTCATTGTTTTTCTCGAGTTGCGGCCGGAACCTGGGGTATATTCTCGAGTTACGACGGGGAGGGCCCTTCCAGAAACGTGTTTGCTCAGCGACGTTAGGACTCCTGCCTAGGTGCGAGGGACACCTCGGGATTCTCCTCGAGTCTTGGCATGGCAATTGGGACGCGTCTCCACGTGAGGCGGGAGACCCAGGGTCCTCTCCACGTGCCAGATGGATCCTGGGACTCCTATCCATTTTCAAGAGGAGTCAGGCATCCTCTCTTTTGGAAGCATTGATCTCCGCAGACCTCTCGATTTTTCATAGGATGTGATGTCTCCGGTCGCGATGAGGCGGAGGACTAGGTCTTTCTCTGTCGTCTCTACAGGGGATTCAGACATCTCTTCGTCTTGGGAGATGCAAGACGAGCCTGCATTCTATTCACTACAGGGATATCCGGCCTTACTTTGAGTCAGAGCATCTCGGTGTCCATTCCACTTGAGGCCACAAACTCAGGGTCCCTCTCACATACCTGTAGCTGAGAGAAGCCTCCTCTTCAGGTGCTTGTGGAAAGTTGGTATTCCACTTGAGTCGAAGCCAGGGACTAAGCTCTCATCTCGAGTTGATTTGGGGTCTAAAGGGAAATTTCGTGTTGCTCCAGTGACCTCAGGATCCCTCTAGACTTGAGACAGTGATCTTGGGTTTTCTCTGGAGTGCCATCAAGGAAATCAAGGCTCCTTTCACGTTTGATGTGGAACACGGAATTGTACTGCACGCAGTGCATGGGAATCGGGACTCATCTGGCGGCGAGGGGGAAATCTCATGGTTTTTCTCGAGTTGCGGCCAGAACCTGGGGTATATTCTCGAGTTACGACGGGGAGGGCCCTTCTAGACACGTGTTTGTTCAGCGACGTCAGGACCCCTGCCTAGGTGCGAGGGACACCTCGGGATTCTCCTCGAGTCTTGGCATGGCAATTGGGACGCGTCTCCACGTGAGGCGGGAGACCCAGGGTCCCTTTCGACGTGCCACAGGGATCCTGGGACTCCTATCCATTTTCAAGAGGAGTCAGGCATCGTCTCCTTTGGAAGCATTGATCTCCAAGGACCTCTCGAGTTTTCAAAGGATGTGAGGCCTCCGGTCGCAATGAGGAGGAGAACTCGGTCTTTCTCTGAGGTCTCCACAGGGGATTCAGACATCCCTTCGTCTTGGGAGATGCAAGACGAGCCTGCATTCAATTCACTGCAGGGATATCCGGCCTAACTTTGAGTCAGAGCTTCTCGGTGTCCATTCCACTTGAGGCCACAAACTCAAGGTCCCTCTCACATACCTGTAGCTGAGAGAAGCCTCCTCTTGAGGTGCTTGTGGAAAGTTGGTATTCCTCTTGAGTCGAAGTCAGGGACTAAGCTCTCATCTGGAGTTGATTTGGGGTACACAGAGCCCTTTCGTGTTGCTACAGTGACTTCAGGATCCCTCTAGACTTGAGACAGTGATCTTGGGTTTTCTCTGGAGTGCCATCAAGGAAATCAAGGCTTTTTTCTCGTTTGATGTGGAACACGGAATTGCTGTGCACGCAGTGCAGGGGAATCGGGCCTCACCTCACAGCGAGTGGGAAGTCTCATGGTTTTTCACGAGTTGCGGCTGGAACCTGGGGTATATTCTCGAGTTACGACGGGGAGGGCCCTTTTAGACACGTGTTTGTTCAGCGATGTCAGGACTCCTGCCTAGGTGCCAGGGACACCTCGGGATTCTCCTCGAGTCTTGGCATTGCCATTGGGACGCGTCTCCACATGAGGCGGGAGACCCAGGGTCCCTTTCCACGTGCCACAGGGATCCTGGGACTCCTACCCATTTTCAAGAGGAGTCAGGCATCGTCTCCTTTGGAAGCATTGATCTCCGCGGACCTCTCGAGTTTTCAAAGGATGTGAGGCCTCCGGTCGCGATGAGGTGGAGAACTAGGTCTTTCTCTGTGGTCTCCACAGGGGATTCAGACATCCCTTCGTCTTGGGAGATGCAAGCCGAGCCTGCATTCAATTCACTGCAGGGATATCCGGCCTTACCTCGAGTCAGAGCATCTCGGTGTCCATTCCACTTGAGGCCACAAAATCAGGGTCCCTCTCACATAACTGTAGCTGAGAGAAGCCTCCTCTTGAGGTGCTTGTGGAAAGTTGGTATTCCTCCTGAGTCGAAGCCGGGGACTAAGCTCTCATCTCGAGTTGACTTGGTTTCCACGGAGCCCTTTCGTGTTGCTCCAGTGACCTCAGGATCCCTCTAGACTTGAGACAGTGATCTTGGGTTTTCTCTGGAGTGCCATCAAGGAAATCAAGGCTCCTTTCATGTTTGATGTGGAACACAGAATTGCTCTGCATGTAGTGCAGGGGAATCGGGCCTCATCTCGCGGCGAGGGGGAAGTCTCATGGTTCTTCTCGAGTTGCGGCCGGAAGCTTGGGTATAGTCTAGAGTTACAATGGGAAAGGCCCTTCCATACACGTGTTTGTTCAGCGAAGTCAAGACACCTGCCTTGGTGCGAGGGACAACTCGGGATTCTCCTCGAGTGTTGGCATGGCAATTGGGACGCGTCTCCACGTGAGGTGGGAGACCCAGGTTCCCTTTCCACGTGCCACAGGGATCCTGGGCCTCCTATCCATTTTCAAGAGGAGTCAGGCATCGTCTCCATTGGAAGCATTGATCTCCGCGGACCTCTCGAGTTTTCAAAGGATGTGAGGCCTCCGGTCGCGATGAGGCGGAGGACTAGGTCTTTCTCTGTGGTCACCACAGGTGATTCAGACATCCCTTCGTCTTGGGAGATGCAAGACGAGCCTGCATTCAATTCACTGCAGGGATGTCCGGCCTTACTTCGAGTCAGAGCATCTCGGTGTCCATTCCACTTGAGGCCACAAACTCAGGGTCCCTCTCACATACCTGTAGCTGAGAGAAGCTTCCTCTTGAGGTGCTTTTGGAAAGTTGTTATTCCTCTTGAGTCGAAGCCAGACACTAAGCTCTCATCTCGAGTTGATTTGGGGTCCACGGAGCCCTTTCGTGTTGCTCCAGTGACCTCAGGATCCCTCTAGACTTGAGACAGTGATCTTGGGTTTTCTCTGGAGTGCCATCAAGGAAATCAAGGCTTTTTTCTCGTTTGATGTGGAACACGGAATTGCTCTGCACACAGTGCAGGGGAATCGGGCCTCATCTCGCGGCGAGGGGGAAGTCTCATTGTTTTTCTCGAGTTGTGGCTGGAACCTGGGGTATACTCTCGAGTTACGACGGGGAGGGCCCTTCCAGACACGTGTTTGTTCAGCGACGTCAGGACTCCTGCCTATGTGCGAGGGACACATCGGGATCCTCCTCGAGTCTTGGCATGGCTATTGGGACGCGTCTCCACCTGAGGCGGGAGACCCAGTGTCCCTTTCCACGTGCCACAGTGATCCTGGGACTCCTATCCATTTTCAAGAGGAGTCAGGCATCGTCTCCGTTGGAAGCATTGATCTCCGCAGACCTCTCGAGTTTTCAAAGGATGTGAGGCCTCCGGTCGCGATGAGGCGGAGAACTAGGTCTTTCTCTTTGGTCTCCACAGGGGATTCAGACATCCCTTCGTCTTGGGAGATGCAAGACGAGCCTGCATTCAATTCACTGCAGGGATATCCGGCCTTACTTCGAGTCAGAGCATCTCGGTGTCCATTCCACCTGAGGCCACAAACTCAGGGTCCCTCTCACATACCTGTAGCTGAGAGAAGCCTCCTCTTGAGGTGCTTGTGGAAAGTTGCTATTCCTCTTGAATCGAAGCCAGGGCCTAAGCTCTCATCTCCAGTTGATTTGGGGTCCACGGAGCCCTTTCGTGTTGCTCCAGTGACCTCAGGATCCCTCTAGACTTGAGACAGTGATCTTGGGTTTTCTCTGGAGTGCCATCAAGGAAATCAAGGCTCCTTTCACGTTTGATGTTGAACACGGAATTGCTCTGCACGCAGTGCAGGGGAATCGCGCCTCTTCTCTCGGCGAGTGGGAAGTGTCACGGTTTTTCTCAAGTTGCGGCCGGAACCTGGGGTATATTCTCGAGTTACGACGGGGAGTCCCCTTCCAGACTCGTGTTTGTTCAGCGACGTCAGGACTCCTGCCTAGGTGCGAGGGACACCTCGGGATTCTCCTCGAGTCTTGGCATGGCAATTGGGACGCGTCTCCACGTGAGGCGGGAGACCCAGGGTCCCTTTCCACGTGCCACAGGGATCCTGGGACTCCTATCCATTTTCAAGAGGAGTCAGGCATCGTCTCCTTTGGAAGCATTGATCTCCGCGGACCTCTCGAGTTTTCACAGGATGTGAGGCTTCCGGTCCCGATGAGGCGGAAAACTAGGTCTTTCTCTGTGGTCTCCACAGGGGATTCCTACATCCCTTCGTCTTGGGAGATGCAAGACGAGCCTGCATTCAATTCACTGCAGGGATATCTGGCCTTACTTCGAGTCAGAGCATCTCGGTGTCCATTCCACTTGAGGCCACAACCTCAGGGTCCCTACACATACCTGTAGCTGAGAGAAGCCTCCTCTTGAGGTGCTTGTGGAAAGTTGGTATTCCTCTTGAGTCGAAGCCAGGGACTAAGCTCTCATCTCGAGTTGATTTGTGGTCCACTGAGCCCTTTCGTGTTGCTCCAGTGACCTCAGGATCCCTCTAGACTTGAGACAGTGATCTTGGGTTTTCTCTGGAGTGCCATCAAGGAAATCAAGGCTCCATTCACGTTTGATGTGGAACACGGAATTGCTCTGCACGCAGTGCAGGGGAATCGGGCCTCATCTCGCGGCGAGGGGGAAGTCTCATGGTTTTCCTTGAGTTGCGGACCGAACCTGGGGTATATTCTCGAGTTACGACAGGGAGGGCCCTTCCAGACACGTGTTTGTTCAGCGACATGAGGACTCCTGCCTAGGTGCTAGGGACAACTCAGGATTCTCGTCCAGTCTTGGCATGGCAATTGGGATGCGTCTCCACGTGAGGCGGGAGACCCAGGGTCGCCTTCCACGTGCCACAGGGATCCTGGGACTCCTATCCATTTTGAAGAGGAGTCAGGCATCGTCTCCTTTGGAAGCATTGATCTCTGGGGACCTCTCGAGTTTTCAAAGGATGTGAGGCCTCCGGTCGCGATGATGCAGAGAACTGGATCTTTCTCTGTTGTCTCCACAGGGGATTCAGACATCCCTTCGTCTTGGGAGATGCAAGACGAGCCTGCATTCATTTCACTTTTGGGATATCCAGCCTTACTTCGAGTCAGAGCATCTCGGTGTCCATACCACTTGAGGCCACTAATTCAGGGTCCCTCTTACATACCTGTAGCTGAGAGAAGCCTCCTCTTTAGGTGCTTGTGGAAAGTTGATATTCCTCTTGAGTCAAAGCGAGGGACTAAGCTCTCATCTCGAGTTGATTTTAGGTCCACGGATCCCTTTCGTGTTGCTCCAGTGACCTCAGGATCCCTCTAGACTTGAGACAGTGATCCTGGGTTTTCCCTGGAGTGCCATCACGGAAATCCAGTCTCCTTTCACGTT
This sequence comes from Dama dama, assembly GCF_033118175.1. Classification (NCBI taxonomy): domain Eukaryota; kingdom Metazoa; phylum Chordata; class Mammalia; order Artiodactyla; family Cervidae; genus Dama; species Dama dama. The sequence goes on from NC_083713.1 coordinate 1,278,639, forward strand.
TGATGTGGAACACGGAATTGCTCTGCACGCAGTGCAGGGGAATCGGGCCTCCTCTCGCGGCGAGGGGGAAGTCTCATGGTTTTTTCGAGTTGCGGCCAGAACCTGGGGTATATTCTCGAATTTCGACTGTGAGGGCCCTTCCAGACACGTGTTTGTTCAGCGAAGTCAGGACTCCTGCCTAGGTGCAAGGGACAACTCGGGATTCTCCTCGTGTCTTGGCATGGCAATTGGGACGCGTCTCCACGTGAGGCGGGAGACCCAGTGTCCCTTTCCACGTGCCACAGGGATCCTGGGACTCCTATCCATTTTCAAGAGGAGTCAGGCGTCGTCTCCTTTGGAAGCATTGATCTCCGCGGACCTCCCCAGATTTCAAAGGATATGAGGCCTCCGGTCGCGATGAGGCGGAGAACTAGGTCTTTCTCTGTGGTCTCCACAGGGGATTCAGACATCCATTCGTCTTGGGAGATGGAAGCCGAGCCTGCATTCAATTCACTGCAGGGATATCCGACCTTACTTCAAGTCAGATCATCTCGGGGTCCATTCCACTTGAGGCCACAAACACAGGGTCCCTCTCACATACCTGTAGCTGAGAGAAGCCTCCTCTTGAGGTGCTTGTGAAAAGTTGGTATTCCTCTTGAGTTGAAGCCAGGGACTAAGCTCTCATCTCGAGTTGATTTGGGGTCCACGGAGCCCTTTCGTGTTACTCCAGTGACCTCAGGATCCCTCTAGACTTGAGACAGTGATCTTGGGTTTTCTCTGGAGTGCCATCAAGGAAATCAAGGCTCCTTTCATGTTTGATGTGGAACACGGAATTGCTCTGCACGCAGTGCAGGGGAATCGGGCCTCATCTCGCTGCGAGGGGGATGTCTCATGGTTTTTCTCGAGTTTCGGCCGGAACCTGGGGTATATTCTCGAGTTACGACGGGGAGGGCCCTTCCAGACACGTGTTTGTTCAGCGACGTCAGGACTCCTGCCTAGGTGCGAGGGACACCTCGGGATTCTCCTCGAGTCTTGGCATGGCAATTGGGATGCGTCTCCACCTGAGGCGGGAGACCCAGGGTCCCTTTCCACGTGCCACAAGGATCCTGGGACTCCTATCCATTTGCAAGAGGAGTCAGGCATCATCTCCTTTGGAAGCATTGATCTCCACGGACCTCTCGAGTTTTCAAAGGATGTGAGGCCTCCGGTCGCATTGAGGCGGAGGACTAGGTCTTTCTCTGTGGTCTCCACAGGGGATTCAGACATCCCTTCGTCTTGGGAGATGGAAGACGAGCCTGCATTCAATTCACTGCAGGGATATCCGGCCTTATTTCAAGTCAGATCATCTCGGGTTCCATTCCACTTGAGGCCAAAAACTCAGGGTCCCTCTCACATACCTGTAGCTGAGAGAAGCCTCCTCTTGAGGTGCTTGTGAAAAGTTGGTATTCCTCTTGAGTCGAAGCCAGGGACTAAGCTCTCATCTCGAGTTGATTTGGGTTCCACGGAGATCTTTCGTGTTGCTCCAGTGACCTCAGGATCCCTCTAGAGTTGAGACAGTGATCTTGGGTTTTCTCTGGTGTGCCATCAAGGTAATCAAGGCTCCTTTCACGTTTGATGTGGAACACGGAATTGCTCTGCAAGCAGTGCAGTGGAATCGGGCCCCATCTAGCGGCGAGGGGGAAGTCTCATGGTTTTTCTCGAGTTGCGGCCGGAACCTGGGATATATTCTCGAGTTACGACGGGGAGGGCCCTTCCAGACACGTGTTTGTTCAGCGACGTCAGGACTCCTGCCTAGGTGCGAGGGACACCTCGCGATTCTCCTCGAGTCTTGGCATGGCAATTGGGACGCGTCTCCACGTGAGGCGGGAGACCCAGGGTCCCTTTCCACGTGCCACAGGAATCCTGGGACTCCTATCCATTTTAAAGAGGAGTCAGGCATCGTCTCCTTTGGAAGCATTGATCTCCGGAGACCTTTCGAGTTTTCAAAGGATGTGAGGCCTCCGGTAGGGTTGAGGCGGAGGACTAGGTCTTTCTCGGTGGTCTCCACAGGGGATTCAGACAACCCTTCGTCTTGGCAGATGCAAGACGAGCCTGCATTCATTTCACTGTTGGGATATCCGGCCTTACTTCGAGTCAGAGCATCTCGGTGTCCATTCCACTTGAGGCCACAAACTCAGGGTCCCTCTCACATACCTGTTGCTGAGAGAAGCCTCCTCTTGAGGTGCTTGTGGAAAGTTGGTATTCCTCTTGAGTCGAAGCCAGGGACTAAGCTCTCATCTCGAGTTGATTTGGGGTCCACGGTGCCCTTTCGTGTTGCTCCAGTGACCTCAGGATCCCTCTAGACTTGAGACAGTGATCTTGGGTTTTCTCTGGAGTGCCATCAAGGAAATCAAGGCTCCTTTCATGTTTGATGTGGAACACGGAATTGCTCTGCACGCAGTGCAGGGGAATCGGGCCTCATCTCGCTGCGAGGGGGAAGTCTCATGGTTTTTCTCGAGTTGCGGCCGGAACCTGGGGTATATTCTCGAGTTACGACGGGGAGGGCCCCTCCAGACACGTGTTTGTTCAGCGACGTCAGGACTCCTGCCTAGGTGCGAGGGACACCTCGGGATTCTCCTCGAGTCTTGGCATGGCAATTGGGATGAGTCTAAACGTGAGTCGTGAGACCCAGGGTCCCTTTCCACGTGCCACAGGGATCCTGGGACTCCTATCCATTTTCAAGAGGAGTCAGGCATCGTCTCCTTTGGAAGCATTGATCTCCGCGGACCTCTCGAGTTCTCAAAGGATGTCTGGCCTCCGGTCGTGTTGAGGTGGAGGACTAGGTCTTTCTCTGTGGTCTCCACAGGGGATTCAGACATCCCTTCGACTTGGGAGATGCAAGAGGAGCCTGCATTCAATTCACTGCAGGGATATCCGGCCTTACTTCGAGTCACAGCATCTCGGTGTCCATTCCACTTGAGGCCACAAACTCAGGGTCCCTCTCACATACATGTAGCTGAGAGAAGCCTCTTCTTGAGGTGCTTGTGGAAAGTTGGTATTCCTCTTGAGTCGAAGCCAGGGACTAAGCTTTCATCTCGAGTTGATTTGGGTTCCACGGAGCCCTTTCCTGTTGCTCCAGTGACCTCAGGATCCCTCTAGAATTGAGACAGTGATCTTGGGTTTTCTCTGGAGTGCCATCAAGGAAATCAAGGCTCCTTTCACGTTTGATGTGGAACACGGAATTGCTCTGCATGCAGTGCAGGGGAATCGGGCCTCATCTCGCGGCGAGGGGGAAGTCTCATGGTTTTTCTCGAGTTGCGGCCGGATCCTGGGGTGTATTCTTGAGTTACGACCGGGAGGGCCCTTCCAGACACGTGTTTGTTCAGCGACGTCAGGACTCCTGCCTAGGTGCGAGGGACACCTCGGGATTCTCCTCGAGTCTTGGCATGGCAATTGGGACGCGTCTCAACGTGAGGCGGGAGACCCAGGGTCCCTTTCCACATGCCACAGGGATCCTGGGACTCCTATCCATTTTCAAGAGGAGTCAGGCATCGTCTCCTTTGGAAACATTGATCTCCGCGGACCTCTCGAGTATTCAAAGGATGTGAGGCCTCCGATCGTGATGAAGCGGAGGACTAGGTCTTTCTCTGTGTTCTCCACAGGGGTTTCAGACATCCCTTCGTCTTGGGAGATGCAAGACGAGCCTGCATTCATTCACTGCAGGGATATCCGGCCTTACTTCGAGTCAGAGCATCTCGGTGTCCATTCCACTTGAGGCCACAAACTCAGGGTCCCTCTCACATACCTGTAGCTGAGAGAAGCCTCCTCTTGAGGTGCTTGTGGAAAGTTGGTATTCCTCTTGAGTCGAAGCCAGGGACTAAGATCTCATCTCGAGTTGATTTGGGGTCCACGGAGCCCTTTTGTGCTGCTCCAGTGACCTCAGGATCCCAATAGACTTGAGACAGTGATCTTGGGTTTTCTCTGGAATGCCATCAAGTAAATCAAGGCTCCTTTAACGTTTGATGTGGAACTCGGATTGCTCTGCACGCAGTGCAGGGGAATCGGGCCTCATCTCGCGGCGAGGGGGAAGTCTCATGGTTTTTCTCGAGTTGCGGCCGGAACCTGGGGTATATTCTCGAGTTACGACGCGGAGGGCCCTTCCAGACACGTGTTTGTTCAGCGATGTCAGGACTCCTGCCTAGGTGCGAGGGACACCTCGGGATTCTCCTCGAGTCTTGGCATGGCAATTGGGACGCGTCTCCACGTGAGGCGGGAGACCCAGGGTCGCTTTCCACGTGCCACAGTGATCCTGGGACTCCTATCCATTTTCAAGAGGAGTCAGGCATCGTCTCCTTTGGAAGCATTGATCTCCGCGGACCTCTCGATTATTCAAAGGATCTGAGGCCTCTGGTCGCGATGAAGCGGAGGACTAGGTCTTTCTCTGTGTTCTCCACAGGGGTTTCAGACATCCCTTTGTCTTGGGAGATGCAAGATGAGCCTGCATTCAATTCACTGCAGGGATATCCGGCCTTACTTTGAGTCAGAGCATCTCGGTGTCCATTCCACTTGAGGCCACAAACTCAGGGTCCCTCTCACATACCTGTAGCTGAGAGAAGCCTCCTCTTGAGGTGCTTGTGGAAAGTTGGTATTCCTCTTGAGTCGAAGCCAGGGACTAATCTCTCATCTCGAGTTGATTTGGGGTCCACGGATCCCCTTCGTGTTGCTCCAGTGACCTCAGGATCCCTCTAGACTTGAGACAGTGATCTTGGGTTTTCTCTGGAGTGCCATCAAGGAAATCAATGCTCCTTTCACGTTTGATGGGGAACACGGAATTGCTCTGCACGCAGTGCAGGGGAATCGGGTCTCATCTCGGGGCGAGAGGGAAGTCTCATGGATTTTCTCGAGTTGCGGCCGGAACCTGGGGTATATTCTCGAGTTACGACGGGGAGGGCCCTTCCAGACACGTGTTTGTTCAGCGACGTCAGGACTCCTGCCTAGGTGCGAGGGACACCTCGGGATTCTCCTCGAGTCTTGGCATGGCAATTGGGACGCGGCTCCACGTGAGGCGGGAGACCCAGGGTCCCTTTCCACGTGCCACAGGGATCCTGGGACTCCTATCCATTTTCAAGAGGAGTCAGGCATCGTCTCCTTTGGAAGCATTGATCTCCGCGGACCTCTCGAGTATTCAAAGGATGTGAGGCCTCCGATCGCGATGAAGCGGAGGACTAGGTCTTTCTCTGTTGTCTCCACAGGGGATTCAGACATCCCTTCGTCTTGGGAGATGCAAGACGAGCCTGCATTCTATTCACTGCAGGGATATCCGGCCTTACTTCGAGTCAGAGCATCTCGGTGTCCATTCCACTTGAGGCCACAAACTCATGGGCCCTCTCACATACCTGTATCTGAGAGAAGCCTCCTCTTGAGGTGCTTGAGGAAAGTTGGTATTCCTCTTGAGTCGAAGCCAGGGACTAAGCTCTCATCTCGAGTTGATTTGGGGTCCACGGAGCCCTTTCCTGTTGCTCCAGTGACCTCAAGATCCCTCTAGACTTGAGACAGTGATCTTGGGTTTTCTCTGGAGTGCCATCAAGGAAATCAAGGCTCCTTTCACGTTTGATGTGGAACACGGAATTGCTCTGCACGCAGTGCAGGGGAATCGGGCCTCATCTCTCGGCGAGGTGGAAATCTCATGGTTTTTCTCGAGTTGCGGCCGGAACCTGGGGTATATTCTCGAGTTACGATGGGGAGGGCACTTCCAGACACGTGTTTGTTCAGCGACGTCAGGACTCCTGCCTAGGTGCGAGGGACACCTCGGGAATCTCCTCGAGTCTTGGCATGGCAATTGGGATGCGTCTCCACGTGAGGCGGGAGACCCAGGGTCCCTTTCCACGTGCCACAGGGATCCTGGGACTCCTATCCATTTTTAAGAGGAGTCAGGCCTCGTCTCCTTTGGAAGCATTGATCTCCGCGGATCTCTCGAGTTCTCAAAGGATGTCAGGCCTCCGGTCGCGTTGAGGCGGAGGACTAGGTCTTTCTCTGTGGTCTCCACAGGGGATTCAGACATCCCTTCGTCGTGGGAGATGCAAGACGAGCCTGCATTCAATTCACTGCAGGGATATCCGGCCTTACTTCGAGTCAGAGCATCTCGGTGTCCATTCCACTTGAGGCCACAAACTCAGGGTCCCTCTCACATACCTGTAGCTGAGAGAAGCCTGCTCTTGAGGTGCTTGTGGAAAGTTGGTATTCCTCTTGAGTCGAAGCCAGGGACTAAGCTCTCATCTCGAGTTGATTTGGGGTCCACGGAGCCCTTTCGTGTTGCTTCAGTGACCTCAGGATCCCTCTAGACTTGAGACAGTGATCTTGGGTTTTCTCTGGAGTGCCATCAAGGAAATCAAGGCTCCTTTCACGTTTGATGTGGAACACGGAATTGCTCTGCACGCAGTGCAGGGGAATCGGGCCTCTTCTCGCGGCGAGGGGGAAATCTCATGGTTTTTCTCGAGTTGCGGCCGGAACCTGGGGTATATTCTCGAGTTAGGACGGGGAGGGCCCTTCCAGACACGTGTTTGTTCAGCGACGTCAGGACTCCTGCCTAGGTGCGAGGGACACCTCGGGAATCTCCTCGAGTCTTGGCATGGCAATTGGGATGAGTCTAAACGTGAGTCGTGAGACCCAGGGTCCCTTTCCACGTGCCACAGGGATCCTGGGACTCCTATCCATTTTCAAGAGGAGTCAGGCATCGTCTCCTTTGGAAGCATTGATCTCCGCGGACCTCTCGAGTTCTCAAAGGATGTCAGGCCTCCGGTCGTGTTGAGGCGGAGGACTAGGTCTTTCTCTGTGGTCTCCACAGGGGATTCAGACATCCCTTCGACTTGGGAGATGCAAGAGGAGCCTGCATTCAATTCACTGCAGGGATATCCGGCCTTACTTCGAGTCACAGCATCTCGGTGTCCATTCCACTTGAGGCCACAAACTCAGGGTCCCTCTCACATACATGTAGCTGAGAGAAGCCTCTTCTTGAGGTGCTTGTGGAAAGTTGGTATTCCTCTTGAGTCGAAGCCAGGGACTAAGCTCTCATCTCGAGTTGATTTGGGTTCCACGGAGCCCTTTCCTGTTGCTCCAGTGACCTCAGGATCCCTCTAGAATTGAGACAGTGATCTTGGGTTTTCTCTGGAGTGCCATCAAGGAAATCAAGGCTCCTTTCACGTTTGATGTGGAACACGGAATTGCTCTGCATGCAGTGCAGGGGAATCGGGCCTCATCTCGCGGCGAGGGGGAAGTCTCATGGTTTTTCTCGAGTTGCGGCCGGATCCTGGGGTGTATTCTTGAGTTACGACCGGGAGGGCCCTTCCAGACACGTGTTTGTTCAGCGACGTCAGGACTCCTGCCTAGGTGCGAGGGACACCTCGGGATTCTCCTCGAGTCTTGGCATGGCAATTGGGACGCGTCTCAACGTGAGGCGGGAGACCCAGGGTCCCTTTCCACATGCCACAGGGATCCTGGGACTCCTATCCATTTTCAAGAGGAGTCAGGCATCGTCTCCTTTGGAAACATTGATCTCCGCGGACCTCTCGAGTATTCAAAGGATGTGAGGCGTCCGATCGCGATGAAGCGGAGGACTAGGTCTTTCTCTGTGTTCTCCACAGGGGTTTCAGACATCCCTTCGTCTTGGGAGATGCAAGACGAGCCTGCATTCATTCACTGCAGGGATATCCGGCCTTACTTCGAGTCAGAGCATCTCGGTGTCCATTCCACTTGAGGCCACAAACTCAGGGTCCCTCTCACATACCTGTAGCTGAGAGAAGCCTCCTCTTGAGGTGCTTGTGGAAAGTTGGTATTCCTCTTGAGTCGAAGCCAGGGACTAAGCTCTCATCTCGAGTTGATTTGGGGTCCACGGAGCCCTTTCGTGCTGCTCCAGTGACCTCAGGATCCCAATAGACTTGAGACAGTGATCTTGGGTTTTCTCTGGAATGCCATCAAGTAAATCAAGGCTCCTTTAACGTTTGATGTGGAACTCGGATTGCTCTGCACGCAGTGCAGGGGAATCGGGCCTCATCTCGCGGCGAGGGGGAAGTCTCATGATTTTTCTCGAGTTGCGGCCGGAACCTGGGGTATATTCTCGAGTTACGACGCGGAGGGCCCTTCCAGACACGTGTTTGTTCAGCGATGTCAGGACTCCTGCCTAGGTGCGAGGGACACCTCGGGATTCTCCTCGAGTCTTGGCATGGCAATTGGGACGCGTCTCCACGTGAGGCGGGAGACCCAGGGTCGCTTTCCACGTGCCACAGTGATCCTGGGACTCCTATCCATTTTCAAGAGGAGTCAGGCATCGTCTCCTTTGGAAGCATTGATCTCCACGGACCTCTCGATTATTCAAAGGATCTGAGGCCTCTGGTCGCGATGAAGCGGAGGACTAGGTCTTTCTCTGTGTTCTCCACAGGGGTTTCAGACATCCCTTTGTCTTGGGAGATGCAAGATGAGCCTGCATTCAATTCACTGCAGGGATATCCGGCCTTACTTCGAGTCAGAGCATCTCGGTGTCCATTCCACCTGAGGCCACAAACTCAGGGTCCCTCTCACATACCTGTACCTGAGAGAAGCCTCCTCTTGAGGTGCTTATGGAAAGTTGGTATTCCTCTTGAGTCCAAGCCAGGGACTCATCTCTCATCTCGAGTTGATTTGGCGTCCACGGAGCCCTTTCGTGTTGCTCCAGTGACCTCAGGATCCCTCTAGACTTGAGACAGTGATCTTGTGTTTTCTCTGGAGTGCCATCAAGGAAATCAAGGCTCCTTTCACGTTTGATGTGGAACACGGAATTGCTCTGCACGCAGTGCAGTGGAATCGTGCCTCATCTAGCGGCGAGGGGGAAGTCTCATGGTTTTTCTCGAGTTGCGGCCGGAACCTGGGATATATTCTCGAGTTACGACGGGGAGGGCCCTTCCAGACACGTGTTTGTTCAGCGACATCCGGACTCCTGCCTAGGTGCGAGGGACACTTCGGGATTCTCCTCGAGTCTTGGCATGGCAATTGGGACACGTCTCCACGTGAGGCGGGAGACCCAGGGTCCCTTTCCACGTGCCACAGGGATCCTGGGAATACTATCCATTTTCAAGAGGAGTCAGGCATCGTCTCCTTTGGAAGCATTGATCTCCGCGGACCTCTCGAGTTTTCAAAGTATGTGAGGCCTCCTGTCGCGTTGAGGCGGAGGACTAGGTCTTTCTCTGTGGTCTCCACAGGGGATTCAGACATCCCTTCGTCTTGGGAGATGCAAGACGAGGCTGCATTTAATTCACTGCAGGGATATCCGGCCTTATTTCGAGTCAAAGTATCTCGGGGTCCATTCCACTTGAGGCGACAAACTCAGGGTCCCTCTCACATACCTGTAGCTGAGAGAAGCCTCCTCTTGAGGTGCTTGTGAAAAGTTGGTATTCCTCTTGAGTCGAAGCCAGGGACTAATCTACCATCTCGAGTTGATTTGGGGTCCACGGAGCCCTTTCCTTTTGCTCCAGTGACCTCAGGATCCCTCTAGACTTGAGACAGTGATCTTGGGTTTTCTCTGGAGTGCCATCAAGGAAATCAAGGCTCCTTTCACGTTTGATGTGGAACACGGAATTGCTCTGCACGCAGTGCAGGGGAATCAGGCCTCATCTCGCGGCGAGGGGGAAGTCTCATGGTTTTTCTCGAGTTGCGGCCGGAACCTGGGGTATATTCTCGAGTTACGACGGGGAGGGCCCTTCCAGACACCTGTTTGTTCAGCTACGTCAGGACTCCTGCCTAGGTGCGAGGGACACCTCGGGATTCTCCTCGAGTCTTGGCATGGCAATTGGGACGAGTCTCCACGTGAGGCGGGAGACCCAGGGTCCCTTTCCACGTGCCACAGGGATCCTGGGACTCCTATCCATTTTCAAGAGGAGTCAGGCATCGTCTCCTTTGGAAGCATTGATCTCCGCAGACCTGTCGAGTTTTCAAAGGATGTGAGGCCTCCGGTCGCGATGAGGCGGAGGACTAGGTCTTTCTCTGTGGTCTCCACAGGGGATTCAGACATCCCTTCGTCTTTGGAGATGCAAGTCGAGCCTGCATTCAATTCACTGCAGGGATATCCGGCCTTATTTCGAGTCAGAGTATCTCGGTGTCCATTCCACTTGAGGCCACAAACTCAGGGTCCCTCTCTCATACCTGTACCTGAGAGAAGCCTCCTCTTGAGGTGCTTGTGGCAAGTTGGTATTCCTCTTCAGTCGAAGCCAGGGACTAAGCTCTCATCTCAAGTTGATTTGGGGTCCACGGAGAAATTTCGTGTTGCTCCAGTGACCTCAGGATCCCTCTAGAATTGAGACAGTGATCTTGGGTTTTCTCTGGAGTGCCATCAAGGAAATCAAGGCTCCTTTCACGTTTGATGTGGAACACGGAATTGCTCTGCACGCAGTGCAGGGGAATCGGGCCTCTTCTCGCGGCGAGGGGGAAGTCTCATGGTTTTTCTCGAGTTGCGGCCGGAACCTGGGGTATATTCTCGAGTTACGACGGGGAGGGCCCTTCCAGACACGTGTTTGTTCAGCGACGTCAGGACTCCTGCCTAGGTGGGAGGACACCTCGGGATTCTCCTCGAGTCTTGGCATGGCAATGGGGACGCGTCTCCACGTGAGGCGGGAGACCCAGTGTCCCTTTCCACGTGCCACACGGATCCTGGGACTCCTATCCATTTTCAAGAGGAGTCAGGCATCGTCTCCTTTGGAAGCATTGATCTCCGCGAACCTCTCGAGTTTTCAAAGGATGTGAGGCCTCCGGTCGCGATGAGGCGGATAATTAGGTCTTTATTTGTGGTCTCCACAGGGGATTCAGACATCCCTTCGTCTTGGGAGATGCAAGACGAGCCTGCATTCAATTCACTGCAGGGATATCCAGGGTTAATTAGAGTCAGAGCATCTCGGTGTCCATTCCACTTGAGGCCACAAACTCAGGGTCCATCTCACATACCTGTAACTGAGAGAAATTTCCTCTTGAGGTGCTTGTGGAAAGTTGGGATTCCTCTTGAGTCTAAGCCAGGGAATAAGCTCTCATCTCGACTTGATTTGGGGTCCACGGAGCACTTTCGTGTTGCTCCAGTGACCTCAGGATCCCTCTAGACTTGAGACAGTGATCTTGGGTTTTCTCTGGAGTGCCATCAAGGAAATCAAGGCTCCTTTCACGTTTGATGTGGAACACGGAATTGCTCTGCACGCAGTGCAGGGGAATCAGGCCTCATCTCGCGGCGAGGGGGAAGTCTCATGGTTTTTCTCGAGTTGCGGCCGGAACCTGGGGTATATTCTCGAGTTACGACGGGGAGGGCCCTTCCAGACACCTGTTTGTTCAGCTACGTCAGGACTCCTGCCTAGGTGCGAGGGACACCTCGGGATTCTCCTCGAGTCTTGGCATGGCAATTGGGACGCGTCTCCACGTGAGGCGGGAGACCCAGGGTCCCTTTCCACGTGCCACAGGGATTCTGGGACTCCTATCCATTTTCAAGAGGAGTCAGGCATCGACTCCTTTGGAAGCATTGATCTCCACGGACCTCTCAAGTTTTCAAAGGATGTGAGGCCTACGGTAGCGATGAGGCGGAGGACTGGGTCTTTCTCGGTGTTCTCCACAGTGGATTCAGACATCCCTTCGTCTTGGGAGTTGCAAGACGAGCCTGCATTCAATTCACTGCAGGGATATCCGGCCTTACTTCGAGTCAGAGCATCTCGGTGTCCATTCCACTTGAGGTCACAAACTCAGGGTCCCTCTCACATACCTGTAAGTGAGAGAAATCTCCTCTTGAGGTGCTTGTGGAAAGTTGGGATTCCTCTTGAGTCTAAGCCAGGGAATAAGCTCTCATCTCGACTTGATTTGGGGTCCACGGAGCCCTTTCGTGTTGCTCCAGTGACCTCAGGATCCCTCTAGACTTGAGACAGTGATCTTGGGTTTTCTCTGTAGTGCCATCAAGGAAATCAAGGCTCCTTTCACGTTTGATGTGGAACACGGAATTGCTCTGCACGCAGTGCAGGGGAATCGGGCCTCATCTCGCGGCGAGGGGAAACTCTAATGGTTTTTCTCGAGTTGCGGCCGGAACCTGGGGTATATTCTCGAGTTACGACGGGGAGGGCCCTTACAGACACGTGTTTCTTCAGCGAAGTGAGGACTCCTGCCTAGGTGCGATGGACACCTCGGGGTTCTCCTCGAGTCTTGGCATGGCAATTGGGACGCCTCTCCATGTGAGGCGGGAGACCCAGTGTCCCTTTCCACGAGCCACAGGGATCCTGGGACTCCTATCCATTTACAAGAGGAGTCAGTCATCGTCTCCTTTGGAAGCATTGATCTCCGCGGACCTCTCGAGTTTTCAAAGGATGTGAGGCCTCCGGTCGCGATGAGGCGGAGGACTAGTTCTTTCTCTGTGGTCTCCACAGGGGAATCAAACATCACTTCGTCTTGGGAGATGCAAGACGAGCCTGCATTCAATTCACTGCAGGGATATCCGGCCTTACTTCGAGTCAGAGCATCTCGGTGTCCATTCCACTTGAGGCCACAAACTCAGGGTCCCTCTCACATACCTGTAGCTGAGAGAAGCCTCCTCTTGAGGTGATTGTGGAAAGTTGGTATTCCTCTTGAGTCGAATCCAGAGACTAAGGTCTCATCTCGAGTTGATTTGGGGTCCACGGAGCCCTTTCGTGTTGCTACAGTGACCTCAGGATCTCTCTAGACTTGAGACAGTGATCTTGGGTTTTCTCTGGAGTGCCATCAAGGAAATCAAGTATCCTTTCACGTTTGATGTGGAACACGGAGTTGCTCTGCACGCAGTGCAGGGGAATCGGGCCTCATCTCGCGGCGAGGGGGAAGTCTCATGGTTTTTCTCGAGTTGCAGCCAGAACCTGGGGTATATTCTCGAGTTACGACGGGGAGGGCCCTTCCAGACACGTGTTTGTTCAGCGACGTCAGAACTCCTGCCTAGGTGTGAGGGACACCTCAGGATTCTCCTCGAATCTTGGCATGGCAATTGGGACGCGTCTCCACGTGACGCGGGAGACCCAGGATCCCTTTCCACGTGCCACAGGGATCCTGGGACTCCTATCCTTTTTCAACAGGAGTCAGGCATCGTCTCCTTTGGAAGCATTGATCTCTGCGGACCTCTCGAGTTTTCAAACGATGTGAGTACTCCGGGCGCAATGTGGCGAGAACTAGATCTTTCTCTGTGGTCTCCACAGGGGATTCAGACATCCCTTCGTCTTGGGAGATGGAAGACGAGCCTGCATCCAATTCACTGCAGGGATATCTGTCCTTACTTCGAATCAGAGCATCTCGGTTTCCATTCCACTTGAGGCCAGAAACTCATGGTCCCTCTCACATACCTGTAGCTGAGAGAAGCCTCCTCTTGACGTGCTTGTTGAAAGTTGGTATTCCCCTTGAGTTGAAGCCAGGGACTAAGCTCTCATCTCGAGTTGATTTGGGGTCCACGGAGCCCTTTCGTGTTGCTCCATTGACCTCAGGATCCCTCTAGACTTGAGACAGTGATCTTGGGTTTTCTCTGGAGTGCCATCAAGGAAATCAAGGCTCCTTTCACGTTTGATGTGGAAAACGAATTGCTCTGCACGCAGTGCAGGGGAATCTGTCCTCATCTCACGGCGAGGGGGAAGTCTTATGGTTTTTCTCGAGTTGCGGCCGGAACCTGGGGTATATTCTCGAGTTACGACGGGGGGTGCCCTTCCAGACACGTGTTTGTTCAGCGACGTCAGAACCAATGCCTACGTTCGATGGACACCTCGGTATTTCCCCGAGGCTTGGCATGGCAATTGGGACGCGTCTCCACGTGAGGCAGGAGACCTAGGCTCCCTTTCCACGTGCCACAGGGATCCTGGCACTCCTATCTATTTTCAAGAGGAGTCAGGCATCGTTTCCTTTCGAAGCATTGATCTCCGCGGACCTCTCGAATTTTCAAAGGATGTGAGGCCTTTGGTAGCGATGAGGTGGAGAACTATTTCTTTCTCTGTGGTCTCCACAGGGGATTCAGACATCCCTTCGTCTTGGGAGATGAAAGACTAGCCTGCTTTCAATTCAATGCAGAGATATCCGGCCTTACTTCTAGTCAGAGCATCTCGGTGTCCATTCCACTTGAGGCCACAAACTCAGGGTCCCTCTCACATACCTGTAGCTGAGAGAAGCCTCCTCTTGAGGTGCTTGTGGAAAGTTGGTATTCCTCTTGAGTCGAAGCCAGGGACTAAGCTCTCATCTCGAGTTGACTTGTTTTCCACGGAGCCCTTTCTTGTTGCTCAAGTGACCTCAGGATCCCTCTAGACTTGAGACAGTGATCTTGGGTTTTCTCTGGAGTGCCATCAAGGAAATCAAGGCTCCTTTCACGTTTGATGTGGAACACGGAATTGCTCTGCATGCAGTGCAGGGGAATCGGGCCTCATCTCGCGGCGAGGGGGAACTCTAATGGTTTTTCTCGAGTTGCGGCCGGAACCTGGGGTATATTCTCGAGTTACGACGGGGAGGGCCCTTCCAGACACGTGTTTCTTCAGCGAAGTAAGGACTGCTGCCTAGGTGCGAGGGACACCTCAGGGTTCTCCTCGAGTCTTGGCATGGCAATTGGGACGCCTCTTCATATGACGCGGGAGACCAAGGGTCCCTTTCCACGAGCCACAGGGATCCTGGGACTCCTATCCATTTACAAGAGGAGTCAGGCATCGTCTCCTTTGGAAGCATTGATCTCCGCGGACCTCTCGAGTTTTCAAAGTATGTGAGGCCTCCGGCGGCGATGAGGCGGAGGACTAGTTCTTTCTCTGTGGTCTCCACAGGGGATTCAGACATCCCTTCGTCTTTGGAGATGCAAGACGAGCCTGCATTCAATTCACTGCAGGGATATCCGGCCTTACTTCGAGTCAGAGCATCTCGGTGTCCATTCCACTTGAGGCCAGAAACTCAGTTTCCCTCTCACATACCTGTAGCTGAGAGAAGCCTCCTCTTGAGGTGCTTGTGGAAAGTTGGTATGCCTCTTGAGTCGAAGCCAGGGACTAAACTCTCATCTCCAGTTGATTTGGGGTCCACGGAGCCCTTTCGTGTTGCTCCAGTGACATCAGGATCCCTCTAGACTTGAGACAGTGATCTTGGGTTTTCTCTGGAGTGCCATCAAGGAAATCAAGGCTCCTTTCACGTTTGATGTGGAACACGGAATTGCTCTGCATGGAGTGCAGGGGAATCGGGCCTCATCTCGCGGCGAGGGGGAAGTCTCATGGTTTTTCTCGAGTTGCAGCCGGAACCTGGGGAATATTATCGAGTTACGACGGGGAGAGCCCTTCCAGACACGTGTTTGTTCAGCGACGTCAGGACTCCTGCCTAGGTGCGAGGGACACCTCGGGATTCTCCTCTAGACTTGGCATGGCATTTGGGACGCGTCTTCATGTGAGGCGGGAGACACAGGATCCCTTTCGACGTGCCACAGGGATCCTGGGACTCCTATCCATTTTCAAGAGGAGTCAGGCATCGTCTCCTTTGGAAGCATTGATCTCCGCGGACCTCTCGAGTTTTCAAAGGATGTGAGGCCTCCGGTCGCGTTGAGGCGGAGAACTAGGTCTTTCTCTGTGGTCTCCACAGGGGATGCAGACATACCTTCGACCTGGGAGATGCAAGACGAGCCTGCATTCAATTCACTGCAGGGATATTCGGCCTTACTTCGAGTCAGAGCATCTCGGTGTCCATTCCACTTGAGGCCACAAACTCAGGGTCCATCTCACATACCTGTAGCTGAGAGAAGCCTCCTCTTGAGGTCCTTGTGGAAAGTTGGTATTCCTCTTGAGTCGAAGCCAGGAACTAAGCTCTCATCTCCAGTGGATTTGGGGTCCACGGAGCCCTTTCGTGTTGCTCCAGTGACCTCAGGATCCCTCTAGACTTGAGACAGTGATCTTGGGTTTTCTCTGGAGTGCCATCAAGGAAATCAAGGCTCCTTTCACGTTTGATGTGGAACACGGAATTGCTCTGCAAGCAGTGCAGTGGAATCGGGCCTCATCTCGCGGCGAGGGGGAAGTCTCATGGTTTTTCTCGAGTTGCGGCCGGAACCTGGAGTATATTCTCGAGTTACGACGGGGAGGGCCCTTCCAGACACGTGTTTGTTCAGCGACGTCAGGACTCCTGCCTAGGTGCGAGGGACACCTCGGGATTCTCCTCGAGTCTTGGCATGGCAATTGGGACGCGTCTCCACGTGAGGCGGAAGACCCAGGGTCCCTTTCCACGTGCCAAAGGGATCCTGGGACTCCTATCCATTGTCAAGAGGAGTCAGGCATCGTCTCCTTTGGAAGCATTGATCTCCGCGGACCTCTCGAGTTTTCAAAGGATGTGAGGCCTCCGGTCGCGATGAGGCGGAGAACTAGGTCTTTCTCTGTGGTCTCCACAGGGGATTCAGACATCCCTTCTTCTTGGGAGATGCAAGACGAGCCTGCATTCAATTCACTGCAGGGATATCCGGCCTTACTTCGAGTCAGAGCATCTCGGTGTCCATTCCACTTGAGGCCACAAACTCAGGGTCCCTCTCACATACCTGTACCTGAGAGAAGCCTCCTCTTGAGGTGCTTGTGGAAAGTTGGTATTCCTCTTGAGTCGAAGCCAGGGACTAATCTCTCATCTCGAGTTGATTTGGGGTCCACGGAGCCCTTTCATGTTGCTCCAGTGACCTCAGGATCCCTCTAGACTTGAGACAGTGATCTTGGGTTTTCTCTGGAGTGCCATCAAGGAAATCAAGGCTCCTTTCACGTTTGATGTGGAACACGGAATTGCTCTGCACGCAGTGCAGGGGAATCAGGCCTCATCTCGCGGCGAGGGGGAAGTCTCATGGTTTTTCTCGAGTTACGGCCGGAACCTGGGGTATATTCTCGAGTTACGACGGGGAGGGCCCTTCCAGACACGTGTTTGTTCAGCGACGTCAGGACTCCTGCCTAGGTGCGAGGGACACCTCGGGATTCTCCTCGAGTCTTGGCATGGCAATTGGGACGCCTCTCCATGTGAGGCGGGAGACCCAGTGTCCCTTTCCACGAGCCACAGGGATCCTGGGACTCCTATCCATTTACAAGAGGAGTCAGTCATCGTCTCCTTTGGAAGCATTGATCTCCGCGGACCTCTCGAGTTTTCAAAGGATGTGAGGCCTCCGGTCGCGATGAGGCGGAGGACTAGTTCTTTCTCTGTGGTCTCCACAGGGGAATCAAACATCACTTCGTCTTGGGAGTTGCAAGACGAGCCTGCATTCAATTCACTGCAGGGATATCCGGCCTTACTTCGAGTCAGAGCATCTCGGTGTCCATTCCATTTGAGGCCACAAACTCAGGGTCCCTCTCACATACCTGTAGCTGAGAGAAGCCTCCTCTTGAGGTGATTGTGGAAAGTTGGTATTCCTCTTGAGTCGAATCCAGAGACTAAGGTCTCATCTCGAGTTGATTTGGGGTCCACGGAGCCCTTTCGTGTTGCTACAGTGACCTCAGGATCTCTCTAGACTTGAGACAGTGATCTTGGGTTTTCTCTGGAGTGCCATCAAGGAAATCAAGTATCCTTTCACGTTTGATGTGGAACACGGAGTTGCTCTGCACGCAGTGCAGGGGAATCGGGCCTCATCTCGCGGCGAGGGGGAAGTCTCATGGTTTTTCTCGAGTTGCAGCCAGAACCTGGGGTATATTCTCGAGTTACGACGGGGAGGGCCCTTCCAGACACGTGTTTGTTCAGCGACGTCAGAACTCCTGCCTAGGTGTGAGGGACACCTCAGGATTCTCCTCGAATCTTGGCATGGCAATTGGGACGCGTCTCCACGTGACGCGGGAGACCCAGGATCCCTTTCCACGTGCCACAGGGATCCTGGGACTCCTATCCTTTTTCAACAGGAGTCAGGCATCGTCTCCTTTGGAAGCATTGATCTCTGCGGACCTCTCGAGTTTTCAAACGATGTGAGTACTCCGGGCGCAATGTGGCGAGAACTAGATCTTTCTCTGTGGTCTCCACAGGGGATTCAGACATCCCTTCGTCTTGGGAGATGGAAGACGAGCCTGCATCCAATTCACTGCAGGGATATCTGTCCTTACTTCGAATCAGAGCATCTCGGTTTCCATTCCACTTGAGGCCAGAAACTCATGGTCCCTCTCACATACCTGTAGCTGAGAGAAGCCTCCTCTTGACGTGCTTGTTGAAAGTTGGTATTCCCCTTGAGTTGAAGCCAGGGACTAAGCTCTCATCTCGAGTTGATTTGGGGTCCACGGAGCCCTTTCGTGTTGCTCCATTGACCTCAGGATCCCTCTAGACTTGAGACAGTGATCTTGGGTTTTCTCTGGAGTGCCATCAAGGAAATCAAGGCTCCTTTCACGTTTGATGTGGAAAACGAATTGCTCTGCACGCAGTGCAGGGGAATCTGTCCTCATCTCACGGCGAGGGGGAAGTCTTATGGTTTTTCTCGAGTTGCGGCCGGAACCTGGGGTATATTCTCGAGTTACGACGGGGGGTGCCCTTCCAGACACGTGTTTGTTCAGCGACGTCAGAACCAATGCCTACGTTCGATGGACACCTCGGTATTTCCCCGAGGCTTGGCATGGCAATTGGGACGCGTCTCCACGTGAGGCGGGAGACCTAGGCTCCCTTTCCACGTGCCACAGGGATCCTGGGACTCCTATCTATTTTCAAGAGGAGTCAGGCATCGTTTCCTTTCGAAGCATTGATCTCCGCGGACCTCTCGAATTTTCAAAGGATGTGAGGCCTTTGGTAGCGATGAGGTGGAGAACTATTTCTTTCTCTGTGGTCTCCACAGGGGATTCAGACATCCCTTCGTCTTGGGAGATGAAAGACTAGCCTGCTTTCAATTCAATGCAGAGATATCCGGCCTTACTTCTAGTCAGAGCATCTCGGTGTCCATTCCACTTGAGGCCACAAACTCAGGGTCCCTCTCACATACCTGTAGCTGAGAGAAGCCTCCTCTTGAGGTGCTTGTGGAAAGTTGGTATTCCTCTTGAGTCGAAGCCAGGGACTAAGCTCTCATCTCGAGTTGACTTGTTTTCCACGGAGCCCTTTCTTGTTGCTCCAGTGACCTCAGGATCCCTCTAGACTTGAGACAGTGATCTTGGGTTTTCTCTGGAGTGCCATCAAGGAAATCAAGGCTCCTTTCACGTTTGATGTGGAACACGGAATTGCTCTGCATGCAGTGCAGGGGAATCGGGCCTCATCTCGCGGCGAGGGGGAACTCTAATGGTTTTTCTCGAGTTGCGGCCGGAACCTGGGGTATATTCTCGAGTTACGACGGGGAGGGCCCTTCCAGACACGTGTTTCTTCAGCGAAGTAAGGACTGCTGCCTAGGTGCGAGGGACACCTCAGGGTTCTCCTCGAGTCTTGGCATGGCAATTGGGACGCCTCTTCATATGACGCGGGAGACCAAGGGTCCCTTTCCACGAGCCACAGGGATCCTGGGACTCCTATCCATTTACAAGAGGAGTCACGCATCGTCTCCTTTGGAAGCATTGATCTCCGCAGACCTCTCGAGTTTTCAAAGTATGTGAGGCCTCCGGTGGCGATGAGGCGGAGGACTAGTTCTTTCTCTGTGGTCTCCACAGGGGATTCAGACATCCCTTCGTCTTTGGAGATGCAAGACGAGCCTGCATTCAATTCACTGCAGGGATATCCGGCCTTACTTCGAGTCAGAGCATCTCGGTGTCCATTCCACTTGAGGCCAGAAACTCAGTTTCCCTCTCACATACCTGTAGCTGAGAGAAGCCTCCTCTTGAGGTGCTTGTGGAAAGTTGGTATGCCTCTTGAGTCGAAGCCAGGGACTAAACTCTCATCTCCAGTTGATTTGGGGTCCACGGAGCCCTTTCGTGTTGCTCCAGTGACCTCAGGATCCCTCTAGACTTGAGACAGTGATCTTGGGTTTTCTCTGGAGTGCCATCAAGGAAATCAAGGCTCCTTTCACGTTTGATGTGGAACACGGAATTGCTCTGCATGGAGTGCAGGGGAATCGGGCCTCATCTCGCGGCGAGGGGGAAGTCTCATGGTTTTTCTCGAGTTGCAGCCGGAACCTGGGGAATATTATCGAGTTACGACGGGGAGAGCCCTTTTAGACACGTGTTTGTTCAGCGACGTCAGGACTCCTGCCTAGGTGCGAGGGACACCTCGGGATTCTCCTCGAGACTTGGCATGGCATTTGGGACGCGTCTTCATGTGAGGCGGGAGACACAGGATCCCTTTCGACGTGCCACAGGGATCCTGGGACTCCTATCCATTTTCAAGAGGAGTCAGGCATCGTCTCCTTTGGAAGCATTGATCTCCGCGGACCTCTCGAGTTTTCAAAGGATGTGAGGCCTCCGGTCGCGATGAGGCGGAGAACTAGGTCTTTCTCTGTGGTCTCCACAGGGGATGCAGACATACCTTCGACCTGGGAGATCCAAGACGAGCCTGCATTCAATTCACTGCAGGGATATTCGGCCTTACTTCGAGTCAGAGCATCTCGGTGTCCATTCCACTTGAGGCCACAAACTCAGGGTCCATCTCACATACCTGTAGCTGAGAGAAGCCTCCTCTTGAGGTCCTTGTGGAAAGTTGGTATTCCTCTTGAGTCGAAGCCAGGAACTAAGCTCTCATCTCCAGTGGATTTGGGGTCCACGGAGCCCTTTCGTGTTGCTCCAGTGACCTCAGGATCCCTCTAGACTTGAGACAGTGATCTTGGGTTTTCTCTGGAGTGCCATCAAGGAAATCAAGGCTCCTTTCACGTTTGATGTGGAACACGGAATTGCTCTGCAAGCAGTGCAGTGGAATCGGGCCTCATCTCGCGGCGAGGGGGAAGTCTCATGGTTTTTCTCGAGTTGCGGCCGGAACCTGGAGTATATTCTCGAGTTACGACGGGGAGGGCCCTTCCAGACACGTGTTTGTTCAGCGACGTCAGGACTCCTGCCTAGGTGCGAGGGACACCTCGGGATTCTCCTCGAGTCTTGGCATGGCAATTGGGACGCGTCTCCACGTGAGGCGGAAGACCCAGGGTCCCTTTCCACGTGCCAAAGGGATCCTGGGACTCCTATCCATTGTCAAGAGGAGTCAGGCATCGTCTCCTTTGGAAGCATTGATCTCCGCGGACCTCTCGAGTTTTCAAAGGATGTGAGGCCTCCGGTCGCGATGAGGCGGAGAACTAGGTCTTTCTCTGTGGTCTCCACAGGGGATTCAGACATCCCTTCTTCTTGGGAGATGCAAGACGAGCCTGCATTCAATTCACTGCAGGGATATCCGGCCTTACTTCGAGTCAGAGCATCTCGGTGTCCATTCCACTTGAGGCCACAAACTCAGGGTCCCTCTCACATACCTGTACCTGAGAGAAGCCTCCTCTTGAGGTGCTTGTGGAAAGTTGGTATTCCTCTTGAGTCGAAGCCAGGGACTAATCTCTCATCTCGAGTTGATTTGGGGTCCACGGAGCCCTTTCATGTTGCTCCAGTGACCTCAGGATCCCTCTAGACTTGAGACAGTGATCTTGGGTTTTCTCTGGAGTGCCATCAAGGAAATCAAGGCTCCTTTCACGTTTGATGTGGAACACGGAATTGCTCTGCACGCAGTGCAGGGGAATCAGGCCTCATCTCGCGGCGAGGGGGAAGTCTCATGGTTTTTCTCGAGTTACGGCCGGAACCTGGGGTATATTCTCGAGTTACGACGGGGAGGGCCCTTCCAGACACGTGTTTGTTCAGCGACGTCAGGACTCCTGCCTAGGTGCGAGGGACACCTCGGGATTCTCCTCGAGTCTTGGCATGGCAATTGGGACGCGTCTCCACGTGAGCCCGGAGACCCAGGGTCCCTTTCCACGTGCCACAGGGATCCTGGGACTCCTATCCATGTTCAAGAGGAGTCAGGGATCGTCTCCTTTGGAAGCATTGATCTCCGCGGACCTCTCGAGTTTTCAAAGGATGTGAGGCCTCCGGTCGCGATGAGGCGGAGAACTAGGTCTTTCTCTGTGGTCTCCACAGGGGATTCAGACATCCCTTCGTCTTGGGAGATGCAAGTCGAGCCTGCATTCAATTCACTGCAGGGATATCCGGCCTTACTTCGAGTCAGAGTATCTCGGTGTCCATTCCACTTGAGGCCACAAACTCAGGGTCCCTCTCACATACCTGTACCTGAGAGAAGCCTCCTCTTGAGGTGCTTGTGGCAAGTTGGTATTCCTCTTCAGTCGAAGCCAGGGACTAAGCTCTCATCTCAAGTTGATTTGGGGTCTACGGAGAAATTTCGTGTTGCTCCAGTGACCTCAGGATCCCTCTAGAATTGAGACAGTGATCTTGGGTTTTCTCTGGAGTGCCATCAAGGAAATCAAGGCTCCTTTCACGTTTGATGTGGAACACGGAATTGCTCTGCACGCAGTGCAGGGGAATCGGGCCTCATCTCGCGGCGAGGGGGAAGTCTCATGGTTTTTCTCGAGTTGCGGCCGGAACCTGGGGTATATTCTCGAGTTAAGACGGGGAGGGCCCTTCCAGACATGTGTTTGTTCAGCGACATCAGGACTCCTGCCTAGGTGCGAGGGACACCTCGGGATTCTCCTCGAGTCTTGGCATGGCAATTGGAACGCGTCTCCACGTGAGGCGGAAGACCCAGGGTCCCTTTCCACGTGCCAAAGGGATCCTGGGACTCCTATCCATTTGCAAGAGGAGTCAGGCATCGTCTCCTTTGGAAGCATTGATCTCCGAGGACCTCTCGAGTTTTCAAAGGATGTGAGGCCTCCGGTCGCGTTGAGGCGGAGGACTAGGTCTTTCTCTATGGTCACCACAGGGGATTCAGACATCCCTTCGTCTTGGGAGATGGAAGACAAGCCTGCATTCAATTCACTGCAGGGATATCCGGCCTTACTTCAAGTCAAAGTATCTCGGGGTGCATTCCACTTGAGGCGACAAACTCAGGGTCCCTCTCACATACCTGTAGCTGAGAGAAGCCTCCTCTTGAGGTGCTTGTGAAAAGTTGGTATTCTTCTTGAGTCGAAGCCGGGGACTAAGCTCTCATCTCGAGTTGATTTGGGTTCCACGGAGCCCTTTCGTGTTGCTCCAGTGACCTCAGGATCCCTCTAGTCTTGAGACAGTGATCTTGGGTTTTCTCTGGTGTGCCATCAAGGAAATTAAGGCTCCTTTTACGTTTGATGTGGAACACGGAATTGCTCTGCACGCAGTGCAGGGGAATCGGGCCTCATCTTGCGGCGAGGGGGAAGTCTCATGGTTTTTCTCGAGTTGCGGCTGGAACCTGTGGTATATTCTCGAGTTACGATGGGGAGGGCCCTTCCAGACACGTGTTTGTTCAGCGACGTCAGGACTCCTGCCTAGGTGCGAGGGACACCTCGGGATTCTCCTCGAGTCTTGGCATGGCAATTGGGACGCATCTCCACGTGAGACGGGAGACCCAGGGTCCCTTTCCACGTGCCACAGGGATCCTTGGACTCCTATCCATTTTCAAGAGGAGTCAGGCATCGTCTCCTTTGGAAGCATTGATCTCCGCGGACCTCTCGAGTTTTCAAAGGATGTGAGGCCTCCGTTCGCAATGAGGCGGAGGATTAGGTCTTTTTCTGTGGTCTCCACAGGGGATTCAGACAACCCTTCGTCTTGGGAGATGCAAGACGAGCCTGCATTCATTTCACTGCAGGGATATCCGGCCTTATTTCGAGTCAGAGCACCTCGGTGTCCATTCCACTTGAAGCCACAAACTCAGGGTCCCTCTCACATACCTGTTGCTGAGAGAAGCCTCCTCTTGAGGTGCTTGTGGAAAGTTGGTATGCCTCTTGAGTCGAAGCCAGGGACTAAACTCTCATCTCCAGTTGATTTGGGGTCCACGGAGCCCTTTCGTGTTGCTCCAGTGACCTCAGGATCCCTCTAGACTTGAGACAGTGATCTTGGGTTTTCTCTGGAGTGCCATCAAGGAAATCAAGGCTCCTTTCACGTTTGATGTGGAACACGGAATTGCTCTCCACGCAGTGCAGGGGAATCGGGCCTCATCTCGCGGCGAGGGGGAAGTCTCTTGGTTTTTCTCGAGTTGCGGCCGGAACCTGGTGTATATTCTCGAGTTACGACGGGGAGGTTCCTTCCAGACACGTGTTTGTTCAGCGACGTCAGGACTCCTGTCTAGGTGCGAGGGACACCTCGGGATTCTCCTCGAGTCTTGGCATGGCAATTGGGACTCGTCTCCACGTGAGGCGGGAAACCCAGGGTCCCTTTCCACGTGCCACAGGGATCCTGGGACTCCTATCCATTTTCAAGAGGAGTCAGGCATCGACTCCTTTGGAAGCATTGATCTCCGCGAACCTCTCAAGTTTTCAAAGGATGTGAGGCCTACGGTCGCGATGAGGCGGAGGACTGGGTCTTTCTCGGTGTTCTCCACAGTGGATTCAGACATCCCTTCATCTTGGGAGATGGAAGACGAGCCTGCATTCAATTCACTGCAGGGATATCCGGCCTAAATTCGAGTCAGAGCATCTCGGTGTCCATTCCACTTGAGATCACAAACTCAGGGTCCCTCTCACATACCTGTAACTGAGAGAATACTCCTCTTGAGGTGCTTGTGGAAAGTTGGTATTCCTCTTGAGTCTAAGCCAGGGAATAAGCTCTCATCTCGACTTGATTTGGGGTCCACGGAGCCCTTTCGTGTTGCTCCAGTGACCTCAGGATCCCTCTAGACTTGAGACAGTGATCTTGGGTTTTCTCTGGAGTGCCATCAAGGAAATCAAGGCTCCTTTCACGTTTGATTTGGAACACGGAATTGCTCTGCATGCAGTGCAGGGGAATCGGGGCTCATCTCCCGGCGAGGGGGTAGGCTCATTGTTTTTCTCGAGTTGCGGCCGGAACATGGGGTATATTCTCGAGTTACGACGGGGAGGGCCCTTCCAGACACGTGTTTGTTCAGCGACGTCAGGACTCCTGCCTAGGTGCGAGGACCCCTCGGGATTCTCCTGGAGTCTTGTCATGGCAATGGGCACGCGTCTCCACGTGAGGCGGGAGACTCAGGGTCCCTTTCCACGTGCCACAGGGATCCTGGGACTCCTATTCATTTTCAAGAGGAGTCAGGCATCGTCTCCTTTGGAAGCATTGATCTCCGCGGACCTCTCGAGTTTTCAAAGGATGTGAGTATTCCGGTCGCAATGTGGCGAGAACTAGGTCTTTCTCTTGGTCTCCACAGGGGATTCAGACATCCCTTTGTCTTCGGAGATGCAAGATGAGCCTGCATTCAATTCACTGCAGGGATATCTGGCCTTACTTCGAGTCAGCGCATATCGGTGTCCATTCCACTTGAGGCCACAAACTCAGGGTCCCTCTCACATACCTGTATCTGAGAGAAGCCTCCGCTTGAGGTGCTTATGGAAAGTTGTTATTCCTCTTGAGTCCAAGACAGGGACTAAGCTCTCATCTCGAGTTGATTTGGGGTCCACGGAGACCTTTCGTGTTGCTCCAGTGACCTCCGGATCCCTCTGGACTTGAGACAGTGATCTTGGGTTTTCTCTGGAGTGCCATCAAGGAAATCAAGGCTCCTTTCACGTTTGATGTGGAACACGGAATTGCTCTGCACGCAGTGCAGGGGAATCGGGCCTCATCTCGCGGAGAGCGGGAAGTCTCATGGTTTTTCTCGAGTTGCGGCCGGAACCTGGGGTATATTCTCGAGTTACGACGGGGAGGGCCCTTCCAGACACGTATTTCTTCAGCGAAGTGAGGACTCCTGCCTAGGTGCGATGGACACCTCGGGGTTCTCCTCGAGTCTTGGCATGGCAATTGGGACGCCTCTTCATGTGAGGCGGGAGACCCAGGGTCCCTATCCACGAGCCACAGGGATCCTGGGACTCCTATCCATTTACAAGAGGAGTCAGTCATCGTCTCCTTTGGAAGCATTGATCTCCGCGGACCTCTCGAGTTTTCAAAGGATGTGATGCCTCCGGTCGCGATGAGGCGGGGGACTAGTTCTTTCTCTGTGGTCTCCACAGGGGATTCAGACAGCCCTTCGTCTTGGGATATGCAAGACGAGCCTGCATTCAATTCACTGCAGGGATATCCGGCCTTACTTCGAGTCAGAGCATCTCGGTGTCCATTCCACTTGAGGCCACAAACTCTGGGGCCCTCTCACATACCTGTAGCTGAGAGAAGCCTCCTCTTGAGGTGATTGTGGAAAGTTGGTATTCCTCTTGAGTCGAATCCAGGGACTAAGGTCTCATCTCGAGTTGATTTGGGGTCCACGGAGCCCTTTCGTGTTGCTCCAGTGACCTCAGGATCCCTCTAGACTTGAGACAGTGATCTTGGGTTTTCTCTGGAGTGCCATCAAGGAAATCAAGGCTCCGTTCACATTTGATGTGGAACACGGAATTGCTCTGCACGCAGTGCACGGAATCCGGCCTCATCTCGGGGCGAGGGGGAAGTCTCATGGTTTTTCTCGAGTTGCGAATGGACCCTGGGGTATATTCTCGAGTTACGACGGGGAGAGCCCTTCCAGACATGTGTTTGTTCAGCGACGCCAGGACTCGGGCCTAGGTGCGAGGGACACCTCGAGATTCTCCTCGAGTCTTGGCATGGCAATTGGGACGCGTCTCCACGTGAGGCGGGAGACCCAGGGTCCCTTTCCACGTGCCACAGGGATCCTGGGACTCCTATCCATTTTCAAGAGGAGTCACGCATCGTCTCCTTTGGAAGCATTGATCTTCGCGTACCTCTCGAGTTTTCAAAGGATGTGAGGCCTCCGGTCGCGATGAGGCGGAGAACTAGGTCTTTCTCTGTGGTCTCCACAGGGGATTCAGACATCCCTTCGTCTTGGGAGATGCAAGATGAACCTGCATTCACTTCACTGCAGGGATATCCGGCCTTACTTCGAGTCAGAGCATCTCGGTGTCCATTCTACTTGAGGCCACAAACTCAGGGTCCCTCTCACCTACCTGTAGCTGAGAGAAGCCTCCTCTTGAGGTGCTTGTCGAAAATTGGTAATCCTCTTGAGTCGAATCCAGGGACTAAGCTCTCATCTCGAGTTGATTTGGGGTCCACGGAGCCCTTTCGAGTTGCTCCAGTGACCTCAGGATCCCTCTAGAATTGAGACAGTGATCTTGGGTTTTCTCTGGAGTGCCATCAAGGAAATCAAGGCTCCTTTCACGTTTGATGTGGAATACGGAATTGCTCTGCACGCAGTGCAGGGTAATCGGGCCTCATCTCGCGGCGAGGGGGAAGTCTCATGGTTTTTCTCGAGTTGCGGACCGAACCTGGGGTATATTCTCGAGTTACCACGGGGAAGGCCCTTCCAGACACGTGTTTGTTCAGCCACGTCAGGACTCCTGCCTAGGTGCAAGGGACACCTCGGGCTTCTCCTTGAGTCTTGGCATGGCAATTGGGACGCGTCTCCACGTGAGGCGGGAGACCCAGGGTCCCTTTCCACGTTCCACAGGCCTACTGGGACTCCTATCCATTTTCAAGAGAAGTCAGGCATCGTCTTCTATGGAAGCATTGATATCTGCGGACCTCTCGAGTTTTCAAAGGATTTGAGGCCTCCGGTCGCGATGAGGCGGAGAACTAGGTCTTTCTCTGTGGTCTCCACAGGTGATTCAGACATCCCTTCGTCTTGGGAGATGCAAGACGAGCCTGCATTCAATTCACTGCAGGGATATCCGGCCTTACTTCGAGTCAGAGCATCTCGGTGTCCATTCCACTTGAGGCCACAAACTCAGGGTCCCTCTCACATAACTGTAGCTGAGAGAAGCCTCCTCTTGTGGTTCTTGTGGAAAGTTGGTATTCTTCCTGGGTTGAAGCCAGGGACTAAGCTCTCATCTCGAGTTGATTTAGGGTCCACGGAGCATTTTCGTACTGCTCCAGTTACCTCAGGATCGCTCTAGACTTGAGACAGTGATCTTGGGTTTTCTCTGGAGTGCCATCAAGGAAATCAAGGCTCCGTTCACATTTGATGTGGAACACGTTATTGCTCTGCACCCAGTGCTAGGGAATCGGGCCTCATCTCGGGGCGAATGGGAAGTCTCATGGTTTTTCTTGAGTTGCGGACGGACCCTGGGGTATATACTCGAGTTAGAAGGGAAGGGCCCTTCCAGACACGTGTTTGTTCAGCGACGTCAGGACTCCTGCCTAGGTGCTAGGGGCACATCGGTATTCTCTTCGAGTCTTGGCATGACAATTGGGACGCGTCTCCACGTGAGGCGGGAGACCAAGGGTCCCTTTCCACGTGCCACAGGGATCCTGGGACTCCTATCTATTTTCAAGAGGAGTCAGGCATCGTCTCCTTTAGAAGCATTGATCTCCGCGGACCTCTAGAATTTTCAAAGGATGTGAGGCCTCCGGCCGCGATGAGGCGGAGAACTAGGTCTTTCTCTGTAGTCTCCACAGGGGATTCAGACATCCCTTCGTCTTGGGAGATGCAAGACGAGCCTGCATTAAATTCACTGCAGGGATATCCGGCCTTACTTCGAGTCAGAGTATCTCGGTGTCCATTCCACTTGAGGCCACAAACTCAGGGTCCCTCTCCCATACCTGTAGCTGAGAGAAGCATCGTCTTGAGGTGCTTGTGGAAAGTTGGTATTCCTCTTGAGTCGATGCCAGGGACTAAGCTCTCATCTCGAGTTGATTTGGCGTCCACTGAGCCCATTCGTGTTGCTCCAGTGACCTCAGGATCCCTCTAGACTTGAGACAGTGATCTTGGGTTTTCTCTGGAGTGCCATCAAGGAAATCAAGGCTCCTTTCACGTTTGATGTGGAACACGGAATTGCTCTGCACGCAGTGCAGGGGAATCAGACCTCATATCGCGGCGAGGGGGAAGTCTCATGCTTTTTCTTGAGGTGCGGCCGGAACCTGGGGTATATTCTCGAGTTACGACGTGGAGGGCCCTTCCAGACACGTGTTTGTTCAGCGACGTCAGGACTCCTGCCTAGGTGCGAGGGACACCTCGGGATTCTCCTCGAGTCTTGGCATGGCAATTGTGACGCGTCTCCACATGAGGCGGGAGACCCAGGGTCCCTTTCCACGTGCCACAGGGATCCAGGGACTCCTATCCATTTTCAAGAGGAGTCAGGCATCGTCTCCTTTGGAAGCAATGATCTCCGTGGATCTCTCGAGTTTTCAAAGGATGTGAGGACTCCGGTCGCGATGAGCGGAGAACTAGGTCTTGCTCTGTGGTCTCCAAAGGGGATTCAGACATCCCTTCGTCTTGGGAGATGCAAGACGAGCCTGCATTCAATTCACTGTTGGGATATCCGGCCTTACTTCGAGTCAGAGTATCTCAGTGTCCATTCCACTTGATGCGACAAATTCAGGATCCCTCTCAGATACCTGTAGCTGACAGAAGCCTCCTCTTGAGGTGCTGGTGGAAAGTTGGTATTCCTCTTTAGTTGAAGCCAGGGACTAAGCTCTCATCTCGAGTTGATTTGGGGTCCACGGAGCCCTTTCGTGTTGCTCCAGTGACCTCAGGATCCCTCTAGACTTGAGCCAGTGATCTTGGGATTTCTCTGGAGTGCCATCAAGGAAATCAAAGCTCCTTTCACGTTTGATGTGGAACACGGAATTGCTCTGCACGCAGTGCAGGGGAATCGGGCCTCATCTCGCGGCAAGGGGGAAGTCTCATGGTTTTTCTCGAGTTGCGGCCGGAACCTGGGGTATATTCTCGAGTTACGACGGGGAGGGCCCTTCCAGACTCGTGTTTGTTCAGCGACGTCAGGATTCCTGCCTAGGTGCGAGGGACAGCTCGGGATTCCCTTTGATTCTTGGCGTGGTAATTGGGATGCGTCTCTACGAGAGGCGGGAGACCCAGGGTCCCTTTCCACGTGTCACAGGGATCCTTGGACTCCTTTCCATTTTCAAGTCATCGTCTCCTTTGGAAGCATTGATCTCCGCGGACCTCTCGAATTTTCAAAGGACGTGAGGCCTCCGTTCGCGGTGAGGCGGAGGACTAGGTCTTTCTCTGTGGACTCCAAAGGGGATTCAGACATCCCTTCGTCTTGGGAGATGCAAGACGAGCCTGCATTCAATTCACTGCAGGGATATCCTGCCTTACTTCGAGTCAGAGCATCTCGGTGTCCATTCCACTTGAGGCCACAAACTCAGGGTCCCTCTCACATACTTGTAGCTGAGAGAAGCCTCCTCTTGAGGGGCTTGTGGAAAGTTCGTATTCCTCTTGAGTCGAAGCCAGGGACTAAGCTCTCATCTCGAGTTAATTTGGCGTCCACGGAGCCCTTTCCTTTTGCTCCAGTGACCTCATGATCCCTCTAGACTTGAGACAGTGATCTTGGGTTTTCTCTGGAGTGCCATCAAGGAAATCAAGGCTCCGTTCACATTTGATGTGGAACACAGAATTGCTCTGCACGCAGTGCACGGAATCGGGCCTCATCTCAGGGCGAGGGGGAAGTCTTATGGTTTTTCTCGAGTTTGGCCGGAACCTGGTGTATATTCTCGAGTTACGACGGGGAGAGCCCTTCCAGACATGTGTTTGTTCAGCGACGCCAGGACTCGGGCCTAGGTGCGAGGGACACCTCGGGATTCTCCTCGAGTCTTGGCATGGCAATTGGGACGCGTCTCCACGTGAGGCGGGAGACCCAGTGTCCCCTTCCACGTGCCACAGGGATCCTGGGACTCCTATCCATTTTCAAGAGGAGTCAGGCATCGTCTCCTTTGGAAGCATTAATCTCCGCGGACCTCTCGAGTTTTCAAAGGATGTGAGGCCTCCGGTCGTGATGAGGCGAAGAACTAGGTCTTTCTCTGTGGTCTCCACAGGGGATTCAGACATCCCTTCGTCTTGGGAGATGCAAGACGAGCCTGCATTCAATTCACTGCAGGGATATCCGGCCTTACTTCGAGTCAGAGCATCTCGGTGTCCATTCCACTTGAGGCCACAAACTCAGGGTCCCTCTCACATACCTGTAGCTGAGAGAAGCCTCCTCTTGTGGTGCTTGTGGAAAGTTGGTATTCTTCCTGGGTCGAAGCCAGGGACTAAGCTCTCATCTCGAGTTGATTTAGGGTCCACGGAGCATTTTCGTATTGCTCCGGTTACCTCAGGATCGCTCTAGACTTGAGACAGTGATCTTGGGTTTTCTCTGGAGTGCCATCAAGGAAATCAAGGCTCCGTTCACATTTCATGTGGAACATGGAATTGCTCTGCACCCAGTGCAAGGGAATCGGGCCTCATCTCGGGGCGAATGGGAAGTCTCATGGTTTTTCTTGAGCTGCGGACGGACCCTGGGGTATATTCTCGAGTTAGAAGGGAAGGGCCTTTCCAGACACGTGTTTGTTCAGCGACTTCAGGACTCCTGCCTAGGTGCTAGGGGCACATCGGTATTCTCTTCGAGTCTTGGCATGGCAATTGGGACGCATCTCCACGTGAGGTGGGAGACCAAAGGTCCCTTTCCAAGTTCCAAAGGAGTCCTGGAACTCCTATCCATTTTCAAGAGGAGTCAGACATCGTCTCCTTTGGAAGCATTGATCTCCGCGGACCTCTAGAATTTTCAAAGGATGTGAGGCCTCCGGCCGCGATGAGGCGGAGAACTAGGTCTTTCTCTGTAGAATCCACAGGGGATTCAGACATCCCTTCGTCTTGGGAGATGCAAGACGAGCCTGCATTAAATTCACTGCAGGGATATCCGGCCTTACTTCGAGTCAGAGTATCTCGGTGTCCATTCCACTTGAGGCCACAAACTCAGGGTCCCTCTCCCATACCTGTAGCTGAGAGAAGCATCGTCTTGAGGTGCTTGTGGAAAGTTGGTATTCCTCTTGAGTCGATGCCAGGGACTAAGCTCTCATCTCGAGTTGATTTGGCATCCACTGAGCCCATTCGTGTTGCTCCAGTGACCTCAGGATCCCTCTAGACTTGAGACAGTGATCTTGGGTTTTCTCTGGCGTGCCATCAAGGAAATCAAGGCTCCTTTCACGTTTGATGTGGAACACGGAATTGCTCTGCACGCAGTGCAGGGGAATCAGGCCTCATATCGCGGCGAGGGGGAAGTCTCATGGTTTTTCTTGAGGTGCGGCCGGAACCTGGGGTATATTCTCGAGTTACGACGGGGAGGGCCCTTCCAGACACGTGTTTGTTCAGCGACGTCAGGACTCCTGCCTAGGTGCGAGGGACACCTCGGGATTCTCCTCGAGTCTTGGCATGGCAATTGGGACGCGTCTCCACATGAGGCGGGAGACCCAGGGTCCCTTTCCACGTGCCACAGGGATCCAGGGACTCCTATCCATTTTCAAGAGGAGTCAGGCATCGTCTCCTTTGGAAGCAATGATCTCCGTGGACCTCTCGAGTTTTCAAAGGATGTGAGGACTCCGGTCGCGATGAGCGGAGAACTAGGTCTTGCTCTGTGGTCTCCAAAGGGGATTCAGACATCCCTTCGTCTTGGGAGATGCAAGACGAGCCTGCATTCAATTCACTGTTGGGATATCCGGCCTTACTTCGAGTCAGAGCATCTCAGTGTCCATTCCACTTGAGGC
This sequence comes from Dama dama, assembly GCF_033118175.1. NCBI lineage: Eukaryota > Metazoa > Chordata > Mammalia > Artiodactyla > Cervidae > Dama > Dama dama. Next base: position 1,311,002 of record NC_083713.1, read on the forward strand.
CACAAATTCAGGATCCCTCTCAGATACCTGTAGCTGACAGAAGCCACCTCTTGAGGTGCTGGTGGAAAGTTGGTATTCCTCTTTAGTTCAAGCCAGGGACTAAGCTCTCATCTCGAGTTGATTTGGGGTCCACGGAGCCCTTTCGTGTTGCTCCAGTGACCTCAGGATCCCTCTAGACTTGAGCCAGTGATCTTGGGTTTTCTCTGGAGTGCCATCAAGGAAATCAAGGCTCCTTTCACGTTTGATGTGGAACACGGAATTGCTCTGCACGCAGTGCAGGGGAATCGGGCCTCATCTCGCGGCGAGGGGGAAGTCTCATGGTTTTTCTCGAGTTGCGGCCGTAACCTGGGGTATATTCTCGAGTTACGACGGGGAGGGCCCTTCCAGACTCGTGTTTGTTCAGCGACGTCAGGATTCCTGCCTAGGTGCGAGGGACAGCTCGGGATTCCCTTCGATTCTTGGCGTGGTAATTGGGATGCGTCTCTACGAGAGGCGGGAGACCCAGGGTCCCTTTCCACGTGCCACAGGGATCCTTGGACTCCTTTCCATTTTCAAGTCATCGTCTCTGTTGGAAGCATTGATCTCCGTGGACCTCTCGAATTTTCAAAGGACGTGAGGCCTCCGTTCGCGGTGAGGCGGAGGACTAGGTCTTTCTCTGTGGACTCCAAAGGGGATTCAGACATCCCTTCGTCTTGGGAGATGCAAGACGAGCCTGCATTCAATTCACTGCAGGGATATCCGGCCTTACTTCGAGTCAGAGCATCTCGGTGTCCATTCCACTTGAGGCCACAAACTCTGGGGCCCTCTCACATACCTGTAGCTGAGAGAAGCCTCCTCTTGAGGTGCTTGTGGAAAGGTGCTATTCCTCTTGAGTCGAAGCCAGGGATGAAGCTCTCATCTCTAGTTGATTTGGGGTCCACGGAGCCCTTTCGTGTTGCTACAGTGACCTCAGGATCCCTCTAGACTTGATACAGTGATCTTGGGTTTTCTCTGGAGTGCCATCAAGGAAATTAAGGCTCCTTTCACGTTTGATGTGGAACACGGAATTGCTCTGCACGCAGTGCAGGGGAATCGGGCCTCATCTCGCGGCGAGGGGGAAGGCTCATGGTTTTTCTCGAGTTGCGCCGGAACCTGGGGTATATTCTCGAGTTGCGACGAGGAGGACCCTTCCAGACACGTGTTTGTTCAGCGACGTGAGGAATCCTGTCTAGGTGCGAGGGACAACTCGGGATTCTCCTCGAGTCTTGGCATGGCAATTGGGACGTGTCTCCACGTGAGGCGGGAGACCCAGGGTCCCTTTCCACGTGCCACAGGGATCCTGGGACTCCTATCCATTTTCAAGAGGAGTCAGGCATCGTCTCCTTTGGAAGCCTTGATCTCCGCGGACCTCTCGAGTTTTCAAAGGATTAGAGGCCTCCGGTCGCGATGAGGTGGAGAACTAGGTTTTCTCTGTGGTCTCCACAGTGGATTCAGACATCCCTTCGTCTTGGGAGATGCAAGACGAGCCTGCATTCAATTCACAGCAGGGATATCCGGCCTTACTTCGAGTCAGAGCATCACAGTGTCCATTGAACTTGAGGCCACAAACTCAGGGTTTCTCTCACATACCTGTATCTCAGAGAAGCCTCCTCTTGAGGTGCTTGTGGAAAGTTGGTATTCCTCTAGAGTAGAAGCCAGGGACGAAGCTCTCATCTCGAGTTGATTTGGGGTCCACGGAGCCCTTTCGTGTTGCTACAGTGACCTCAGGATCCCTCTAGACTTGAGACAGTGATCTTGGGTTTTCTTTGGAGTGCCATCAAGGAAATCAAGTCTAGTTTAACGTCTGATGTGGAACACGGAATTGCTCTGCACGCAGTGCAGGGGAATCGGGCCTCATCTTGCGGCGAGGGGGAAGTCTCATGGTTTTTCTCGAGAAGCGGCTGGAACCTGGGGAATATTCTCGAGTTAAGACGGGGAGGGCCCTTCCAGACACGTGTTTGTTCAGCGACGTCAGGACTCCTGCCTAGGTGCGAGGGACACCTCGGGATTCTCCTCGAGACTTGGCATGGCAATTGGGACGCGTCTTCATGTGAGGCGGGAGACACAGGGTCCCTTTCGACGTGCCACAGGGATCCTGGGACTCCTATCCATTTTCAAGAGTACTCAGGCATCGTCTCCTTTGGAAGCATTGATCTCCGCGGACCTCTCGAGTTTTCAAAGGATGTGAGGCCTCCGGTCGCGATGAGGCGGAGATCTAGGTCTATCTCTGTGGTCTCCACAGGGGATTCAGATATCCCTTCCTCTTGGGAGATGCAAGACGAGCCTGCATTCAATTCACTGCAGGGATATCCGGCCTTACTTCGAGTCAGAGCATCTCGGAGTCCATTCCACTTGAGCCGACAAACTCAGGGTCCCTCTCACATACCTGTAGCTGAGAGAAGCCTCCTCTTGAGGTGCTTGTGGAAAGTTGGTATTCCTCTTGAGTAGAAGCCAGGAACTAAGCTCTAATCTCGAGTTGATTTGGGGTCCACGGAGCCCTTTCGTATTGCTCCAGTGACCTCAGGATCCCTCTAGACTTGAGACAGTGATCTTGGGTTTTCTCTGGAGTGCCATCAAGGAAATCAAGTCTCCTTTCACGTTTGATGTGGAACATGGAATTGCTCTGCACGCAGTGCAGGGGAATCAGGCCTCATCTCGCTGCGAGGGGGAAGTCTCATGGTTTTTCTCGAGTTGCGGCTGGAACCTGGGGTATATTCTCGAGTTAAGACGGGGAGGGCCCTTCCAGATACGTGTTTGTTCAGCGACGTCAGGACTCGTGCCTCGGTGCGAGGGACACCTGGGAATTCTCCTCGAGGCTTGGCATGGCAATTGGGACGCATCTCCACGTGAGGCGGAAGACCCAGGGTCCCTTTCCACTTGCCACAGTGATCCTGGGACTCCTATCCATCTTCAAGAGGAGTCAGGCATCGTCTCCTTGGGAAGCATTGATATCCGCAGATCTCTCGAGTTTTCAAAGGATGTGAGGCCTCCGGTCGCGTTGAGGCGGAGGACTAGGTCTTTCGCTGTCGTCTCCACAGTGGATTCAGACATCCCTTCGTCTTGGGAGATGCAAGACGAGCCTGCATTCAATTCACTGCAGGGATATCCGGCCTTACTTTGAGTCAGAGCATCTCGGTGTCCATTCCACTTGAGGCCAGAAACTCAGTTTCCCTCTCACATACCTGTAGCTGAATGAAACCTCCTCTTGAAGTGCTTGTGGAAAGTTGGTATTCCTCTTGAGTCGAAGCCAGGGACTAAGCTCTCATCTCGAGTTGATTTGGGGTCCACGGAGCCCTTTCGTGTTGCTCCAGTGACCTCAGGATCCCTGTAGACTTGAGACAGTGATCTTGGGTTTTCTCTGGAGTGCCATCAAGGAAATCAAGGCTCCTTTCACGTTTGATTTGGAACACGGAATTGCTCTGCATACAGTGCAGTGGAATCGGGGCTCATCTCGCGGCGAGGGGGTAGGCTCATTGTTTTTCTCGAGTTGCGGCCGGAACCTGGGGTATATTCTCCTGTTACGACGGGGAGGGCCCTTCCAGGCACGTGTTTGTTCAGCGACGTCAGGACTCCTGCCTAGGTGCGAGGACACCTCGCGATTCTCCTCGAGTCTTGTCAGGGCAATGGGGACGCGTCTCCACGTGAGGCGGGAGACCCAGGGTCCCTTTCCACGTGCCACAGGGATCCTGGGACTCCTATCCATTTTCAAGAGGAGTCAGGCATCGTCTCCTTTGGAAGCATTGATCTCCGTGGACCTCTCGAGTTTTCAAAGGATGTGAGTACTCCGATCGCAATGTGGCGAGAATTAGGTCTTTCTCTGTGGTCTCCACAGGGGATTCAGACATCCCTTCGTCTTGGGAGATGGAAGACGAGCCTGCATCCAATTCACTGCAGGGATATCTGTCCTTACTTCGAGTCAGAGCATCTCGGTGTCCATTCCACTTGAGGCCAGAGACTCATGGTCCCTCTCACATACCTGTAGCTGAGAGAAGCCTCCTCTTGACGTGCTTGTGGAAAGTTGGTATTCCCCTTGAGTTGAAGCCAGGGACTAAGCTCTCATCTCGAGTTGATTTGGGGTCCACGGAGCCCTTTCGTGTTGCTCCAGTGACCTCAGGATCCCTCTAGACTTGAGACAGTGATCTTGGGTTTTCTCTGGAGTGCCATCAAGGAAATCAAGGCCCCTTTCACGTTTGATGTGGAACACGGAATTGCTCTGCACGCAGTGCAGGGGAATCGGGCCTCTACTCGCGGCGAGGGCGAAGTCTAATGGTTTTTCTCGAGGTGCGGCCGGAACCTGGGGTATCTTCTCGAGTTACGACGGGGAGGGCCCTTCCAGACACGTGTTTGTTCAGCGAAGTGAGGACTCCTGCCTAGGTGCGAGGGACACCTCGGGATTCTCCTCGAGTCTTGGCATGGCAATTGGGACGTGTCTCCACGTGAGGCGGGAGACCCAGGGTCCCTTTCCACGAGCCAGAGGGATCCTGGGACTCCTATCCATTTACAAGAGGCGTCAGGCATCGTCTCCTTTGGAAGCATTGATATCTGCGGACCTCTCGAGTTTTCAAAGGATGTGAGGCCTCCGGTCGCGATGAGGCGGAGGACTAGTTCTTTCTCTGTGGTCTCCACAGGGGATTCAGACATCCCTTCGTCTTTGGAGATGCAAGACGAGCCTGCATTCAATTCACTGCAGGGATATCCAGCCTTACTTCGAGTCAGAGCATCTCGGTGTCCATTCCTCTTGAGGCCACAAACTCAGGGTCCCTCTCACCTACCTGTAGCTGAGAGAAGCCTCCTCTTGAGGTGCTTGTGGAAAGTTGGTATTCCTCTTGAGTCGAAGCCAGGGACTAAGCTCTCATCTCGAGTTGATTTGGGGTCCACGGAGCCCTTTCTTGTTGCTACAGTGACCTCAGGATCCCTCTAGACTTGAGACAGTGATCTTGGGTTTTCTCTGGAGTGCCATCAAGGAAATCAAGGCTCCGTTCACCTTTGATGTGGAACACGGTATTGCTCTGCACGCAGTGCACGGAATCGGGCCTCATCTTGGAACGAGGGGGAAGTCTCATGGTTTTTCTTGAGTTGCGGACGGACCCTGGGGTATATTCTCGAGTTAGAAGGGAAGGGCCCTTCCAGACACGTGTTTGTTCAGCGACGTCAGGACTCCTGCCTAGGTGCTAGGGGCACCTCGGGATTCTCCTCGAGTCTTGGCATGGCAATTGGGACGCGTCTCCAAGTGAGGCGGGAGACCAAGGGTCCCTTTCCAAGTTCCACAGGAGTCCTGGAACTCCTATCCATTTTCAAGAGGAGTCAGGCGTCGTCTCCTTTGGAAGCATTGATATCTGCGGACCTCTCGAGTTTTCAAAGGATGTGAGGCCTCCGGTCGCGATGAGGCGGAGAACTAAGTCTTTCTCTGTGGTCTCCACAGGTGATTCAGACATCCCTTCGTCTTGGGAGATACAAGACGAGCCTGCATTCAATTCACTGCAGGGATATCCGGCCTTACTTCGAGTCAGAGCATCTCGGTGTCCATTCCACTTGAGGCCACAAACTCAGGGTCCCTCTCACATAACTGTAGCTGAGAGAAGTCTCCTCTTGTGGTGCTTGTGGAAAGTTGGTATTCTTCCTGGGTCGAAGCCAGGGACTAAGCCCCCATCTCGAGTTGATTTGGGGTCCACGGAGCCTTTTCGTGTTGCTCCAGTGACCTCAGGATCCCTCTAGACTTGAGACAGTGATCTTGGGTTTTCTCTGGAGTGCCATCAAGGAAATCAAGGCTCCGTTCACATTTGAAGTGGAACAAGGAATTCCTCTGCACGCAGTGTAGGGGAATCGGGCCTCATCTCGCAGCGAGGGGGCAGTCTCATGGTTTTTCTCGAGTTGCGGCCCGAACCTGGGGTATATGCTCGAGTTACGACGGTGAGGGCCCTTCCAGACACGTGTTTGTTCAGCGACGTCAGAACCAATGCCTACGTTCGATGGACACCTCGGTATCTCCCCGAGGCTTGGCATGGCAATTGGGACGCGTCTCCACATGAGGCGGGAGACCCAGTGTCCCTTTCCACGTGCCACAGGATCCTGGGATTCCTATTCATTTTCAAGAGGAGTCAGGCATCGTCTCCTTTGGAAGTATTGATCTCGGCGGACCTCTCGAGTTTTCAAAGGATGTGAGGCCTCCGCTCGCGATTAGGCGGAGGACTAGTTCCTTCTCTGTTGTCTCCACAGGGGATTCAGACATCCCTTCGTCTTGGGAGACGCAAGTCGAGCCTGCATTCAATTCACTGCAGGGATATCCGGCCTTACTTCTAGTCAGAGCATCTCGATGTCCAATCCACTTTTGGCCACAAACTCAGGGTCCCTCTCACATACCTGTAGCTGAGAGAAGCCTCCTCTTGAGGTGCTTGTGGAGAGTTGGTATTCCTCTTGAGTCGAAGCCAGGGACTAAGCTCTCATCTCGAGTTGAATTGGTGTCCACAGAGCCCTTTCCTGTTGCTCCAGTGACATCAGGATCCCTCTAGACTTGAGACAGTGATCTTGGGTTTTCTCTGGAGTGCCATCAAGGATATCAAGGCTCCTTTCACGTTTGATGTGGAACACGGAATTGCTCTGCACGCTGTGCAGGGGAATCGGGCCTCATCTCGCGGCGAGGGGGAATTCTCATGGTTTTTCTCGAGTTGCGGCCGGAACCTGGGGTATATTCTCGAGTTACTACGGGGAGGGCCCTTCCAGACACGTGTTTGTTCAGCGACGTCAGCACTCCTGCCTAGGTGGGATGGACACCTCGGGATTCTCCTCGAGTCTTGGCATGGCAATTGGGAGGCGTCTACACGTGAGGCAGGAGACTCAGGGTCCCTTTCCACGTGCCACAGGGATCCTGGGACTCCTATCCATTTTCAAGAGGAGTCAGGCATCGTCTCCTTTGGAAGCATTGATCTCCGCGGACCTCTCGGGTTTTCAAAGGATGTGAGGCCTCCGGTCGCGATGAGGCGGAGAACTAGGTCTTTGTCTGTAGTCTACACAGGGGATTCAGACATCCCTTCGTCTTGGGAGATGCAAGGTGAGCCTGCATTCAATTCACTGCAGGGATATCCGGCCTTACTTCGAGTCAGAGCATCTCCGTGTCAATTCCACTTGAGGCCACAAACTCAGGGTCCCTCTCACATACTTGTAGCTGAGAGAAGCCTCCTCTTGAGGTGCTTGTGGAAAGTTGGTATGACCCTTGAGTCGAAGCCAGGGACTAAGCTCTCATCTCGAGTTGATTTAGGGTCCATGGAGCCCTTTCCTGTTGCTCCAGTGACCTCAGGATCTCTCTAGACTTGAGACAGTGATCTTGGGTTTTCTCTGGATTGCCATCAAGGAAATCAAGGCTCCCATCATGTTTGATGTGGAACACGGAATTGCTCTGCACGCAGTGCAGGGGAATTGAGCCTCATCTCCCGGCGGGTTGGAAGTCTCATGGTTTTTCTGGAGTTGCGGCCGGAACCTGGGGTATATTCTCGAGTTACGACGGGGAGGGCCCTTCCAGACACGTGTTTGCTCAGCGAAGTCAGGACTCCTGCCTAGGTGCGAGGGACACCTCGGGATTCTCCTCGAGTCTTGGCATGGCAATTGGGACGCGTCTCCACGTGAGGCGGGAGAACCAGTGTCCCTTTCCACGTCCCACACGGATCCTGGGACTTCTATCCATTTTCAAGAGGAGTCAGGCATCGTCTCCTTTGGAAGCATTGATCTCCCCGGACCTCTCGAGTTTACAAAGGATGTGAGACTTCCGGTCGCGATGAGGCGGAGAACTAGGTCTTTCTCTGTGGTCTCCACATGGGATTCAGACATCCCTTCGTCTTGGGAGATGCAAGACGAGCCTGCATTCAATTCACTGCAGGGATATCCGGCCTAACTTCGAGTCAGAGCTTCTCGGTGTCCATTCCACTTGAGGCCACAAACTCAAGGTCCCTCTCACATACCTGTAGCTGAGAGAAGCCTCCTCTTGAGGTGCTTGTGGAAAGTTGGTATTCCTCTTGAGTCGAAGCCGGGGACTAAGCTCTCATCTCGAGTTGACTTGGTTTCCACGGAGCCCTTTCGTGTTGCTCCAGTGACCTCAGGATCCCTCTAGACTTGAGACAGTGATCTTGGGTTTTCTCTGGAGTGCCATCAAGGAAATCAAGGCTCCCATCATGTTTGATGTGGAACACGGAATTGCTCTGCACGCAGTGCAGGGGAATTGGGCCTTATCTCGCGGCGAATTTGAAGTCTCATTGTTTTTCTCGAGTTGCGGCCGGAACCTGGGGTATATGTTCGAGTTACGACTGGGGTGCCCTTCCAGACACGTGTTTGTTCAGCGACGTCAGAACCAATGCCTACGTTCGATGGACACCTCGGTATCTCCCCGAGGCTTGGCATTGCCATTGGGACGCGTCTCCACGTGAGGCGGGAGACCCAGGGTCCCTTTCCACGTGCCACACGGATCCTGGGACTCCTATCCATTTTCAAAGGAGTCAGGCATCTTCTCCTTTGGAAGCATTGATCTCCGCGGACCTCTCGAGTTTTCAAAGGATGTGAGGCCTCCGGTCGCAATGAGGTGGAGAACTAGGTCTTTCTCTGTGGTCTCCACAGGGGATTCAGACATCCCTTCGTCTTGGGAGATGCAAGACGAGCCTGCATTCAATTCACTGCAGGGATATTCGGCCTTACCTCGAGTCATAGCATCTCGGTGTCCATTCCACTTAAGGCCACAAACTCAGGGTCCCTCTCACATACCTGTAGCTGAGAGAAGCCTCCTCTTGAGGTGCTTGTGGAAAGTTGGTATTCCTCTTGATTCGAAGCCAGGGACGAAGCTCTCATCTCGAGTTGATTTGGCGTCCACCGAGCCCTTTCATATTGCTACAGTGACCTCAGGATCCCTCTAGACTTGAGACAGTGATCTTGGGTTTTCTCTGGAGTGCCATCAAGGAAATCAAGGCTCCCATCATGTTTGATGTGGAACACGGAATTGCTCTGCACGCAGTGCAGGGGAATTGAGCCTCATCTCCCGGCGAGTTGGAAGTCTCATGGTTTTTCTGGAGTTGCGGCCGGAACCTGGGGTATATTCTCGAGTTACGACAGGGAGGGCCCTTCCAGACACGTGTTTGCTCAGCGAAGTCAGGACTCCTGCCTAGGTGCGATGGACACCTCGGGATTCTCCTCGAGTCTTGGCAAGGCAATTGGGACGCGTCTCCACGTGAGGCGGGAGAACCAGGGTCCCTTTCCACGTCCCACACGGATCCTGGGACTTCTATCCATTTTCAAGAGGAGTCAGGCATCGTCTCCTTTGGAAGCATTGATCTCCCCGGACCTCTCGAGTTTTCAAAGGATGTGAGACTTCCGGTCGCGATGAGGCGGAGAACTAGGTCTTTCTCTGTGGTCTCCACATGGGATTCAGACATCCCTTCGTCTTGGGAGATGCAAGACGAGCCTGCATTCAATTCACTGCAGGGATATCCGGCCTAACTTCGAGTCAGAGCTTCTCGTTGTTCATTCCACTTGAGGCCACAAACTCAAGGTCCCTCTCACATACCTGTAGCTGAGAGAAGCCTCCTCTTGAGGTGCTTGTGGAAAGTTGGTATTCCTCTTGAGTCGAAGCCGGGGACTAAGCTCTCATCTCGAGTTTACTTGGTTTCCACGGAGCCCTTTCGTGTTGCTCCAGTGACCTCAGGATCCCTCTAGACTTGAGACAGTGATCTTGGGTTTTCTCTGGAGTGCCATCAAGGAAATCAAGGCTCCCATCATGTTTGATGTGGAACACGGAATTGCTCTGCACGCAGTGCAGGGGAATTGGGCCTTATCTCGCGGCGCATTTGAAGTCTCATTGTTTTTCTCGAGTTGCGGCCGGAACCTGGGGTATATTCTCGAGTTACGACGGGGAGGGCCCTTCCAGAAACGTGTTTGCTCAGCGACGTTAGGACTCCTGCCTAGGTGCGAGGGACACCTCGGGATTCTCCTCGAGTCTTGGCATGGCAATTGGGACGCGTCTCCACGTGAGGCGGGAGACCCAGGGTCCCTCTCCACGTGCCAGATGGATCCTGGGACTCCTATCCATTTTCAAGAGGAGTCAGGCATCGTCTCTTTTGGAAGCATTGATCTCCGCAGACCTCTCGATTTTTCATAGGATGTGATGTCTCCAGTCGCGATGAAGCGGAGGACTAGGTCTTTCTCTGTCGTCTCCACAGGGGATTCAGACATCCCTTCGTCTTCGGAGATGCAAGACGAGCCTGCATTCTATTCACTACAGGGATATCCGGCCTTACTTCGAGTCAGAGCATCTCGGTGTCCATTCCACTTGAGGCCACAAACTCAGGGTCCCTCTCACATACCTGTAGCTGAGAGAAGCCTCCTCTTGAGGTGCTTGTGGAAAGTTGGTATTCCACTTGAGTCGAAGCCAGGGACTAAGCTCTCATCTCGAGTTGATTTGGGGTCTAAGGGGAAATTTCGTGTTGCTCCAGTGACCTCAGGATCCCTCTAGACTTGAGACAGTGATCTTGGGTTTTTTCTGGAGTGCCATCAAGGAAATCAAGGCTCCTTTCACGTTTGATGTGAAACACGGAATTGCTCTGCACGCAGTGCAGGGGAATGGGGCCTCATCTCTCGGCGAGGGACAAGTCTCATGGTTTTTCTCGAGTAACGGCCGGAACCAGGGGTATATTCTCGAGTTACGATGGGGAGGGCCCTTCCACACACGTGTTTGTTCAGCGACGTCAGGACTCCTGCCTAGGTGCGAGGGAAACCTCGGGATTCTCCTCGAGTCTTGGCATGGCAATTGGGACGCGGCTCCACGTGAGGCGGGAGACCCAGGGTCCCTTTCCACGTGCCACAATGATCCTGGGACGCCTATCCATTTTCAAGACGAGTCAGGCATCGTCTCCTTTGGAAGCATTGATCTCCTCGGACCTCTCGAGTTTTCAAAGGATGTGAGGCCTCCGGTCGCGATGAGGCGGAGGACTAGGTCTTTCTCTGTGGTCTCCACAAGGGATTCAGACATCCCTTCTTCTTGGGAGATGCAAGACGAGCCTGCATTCAATTCACTTTAGGGATATCTGGTCTTACTTCGAGTGAGAGCATCTCGGTGTCCATTCCACTTGAGGCCACAAACTCAGGGTTCCTCTCACATACCTGTAGCTGAGAGAAGCCTCCTCTTGAGGTGCTTGTGGAAAGTTCGTATTCCTCTTGAGGCGAAGCCAGGGACTAAGCTCTCATCTCGAGTTGATTTGGGGTCCAGGGAGCCGTTTCGTGTTGCTCCAGTGACCTCAGGATCCCTCTAGACTTGAGACAGTGATCTTGGGTTTTCTCTGGAGTGCCATCAAGGAAATCAAGGCTCCTTTCACGTTTGATGTGGAACACGGAATTGCTCTGCACGCAGTGCAGGGGAATCGGGCCTCATCTCGCCGCGAGCGGGAAGTCTCATGGTTTTTCTCGAGTTGCGGCCGGAACCTCGGGTATATTCTCGAGTTACGACGGGGAGGGCCCTTCCAGACACGTGTTTGTTCAGCGACATCAGGACTCCTGCCTAGGTGCGAGGGACACCTCGGGATTCTCCTCGAGTCTTGGCATGGCAATTGGGACGCGTCTCCACGTGAGGCGAGAGACCCAGGGTCCCTTTCCACGTGCCACAGGGATCCTGGGTCTCCTATCCACTTTCAAGAGGAGTCAGGCATCGTCTCCTTTGGAAGCATTGATCTCCTCGGACCTCTCGAGTTTTCAAAGGATGTGAGGCCTCTGCTCGTGATGAAGCAGAGAACTAGGTCTTTCTCTGTGGTCTCCACAGGGGATTCAGACATCCCTTCGTCTTGGGAGATCCAAGACGAGCCTGCATTCAATTCACTGTTGGGATATCCGGCTTTACTTTGAGTCAGAGCATGTCAGTGTCCATTCCACTTGAGGCCACAAATTCAGGGTCCCTCTCAGATACCTGTAGCTGAGAGAAGCCTCCTCTTGAGGGGCTTGTGGAAAGTTGATATTCGTCTTTAGTCGAAGCCAGGGACTAAGCTCTCATCTCGAGTTAATTTGTGGTCCACGGAGCCTTTTCTTGTTGCTACAGTGACCTCAGTATCCCTCTAGACTTGAGACAGTGATCTTGGGTTTTGTCTGGAGTGCCATCAAGGAAATCAAGGCTCCTTTCACGTTTGATGTGGAACACGAAATTGCTCTGCACGCAGTGCAGGGGAATCGGGCCTCATGTTGCGCCGAGGGGGAAGTCTCATGATTTTTCTCTAGTTGCGGCCGGAACCTGGGGTATATTCTCGAATTACGACGGGGAGGGCCCTTGCAGACACGTGTTTGTTCAGCGACGTCATGACTCCTGCCTAGGGGCGAGGGACACCTCGGGATTCTCCTCGAGTCTTGGCATGGCAATTGGGACGCATCTCCACGTGAGGCGGGAGACCCAGCGTTCCTTTCCACGTGCCACAGGGATCCTGGGACTCCTATGCATTTTCAAGAGGAGACAGACATCGTCTCCTTCGGAAGCATTGATCTCCGCAGTCCTCTCGAGTTTTCAAAGGATGTGAGGCCTCCCGTCGCGATGAGGCGGAGAACTAGGTCTTTCTCTGTGTTCTCGACAGGGGATTCAGACATCCATTCATCTTGGGAGATGCAAGACGAGCCTGCATTCAATACACTGCAGGGATATCCGGCCTTACTTCGAGTCAGAGCATCTCGGTGTCCATTCCACTTGAGGCCATAAACTCAGGGTCCCTCTCACATACCTGTAGCTGAGAGAAGCCTCCTCTTGAGGTGGTTGTGGAAAGTTGGTATTCCTCTTGAGTCGAAGCCAGGGACTAAGCTCTCATCTCGAGTTGATTTGGGGTCCACGCAGCTCTTTCGTGTTGCTCCAGTGACCTCAGGATCCCTCTAGACTTGAGACAGTGATCTTGGGTTTTCTCTGGAGTGCCATCAAGGAAATCAAGGCTCCTTTCACGTTTGAGGTGGAACACGGAATTGCTCTGCACGCAGTGCAGGGGAATCGGGCCTCATCTCGCGGCGAGGGGGAAGTCTCATGGTTTTTCTCGAGTTGCGGCCGGAACCTGGGGTATGTTCCCGAGTTACGACGGGGAGGGCCCTTCCAGACACGTGTTTGTTCAGCGAAGTCAGGACTCCTGCCTAGGTGTGAGGCACAACTCGGGATTCTCCTCGAATCTTGGCATGGCAATTGGGACGCGTATCCACTGAGGCGGGAGACCCAGGGTCCCTTTCCACGTGCCAAAGGGATCCTGGGACTCCTATCCATTTTCAAGAGGAGTCAGGCATCGTCTCTTTTGGAAGCATTGATCTCCCCGGACCTCTCGAATTTTCAAAGGATGTGAGGCCTCAGGTCGCGATGAAGCGGAAAACTAGGTCTTTCTCTTTGGTCTCCACAGGGGATTCAGACATCCCTTCGTCTTGGGAGATGCAAGACGAGCCTGCATTCAATTCACTGCAGGGATATCCGGCCTTACTCCGAGTCAGAGAATCTCGGTGTCCATTCCACTTGAGGCCACAAACTAAGGGTCCCTCTCACATACCTGTAGCTGAGAGAAGCCTCCTCTTGAGGTGCTTGTGGTAAGTTGGTAATCCTCTTGAGTCGAAGCCAGGGACTAAGCTCTCATCTCGAGTTGATTTGTGGTCCACGGAGCCCTTTCGTCTTGGTCCAGTGACCTCAGGATCCCTCTTGACTTGAGACAGGGATCTTGGGTTTTCTCTGGAGTGCCATCAAGGAAATCAAGGCTCCTTTCACGTTTGATGTGTAACACGGAAATGCTTTGCACGCAGTGCAGGGGAATCGGGCCTCATCTCTCGGCGAGTGGGAAGTCTCATGGTTTTTCTCTAGTTGCGGCCGGAACCTGGGGTATATTCTCGAGTTACGACGGGGAGGGCCCTTCCAGACACGTGTTTGTTCAGCGATGTCAGGACTCCTGCCTAGGTGCGAGGGACACCTCGGGATTCTCCTCGAGTCTTGGCATGGCAATTGGGACGCCTCTCCACGTGAGTCGGGAGACCCAGTGTCCCTTTCCTCGTGCCCCACAGATCCTGGGACTCCTAACCATTTTCAAGAGGAGTCAGGCATCGTCTCCTTTGGAAGCATTGATCTCCGCGGACCTCTTGAGTTTTCAAAGGATGTGAGGCCTCCGTTCGCGATGAGGCGGAGAACTAGGTCTTTCTCTGTGGTCTCCACAGGGGATTCAGACATCCCTTCGACTTGGGAGATTCAAGACCAGCCGGCATTAAATTCACTGAAGGGATATCCGGCCTTACTTCGAGACAGAGCATCTCGGTGTCCATTCCACTTGAGGCCACACATTCAGGGTCCCTCTCACATACATGTAGCTGAGAGAAGCCTCCTCTTGAGGTGCTTGTGGAAAGTTGGTATTCCTCTTGAGTCGAAGCCAGGGACTAAGCTCTCATCTCGAGTTGATTTGGGCTCCACGGAGCCCTTTCCTGTTGCTCCAGTGACCTCAGGATCCCTCTAGACTTGAGACAGTGATCTTTGGTTTTCTCTGGAGTGCCATCAAGGAAATCAAGGGGCCTTTCTAGTTTGATGTGGAACACGGAATTGCTTTGCAGGCAGTGCAGGGGAATCGGGCCTCATCTCGCGGCGAGGGGGAAGTCTCATGGTTGTTCTCGAGTTGCGGCCTGAACCTGGTGTATATTCTCGATTTACGACGGGGAGGGCCCTTCCAGACACGTGTTTGTCAGCGACGTCAGGACTCCTGCCTAGGTGCGAGAGACACCTCGGTTTTCTCCTCGAGTCTTGGCATGGCAATTGGGACGCGTTTCCACGTGAGGCGGGAGACCCAGGGTCCCTCTCCACGTGGCACAGGGATCCTGGGACTCCTATCCATTTTCAAGATGAGTCAGGCATCGTCTCCTTTGGAAGCATTGATCTCTGTGGACCTCTTGAATTTTCAAAGGATGTGAGGCCTCAGGTCGCGATGAGGGTGAGAACTAGGTCTTTCTCTGTGGTCTTCAATGTTGATTCAGACATCCCTTCGTCTTGGGAGATGCAAGACGAGCCTGCATTCAATTCACTGCAGGGATATCCGGCCTTACATCGAGTCAGAGCATCTCGGTGTCCATTCCACTTGAGGCCACAAACTCAGGGTCCCTCTCACATACTTGTAGCTGAGAGAAGCCTGCTCTTGAGGTGCTTGTGGAAAGTTGGTATTCCTCTTGAGTCCAAGCCAGGGACTAAGCTCTCATCTCGAGTTGATTTGGGGTTCACGGAGCCCTTTCGTGTTGCTCCAGTGACCTCAGGATCCCTCTAGACTTGAGACAGTGATCTTGGGTTTTCTCTGGAGTGCCATCAAGGAAATCAAGGCTCCTTTCTCGTTCGATGTGGAACACGGAATTTCTCTGCCCGCAGTGTAGGGCAAACGGGCCTCTTCTCACGGCGAGGGGGAAGTCTCATGGTTTTTCTCGAGTTGCGGCCGGAACCTGGGGTATATTCTCGAGTTACGACGGGGAGGGCCCCTCCAGACACCTGTTTGTTCAGCGACTTCTGGACTCCTGCCTAGGTGCGAGGGACAACTCGGGATTCTCCTCCAGTCTTGGCATGCCAATTGGGACGCGTCTCCTCGTGAGGCGGGAGACCCAGGTTCCCTTTCCACGAGCCACAGGGATCCTGGGCCTCCTATCCATTTTCAAGAGGAGTCAGGCATCGACTCCTTTGGAAGCATTGATCTCCGCGGACCTCTCGAGTTTTCAAAGGATGTGAGGCTTCCGGTCGCGATGAGGCGGAGAACAAGGTCTTTCTGTGTGGACTCCACAGGGGATTCAGACATCCCTTCTTCTTGGGCGATGCAAGACGAGCCTGCATTCAATTCACTGCAGGGATATCCGGCCTTACTTCGAGTCAGAGCATCTCGGTGTCCATTCCAATTGAGGCCACAAACTCAGGGTCCCTCTCACATACCTGTAGCTGAGAGAAGCCTCCTCTTGAGGTGCATGTGGAAAGTTGGTATTCCTCTTGAGTCGAAGCCAGGGACTAAGCTCTCATCTCGTGTCGATTTGGAGTCCACGGAGCCCTTTCGTGTTGCTACAGTGACCTCAGGATCCCTCTAGACTTGAAAAAGTTATCTTGGGTTTTCTCTGGAGTGCCATCAAGGAAATCAAGGCTCTTTTCACGTTTGATGTGGGATACGGAATTGCTCTGCACGCAGTGCAGGGGAATCAGGACTCATCTCGCGGCGAGGGGGAAGTCTCATGGTATTTCTCGAGTTGGGGCCGGAACCTGGGGTATATTCTCGAGTTACGACGGGGAGGGCCCTTCCAGACACGTGTTGTTCAGTGACGTCAGGCCTCCTGCCTAGGTGCTAGGGACACCTCGGGATTCTCCTCGAGTCTTGGCATGGCAATTGGGACACGTCTCCACGTGAGGCGGGAGACCCAGTGTCCCTTTCAACGTGCCACAGGGATCCTGGGACTCCTATCCATTTTCAAGAGGAGTCAGGTATCGTCTCCTTGGGAAGCATTGATCTCCGCGGACCTCTCGAGTTTTCAAAGGATGTGAGGGCTCCGGTCGCGATGAGGAGGAGAACTAGGTCTTTCTCTGTGGACTCCACAGGGGATTCAGACATCCCTTCTTCTTGGGAGATGCAAGACGAGCCTGCATTCAATTCACTGCAGGGATATCTGGCCTTACTTCGTGTCAGAGCATCTCGGTGTCCATTCCACTTGAGGCCACAAACTCAGGGTCCCTCTCACATACCTGTAGCTGAGAAAAGCCTCCTCTTGAGGTGCTTGTGGAAAGCTGGTATTCCTCTTGAGTCGAAGCCAGGGACTAACCTCGCATCTCGAGTTGATTTGGGGTCCACGGAGCCCTTTTGTGATGCTCCAGTGACCTCAGGATCCCTCTAGACTTGAGACAGTGATCTTGGGTTTTCTCTGGAGTGCCATCAAGGAAATCAAGGCTCCTTTCACGTTTGATATGGATCATGGAATTGCTCTGCACGCAGTGCAGGGGAATCGGGCCTCATCTCGCGGCGAGGGGGAAGTCTCATGGTTTTTCTTGAGTTGCGGACCGAACCTGGGGTATATTCTCGAGTTACGACGGGCAGGGCCCTTCCAGACACGTGTTTGTTCAGCGACATGAGGACTCCTGCCTAGGTGCTAGGGACAACTCAGGATTCTCGTCCAGTCTTGGCATGGCAATTGGGACGCGACTCCACGTGAGGCGGGAGATCCAGGGTCGCTTTCCACGTGCCACAGGGATCCTGGGACTCCTATCCATTTTCAAGAGGAGTCAGGCATCGTTTCGTTTGGAAGCATTGATCTCTGGGGAACTCTCGAGTTTTCAAAGGATGTGAGGCCTCCGGTCGCGATGATGCAGAGAACTGGATCTTTCTCTGTTGTCTCCACAGGGGATTCAGACATCCCTTCGTCTTGGGAGATGCAAGACGAGCCTGCATTCATTTCACTTTTGGGATATCCAGCCTTACTTCGAGTCAGAGCATCTCGGTGTCCATACCACTTGAGGCCACAAATTCAGGGTCCCTCTTACAAACCTGTAGCTGAGAGAAGCCTCCTCTTGAGGTGCTTGTGGAAAGTTGATATTCCTCTTGAGTCAAAGCGAGGGATTAAGCTCTCATCTCGAGTTGATTTTGGGTCCACGGATCCCTTTCGTGTTGCTCCAGTGACCTCAGGATCCCTCTAGACTTGAGACAGTGATCTTGGGTTTTCCCTGGAGTGCCATCACGGAAATCCAGTCTCCTTTCACGTTTGATGTGGAACACGGAATTGCACTGCACGCAGTGCAGGGCAATCGGGCCTCCTCTCGCGGCGAGGGGGAAGTCTCATGCTTTTTCTCGAGTTGCGGCCAGAACCTGGGGTATATTCTCGAGTTTCGACTGTGAGGGCCCTTCCAGACACGTGTTTGTTCATCTACGTCAGGACTCCTGCCTAGGTGCAAGGGACAACTCGGGATTCTCCTCGTGTCTTGGCATGGCAATTGGGACGCGTCTCCACGTGAGGCGGGAGACCCAGTGTCCCTTTCCACGTGCCACAGGGATCCTGGGACTCCTATCCATTTTCAAGAGGAGTCAGGCGTCGTCTCCTTTGGAAGCATTGATCTCCGCGGACCTCCCCAGTTTTCAAATGATATGAGGCCTCCGGTCGCGATGAGGCGGAGAACTAGGTCTTTCTCTGTGGTCTCCACAGGGGATTCAGATATCCCTTCGTCTTGGGAGAGGCAAGACGAGCCTGCATTCAATTCACTGTTCGGATATCCGGCCTTATTTCGAGTCAGAGCATCTCGGTGTCCTTTCCACTTGAGGCCACAAATTCAGGGTCCCACTCACATACCTGTAGCTGAGAGAAGCCTCCTCTTGAGGTGCTTGTGGAAAGTTGGTATTCCTCTTGAGCCGAAGCCAGGGGCTAAGCTCTCATCTCGAGGTGATTTGGGGTCCACGGAGCCCTTTTGTGATGCTACAGTGACCTCAGAATCCCTCGAGACTTGAGACAGTGATCTTGGGTTTTCTCTCGAGTGCCATCAAGGAAATCAAGGCTCTTTTCACGTTTGACGTGGGATACAGAATTGCTCTGCACGCAGGGCAGGGGAATCGGGACTCATCTCGCGGCGAGGGGGAAGTCTCATGGTTTTTCTCGAGTTGCGGCCGGAACCTGGGGTATATTCTCGAGTTACGACGGGGAGGGCCCTTCCAGACACGTGTTGTTCAGCCACGTCAGGCCTCCTGCCTAGGTGCTAGGGACACCTCGGGATTCTCCTCGAGTCTTGGCATGGCAATTGGGACACGTCTCCACGTGAGGCGGGAGACCCAGGGTCCCTTTCCACGTGCCACAGGGATCCTGGGACTCCTATCCATTTTCAAGAGGAGTCAAGCATCGTCTCCTTTGGAAGCAATGATCTCCGCTTACCTCTCGAGTTTTCAAAGGATGTGAGGCCTCCGGTCGCGATGAGGCGGAGGACTAGGTCTTTCTCTGTGTTCTCCACAGGGGATGCAGACATCCCTTCGTCTTGGGAGATGCAAGACGAGCCTGCATTCAATTCACTGCAGGGATATCCGGCCTTACTTCGAGTCAGAGCATCTCGGTGTCCATTCCACTTGAGGCCACAAACTCCGGGTCCCTCTCACATACATGTAGCTGAGAGAAGCCTCTTCTTGAGGTGCTTGTGGAAAGGTGGTGTTCCTCTTGAGTCGAAGCCAAGGACTAAGCTCTCATCTCGAGTTGATTTGGGGTCCAGGGAGACCTTTCGTGTTGCTCCAGTGACCTCAGGATCCCTCTAGACTTGAGACAGTGATCTTGGGTTTTCTCTGGAGTGCCATCAAGGAAATCAAGGCTCCTTTCACGTTGGATGTGGAACACGGAATTGCTCGGCACGCAGTGGAGGGGAATCGGGCCTCATCTCGCCGCGAGGGGGAAGTCTCATGGTTTTTCTCGAGTTGCGGCCGGAACCTGGGGTATATTCCCGAGTTACAACGGGGAGGGCCCTTCCAGACACGTGTTTGTTCAGCGACTTCAGGACTCCTGCCTAGGTGCGAGGGACACCTCGGGATTCTCCTCGAGTCTTGGCATGGCAATTGGGACGCGTCTCCACGTGAGGCGGGAAACCCAGGGTCCCTTTCCACGTGCCACAGGGATCCTGGGACTCCTATCCATTTTCAAGAGGAGTCAGTCATCGTCTCCTTTGGAAGCATTGATCTCCGCGGACATCTCTAGTTTTCAAAGGATGTCAGGCCTCCGGTCGCGATGAGGCGGAGGACTAGGTCTTTCTCTGTGGCCTCCACAGGGGATTCAGACATCCCTTCTTCTTGGGAGATGCAAGACGACCCTGCATTCAATTCACTGCAGGGATATCCGGCCTTACTTCGAGTCAGAGCATCTCGGTGTCCATTCCACTTGAGGCCACAAACTCAGGGTCCCTCTCACATACCTGTAGCTGAGAGAAGCCTCCTCTTGAGGTGCTTGTGGAAAGTTGGTATTCCTCTTGAGTCGACGCCAGGGACTAAGCTCTCATCTCGAGTTGATTTGGGGTCCACGGAGCCCTTTCGTGTTGCTCCAGTGACCTCAGGATCCCTCTAGACTTGAGACAGTGATCTTGGGTTTTCTCTGGAGTGCCATCAAGGAAATCAAGGCTCCTTTCACGTTTGATGTGGAACACGGAATTGCTCTGCACGCAGTGCAGGGGAATCGGGCCTCATCTTGGGGCGAGGCGGAAGTCTCATGGTTTTTCTCGAGTTGCGGCCGGAACCTGGGGTATATTCTCGAGTTACGACGGGGAGGGCCCTTCCAGACACGTGTTTGTTCAGCGACGTCAGGACTCCTGCCTAGGTGCGAGGGACACCTCGGGATTCTCCTGGAGACTTGGCATGGCAATTGGGACGCGTCTCCACGTGAGGCGGGAGACACAGGGTCCCTTTCCACGTGCCACAGGGATCCTGGGACTCCTATCCATTTTCAAGAGGACTCAGGCATCGTCTCCTTTGGAAGCATTGATCTCAGGAGACCTCTCGAGTTTTCAAAGGATGTGAGGCCACCGGTCGTGATGAGGCGGAGGACTAGGTCTTTCTCTGTCGTCTCCACAGGGGATTCAGACATCCCTTCGTCTTGGGAGATGCAAGACGAGCCTGCATTCCATTCACTGCAGGCATATCCGGCCTGACTTCGAGTCAGAGCATCTCGGTGTCCATTCCACTTGAGGCCACAAACTCAGGGTCTCTCTCACATACCTGTAGCTGAGAGAAGCCTCCTCTTGAGGTGCTTGGGGAAAGTTGGTATTCCTCTTGAGTCGAAGCCAGGGACTAAGCTCTCATCTCGAGTCGATTTGGGGTCCACAGAGCCCTTTCGTGTTGCTCCAGTGACCTCAGGATCCCTCTAGACTTGAGACAGTGATCTTGGGTTTTCTCTGGAGTGCCATCAAGGAAATCAAGGCTCCTTTCACGTTTGATGTGGAACACGGAATTGCTCTGCACGCAGTGCAGGGGAATCGGGCCTCATCTCGCGGCGAGGGGGAAGTCTCATGGTTTTTCTCGAGTTGTGGCCGGAACCTGTGGTATATTCTCGAGTTACGACGGGGAGGGCCCTTCCAGACACGTGTTTGTTCAGCGACGTCAGGACTCCTGCCTAGGTGCGAGGGACACCTCGGGATTCTCCTCGAGTCTTGGCATGGCAATTGGGACGCGTCTCCACGTGAGGCGGGAGACCCAGGGTCCCTTTCCACGTGCCACAGGGATCCTGGGACTCCTATCCACTTTCAAGAGGAGTCAGGCATCGTCTCCTTTGGAAGCATTGATCTCCGCGGACATCTCTAGTTTTCAAAGGATGTCAGGCCTCCGGTCGCGATGAGGCGGAGGACTAGGTCTTTCTCTGTGGTCTCCACAGGGGATTCAGACATCCCTTCTTCTTGGGAGATGCAAGACGAGCCTGCATTCAATTCACTGCAAGGATATCCGGCCTTACTTCGAGTCAGAGCATCTCGGTGTCCATTCCACTTGAGGCCACAAACTCAGGGTCCCTCTCACATACCTGTAGCTGAGAGAAGCCTCCTCTTGAGGTGCTTGTGGAAAGTTGGTATTCCTCTTGAGTCGAAGACAGGGACTAAGCTCTCATCTCGAGTTGATTTGGGGTCCACGGAGCCCTTTCGTGTTGCTCCAGTGACCTCAGGATCCCTCTAGACTTGAGACAGTGATCTTGGGTTTTCTCTGGAGTGCCATCAAGGTAATCAAGGCTCCTTTCACGTTTGATGTGGAACACGGAATTGCTCTGCACGCAGTGCAGGGGAATCGGGCCTCATCTCGGGGCGAGGCGGAAGTCTCATGGTTTTTCTCGAGTTGCGGCCGGAACCTGGGGTATATTCTCGAGTTACGACGGGGAGGGCCCTTCCAGACACGTGTTTGTTCAGCGACGTCAGGACTCCTGCCTAGGTGCGAGGGACACCTCGGGATTCTCCTCGAGTCTTGGCATGGCAATTGGGACGCGTCTCCACGTGAGTCGGGAGACCAAGGGCCCCTTTCCACGTACCACAGGGATCCTGGGACTCCTATCCATTTTCAAGAGGAGTCAGGCATCGTCTCCTTTGGAAGCATTGATCTCCGCGGACCTCTCGAGTTTTCAAAGGATGTGAGGCGTCCGTTCGCGTTGAGGCGGAGGACTAGGTCTTTCTCTGTTGTCTCCACAGGGGATTCAGACAACCGTTCGTCTTGGGAGATGCAAGACGAGCCTGCATTCAATTCACTGCAGGGATATCCGGCCTTACTTCGAGTCAGAGCATCTCGGTGTCCATTTCACTTGAGGCCACACACTCAGGGTCCCTCTCACATACCTGTAGCTGAGAGAAGCCTCCTCTTGAGGTGCTTGTGGAAAGTTAATATTCCTCTTGAGTCGAAGCCAGGGACTAAGCTCTCATCTCGAGTTGATTTGGGGTCCACGGAGCCCTTTCGTGTTGCTCCAGTGACCTCAGGATCCCTCTAGACTTGAGACAGTGATCTTGGGTTTTCTCTGGAGTGCCATCAAGGAAATCAAGGCTCCTTTCACGTTTGATGTGGAGCACGGAATTGCTCTGCACGCAGTGCAGGGGAATCGGGCATTATCTCGCGGCGAATGGGAAGTCTCATGGTTTTTCTCGAGTTGCGGCCGGACCCTGAGGTATATTCTCGAGTTACGACGGGGAGGGCCCTTCCAGACACGTGTTTGTTCAATGACGTCAGGACTCCTGCCTAGGTGCGAGGGACACCTCGGGATTCTCCTCGAGTCTTGGCATGGCAATTGGGACGCGTCTCCACGTGAGTCGGGAGACCCAGGGTCCCTTCCCACGTGCCACAGAGATCCTGGGACTCCTATCCATTTTCAAGAGGAGTCAGGCATCGTCTCCTTTGGAAGCATTGAACTCCCCAACCTCTCGAGTTTTCAAAGGATGTGAGGTCTCCGGTCGTGATGAGGCGGAGGACTAGGTCTTTCTCTGTGGTCTCCACAGGGGATTCAGACATCCCTTCGTCTTGGGAGATGCAAGGTGAGCCTGCATTCAATTCACTGCAGGGATATCCGGCCTTACTTCAAGTCAGAGCATATCCGTGTCCATTCCACTTGAGGCCACAAACTCAGGGTCCCTCTCACATACTTGTAGCTGAGAGAAGCCTCCTCTTGAGGTGCTTGTGGAAAGTAGGTATTCCTCTTGAGGCGAAGCCAGGGACTAAGCTCTCATCTCGAGTTTATTTGGGGTCCAGGGAGCAATTTCGTGTTGCTCCAGTGACCTCAGGATCCCTCTAGACTGGAGACAGTGATCTTGGGTTTTCTCTGGAGTGCCATCAAGGAAATCAAGGCTCCTTTCACGTTTGATGTGGAACACGGAATTGCTCTACACGCAGTGCCGGGGAATCTGGCCTCATCTCGCGGCGAGGGGGAAGTCTCATGGTTTTTCTCGAGTTGCGGCCGGAACCTGGGGTTATTCTCGAGTTACGACGGGGAGGGCCCTTCCAGACACGTGTTTGTTCAGCGACATCAGGACTCCTTTCTAGGTGCGAGGGACACCTCGGGATTCTCCTCGAGTCTTGGCATGGCAATTGGGACGCGTCTCCACGTGAGGCGGGAGACCCAGGGTCCCTTTCCACGTGCCACAGGGATCCTGGGACTCCTATCCACTTTCAAGAGGAGTCAGGCATCGTCTCCTTTGGAAGCATTGATCTCCTCGGACCTCTCGAATTTTCAAAGGATGTGAGGCCTCCGTTCGCGTTGAGGCAGAGGACTAGGTCTTTCTCTGTGGTCTCCACAGGGAATTCAGACATCCCTTCGTCTTGGGAGATGCAAGACGAGCCTGCATTCAATTCACTGCAGGGATATCCGGCCTTACTTCGAGTCAGAGCATCTCGGTGTCCATTCCACTTGAGGCCACAAACTCAGGGGCCCTCTCACATACCTGTAGCTGAGAGAAGCCTCCTCTTGAGGTGCTTGTGGAAATTTGGTGTTACTCTTGAGTCGAAGCCAAGGACTAAGCTCTCATCTCGAGTTGACTTGGGGTCCACGGAGCCATTTCGTGTTGCTCCAGTGACCTCAGGATCCCTCTAGACTTGAGACAGTGATCTTGGGTTTTCTCTGGAGTGCCATCAAGGAAATCAAGGCTCCTTTCACGTTTGATGTGGAACACGGAATTGCTCTGCACGCACTGCAGGGGAATCGGGCCTCATGTCGCGGCGAGGGGGAAGTCTCACGGTTTTTCTCGAGTTGCGGCTGGAACCTGGGGTATATTCTCGAGTTACGACGGGGAGGGCCCTTCCAGACACGTGTTTGTTCAGCGATGTCAGGACTCCTGCCTAGGTGCGAGGGACACCTCGGGATTCTCCTCGAGTATTGGCATGGCCTTTGGGACGCGTCTCCACGTGAGGCGGAAACCCAGGGTCCCTTTCCACGTGCCACAGGGATCCTGGGACTCCTATCCATTTTCAAGAAGAGTCAGGCATCGTCTCCTTTGGAAGCATTGATCTCCGTGGACCTCTCGAGTTTTCAAAGGATATGAGGCCTCCGGTCGCGATGAATCGGAGAACTAGGACTTTCTCTGTGGTCTCCACTGGGGATTCAGACATCCCTTCATATTGGGTGATGCAAGACGAGCCTGCATTCAATTCACTGCAGGGATATCCGGCCTTACTTCGAGTCAGAGCATCTCGGTGTCCATTCCACTTGAGGCCACAAACTCAGGGTCCTCTCACATACCTGTAGTTGAGAGAAGCGTCCTCTTGAGGTGCTTGTGGAAAGTTGGTATTCCTCTTGAGTCGAAGCCAGGGACTAAGCTCTCATCTCGAGTTGATTTGGGGTACACGGAGCCCTTTCTTGTATCTCCAGTGACCTCAGGATCCCTCTAGACTTGAGACAGTGATCTTGGGTTTTCTCTGGAGTGCCATCAAGGAAATCAAGGCTCCTTTCACGTTTGATGTGGAACACGGAATTGCTCTGCACGCAGTGCAGGGGAATCGGGCCTCATGTCGCGGCGAGGGGGAAGTCTCATGGTTTTTCTCGAGTTGCGGCCGGATCCTGGGGTATATTCTCGAGTTACGACGGGGAGGGCCCTTCCAGACACGTGTTTGTTCAGCGAAGTCAGGACTCCTGCCTAGGTGCGAGGGATACCTCGGGATTCTCCTCTAGTCTTGGCATGGCAATTGGGACGCGAGTCCACGTGAGGCGGGAGACCCAGGCTCCCTTCCCACGTGCCACAGGGATCCTGGGACTCCTATCCACTTTCAAGAGGAGTCAGGCATCGACTCCTTTGGAAGCATTGATCTCCGTGGACCTCTCGAGTTTTCAAAGGGTGTGAGGCCTCCGGTCGCGATGAGGCAGAGAATTAGGTCTTTCTCTATGGTCTCCACAGGGGATTCAGATATCCCTTCCTCTTGGGAGATGCAAGACAAGCCTGCATTCAATTCACTGCAGGGATATCCTGCCTTACTTCGAGTCAGAGCATCTCGGTGTCCATTCCACTTGAGGCCACAAACTCAGGGGCCCTCTCACATACCTGTAGCTGAGAGAAGCCTCCTCTTGAGGGGCTTGTGGAAACTTGGTATTCCTCTTGAGTCGAAGCAAGGGACTAAGCGCTCATCTCGAGTTGATTTGGGTCTACGGAGCCCTTTCGTGTTGTTACAGTGACCTCAGGTTCCCTCTAGACTTGAGACAGTGATCTTGGGTTTTCTCTGGAGTGCCATCAAGGAAATCAAGGCTCCTTTCACGTTTGATGTGGAACACGGAATTGCTCTGCATGCAGTGAAGGGGTTCCGGGCCTCATCTCACGGCGAGGGGGAAGTCTCATGGTTTTTCTCGAGTTGCGCCCGGAAACTGGGGTATATTCTCGAGTTACGTCGGGGAGGGCACTTCCAGACACGTGTTTGTTCAGGGACGGCAGCACTACTGCCTAGGTGCGAGGGACACCTCGGGATTCTCCTCGAGTCTTTGCATGGCAATTGGGACGCGTCTCCACGTGAGGCGGGAGACCCAGGTTCCCTATCCACGTGCCACAGGGATCCTGGGAATCCGATGCATTTTCAAGAGGAGTCAGGCATCGTCTCCTTTGGAAGCATTGATCTCCATGGACCTCTCGAGTTTTCAAAGGATGTGAGGCCTCTGGTTGCGATGAGGGGGAGAACTAGGTCATTCTCTGAGGTCTCCACTGGGGATTCAGACATCCCTTCGTCTTGGGAGATGCAAGACGAGCCTGCATTCAATTCACTGCAGGGATATCCGGCCTTACTTCGAGTCAGAGCATCTCGGTGTCCATTCCACTTGAGGCCACAAACTCAGGGTCCCTCTCACATACCTGTTGCTGAGAGAAGCCTCCTCTTGAGGTGCTTGTGGAAAGTTAGTATTCATCTTGAGTCGAAGCCAGGGACTAAGCTCTCATCTCGAGTTGATTTGGAGTCCACGGAGCCCTTTCATGTTTCTGCAGTGACCTCAGGATCCCTCTAGACTTGAGACAGTGAACTTGGGTTTTCTCTTGAGGGCCATCAAGGAAATCAAGGCTCCTTTCACGTTTGATGTGGAACACGGAATTGCTCTGCACGCAGTGCAGGGGAATCGGGCCTCATCTCGCGGCGAGGGGGAAGTCTCATGGTTTTTCTCGAGTTGGGCCGGAATCTGGGGTATATTCTCGAGTTACGACGGTGAGGGCCCTTCAGGACGCGTGTTTTTTCAGCGAAGTCAGGACTCCTGTCTATGTGCGAGGGACTTCTCGGGATTCTTCTCGAGTCTTGGCATGGCAATTGGGATGCGTCTCCACGTGAGGCGGGAGACCCAGGGTCCGTTTCCACGTTCCACAGGGATCCTGGGGCTCCTATCCATTTTCAAGAGGAGTCAGGCATCGTCTCCTTTGGAAGCATTGATCTCCGTGGACCTCTCGAGTTTTCAAAGGATGTGAGTCCTCCGGTCGCGATGAGGCAGAGAACTAGGTCTTTCTCTATGGTCTCCACAGGGTTTCAGACATCCCTTCGTATTGGGAGATGCAAGACGAGCCTGCATTCAATTCACTGCAGGGATATCCGGCCTTACTTCGAGTCAGAGCATCTCGGTGTCCATTCCACTTGAGGCCACAAACTCAGGGTCCCTCTCACATACCTGTAGCTGAGAGAAGCCTCCTCTTGAGGTGCTTGTGGAAAGATGGTATTCCTCTTGAGTGGAAGCCAGGGACTAAGCTCTCATCTCGAGTTGATTTGGGTCCACGGAGCCCTATTGTGTTTCTCCAGTGACCTCAGGATCCCTCTAGACTTGACACAGTGGTCTTGCTTTTTCTCTGGAGTGCCATCAAGGAAATCAAGCCTCCTTTCATGTTTGATGTGGAACACGGAATTGCTCTGCACAGAATGCAGGGGAATCGGGCCTCATCTCGCGGCGAGGGGGAAGCCTCATGGTTTTTCTCGAGTTGCGGCCGGAAACTGGTGTATATTCTTGAGTTACGACGGGGAGGGCCCTTCCGGACACGTGTTTGTTCAGCGACATCAGGACTCCTGCCTAGGTGCGAGGGACCCCTCGGGATTCTCCTCGAGTCTTAGCATGGCAATTGGGACGCGTCTCCACGTGAGGCTGAATAACAGGGTCCCTTTCCGTGTGCCACAGGGATCCTGGGTCTCGTATCCATTTTAAGAGGAATCAAGCATCTTCTCCTTTGGAAGCATTGATCTCCGCGGACCTCTCGAGTTTTCAAAGGATGTGAGGCCTCCGGTCGCGATGAGGCGGAGAACTAGGTCTTTCTCTGTGGTCTCCACAGGGGATTCAGACATCCCTTCGTCTTGGGAGATGCAAGACGAGCCTGCATTCAATTCACTGCAGGGATATACGGCCTTACTACGAGTCAGAGCATCTCGGTGTCCATTCCACTTGAGGTCCCAAACTCAGGGTCCCTCTCACATACCTGTAGCTGAGAGAAGCCTCCTCTTGAGGTGCTTGTCGAAATTTGGTATTCCTGTTGAGTCGAAGCCAGGGAAAAAGCTCTCATCTCGAGTTGATTTGGGGTCCACGGGGCCCTTTCGTGTTTCTCCAGTGACCTCAAGATCCCTCTAGACTTGAGACAGTGATCTTGGATTTCCTCTGGAGTGCCATCAAGGAAATCAAGGCTCCTTTCATGTTTGATGTGGAACACGGAATTGCTCTGCACGCAGTGCAGGGGAATCGGGCCTCATCTCGCGGCGAGGGGGAAGTCTCATGGTTTTTCTCGAGTTGCGGCCGGAACCTGGGGTATATTCTCGAGTTACGATGGGGAGGGCCCTTCAGGTCGCGTGTTTTTTCAGCGACGTCAGGACTCCTGCCTATGTGCGAGGGACACCTCGGGATTTCCTCGAGTCTTGGCATGGCAATTGGGATGCGTCTCCACGTGAGGTGGGAGACCCAGGGTCCCTTTACACGTGCCACAGGGATCCTGGAACTCCTATCCATTTTCAAGAGGAGTCAGCCATTGTCTCCTTTGGAAGCATTGATCTCCGCGGACCTCTCGAGGTTTCAAAGGATGTGAGGCCTACGGTCGCGATGAGGCGGAGAACTAGGTCTTTCTCTGTGGTCTCCACAGGGGATTCAGACATCCCTTCGTCTTGGGAGATGCAAGACGAGCCTGCATTCAATTCACTGCAGGGATATCCGGCCTTACTTCGAGTCAGAGCATCTCGGTGTCCATTCCACTTGAGGCCACAAACTCAGGGTCCCTCTCACATACCTGTAGCTGAGAGAAGCCTCCTCTTGAGGTGCTTGTGGAAAGTTGGTATTCCTCTTGAGTGGAAGCCAAGGACTAAGCTCTCATCTCGAGTTGATTTGGGGTCCACGGAGCCCTTTCGTGTTGCTACAGGGACCTCAGGATCCCTCTAGCCTTGAGACAGTGATCTTGGGTTTTCTCTGGAGTGCCATCAAGGAAATTAAGGGTCCTTTCACGTTTGATGTGGAACACGGAATTGCTCTGCATGCAGTGCAGGGGAATCGGGCCTCATCTCGCGGCGAAGGGGAAGTCTCATGGCTTTTCTCGAGTTGCAGCCGGAACCTGGGGTATATCCTCGAGTTACGACGGGGAGGGCCCTTCCAGACACGGGTTTGTTCAGCGACGTCAGAACTCCTGCCTAGGTGTGAGGGACATCTCGGGATTCTCCTCGAGTCTTGGCATGGCAATTGCGACGCGTTTCCACGTGAGGCGGGAGACCCAGTGTCCCTTTCCACGTGCCACAGGGATCCTGGGACTCCTTCCATTTTCAAGAGGAGTCAGGCATCGTCTCCTTTGGAAGCATTGATCTCCGCGGACCTCTCAAATTTTCACAGGATGTGAGGCCTCCGGTCGCGATGAGGCGGAGAACTAGGTCTTTCTCTGTGGTCTCCACAGGGGATTCAGACATCCCTTCGTCTTGGGAGATGCAATACGAGCCTGCATTCAATTCACTGCAGGGATATCTGGCCTTACTTCGAGTCAGAGCATCTCGGTGTCCATTCCACTTGAGGCCACAAACTCAGGGTCCCTCTCCAATACCTGCAGTTGAGAGATGCCTCCACTTGAGGTGCTTGTGGAAAGTTGGTATTCCTCTTGAGTTGAAGCCAGGGACGAAGCTCTCATCTCGAGTTGATTTGGGGTCCACGGAGCCCTTTCGTGTTGCTACAGGGACCTCAGGATTCCTCTAGACTTGAGACAGTGATCTTGGGTTTTCTCTGGAGTGCCATCAAGGAAATCAAGGGTCCTTTCACGTATGATGTGGAACACGGAACTGCTCTGCACACAGTGCAGGGGAATCGGGCCTCATCTCGCGGCGAGGGGGAAGTCTCATGGTTTTTCTCGAGTTGCGGACCGAACCTGGGGTATATTCTCGAGTTACGATGGGGAGGGCCCTTCCAGACACGTGTTTGTTCAGCGACGTCAGGATTCCTGCCTAGGTGGGATGGACACCCGGGAATCTCCTCGAGTCTTGACATGGCAATTGGGACGCGTCTCCCCTTGAGGCTGGAGACCCAGGGTCCGTTTCCACGTGCCACAGGGATCCTGGGACTTCTATCCATTTTCAAGAGGAGTCAGGCATCATCTCCTTTGGAAGCATTGATCTCCGCGGAGCTCTCGAGTTTTCAAAGGATGTCAGGCCTCCGGTCCCGAAGAGGCGGAGAACTAGGTCTTTCTCTGTGGT
The DNA here is from genome assembly GCF_033118175.1 of Dama dama. NCBI lineage: Eukaryota > Metazoa > Chordata > Mammalia > Artiodactyla > Cervidae > Dama > Dama dama. The sequence continues at coordinate 1,341,088 of NC_083713.1, forward strand.
CTCCACAGGGGTTCAGACATCCCTTCGACTTGGGAGATGCAAGAAGAGCCTGCATTCAATTCACTGCAGGGATATCTGGCCTTACTTCGAGTCAGAGCATTTACGTGTCCTTTTCAGTTGAGGCCACAAACTCAGGGTCCCTCTCACATACCTGTAGCTGAGAGAAGCCTCCTCTTGAGGTGCTTGTGGAAAGTTGGTATTCCTCTTGAGTCGAAGCCAGGGACTAACCTCTCATCTCGAGTTGATTTGGGGTCCACGGAGCCATTTCGCATTTCTCCAGTGACCTCAGGATCCCAATAGACTTGAGACAGTGATCTTGGGTTTTCTCTGGAATGCCATCAAGTAAATCAAGGCTCCTTTAACGTTTGATGTGGAACTCGGATTGCTCTGCACGCAGTGCAGGGGAATCGGGCCTCATCTCGCGGCGAGGGGGAAGTCTCATGGTTTTTCTCGAGTTGCGGCCGGAACCTGGGGTATATTCTCGAGTTACGACGCGGAGGGCCCTTCCAGACACGTGTTTGTTCAGCGATGTCAGGACTCCTGCCTAGGTGCGAGGGACACCTCGGGATTCTCCTCGAGTCTTGGCATGGCAATTGGGACGCGTCTCCACGTGAGGCGGGAGACCCAGGGTCGCTTTCCACGTGCCACAGTGATCCTGGGACTCCTATCCATTTTCAAGAGGAGTCAGGCATCGTCTCCTTTGGAAGCATTGATCTCCACGGACCTCTCGATTATTCAAAGGATCTGAGGCCTCTGGTCGCGATGAAGCGGAGGACTAGGTCTTTCTCTGTGTTCTCCACAGGGGTTTCAGACATCCCTTTGTCTTGGGAGATGCAAGATGAGCCTGCATTCAATTCACTGCAGGGATATCCGGCCTTACTTCGAGTCAGAGCATCTCGGTGTCCATTCCACCTGAGGCCACAAACTCAGGGTCCCTCTCACATACCTGTACCTGAGAGAAGCCTCCTCTTGAGGTGCTTATGGAAAGTTGGTATTCCTCTTGAGTCGAAGCCAGGGACTCATCTCTCATCTCGAGTTGATTTGGCGTCCACGGAGCACTTTCGTGTTGCTCCAGTGACCTCAGGATCCCTCTAGACTTGAGACAGTGATCTTGTGTTTTCTCTGGAGTGCCATCAAGGAAATCAAGGCTCCTTTCACGTTTGATGTGGAACACGGAATTGCTCTGCACGCAGTGCAGTGGAATCGTGCCTCATCTAGCGGCGAGGGGGAAGTCTCATGGTTTTTCTCGAGTTGCGGCCGGAACCTGGGATATATTCTCGAGTTACGACGGGGAGGGCCCTTCCAGACACGTGTTTGTTCAGCGACATCCGGACTCCTGCCTAGGTGCGAGGGACACTTCGGGATTCTCCTCGAGTCTTGGCATGGCAATTGGGACACGTCTCCACGTGAGGCGGGAGACCCAGGGTCCCTTTCCACGTGCCACAGGGATCCTGGGAATACTATCCATTTTCAAGAGGAGTCAGGCATCGTCTCCTTTGGAAGCATTGATCTCCGCGGACCTCTCGAGTTTTCAAAGTATGTGAGGCCTCCTGTCGCGTTGAGGCGGAGGACTAGGTCTTTCTCTGTGGTCTCCACAGGGGATTCAGACATCCCTTCGTCTTGGGAGATGCAAGACGAGGCTGCATTTAATTCACTGCAGGGATATCCGGCCTTATTTCGAGTCAAAGTATCTCGGGGTCCATTCCACTTGAGGCGACAAACTCAGGGTCCCTCTCACATACCTGTAGCTGAGAGAAGCCTCCTCTTGAGGTGCTTGTGAAAAGTTGGTATTCCTCTTGAGTCGAAGCCAGGGACTAATCTACCATCTCGAGTTGATTTGGGGTCCACGGAGCCCTTTCCTTTTGCTCCAGTGACCTCAGGATCCCTCTAGACTTGAGACAGTGATCTTGGGTTTTCTCTGGAGTGCCATCAAGGAAATCAAGGCTCCTTTCACGTTTGATGTGGAACACGGAATTGCTCTGCACGCAGTGCAGGGGAATCAGGCCTCATCTCGCGGCGAGGGGGAAGTCTCATGGTTTTTCTCGAGTTGCGGCCGGAACCTGGGGTATATTCTCGAGTTACGACGGGGAGGGCCCTTCCAGACACCTGTTTGTTCAGCTACGTCAGGACTCCTGCCTAGGTGCGAGGGACACCTCGGGATTCTCCTCGAGTCTTGGCATGGCAATTGGGACGAGTCTCCACGTGAGGCGGGAGACCCAGGGTCCCTTTCCACGTGCCACAGGGATCCTGGGACTCCTATCCATTTTCAAGAGGAGTCAGGCATCGTCTCCTTTGGAAGCATTGATCTCCGCAGACCTGTCGAGTTTTCAAAGGATGTGAGGCCTCCGGTCGCGATGAGGCGGAGGACTAGGTCTTTCTCTGTCGTCTCCACAGGGGATTCAGACATCCCTTCGTCTTTGGAGATGCAAGTCGAGCCTGCATTCAATTCACTGCAGGGATATCCGGCCTTATTTCGAGTCAGAGTATCTCGGTGTCCATTCCACTTGAGGCCACAAACTCAGGGTCCCTCTCTCATACATGTACCTGAGAGAAGCCTCCTCTTGAGGTGCTTGTGGCAAGTTGGTATTCCTCTTCAGTCGAAGCCAGGGACTAAGCTCTCATCTCAAGTTGATTTGGGGTCCACGGAGAAATTTCGTGTTGCTCCAGTGACCTCAGGATCCCTCTAGAATTGAGACAGTGATCTTGGGTTTTCTCTGGAGTGCCATCAAGGAAATCAAGGCTCCTTTCACGTTTGATGTGGAACACGGAATTGCTCTGCACGCAGTGCAGGGGAATCGGGCCTCTTCTCGCGGCGAGGGGGAAGTCTCATGGTTTTTCTCGAGTTGCGGCCGGAACCTGGGGTATATTCTCGAGTTACGACGGGGAGGGCCCTTCCAGACACGTGTTTGTTCAGCGACGTCAGGACTCCTGCCTAGGTGGGAGGACACCTCGGGATTCTCCTCGAGTCTTGGCATGGCAATGGGGACGCGTCTCCACGTGAGGCGGGAGACCCAGTGTCCCTTTCCACGTGCCACACGGATCCTGGGACTCCTATCCATTTTCAAGAGGAGTCAGGCATCGTCTCCTTTGGAAGCATTGATCTCCGCGAACCTCTCGAGTTTTCAAAGGATGTGAGGCCTCCGGTCGCGATGAGGCGGATAATTAGGTCTTTATTTGTGGTCTCCACAGGGGATTCAGACATCCCTTCGTCTTGGGAGATGCAAGACGAGCCTGCATTCAATTCACTGCAGGGATATCCAGCCTTAATTAGAGTCAGAGCATCTCGGTGTCCATTCCACTTGAGGCCACAAACTCAGGGTCCATCTCACATACCTGTAACTGAGAGAAATTTCCTCTTGAGGTGCTTGTGGAAAGTTGGGATTCCTCTTGAGTCTAAGCCAGGGAATAAGCTCTCATCTCGACTTGATTTGGGGTCCACGGAGCACTTTCGTGTTGCTCCAGTGACCTCAGGATCCCTCTAGACTTGAGACAGTGATCTTGGGTTTTCTCTGGAGTGCCATCAAGGAAATCAAGGCTCCTTTCACGTTTGATGTGGAACACGGAATTGCTCTGCACGCAGTGCAGGGGAATCAGGCCTCATCTCGCGGCGAGGGGGAAGTCTCATGGTTTTTCTCGAGTTGCGGCCGGAACCTGGGGTATATTCTCGAGTTACGACGGGGAGGGCCCTTCCAGACACCTGTTTGTTCAGCTACGTCAGGACTCCTGCCTAGGTGCGAGGGACACCTCGGGATTCTCCTCGAGTCTTGGCATGGCAATTGGGACCCGTCTCCACGTGAGGCGGGAGACCCAGGGTCCCTTTCCACGTGCCACAGGGATTCTGGGACTCCTATCCATTTTCAAGAGGAGTCAGGCATCGACTCCTTTGGAAGCATTGATCTCCACGGACCTCTCAAGTTTTCAAAGGATGTGAGGCCTACGGTAGCGATGAGGCGGAGGACTGGGTCTTTCTCGGTGTTCTCCACAGTGGATTCAGACATCCCTTCGTCTTGGGAGTTGCAAGACGAGCCTGCATTCAATTCACTGCAGGGATATCCGGCCTTACTTCGAGTCAGAGCATCTCGGTGTCCATTCCACTTGAGGTCACAAACTCAGGGTCCCTCTCACATACCTGTAAGTGAGAGAAATCTCCTCTTGAGGTGCTTGTGGAAAGTTGGGATTCCTCTTGAGTCTAAGCCAGGGAATAAGCTCTCATCTCGACTTGATTTGGGGTCCACGGAGCCCTTTCGTGTTGCTCCAGTGACCTCAGGATCCCTCTAGACTTGAGACAGTGATCTTGGGTTTTCTCTGTAGTGCCATCAAGGAAATCAAGGCTCCTTTCACGTTTGATGTGGAACACGGAATTGCTCTGCACGCAGTGCAGGGGAATCGGGCCTCATCTCGCGGCGAGGGGAAACTCTAATGGTTTTTCTCGAGTTGCGGCCGGAACCTGGGGTATATTCTCGAGTTACGACGGGGAGGGCCCTTACAGACACGTGTTTCTTCAGCGAAGTGAGGACTCCTGCCTAGGTGCGATGGACACCTCGGGGTTCTCCTCGAGTCTTGGCATGGCAATTGGGACGCCTCTCCATGTGAGGCGGGAGACCCAGTGTCCCTTTCCACGAGCCACAGGGATCCTGGGACTCCTATCCATTTACAAGAGGAGTCAGTCATCGTCTCCTTTGGAAGCATTGATCTCCGCGGACCTCTCGAGTTTTCAAAGGATGTGAGGCCTCCGGTCGCGATGAGGCGGAGGACTAGTTCTTTCTCTGTGGTCTCCACAGGGGAATCAAACATCACTTCGTCTTGGGAGATGCAAGACGAGCCTGCATTCAATTCACTGCAGGGATATCCGGCCTTACTTCGAGTCAGAGCATCTCGGTGTCCATTCCACTTGAGGCCACAAACTCAGGGTCCCTCTCACATACCTGTAGCTGAGAGAAGCCTCCTCTTGAGGTGATTGTGGAAAGTTGGTATTCCTCTTGAGTCGAATCCAGAGACTAAGGTCTCATCTCGAGTTGATTTGGGGTCCACGGAGCCCTTTCGTGTTGCTACAGTGACCTCAGGATCTCTCTAGACTTGAGACAGTGATCTTGGGTTTTCTCTGGAGTGCCATCAAGGAAATCAAGTATCCTTTCACGTTTGATGTGGAACACGGAGTTGCTCTGCACGCAGTGCAGGGGAATCGGGCCTCATCTCGCGGCGAGGGGGAAGTCTCATGGTTTTTCTCGAGTTGCAGCCAGAACCTGGGGTATATTCTCGAGTTACGACGGGGAGGGCCCTTCCAGACACGTGTTTGTTCAGCGACGTCAGAACTCCTGCCTAGCTGTGAGGGACACCTCAGGATTCTCCTCGAATCTTGGCATGGCAATTGGGACGCGTCTCCACGTGACGCGGGAGACCCAGGATCCCTTTCCACGTGCCACAGGGATCCTGGGACTCCTATCCTTTTTCAACAGGAGTCAGGCATCGTCTCCTTTGGAAGCATTGATCTCTGCGGACCTCTCGAGTTTTCAAACGATGTGAGTACTCCGGGCGCAATGTGGCGAGAACTAGATCTTTCTCTGTGGTCTCCACAGGGGATTCAGACATCCCTTCGTCTTGGGAGATGGAAGACGAGCCTGCATCCAATTCACTGCAGGGATATCTGTCCTTACTTCGAATCAGAGCATCTCGGTTTCCATTCCACTTGAGGCCAGAAACTCATGGTCCCTCTCACATACCTGTAGCTGAGAGAAGCCTCCTCTTGACGTGCTTGTTGAAAGTTGGTATTCCCCTTGAGTTGAAGCCAGGGACTAAGCTCTCATCTCGAGTTGATTTGGGGTCCACGGAGCCCTTTCGTGTTGCTCCATTGACCTCAGGATCCCTCTAGACTTGAGACAGTGATCTTGGGTTTTCTCTGGAGTGCCATCAAGGAAATCAAGGCTCCTTTCACGTTTGATGTGGAAAACGAATTGCTCTGCACGCAGTGCAGGGGAATCTGTCCTCATCTCACGGCGAGGGGGAAGTCTTATGGTTTTTCTCGAGTTGCGGCCGGAACCTGGGGTATATTCTCGAGTTACGACGGGGGGTGCCCTTCCAGACACGTGTTTGTTCAGCGACGTCAGAACCAATGCCTACGTTCGATGGACACCTCGGTATTTCCCCGAGGCTTGGCATGGCAATTGGGACGCGTCTCCACGTGAGGCGGGAGACCTAGGCTCCCTTTCCACGTGCCACAGGGATCCTGGCACTCCTATCTATTTTCAAGAGGAGTCAGGCATCGTTTCCTTTCGAAGCATTGATCTCCGCGGACCTCTCGAATTTTCAAAGGATGTGAGGCCTTTGGTAGCGATGAGGTGGAGAACTATTTCTTTCTCTGTGGTCTCCACAGGGGATTCAGACATCCCTTCGTCTTGGGAGATGAAAGACGAGCCTGCTTTCAATTCAATGCAGAGATATCCGGCCTTACTTCTAGTCAGAGCATCTCGGTGTCCATTCCACTTGAGGCCACAAACTCAGGGTCCCTCTCACATACCTGTAGCTGAGAGAAGCCTCCTCTTGAGGTGCTTGTGGAAAGTTGGTATTCCTCTTTAGTCGAAGCCAGGGACTAAGCTCTCATCTCGAGTTGACTTGTTTTCCACGGAGCCCTTTCTTGTTGCTCCAGTGACCTCAGGATCCCTCTAGACTTGAGACAGTGATCTTGGGTTTTCTCTGGAGTGCCATCAAGGATATCAAGGCTCCTTTCACGTTTGATGTGGAACACGGAATTGCTCTGCATGCAGTGCAGGGGAATCGGGCCTCATCTCGCGGCGAGGGGGAACTCTAATGGTTTTTCTCGAGTTGCGGCCGGAACCTGGGGTATATTCTCGAGTTACGACGGGGAGGGCCCTTCCAGACACGTGTTTCTTCAGCGAAGTAAGGACTGCTGCCTAGGTGCGAGGGACACCTCAGGGTTCTCCTCGAGTCTTGGCATGGCAATTGGGACGCCTCTTCATATGACGCGGGAGACCAAGGGTCCCTTTCCACGAGCCACAGGGATCCTGGGACTCCTATCCATTTACAAGAGGAGTCAGGCATCGTCTCCTTTGGAAGCATTGATCTCCGTGGACCTCTCGAGTTTTCAAAGTATGTGAGGCCTCCGGCGGCGATGAGGCGGAGGACTAGTTCTTTCTCTGTGGTCTCCACAGGGGATTCAGACATCCCTTCGTCTTTGGAGATGCAAGACGAGCCTGCATTCAATTCACTGCAGGGATATCCGGCCTTACTTCGAGTCAGAGCATCTCGGTGTCCATTCCACTTGAGGCCAGAAACTCAGTTTCCCTCTCACATACCTGTAGCTGAGAGAAGCCTCCTCTTGAGGTGCTTGTGGAAAGTTGGTATGCCTCTTGAGTCGAAGCCAGGGACTAAACTCTCATCTCCAGTTGATTTGGGGTCCACGGAGACCTTTCGTGTTGCTCCAGTGACCTCAGGATCCCTCTAGACTTGAGACAGTGATCTTGGGTTTTCTCTGGAGTGCCATCAAGGAAATCAAGGCTCCTTTCACGTTTGATGTGGAACACGGAATTGCTCTGCATGGAGTGCAGGGGAATCGGGCCTCATCTCGCGGCGAGGGGGAAGTCTCATGGTTTTTCTCGAGTTGCAGCCGGAACCTGGGGAATATTATCGAGTTACGACGGGGAGAGCCCTTTTAGACACGTGTTTGTTCAGCGACGTCAGGACTCCTGCCTAGGTGCGAGGGACACCTCGGGATTCTCCTCGAGACTTGGCATGGCATTTGGGACGCGTCTTCATGTGAGGCGGGAGACACAGGATCCCTTTCGACGTGCCACAGGGATCCTGGGACTCCTATCCATTTTCAAGAGGAGTCAGGCATCGTCTCCTTTGGAAGCATTGATCTCCGCGGACCTCTCGAGTTTTCAAAGGATGTGAGGCCTCCGGTCGCGATGAGGCGGAGAACTAGGTCTTTCTCTGTGGTCTCCACAGGGGATGCAGACATACCTTCGACCTGGGAGATGCAAGACGAGCCTGCATTCAATTCACTGCAGGGATATTCGGCCTTACTTCGAGTCAGAGCATCTCGGTGTCCATTCCACTTGAGGCCACAAACTCAGGGTCCATCTCACATACCTGTAGCTGAGAGAAGCCTCCTCTTGAGGTCCTTGTGGAAAGTTGGTATTCCTCTTGAGTCGAAGCCAGGAACTAAGCTCTCATCTCCAGTGGATTTGGGGTCCACGGAGCCCTTTCGTGTTGCTCCAGTAACCTCAGGATCCCTCTAGACTTGAGACAGTGATCTTGGGTTTTCTCTGGAGTGCCATCAAGGAAATCAAGGCTCCTTTCACGTTTGATGTGGAACACGGAATTGCTCTGCAAGCAGTGCAGTGGAATCGGGCCTCATCTCGCGGCGAGGGGGAAGTCTCATGGTTTTTCTCGAGTTGCGGCCGGAACCTGGAGTATATTCTCGAGTTACGACGGGGAGGGCCCTTCCAGACACGTGTTTGTTCAGCGACGTCAGGACTCCTGCCTAGGTGCGAGGGACACCTCGGGATTCTCCTCGAGTCTTGGCATGGCAATTGGGACGCGTCTCCTCGTGAGGCGGAAGACCCAGGGTCCCTTTCCACGTGCCAAAGGGATCCTGGGACTCCTATCCATTGTCAAGAGGAGTCAGGCATCGTCTCCTTTGGAAGCATTGATCTCCGCGGACCTCTCGAGTTTTCAAAGGATGTGAGGCCTCCGGTCGCGATGAGGCGGAGAACTAGGTCTTTCTCTGTGGTCTCCACAGGGGATTCAGACATCCCTTCTTCTTGGGAGATGCAAGACGAGCCTGCATTCAATTCACTGCAGGGATATCCGGCCTTACTTCGACTCAGAGCATCTCGGTGTCCATTCCACTTGAGGCCACAAACTCAGGGTCCCTCTCACATACCTGTACCTGAGAGAAGCCTCCTCTTGAGGTGCTTGTGGAAAGTTGGTATTCCTCTTGAGTCGAAGCCAGGGACTAATCTCTCATCTCGAGTTGATTTGGGGTCCACGGAGCCCTTTCATGTTGCTCCAGTGACCTCAGGATCCCTCTAGACTTGAGACAGTGATCTTGGGTTTTCTCTGGAGTGCCATCAAGGAAATCAAGGCTCCTTTCACGTTTGATGTGGAACACGGAATTGCTCTGCACGCAGTGCAGGGTAATCAGGCCTCATCTCGCGGCGAGGGGGAAGTCTCATGGTTTTTCTCGAGTTACGGCCGGAACCTGGGGTATATTCTCGAGTTACGACGGGGAGGGCCCTTCCAGACACGTGTTTGTTCAGCGACGTCAGGACTCCTGCCTAGGTGCGAGGGACACCTCGGGATTCTCCTCGAGTCTTGGCATGGCAATTGGGACGCCTCTTCATGTGAGGCGGGAGACCCAGTGTCCCTTTCCACGAGCCACAGGGATCCTGGGACTCCTATCCATTTACAAGAGGAGTCAGTCATCGTCTCCTTTGGAAGCATTGATCTCCGCGGACCTCTCGAGTTTTCAAAGGATGTGAGGCCTCCGGTCGCGATGAGGCGGAGGACTAGTTCTTTCTCTGTGGTCTCCACAGGGGAATCAAACATCACTTCGTCTTGGGAGATGCAAGACGAGCCTGCATTCAATTCACTGCAGGGATATCCGGCCTTACTTCGAGTCAGAGCATCTCGGTGTCCATTCCACTTGAGGCCACAAACTCAGGGTCCCTCTCACATACCTGTAGCTGAGAGAAGCCTCCTCTTGAGGTGATTGTGGAAAGTTGGTATTCCTCTTGAGTCGAATCCAGAGACTAAGGTCTCATCTCGAGTTGATTTGGGGTCCACGGAGCCCTTTCGTGTTGCTACAGTGACCTCAGGATCTCTCTAGACTTGAGACAGTGATCTTGGGTTTTCTCTGGAGTGCCATCAAGGAAATCAAGTATCCTTTCACGTTTGATGTGGAACACGGAGTTGCTCTGCACGCAGTGCAGGGGAATCGGGCCTCATCTCGCGGCGAGGGGGAAGTCTCATGGTTTTTCTCGAGTTGCAGCCAGAACCTGGGGTATATTCTCGAGTTACGACGGGGAGGGCCCTTCCAGACACGTGTTTGTTCAGCGACGTCAGAACTCCTGCCTAGGTGTGAGGGACACCTCAGGATTCTCCTCGAATCTTGGCATGGCAATTGGGACACGTCTCCACGTGACGCGGGAGACCCAGGATCCCTTTCCACGTGCCACAGGGATCCTGGGACTCCTATCCTTTTTCAACAGGAGTCAGGCATCGTCTCCTTTGGAAGCATTGATCTCTGCGGACCTCTCGAGTTTTCAAACGATGTGAGTACTCCGGGCGCAATGTGGCGAGAACTAGATCTTTCTCTGTGGTCTCCACAGGGGATTCAGACATCCCTTCGTCTTGGGAGATGGAAGACGAGCCTGCATCCAATTCACTGCAGGGATATCTGTCCTTACTTCGAATCAGAGCATCTCGGTTTCCATTCCACTTGAGGCCAGAAACTCATGGTTCCTCTCACATACCTGTAGCTGAGAGAAGCCTCCTCTTGACGTGCTTGTTGAAAGTTGGTATTCCCCTTGAGTTGAAGCCAGGGACTAAGCTCTCATCTCGAGTTGATTTGGGGTCCACGGAGCCCTTTCGTGTTGCTCCATTGACCTCAGGATCCCTCTAGACTTGAGACAGTGATCTTGGGTTTTCTCTGGAGTGCCATCAAGGAAATCAAGGCTCCTTTCACGTTTGATGTGGAAAACGAATTGCTCTGCACGCAGTGCAGGGGAATCTGTCCTCATCTCACGGCGAGGGGGAAGTCTTATGGTTTTTCTCGAGTTGCGGCCGGAACCTGGGGTATATTCTCGAGTTACGACGGGGGGTGCCCTTCCAGACACGTGTTTGTTCAGCGACGTCAGAACCAATGCCTACGTTCGATGGACACCTCGGTATTTCCCCGAGGCTTGGCATGGCAATTGGGACGCGTCTCCACGTGAGGCGGGAGACCTAGGCTCCCTTTCCACGTGCCACAGGGATCCTGGCACTCCTATCTATTTTCAAGAGGAGTCAGGCATCGTTTCCTTTCGAAGCATTGATCTCCGCGGACCTCTCGAATTTTCAAAGGATGTGAGGCCTTTGGTAGCGATGAGGTGGAGAACTATTTCTTTCTCTGTGGTCTCCACAGGGGATTCAGACATCCCTTCGTCTTGGGAGATGAAAGACGAGCCTGCTTTCAATTCAATGCAGAGATATCCGGCCTTACTTCTAGTCAGAGCATCTCGGTGTCCATTCCACTTGAGGCCACAAACTCAGGGTCCCTCTCACATACCTGTAGCTGAGAGAAGCCTCCTCTTGAGGTGCTTGTGGAAAGTTGGTATTCCTCTTGAGTCGAAGCCAGGGACTAAGCTCTCATCTCGAGTTGACTTGTTTTCCACGGAGCCCTTTCTTGTTGCTCCAGTGACCTCAGGATCCCTCTAGACTTGAGACAGTGATCTTGGGTTTTCTCTGGAGTGCCATCAAGGAAATCAAGGCTCCTTTCACGTTTGATGTGGAACACGGAATTGCTCTGCATGCAGTGCAGGGGAATCGGGCCTCATCTCGCGGCGAGGGGGAACTCTAATGGTTTTTCTCGAGTTGCGGCCGGAACCTGGGGTATATTCTCGAGTTACGACGGGGAGGGCCCTTCCAGACACGTGTTTCTTCAGCGAAGTAAGGACTGCTGCCTAGGTGCGAGGGACACCTCAGGGTTCTCCTCGAGTCTTGGCATGGCAATTAGGACGCCTCTTCATATGACGCGGGAGACCAAGGGTCCCTTTCCACGAGCCACAGGGATCCTGGGACTCCTATCCATTTACAAGAGGAGTCACGCATCGTCTCCTTTGGAAGCATTGATCTCCGCAGACCTCTCGAGTTTTCAAAGTATGTGAGGCCTCCGGTGGCGATGAGGCGGAGGACTAGTTCTTTCTCTGTGCTCTCCACAGGGGATTCAGACATCCCTTCGTCTTTGGAGATGCAAGACGAGCCTGCATTCAATTCACTGCAGGGATATCCGGCCTTACTTCGAGTCAGAGCATCTCGGTGTCCATTCCACTTGAGGCCAGAAACTCAGTTTCCCTCTCACATACCTGTAGCTGAGAGAAGCCTCCTCTTGAGGTGCTTGTGGAAAGTTGGTATGCCTCTTGAGTCGAAGCCAGGGACTAAACTCTCATCTCCAGTTGATTTGGGGTCCACGGAGCCCTTTCGTGTTGCTCCAGTGACCTCAGGATCCCTCTAGACTTGAGACAGTGATCTTGGGTTTTCTCTGGAGTGCCATCAAGGAAATCAAGGCTCCTTTCACGTTTGATGTGGAACACGGAATTGCTCTGCATGGAGTGCAGGGGAATCGGGCCTCATCTCGCGGCGAGGGGGAAGTCTCATGGTTTTTCTCGAGTTGCAGCCGGAACCTGGGGAATATTATCGAGTTACGACGGGGAGAGCCCTTTTAGACACGTGTTTGTTCAGCGACGTCAGGACTCCTGCCTAGGTGCGAGGGACACCTCGGGATTCTCCTCGAGACTTGGCATGGCATTTGGGACGCGTCTTCATGTGAGGCGGGAGACACAGGATCCCTTTCGACGTGCCACAGGGATCCTGGGACTCCTATCCATTTTCAAGAGGAGTCAGGCATCGTCTCCTTTGGAAGCATTGATCTCCGCGGACCTCTCGAGTTTTCAAAGGATGTGAGGCCTCCGGTCGCGATGAGGCGGAGAACTAGGTCTTTCTCTGTGGTCTCCACAGGGGATGCAGACATACCTTCGACCTGGGAGATCCAAGACGAGCCTGCATTCAATTCACTGCAGGGATATTCGGCCTTACTTCGAGTCAGAGCATCTCGGTGTCCATTCCACTTGAGGCCACAAACTCAGGGTCCATCTCACATACCTGTAGCTGAGAGAAGCCTCCTCTTGAGGTCCTTGTGGAAAGTTGGTATTCCTCTTGAGTCGAAGCCAGGAACTAAGCTCTCATCTCCAGTGGATTTGGGGTCCACGGAGCCCTTTCGTGTTGCTCCAGTGACCTCAGGATCCCTCTAGACTTGAGACAGTGATCTTGGGTTTTCTCTGGAGTGCCATCAAGGAAATCAAGGCTCCTTTCACGTTTGATGTGGAACACGGAATTGCTCTGCAAGCAGTGCAGTGGAATCGGGCCTCATCTCGCGGCGAGGGGGAAGTCTCATGGTTTTTCTCGAGTTGCGGCCGGAACCTGGAGTATATTCTCGAGTTACGACGGGGAGGGCCCTTCCAGACACGTGTTTGTTCAGCGACGTCAGGACTCCTGCCTAGGTGCGAGGGACACCTCGGGATTCACCTCGAGTCTTGGCATGGCAATTGGGACGCGTCTCCACGTGAGGCGGAAGACCCAGGGTCCCTTTCCACGTGCCAAAGGGATCCTGGGACTCCTATCCATTGTCAAGAGGAGTCAGGCATCGTCTCCTTTGGAAGCATTGATCTCCGCGGACCTCTCGAGTTTTCAAAGGATGTGAGGCCTCCGGTCGCGATGAGGCGGAGAACTAGGTCTTTCTCTGTGGTCTCCACAGGGGATTCAGACATCCCTTCGTATTGGGAGATGCAAGACGAGCCTGCATTCAATTCACTGCAGGGATATCCGGCCTTACTTCGAGTCAGAGCATCTCGGTGTCCATTCCACTTGAGGCCACAAACTCAGGGTCCCTCTCACATACCTGTACCTGAGAGAAGCCTCCTCTTGAGGTGCTTGTGGAAAGTTGGTATTCCTCTTGAGTCGAAGCCAGGGACTAATCTCTCATCTCGAGTTGATTTGGGGTCCACGGAGCCCTTTCATGTTGCTCCAGTGACCTCAGGATCCCTCTAGACTTGAGACAGTGATCTTGGGTTTTCTCTGGAGTGCCATCAAGGAAATCAAGGCTCCTTTCACGTTTGATGTGGAACACGGAATTGCTCTGCACGCAGTGCAGGGGAATCAGGCCTCATCTCGCGGCGAGGGGGAAGTCTCATGGTTTTTCTCGAGTTACGGCCGGAACCTGGGGTATATTCTCGAGTTACGACGGGGAGGGCCCTTCCAGACACGTGTTTGTTCAGCGACGTCAGGACTCCTGCCTAGGTGCGAGGGACACCTCGGGATTCTCCTCGAGTCTTGGCATGGCAATTGGGACGCGTCTCCACGTGAGCCCGGAGACCCAGGGTCCCTTTCCACGTGCCACAGGGATCCTGGGACTCCTATCCATGTTCAAGAGGAGTCAGGGATCGTCTCCTTTGGAAGCATTGATCTCCGCGGACCTCTCGAGTTTTCAAAGGATGTGAGGCCTCCGGTCGCGATGAGGCGGAGAACTAGGTCTTTCTCTGTGGTCTCCACAGGGGATTCAGACATCCCTTCGTCTTGGGAGATGCAAGTCGAGCCTGCATTCAATTCACTGCAGGGATATCCGGCCTTACTTCGAGTCAGAGTATCTCGGTGTCCATTCCACTTGAGGCCACAAACTCAGGGTCCCTCTCACATACCTGTACCTGAGAGAAGCCTCCTCTTGAGGTGCTTGTGGCAAGTTGGTATTCCTCTTCAGTCGAAGCCAGGGACTAAGCTCTCATCTCAAGTTGATTTGGGGTCTACGGAGAAATTTCGTGTTGCTCCAGTGACCTCAGGATCCCTCTAGAATTGAGACAGTGATCTTGGGTTTTCTCTGGAGTGCCATCAAGGAAATCAAGGCTCCTTTCACGTTTGATGTGGAACACGGAATTGCTCTGCACGCAGTGCAGGGGAATCGGGCCTCATTTCGCGGCGAGGGGGAAGTCTCATGGTTTTTCTCGAGTTGCGGCCGGAACCTGGGGTATATTCTCGAGTTAAGACGGGGAGGGCCCTTCCAGACATGTGTTTGTTCAGCGACATCAGGACTCCTGCCTAGGTGCGAGGGACACCTCGGGATTCTCCTCGAGTCTTGGCATGGCAATTGGGACGCGTCTCCACGTGAGGCGGAAGACCCAGGGTCCCTTTCCACGTGCCAAAGGGATCCTGGGACTCCTATCCATTTGCAAGAGGAGTCAGGCATCGTCTCCTTTGGAAGCATTGATCTCCGAGGACCTCTCGAGTTTTCAAAGGATGTGAGGCCTCTGGTCGCGTTGAGGCGGAGGACTAGGTCTTTCTCTATGGTCACCACAGGGGATTCAGACATCCCTTCGTCTTGGGAGATGGAAGACAAGCCTGCATTCAATTCACTGCAGGGATATCCGGCCTTACTTCAAGTCAAAGTATCTCGGGGTGCATTCCACTTGAGGCGACAAACTCAGGGTCCCTCTCACATACCTGTAGCTGAGAGAAGCCTCCTCTTGAGGTGCTTGTGAAAAGTTGGTATTCCTCTTGAGTCGAAGCCGGGGACTAAGCTCTCATCTCGAGTTGATTTGGGTTCCACGGAGCCCTTTCGTGTTGCTCCAGTGACCTCAGGATCCCTCTAGTCTTGAGACAGTGATCTTGGGTTTTCTCTGGTGTGCCATCAAGGAAATTAAGGCTCCTTTTACGTTTGATGTGGAACACGGAATTGCTCTGCACGCAGTGCAGGGGAATCGGGCCTCATCTCGCGGCGAGGGGGAAGTCTCATGGTTTTTCTCGAGTTGCGGCCGGAACCTGGGGTATATTCTCGAGTTAAGACGGGGAGGGCCCTTCCAGACATGTGTTTGTTCAGCGACATCAGGACTCCTGCCTAGGTGCGAGGGACACCTCGGGATTCTCCTCGAGTCTTGGCATGGCAATTGGGACGCGTCTCCACGTGAGGCGGAAGACCCAGGGTCCCTTTCCACGTGCCAAAGGGATCCTGGGACTCCTATCCATTTGCAAGAGGAGTCAGGCATCGTCTCCTTTGGAAGCATTGATCTCCGAGGACCTCTCGAGTTTTCAAAGGATGTGAGGCCTCCGGTCGCGTTGAGGCGGAGGACTAGGTCTTTCTCTATGGTCACCACAGGGGATTCAGACATCCCTTCGTCTTGGGAGATGGAAGACAAGCCTGCATTCAATTCACTGCAGGGATATCCGGCCTTACTTCAAGTCAAAGTATCTCGGGGTGCATTCCACTTGAGGCGACAAACTCAGGGTCCCTCTCACATACCTGTAGCTGAGAGAAGCCTCCTCTTGAGGTGCTTGTGAAAAGTTGGTATTCTTCTTGAGTCGAAGCCGGGGACTAAGCTCTCATCTCGAGTTGATTTGGGTTCCACGGAGCCCTTTCGTGTTGCTCCAGTGACCTCAGGATCCCTCTAGTCTTGAGACAGTGATCTTGGGTTTTCTCTGGTGTGCCATCAAGGAAATTAAGGCTCCTTTTACGTTTGATGTGGAACACGGAATTGCTCTGCACGCAGTGCAGGGGAATCGGGCCTCATCTTGCGGCGAGGGGGAAGTCTCATGGTTTTTCTCGAGTTGCGGCTGGAACCTGTGGTATATTCTCGAGTTACGACGGGGAGGGCCCTTCCAGACACGTGTTTGTTCAGCGACGTCAGGACTCCTGCCTAGGTGCGAGGGACACCTCGGGATTCTCCTCGAGTCTTGGCATGGCAATTGGGACGCATCTCCACGTGAGACGGGAGACCCAGGGTCCCTTTCCACGTGCCACAGGGATCCTGGGACTCCTATCCATTTTCAAGAGGAGTCAGGCATCGTCTCCTTTGGAAGCATTGATCTCCGCGGACCTCTCGAGTTTTCAAAGGATGTGAGGCCTCCGTTCGCAATGAGGCGGAGGATTAGGTCTTTTTCTGTGGTCTCCACAGGGGATTCAGACAACCCTTCGTCTTGGGAGATGCAAGACGAGCCTGCATTCATTTCACTGCAGGGATATCCGGCCTTATTTCGAGTCAGAGCACCTCGGTGTCCATTCCACTTGAAGCCACAAACTCAGGGTCCCTCTCACATACCTGTTGCTGAGAGAAGCCTCCTCTTGAGGTGCTTGTGGAAAGTTGGTATGCCCCTTGAGTCGAAGCCAGGGACTAAACTCTCATCTCCAGTTGATTTGGGGTCCACGGAGCCCTTTCGTGTTGCTCCAGTGACCTCAGGATCCCTCTAGACTTGAGACAGTGATCTTGGGTTTTCTCTGGAGTGCCATCAAGGAAATCAAGGCTCCTTTCACGTTTGATGTGGAACACGGAATTGCTCTCCACGCAGTGCAGGGGAATCGGGCCTCATCTCGCGGCGAGGGGGAAGTCTCTTGGTTTTTCTCGAGTTGCGGCCGGAACCTGGTGTATATTCTCGAGTTACGACGGGGAGGTTCCTTCCAGACACGTGTTTGTTCAGCGACGTCAGGACTCCTGTCTAGGTGCGAGGGACACCTCGGGATTCTCCTCGAGTCTTGGCATGGCAATTGGGACTCGTCTCCACGTGAGGCGGGAAACCCAGGGTCCCTTTCCACGTGCCACAGGGATCCTGGGACTCCTATCCATTTTCAAGAGGAGTCAGGCATCGACTCCTTTGGAAGCATTGATCTCCGCGAACCTCTCAAGTTTTCAAAGGATGTGAGGCCTACGGTCGCGATGAGGCGGAGGACTGGGTCTTTCTCGGTGTTCTCCACAGTGGATTCAGACATCCCTTCATCTTGGGAGATGGAAGACGAGCCTGCATTCAATTCACTGCAGGGATATCCGGCCTAAATTCGAGTCAGAGCATCTCGGTGTCCATTCCACTTGAGATCACAAACTCAGGGTCCCTCTCACATACCTGTAACTGAGAGAATACTCCTCTTGAGGTGCTTGTGGAAAGTTGGTATTCCTCTTGAGTCTAAGCCAGGGAATAAGCTCTCATCTCGACTTGATTTGGGGTCCACGGAGCCCTTTCGTGTTGCTCCAGTGACCTCAGGATCCCTCTAGACTTGAGACAGTGATCTTGGGTTTTCTCTGGAGTGCCATCAAGGAAATCAAGGCTCCTTTCACGTTTGATTTGGAACACGGAATTGCTCTGCATGCAGTGCAGGGGAATCGGGGCTCATCTCCCGGCGAGGGGGTAGGCTCATTGTTTTTCTCGAGTTGCGGCCGGAACATGGGGTATATTCTCGAGTTACGACGGGGAGGGCCCTTCCAGACACGTGTTTGTTCAGCGACGTCAGGACTCCTGCCTAGGTGCGAGGACCCCTCGGGATTCTCCTGGAGTCTTGTCATGGCAATGGGCACGCGTCTCCACGTGAGGCGGGAGACTCAGGGTCCCTTTCCACGTGCCACAGGGATCCTGGGACTCCTATTCATTTTCAAGAGGAGTCAGGCATCGTCTCCTTTGGAAGCATTGATCTCCGCGGACCTCTCGAGTTTTCAAAGGATGTGAGTATTCCGGTCGCAATGTGGCGAGAACTAGGTCTTTCTCTGTGGTCTCCACAGGGGATTCAGACATCCCTTTGTCTTCGGAGATGCAAGATGAGCCTGCATTCAATTCACTGCAGGGATATCTGGCCTTACTTCGAGTCAGCGCATATCGGTGTCCATTCCACTTGAGGCCACAAACTCAGGGTCCCTCTCACATACCTGTATCTGAGAGAAGCCTCCTCTTGAGGTGCTTATGGAAAGTTGTTATTCCTCTTGAGTCGAAGACAGGGACTAAGCTCTCATCTCGAGTTGATTTGGGGTCCACGGAGACCTTTCGTGTTGCTCCAGTGACCTCCGGATCCCTCTGGACTTGAGACAGTGATCTTGGGTTTTCTCTGGAGTGCCATCAAGGAAATCAAGGCTCCTTTCACGTTTGATGTGGAACACTGAATTGCTCTGCACGCAGTGCAGGGGAATCGGGCCTCATCTCGCGGAGAGCGGGAAGTCTCATGGTTTTTCTCGAGTTGCGGCCGGAACCTGGGGTATATTCTCGAGTTACGACGGGGAGGGCCCTTCCAGACACGTATTTCTTCAGCGAAGTGAGGACTCCTGCCTAGGTGCGATGGACACCTCGGGGTTCTCCTCGAGTCTTGGCATGGCAATTGGGACGCCTCTCCATGTGAGGCGGGAGACCCAGGGTCCCTATCCACGAGCCACAGGGATCCTGGGACTCCTATCCATTTACAAGAGGAGTCAGTCATCGTCTCCTTTGGAAGCATTGATCTCCGCGGACCTCTCGAGTTTTCAAAGGATGTGATGCCTCCGGTCGCGATGAGGCGGGGGACTAGTTCTTTCTCTGTGGTCTCCACAGGGGATTCAGACAGCCCTTCGTCTTGGGATATGCAAGACGAGCCTGCATTCAATTCACTGCAGGGATATCCGGCCTTACTTCGAGTCAGAGCATCTCGGTGTCCATTCCACTTGAGGCCACAAACTCTGGGGCCCTCTCACATACCTGTAGCTGAGAGAAGCCTCCTCTTGAGGTGATTGTGGAAAGTTGGTATTCCTCTTGAGTCGAATCCAGGGACTAAGGTCTCATCTCGAGTTGATTTGGGGTCCACGGAGCCCTTTCGTGTTGCTCCAGTGACCTCAGGATCCCTCTAGACTTGAGACAGTGATCTTGGGTTTTCTCTGGAGTGCCATCAAGGAAATCAAGGCTCCGTTCACATTTGATGTGGAACACGGAATTGCTCTGCACGCAGTGCACGGAATCCGGCCTCATCTCGGGGCGAGGGGGAAGTCTCATGGTTTTTCTCGAGTTGCGAATGGACCCTGGGGTATATTCTCGAGTTACGACGGGGAGAGCCCTTCCAGACATGTGTTTGTTCAGCGACGCCAGGACTCGGGCCTAGGTGCGAGGGACACCTCGAGATTCTCCTCGAGTCTTGGCATGGCAATTGGGACGCGTCTCCACGTGAGGCGGGAGACCCAGGGTCCCTTTCCACGTGCCACAGGGATCCTGGGACTCCTATCCATTTTCAAGAGGAGTCACGCATCGTCTCCTTTGGAAGCATTGATCTTCGCGTACCTCTCGAGTTTTCAAAGGATGTGAGGCCTCCGGTCGCGATGAGGCGGAGAACTAGGTCTTTCTCTGTGGTCTCCACAGGGGATTCAGACATCCCTTCGTCTTGGGAGATGCAAGATGAACCTGCATTCACTTCACTGCAGGGATATCCGGCCTTACTTCGAGTCAGAGCATCTCGGTGTCCATTCTACTTGAGGCCACAAACTCAGGGTCCCTCTCACCTACCTGTAGCTGAGAGAAGCCTCCTCTTGAGGTGCTTGTCGAAAATTGGTAATCCTCTTGAGTCGAATCCAGGGACTAAGCTCTCATCTCGAGTTGATTTGGGGTCCACGGAGCCCTTTCGAGTTGCTCCAGTGACCTCAGGATCCCTCTAGAATTGAGACAGTGATCTTGGGTTTTCTCTGGAGTGCCATCAAGGAAATCAAGGCTCCTTTCACGTTTGATGTGGAATACGGAATTGCTCTGCACGCAGTGCAGGGTAATCGGGCCTCATCTCGCGGCGAGGGGGAAGTCTCATGGTTTTTCTCGAGTTGCGGACCGAACCTGGGGTATATTCTCGAGTTACCACGGGGAAGGCCCTTCCAGACACGTGTTTGTTCAGCCACGTCAGGACTCCTGCCTAGGTGCAAGGGACACCTCGGGCTTCTCCTTGAGTCTTGGCATGGCAATTGGGACGCGTCTCCACGTGAGGCGGGAGACCCAGGGTCCCTTTCCACGTTCCACAGGCCTACTGGGACTCCTATCCATTTTCAAGAGAAGTCAGGCATCGTCTTCTATGGAAGCATTGATATCTGCGGACCTCTCGAGTTTTCAAAGGATGTGAGGCCTCCGGTCGCGATGAGGCGGAGAACTAGGTCTTTCTCTGTGGTCTCCACAGGTGATTCAGACATCCCTTCGTCTTGGGAGATGCAAGACGAGCCTGCATTCAATTCACTGCAGGGATATCCGGCCTTACTTCGAGTCAGAGTATCTCGGTGTCCATTCCACTTGAGGCCACAAACTCAGGGTCCCTCTCCCATACCTGTAGCTGAGAGAAGCATCGTCTTGAGGTGCTTGTGGAAAGTTGGTATTCCTCTTGAGTCGATGCCAGGGACTAAGCTCTCATCTCGAGTTGATTTGGCGTCCACTGAGCCCATTCGTGTTGCTCCAGTGACCTCAGGATCCCTCTAGACTTGAGACAGTGATCTTGGGTTTTCTCTGGAGTGCCATCAAGGAAATCAAGGCTCCTTTCACGTTTGATGTGGAACACGGAATTGCTCTGCACGCAGTGCAGGGGAATCAGACCTCATATCGCGGCGAGGGGGAAGTCTCATGGTTTTTCTTGAGGTGCGGCCGGAACCTGGGGTATATTCTCGAGTTACGACGGGGAGGGCCCTTCCAGACACGTGTTTGTTCAGCGACGTCAGGACTCCTGCCTAGGTGCGAGGGACACCTCGGGATTCTCCTCGAGTCTTGGCATGGCAATTGTGACGCGTCTCCACATGAGGCGGGAGACCCAGGGTCCCTTTCCACGTGCCACAGGGATCCAGGGACTCCTATCCATTTTCAAGAGGAGTCAGGCATCGTCTCCTTTGGAAGCAATGATCTCCGTGGATCTCTCGAGTTTTCAAAGGATGTGAGGACTCCGGTCGCGATGAGCGGAGAACTAGGTCTTGCTCTGTGGTCTCCAAAGGGGATTCAGACATCCCTTCGTCTTGGGAGATGCAAGACGAGCCTGCATTCAATTCACTGTTGGGATATCCGGCCTTACTTCGAGTCAGAGCATCTCAGTGTCCATTCCACTTGAGGCGACAAATTCAGGATCCCTCTCAGATACCTGTAGCTGACAGAAGCCTCCTCTTGAGGTGCTGGTGGAAAGTTGGTATTCCTCTTTAGTTGAAGCCAGGGACTAAGCTCTCATCTCGAGTTGATTTGGGGTCCACGGAGCCCTTTCGTGTTGCTCCAGTGACCTCAGGATCCCTCTAGACTTGAGCCAGTGATCTTGGGATTTCTCTGGAGTGCCATCAAGGAAATCAAAGCTCCTTTCACGTTTGATGTGGAACACGGAATTGCTCTGCACGCAGTGCAGGGGAATCGGGCCTCATCTCGCGGCAAGGGGGAAGTCTCATGGTTTTTCTCGAGTTGCGGCCGGAACCTGGGGTATATTCTCGAGTTACGACGGGGAGGGCCCTTCCAGACTCGTGTTTGTTCAGCGACGTCAGGATTCCTGCCTAGGTGCGAGGGACAGCTCGGGATTCCCTTCGATTCTTGGCGTGGTAATTGGGATGCGTCTCTACGAGAGGCGGGAGACCCAGGGTCCCTTTCCACGTGTCACAGGGATCCTTGGACTCCTTTCCATTTTCAAGTCATCGTCTCCTTTGGAAGCATTGATCTCCGCGGACCTCTCGAATTTTCAAAGGACGTGAGGCCTCCGTTCGCGGTGAGGCGGAGGACTAGGTCTTTCTCTGTGGACTCCAAAGGGGATTCAGACATCCCTTCGTCTTGGGAGATGCAAGACGAGCCTGCATTCAATTCACTGCAGGGATATCCTGCCTTACTTCGAGTCAGAGCATCTCGGTGTCCATTCCACTTGAGGCCACAAACTCAGGGTCCCTCTCACATACTTGTAGCTGAGAGAAGCCTCCTCTTGAGGGGCTTGTGGAAAGTTCGTATTCCTCTTGAGTCGAAGCCAGGGACTAAGCTCTCATCTCGAGTTAATTTGGCGTCCACGGAGCCCTTTCCTTTTGCTCCAGTGACCTCATGATCCCTCTAGACTTGAGACAGTGATCTTGGGTTTTCTCTGGAGTGCCATCAAGGAAATCAAGGCTCCGTTCACATTTGATGTGGAACACAGAATTGCTCTGCACGCAGTGCACGGAATCGGGCCTCATCTCGGGGCGAGGGGGAAGTCTTATGGTTTTTCTCGAGTTTGGCCGGAACCTGGTGTATATTCTCGAGTTACGACGGGGAGAGCCCTTCCAGACATGTGTTTGTTCAGCGACGCCAGGACTCGGGCCTAGGTGCGAGGGACACCTCGGGATTCTCCTCGAGTCTTGGCATGGCAATTGGGACGCGTCTCCACGTGAGGCGGGAGACCCAGTGTCCCCTTCCACGTGCCACAGGGATCCTGGGACTCCTATCCATTTTCAAGAGGAGTCAGGCATCGTCTCCTTTGGAAGCATTAATCTCCGCGGACCTCTCGAGTTTTCAAAGGATGTGAGGCCTCCGGTCGTGATGAGGCGAAGAACTAGGTCTTTCTCTGTGGTCTCCACAGGGGATTCAGACATCCCTTCGTCTTGGGAGATGCAAGACGAGCCTGCATTCAATTCACTGCAGGGATATCCGGCCTTACTTCGAGTCAGAGCATCTCGGTGTCCATTCCACTTGAGGCCACAAACTCAGGGTCCCTCTCACATACCTGTAGCTGAGAGAAGCCTCCTCTTGTGGTGCTTGTGGAAAGTTGGTATTCTTCCTGGGTCGAAGCCAGGGACTAAGCTCTCATCTCGAGTTGATTTAGGGTCCACGGAGCATTTTCGTATTGCTCCGGTTACCTCAGGATCGCTCTAGACTTGAGACAGTGATCTTGGGTTTTCTCTGGAGTGCCATCAAGGAAATCAAGGCTCCGTTCACATTTCATGTGGAACATGGAATTGCTCTGCACCCAGTGCAAGGGAATCGGGCCTCATCTCGGGGCGAATGGGAAGTCTCATGGTTTTTCTTGAGCTGCGGACGGACCCTGGGGTATATTCTCGAGTTAGAAGGGAAGGGCCCTTCCAGACACGTGTTTGTTCAGCGACGTCAGGACTCCTGCCTAGGTGCTAGGGGCACATCGGTATTCTCTTCGAGTCTTGGCATGGCAATTGGGACGCATCTCCACGTGAGGCGGGAGACCAAGGGTCCCTTTCCAAGTTCCAAAGGAGTCCTGGAACTCCTATCCATTTTCAAGAGGAGTCAGACATCGTCTCCTTTGGAAGCATTGATCTCCGCGGACCTCTAGAATTTTCAAAGGATGTGAGGCCTCCGGCCGCGATGAGGCGGAGAACTAGGTCTTTCTCTGTAGAATCCACAGGGGATTCAGACATCCCTTCGTCTTGGGAGATGCAAGACGAGCCTGCATTAAATTCACTGCAGGGATATCCGGCCTTACTTCGAGTCAGAGTATCTCGGTGTCCATTCCACTTGAGGCCACAAACTCAGGGTCCCTCTCCCATACCTGTAGCTGAGAGAAGCATCGTCTTGAGGTGCTTGTGGAAAGTTGGTATTCCTCTTGAGTCGATGCCAGGGACTAAGCTCTCATCTCGAGTTGATTTGGCGTCCACTGAGCCCATTCGTGTTGCTCCAGTGACCTCAGGATCCCTCTAGACTTGAGACAGTGATCTTGGGTTTTCTCTGGCGTGCCATCAAGGAAATCAAGGCTCCTTTCACGTTTGATGTGGAACACGGAATTGCTCTGCACGCAGTGCAGGGGAATCAGGCCTCATATCGCGGCGAGGGGGAAGTCTCATGGTTTTTCTTGAGGTGCGGCCGGAACCTGGGGTATATTCTCGAGTTACGACGGGGAGGGCCCTTCCAGACACGTGTTTGTTCAGCGACGTCAGGACTCCTGCCTAGGTGCGAGGGACACCTCGGGATTCTCCTCGAGTCTTGGCATGGCAATTGGGACGCGTCTCCACATGAGGCGGGAGACCCAGGGTCCCTTTCCACGTGCCACAGGGATCCAGGGACTCCTATCCATTTTCAAGAGGAGTCAGGCATCGTCTCCTTTGGAAGCAATGATCTCCGTGGATCTCTCGAGTTTTCAAAGGATGTGAGGACTCCGGTCGCGATGAGCGGAGAACTAGGTCTTGCTCTGTGGTCTCCAAAGGGGATTCAGACATCCCTTCGTCTTGGGAGATGCAAGACGAGCCTGCATTCAATTCACTGTTGGGATATCCGACCTTACTTCGAGTCAGAGCATCTCAGTGTCCATTCCACTTGAGGCCACAAATTCAGGATCCCTCTCAGATACCTGTAGCTGACAGAAGCCACCTCTTGAGGTGCTGGTGGAAAGTTGGTATTCCTCTTTAGTTCAAGCCAGGGACTAAGCTCTCATCTCGAGTTGATTTGGGGTCCACGGAGCCCTTTCGTGTTGCTCCAGTGACCTCAGGATCCCTCTAGACTTGAGCCAGTGATCTTGGGTTTTCTCTGGAGTGCCATCAAGGAAATCAAGGCTCCTTTCACGTTTGATGTGGAACACGGAATTGCTCTGCACGCAGTGCAGGGGAATCGGGCCTCATCTCGCGGCGAGGGGGAAGTCTCATGGTTTTTCTCGAGTTGCGGCCGTAACCTGGGGTATATTCTCGAGTTACGACGGGGAGGGCCCTTCCAGACTCGTGTTTGTTCAGCGACGTCAGGATTCCTGCCTAGGTGCGAGGGACAGCTCGGGATTCCCTTCGATTCTTGGCGTGGTAATTGGGATGCGTCTCTACGAGAGGCGGGAGACCCAGGGTCCCTTTCCACGTGCCACAGGGATCCTTGGACTCCTTTCCATTTTCAAGTCATCGTCTCTGTTGGAAGCATTGATCTCCGTGGACCTCTCGAATTTTCAAAGGACGTGAGGCCTCCGTTCGCGGTGAGGCGGAGGACTAGGTCTTTCTCTGTGGACTCCAAAGGGGATTCAGACATCCCTTCGTCTTGGGAGATGCAAGACGAGCCTGCATTCAATTCACTGCAGGGATATCCGGCCTTACTTCGAGTCAGAGCATCTCGGTGTCCATTCCACTTGAGGCCACAAACTCAGGGTCCCTCTCACATACCTGTAGCTGAGAGAAGCCTCCTCTTGAGGTGCTTGTGGAAAGGTGGTGTTCCTCTTGAGTCGAAGCCAAGGACTAAGCTCTCATCTCGAGTTGATTTGGGGTCCACGGAGCCCTTTCGTGTTGCTCCATGACCTCAGGATCCCTCTGGACTTGAGACTGTGATCTTGGGTTGTCTCTGGAGTGCCATTAAGGAAATCAGGCTCCTTTCAAGTTTGATGTGGAACACGGAATTGCTCTGCACGCAGTGCAGGGGAATCGGGCCTCATCTCGGAGCGAGGGGGAAGTCTCATGGTTTTTCTCGAGTTGCGGCCGGAACCTGTGGTATATTCTCGAGTTACGACGGGGAGGGCCCTTCCAGACACGTGTTTGTTCAGCGACGTCAGGACTCCTGCCTAGGTGCGAGGGACACCTCGGGATTCTCCTCGAGTCTTGGCATGGCAATTGGGACGCGTCTCCACGTGAGGCGGGAGACCCAGGGTCCCTTTCCACGTGCCACAGGGATCCTGGGACTCCTATCCACTTTCAAGAGGAGTCAGGCATCGTCTCCTTGGGAAGCATTCATCTCCTCGGACCTCTCGAGTTTTCAAAGAATGTGAGGCCTCCGGTCGCGATGAGGCGGAGGACTAGGTCTTTCTCTGTGGTCTCCACAGGGGATTCAGACATCCCTTTGTCTTGGGAGATGCAAGACGAGCCTGCATTCAATTCACTACAGGGATATCCGGTCTTACTTCGAGTCAGAGCATCTCGGTGTCCATTCCACTTGAGGCCACAATCTCAGGGTACCTCTCACATACCTGTTGCTGAGAGAAGCCTCCTCTTGAGGGCTTGTGGAAAGTTGGTATTCCTCTTGAGTCGAAGCCAGGGACGAAGCTCTCATCTCGAGTTGATTTGGGGTCCACGGATCCCTTTCGTGTTGCTCCAGTGACCTCAGGATCCCTCTAGACTTGAGACAGTGACTTTGGGTTTTCTCTGGATTACCATCAAGGAAATTAAGGCTCCTTTCACGTTTGATGTGGAACACGGAATTGCTCTGCACGCAGTGCAGGAGAATCGGGCCTCATCTCGCGGCGAGGGGGAAGTCTCATGGTTTTTCTCGAGTTGCAGCCGGGACCTGGGGTATATTCTCGAGTTACGAAGGGGCGGGCCCGTCCAGACACGTGTCTGTTCAGCGACATCAGAACTCCTGCCTAGGTTGGAGGGACACCTCGGTATTCTCCCCAAGGCTTGGTATGACAATTGGGACCGTCTCCACGTGAAGCGGGAAATCCAGGGTCCCTTTCCACGTGCCACAGGGATCCTGGGCCTCCTATCCATTTTCAAGAGGAGTCAGGCATCGTCTCCTTTGGAAGCATTGATCTCCGCGGACCTCTCGAGCTTTCAGAGGATGTGAGGCCTCCGGTCGCGATGATGTGGAGGACTAGGTCTTTCTCTGTGGTCTCCACAGGGGATTCAGACATCCCTTCATCTTGGGAGATGCAAGACGAGCCTGCATTCAATTCACTGCAGGGATATCCAGCCTTCCTTCGAGTCAGAGCATCTCGGTGTCCATTCCACTTGAGGCCACAAACTCAGGGTCCCTCTAACATACCTGTAGCTGAGAGAAGCCTCCTCTTGAGGTGCTTGTGGAAAGGTGGTGTTCCTCTTGAGTCGAAGCCAAGGACTAAGCTCTCATCTCGAGTTGACTTGGGGACCAGAGAGCCCTTTCGTGTTGCTCCAGTGACCTCAGGATCCCTCTAGACTTGAGCCAGTGATCTTGGGTTTTTCTGCAGTGCAATCAAGGAAATCAAGGCTCCTTTCACGTTTGATGTGGAACACGGTATTGCTCTGCACGCAATGCAGGGGAATCGGGCCTCATCTCGCGGCGAGGAGGAAGTCTCATGGTTTTTCTCGAGTTGCGGCCGGAACCTGGGGTATATTCGCGAGTTACGACGGGGAGGGCCCTTCCAGACACGTGTTTGTTCAGCGACGTCAGGACTCCTGCCAAGGTGCGAGGGACACCTCGGGATTCTCCACGAGTCTTGGCATGGCAATTGGGACGCGTCTCCACGTGAGGCGGGAGACCTAGGGTACCTTTCCACGTGCCACAGGGATCCTGGGACTCCTATCCATTTTCAAGAGGAGTGAGGCATCGTCTCCTTTGGAAGCATTGATCTCCGCGGACCTCTCGAATTTTCAAAGGACGTGAGGCCTCCGTTCGCGGTGAGGCGGAGGACTAGGTCTTTCTCTGTGGACTCCAAAGGGGATTCAGACAACCCTTCGTCTTGGGAGATGCAAGACGAGCCTGCATTCAATTCACTGCAGGGATATCCGGCCTTACTTCGAGTCAGAGCATCTCGGTGTATATTCCACTTGAGGCCACAAACTCAGGGTCCCTCTCACATACCTTTAGCTGAGAGAAGCCTCCTCTTGAGGTGCTTGTGGAAAGTTGGTATTCCTCTTGAGTCGAAGCCAGGGACTAAGCTCTCATCTCGAGTAGATTTGGGTTACACGGAGCCCTTTCGTGTTGCTCCAGTGACCTCAGGATCCCTCTAGACTTGTGTCAGTGATCTTGGGTTTTCTCTGCAGTGCCATCAAGGAAATCAAGGCTCCTTTCACGTTTCATGTGGAACACGGAATTGCTCTGCACGCAATGCAGGGGAATCGGGCCTCATCTCTCGGCGAGGGGGAACTCTCATGGTTTTTCTCGAGTTACGGCCGGAACCTGGGGTATATTCGCGAGTTACGACGGGGAGGGCCCTTCCAGACACGTGTTTGTTCAGCGACGTCAGGACTCCTGCCAAGGTGCGAGGGACACCTCGGGATTCTCCTCGAGTCTTGGCATGGCAATTAGGACAAGTCTCCACGTGAGGCGGGAGACCCAGGGTCCCGTTCCATGTGCCACAGGGTTTCTTGGACTCCTATCCATTTTCAAGAGGAGTCAGGCATCGTCTCCTTAGGAAGCATTGATCTCCGCGGACCTCTCGAGTTTTCAAAGATGTGATGCCTCCGGTCGCCATGAGAGGGAGAACTAGGTCTTTCTCTGTGGTCTCCACAGGGGAATCAGACATCCCTTCGTCTTGGGAGATGCAAGACCAGCTTGCATTCAATTCACTGCAGGGATATCTGGTCTTACTTCGAGTCAGAGCATCTCGGTGTCCATTCCACTTGAGGCCACAAACTCAGGGTCCCTCTCACATACCTGTAGCTGAGAGAAGCCTCCTCTTGAGGTGCTTGTGGAAAGTTGGTATTCCCCTTGAGTCGAAGCCAGGGACTAAGCTCTCATCTCGAGTTGATTTAGGGTCCATGGAGCCCTTTCCTGTTGCTCCAGTGACCTCAGGATCCCTCTAGAATTGAGACAGTGATCTTGGG
The DNA here is from genome assembly GCF_033118175.1 of Dama dama. NCBI lineage: Eukaryota > Metazoa > Chordata > Mammalia > Artiodactyla > Cervidae > Dama > Dama dama. The sequence goes on from NC_083713.1 coordinate 1,370,025, forward strand.
TTTCTCTGGAGTGCCATCAAGGTAATCAAGGCTCCTTTCACGTTTGATGTGGAACACGGAATTGCTCTGCACGCTGTGCAGGGGAATCGGGCCTCATCTCGCGGCGAGTGGGAAGTCTCATGGTTTTTCTCGAGTTGCGGCCGGAACCTGGGGTACATTCTAAAGTTACTACGGGGAGGGGCCTTCCAGACACGTGTTTGTTCAGCGAAGTCAGGACTCCTGCCTAGGTGCGAGGGACACCTCGGGATACTCGTCGAGTCTTGGCATGGCAATTGGGACGGGTCTCCACGTGAGGCGGAAGACCCAGTGTCTCTTTCCACGTGCCAAAGGGATCCTGAGACTCGTATCCATTTTCAAGAAGAGACAGGCATCGTCTCCTGTGGAAGCATTGATCTCCGCGGACCTCTCGAGTTTTCAAAGTCTGTGAGGACTCCGGTCGCGATGAGGCGGAGAACTAGGTCTTTCTCTGTGGTCTCCACAGGGGATTCAGACATCCCTTCGTCTTGGGAGATGCAAGGCGAGCCTGCATTCAATTCACTGCAGGGATATCCGGCCTTACTTCGAGTCAGAGAATCTCCGTGTCCATTCCACTTGAGGCCACAAACTCAGGGTCCCTCTCACATACCTGTAGCTGAGAGAAGCCTCCTCTTGAGGTGCTTGTGGAAAGGTGCTATTCCTCTTGAGTCGAAGCCAGGGATGAAGCTCTCATCTCTAGTTGATTTGGGGTCCACGGAGCCCTTTCGTGTTGCTACAGTGACCTCAGGATCCCTCTAGACTTGATACAGTGATCTTGGGTTTTCTCTGGAGTGCCATCAAGGAAATTAAGGCTCCTTTCACGTTTGATGTGGAACACGGAATTGCTCTGCACGCAGTGCAGGGGAATCGGGCCTCATCTCGCGGCGAGGGGGAAGGCTCATGGTTTTTCTCGAGTTGCGCCGGAACCTGGGGTATATTCTCGAGTTGCGACGAGGAGGACCCTTCCAGACACGTGTTTGTTCAGCGACGTGAGGAATCCTGCCTAGGTGCGAGGGACAACTCGGGATTCTCCTCGAGTCTTGGCATGGCAATTGGGACGTGTCTCCACGTGAGGCGGGAGACCCAGGGTCCCTTTCCACGTGCCACAGGGATCCTGGGACTCCTATCCATTTTCAAGAGGAGTCAGGCATCGTCTCCTTTGGAAGCCTTGATCTCCGCGGACCTCTCGAGTTTTCAAAGGATTAGAGGCCTCCGGTCGCGATGAGGTGGAGAACTAGGTTTTCTCTGTGGTCTCCACAGTGGATTCAGACATCCCTTCGTCTTGGGAGATGCAAGACGAGCCTGCATTCAATTCACAGCAGGGATATCCGGCCTTACTTCGAGTCAGAGCATCACAGTGTCCATTGAACTTGAGGCCACAAACTCAGGGTTTCTCTCACATACCTGTATCTCAGAGAAGCCTCCTCTTGAGGTGCTTGTGGAAAGTTGGTATTCCTCTAGAGTAGAAGCCAGGGACGAAGCTCTCATCTCGAGTTGATTTGGGGTCCACGGAGCCCTTTCGTGTTGCTACAGTGACCTCAGGATCCCTCTAGACTTGAGACAGTGATCTTGGGTTTTCTTTGGAGTGCCATCAAGGAAATCAAGTCTAGTTTAACGTCTGATGTGGAACACGGAATTGCTCTGCACGCAGTGCAGGGGAATCGGGCCTCATCTTGCGGCGAGGGGGAAGTCTCATGGTTTTTCTCGAGAAGCGGCTGGAACCTGGGGAATATTCTCGAGTTAAGACGGGGAGGGCCCTTCCAGACACGTGTTTGTTCAGCGACGTCAGGACTCCTGCCTAGGTGCGAGGGACACCTCGGGATTCTCCTCGAGACTTGGCATGGCAATTGGGACGCGTCTTCATGTGAGGCGGGAGACACAGGGTCCCTTTCGACGTGCCACAGGGATCCTGGGACTCCTATCCATTTTCAAGAGTACTCAGGCATCGTCTCCTTTGGAAGCATTGATCTCCGCGGACCTCTCGAGTTTTCAAAGGATGTGAGGCCTCCGGTCGCGATGAGGCGGAGATCTAGGTCTTTCTCTGTGGTCTCCACAGGGGATTCAGATATCCCTTCCTCTTGGGAGATGCAAGACGAGCCTGCATTCAATTCACTGCAGGGATATCCGGCCTTACTTCGAGTCAGAGCATCTCGGAGTCCATTCCACTTTAGCCGACAAACTCAGGGTCCCTCTCACATACCTGTAGCTGAGAGAAGCCTCCTCTTGAGGTGCTTGTGGAAAGTTGGTATTCCTCTTGAGTCGAAGCCAGGAACTAAGCTCTAATCTCGAGTTGATTTGGGGTCCACGGAGCCCTTTCGTATTGCTCCAGTGACCTCAGGATCCCTCTAGACTTGAGACAGTGATCTTGGGTTTTCTCTGGAGTGCCATCAAGGAAATCAAGTCTCCTTTCACGTTTGATGTGGAACATGGAATTGCTCTGCACGCAGTGCAGGGGAATCAGGCCTCATCTCGCTGCGAGGGGGAAGTCTCATGGTTTTTCTCGAGTTGCGGCTGGAACCTGGGGTATATTCTCGAGTTAAGACGGGGAGGGCCCTTCCAGATACGTGTTTGTTCAGCGACGTCAGGACTCGTGCCTCGGTGCGAGGGACACCTGGGAATTCTCCTCGAGGCTTGGCATGGCAATTGGGACGCATCTCCACGTGAGGCGGAAGACCCAGGGTCCCTTTCCACTTGCCACAGTGATCCTGGGACTCCTATCCATCTTCAAGAGGAGTCAGGCATCGTCTCCTTGGGAAGCATTGATATCCGCAGATCTCTCGAGTTTTCAAAGGATGTGAGGCCTCCGGTCGCGTTGAGGCGGAGGACTAGGTCTTTCGCTGTCGTCTCCACAGTGGATTCAGACATCCCTTCGTCTTGGGAGATGCAAGACGAGCCTGCATTCAATTCACTGCAGGGATATCCGGCCTTACTTTGAGTCAGAGCATCTCGGTGTCCATTCCACTTGAGGCCAGAAACTCAGTTTCCCTCTCACATACCTGTAGCTGAATGAAACCTCCTCTTGAAGTGCTTGTGGAAAGTTGGTATTCCTCTTGAGTCGAAGCCAGGGACTAAGCTCTCATCTCGAGTTGATTTGGGGTCCACGGAGCCCTTTCGTGTTGCTCCAGTGACCTCAGGATCCCTGTAGACTTGAGACAGTGATCTTGGGTTTTCTCTGGAGTGCCATCAAGGAAATCAAGGCTCCTTTCACGTTTGATGTGGAACACGGAATTGCTCTGCACGCAGTGCAGGGGAATCGGGCCTCATCTTGCGGCGAGGGGGAAGTCTCATGGTTTTTCTCGAGTTGCGGCCGGAACCTGGGGTATATTCTCGAGTTACGACGGGGAGTTTCCTTCCAGACACGTGTTTGTTCAGCGACGTCAGGACTCCTGCCTAGGTGCGAGGGACACCTAGGGATTCTCCTCGAGTCTTGGCATGGCAATTGGGACGCGTCTCCACGTGAGGCGGGAGACCCAGGGTCCCTTTCCACGTGCCACAGGGATCCTGGAACTCCTATCCATTTTCAAGAGGAGTCAGGCATCGACTCCTTTGGAAACATTGATCTCCGCGGACCTCTCGAGTTTTCAAAGGATGTGAGGCCTCCGGTCGAGATGAGGCGGAGGACTGGGTCTTTCTCGGTGGTCTCCACAGCGGATTCAGACATCCCTTCATCTTGGGAGATGCAAGACGAGCCTGCATTCATTTCACTGCAGGGATATCCGGCCTTACTTCGAGTCAGAGCATCTCGGTGTCCATTCCACTTGAGGTCACAAACTCAGGGTCCCTCTCACATACCTGTAACTGAGAGAAGCCTCCTCTTGAGGTGCTTGTGGAAAGTTGGTATTCCTCTTGAGTCTAAGCCAGGGACTAAGCTCGCATCTCGAGTTGATTTGGGGTCCACGGAGCCCTTTCGTGTTTCTCCAGTGACCTCAGGATCCCTCTAGACTTGAGACAGTGATCTTGGGTTTTCTCTGGAGTGCCATCAAGGAAATCAAGTCTCCTTTCACGTTTGATTTGGAACACGGAATTGCTCTGCATACAGTGCAGTGGAATCGGGGCTCATCTCGCGGCGAGGGGGTAGGCTCATTGTTTTTCTCGAGTTGCGGCCGGAACCTGGGGTATATTCTCCTGTTACGACGGGGAGGGCCCTTCCAGGCACGTGTTTGTTCAGCGACGTCAGAACCAATGCCTACGTTCGATGGACACCTCGGTATCTCCCCGAGGCTTGGCATGGCAATTGGGACGCGTCTCCACATGAGGCGGGAGACCCAGTGTCCCTTTCCACGTGCCACAGGATCCTGGGATTCCTATTTATTTTCAAGAGGAGTCAGGCATCGTCTCCTTTGGAAGTATTGATCTCCGCGGACCTCTCGAGTTTTCAAAGGATGTGAGGCCTCCGCTCGCGATTAGGCGGAGGACTAGTTCCTTCTCTGTTGTCTCCACAGGGGATTCAGACATCCCTTCATCTTGGGAGACGCAAGTCGAGCCTGCATTCAATTCACTGCAGGGATATCCGGCCTTACTTCGAGTCAGAGCATCTCGATGTCCATTCCACTTGAGGCCACAAACTCAGGGTCCCTCTCACATACCTGTAGCTGAGAGAAGCCTCCTCTTGAGGTGCTTTTGGAAAGTTGGTATTCCTCTTGAGTCGAAGCCAGAGACTAAGTTCTCATCTCGAGTTGATTTGGGGTCCACGGAGCCCTTTCCTGTTGCTCCAGTGACCTCAGGATCCCTCTAGACTTGAGACAGTGATCTTGGGTTTTCTCTGGAGTGCCATCAAGGAAATCAAGGCTCCTTTCACGTTTGATGTGGAACACGGAATTGCTCTGCACGCTGTGCAGGGGAATCGGGCCTCATCTCGCGGCGAGCGGGAATTCTCATGGTTTTTCTCGAGTTGCGGCCGGAACCTGGGGTATATTCTCGAGTTACTACGGGGAGGGCCCTTCCAGACACGTGTTTGTTCAGCGACGTCAGCACTCCTGCCTAGGTGGGATGGACACCTCGGGATTCTCCTCGAGTCTTGGCATGGCAATTGGGAGGCGTCTCCACGTGAGGCAGGAGACTTGGGTCCCTTTCCACGTGCCACAGGGATCCTGGGACTCCTATCCATTTTCAAGAGGAGTCAGGCATCGTCTCCTTTGGAAGCATTGATCTCCGCGGACCTCTCGGGTTTTCAAAGGATGTGAGGCCTCTGGTCGCGATGAGGCGGAGAACTAGGTCTTTCTCTGTAGTCTCCACAGGGGATTCAGACATCCCTTCGTCTTGGGAGATGCAAGGTGAGCCTGCATTCAACTCACTGCAGGGATATCCGGCCTTACTTCGAGTCAGAGCATCTCCGTGTCAATTCCACTTGAGGCCACAAACTCAGGGTCCCTCTCACATACTTGTAGCTGAGAGAAGCCTCCTCTTGAGGTGCTTGTGGAAAGTTGGTATGACCCTTGAGTCGAAGCCAGGGACTAAGCTCTCATCTCGAGTTGATTTAGGGTCCACGGAGCCCTTTCGTGTTGCTCCAGTGACCTCAGGATCCCTCTAGACTTGAGACAGTGATCTTGGGTTTTCTCTGGAGTGCCATCAAGGAAATCAAGGCTCCTTTCACGTTTGATGTGGAACACGGAATTGCTCTGCACGCTGTGCAGGGTAACCGGACCACATCTCGCGGCGAGGGGGATGTCTCATGGTTTTTCTCGAGTTGCGGCCGGAACCTGGTGTACATTCTAAAGTTACTACGGGGAGGGCCCTTCCAGACACGTGTTTGTTCAGCGAAGTCAGGACTCCTGCCTAGGTGCGAGGGACACCTCGGGATACTCGTCGAGTCTTGGCATGGCAATTGGGACGGGTCTCCACGTGAGGCGGAAGACCCAGTGTCTCTTTCCACGTGCCAAAGGGATCCTGAGACTCCTATCGATTTTCAAGAAGAGTCAGGCATCGTCTCCTTTTGAAGCATTGATCTCCCCGGACCTCTCGAGTTTTCAAAGGATGTGAGGCCTCCGGTCGCGATGAGGTGGAGAACTAGGTCTTTCTCTGTGGTCTCCACAAGGGATTCAGACACCCCTTCGTCTTGGGAGATGCAAGACGAGCCTGCATTCAATTCACTGCAGGGATATCCGGCCTTACTTCGAGTCAGAGCATCTCGGTGTCCATTCTACTTGAGGCCACAAACTCAGGGTCCCTCTCACATACCTGTAGCTGAGAGAAGCCTCCTCTTGAGGTGCTTGTGGAAAGTTGGTATTCCCCTTGAGTCGAAGCCAGGGACTAAGCTCTCATCTCGAGTTGATTTAGGGTCCATGGATCCCTTTCCTGTTGCTCCAGTGACCTCAGGATCTCTCTAGACTTGAGACAGTGATCTTGGGTTTTCTCTGGAGTGCCATCAAGGAAATCAAGGCTCCTTTCACGTTTGATGTGGAACACGGAATTGCTCTGCACGCAGTGCAGGGGAATCGGGCCTCATCTCGCGGCGAGGGGGAAGTCTCATGATTTTTCTCGAGTTGCGGCCGGAACCTGGGGTACATTCTCAAGTTTCTACGGCGAGGGCCCTTCCAGAAACGTGTTTGCACAGCGACGCCAGGACGCCTGCCTAGGTGCCAGGGACACCTCGGGATTCTCCTCGAGTCTTGGCATTGCCATTGGGACGCGTCTCCACGTGAGGCGGGAGACCCAGGGTCCCTTTCCACGTGCCACACGGATCCTGGGACTCCTATCCATTTTCAAGAGGAGTCAGGCATCTTCTCCTTTGGAAGCATTGATCTCCGCGGACCTCTCGGGTTTTCAAAGGATGTGAGGCCTCCGGTCGCAATGAGGTGGAGAACTAGGTCTTTCTCTGTGGTCTCCACAGGGGATTCAGACATCCCTTCGTCTTGGGAGATGCAAGACGAGCCTGCATTCAATTCACTGCAGGGATATTCGGCCTTACCTCGAGTCATAGCATCTCGGTGTCCATTCCACTTAAGGCCACAAACTCAGGGTCCCTCTCACATACCTGTAGCTGAGAGAAGCCTCCTCTTGAGGTGCTTGTGGAAAGTTGGTATTCCTCTTGATTCGAAGCCAGGGACGAAGCTCTCATCTCGAGTTGATTTGGCGTCCACCGAGCCCTTTCATATTGCTACAGTGACCTCAGGATCCCTCTAGACTTGAGACAGTGATCTTGGGTTTTCTCTGGAGTGCCATCAAGGAAATCAAGGCTCCCATCATGTTTGATGTGGAACACGGAATTGCTCTGCACGCAGTGCAGGGGAATTGAGCCTCATCTCCCGGTGAGTTGGAAGTCTCATGGTTTTTCTGGAGTTGCGGCCGGAACCTGGGGTATATTCTCGAGTTACGACAGGGAGGGCCCTTCCAGACACGTGTTTGCTCAGCGAAGTCAGGACTCCTGCCTAGGTGCGATGGACACCTCGGGATTCTCCTCGAGTCTTGGCAAGGCAATTAGGACGCGTCTCCACGTGAGGCGGGAGAACCAGGGTCCCTTTCCACGTCCCACACGGATCCTGGGACTTCTATCCATTTTCAAGAGGAGTCAGGCATCGTCTCCTTTGGAAGCATTGATCTCCCCGGACCTCTCGAGTTTTCAAAGGATGTGAGACTTCCGGTCGCGATGAGGCGGAGAACTAGGTCTTTCTCTGTGGTCTCCACATGGGATTCAGACATCCCTTCGTCTTGGGAGATGCAAGACGAGCCTGCATTCAATTCACTGCAGGGATATCCGGCCTAACTTCGAGTCAGAGCTTCTCGTTGTTCATTCCACTTGAGGCCACAAACTCAAGGTCCCTCTCACATACCTGTAGCTGAGAGAAGCCTCCTCTTGAGGTGCTTGTGGAAAGTTGGTATTCCTCTTGAGTCGAAGCCGGGGACTAAGCTCTCATCTCGAGTTGACTTGGTTTCCACGGAGCCCTTTCGTGTTGCTCCAGTGACCTCAGGATCCCTCTAGACTTGAGACAGTGATCTTGGGTTTTCTCTGGAGTGCCATCAAGGAAATCAAGGCTCCCATCATGTTTGATGTGGAACACGGAATTGCTCTGCACGCAGTGCAGGGGAATTGGGCCTTATCTCGCGGCGCATTTGAAGTCTCATTGTTTTTCTCGAGTTGCGGCCGGAACCTGGGGTATATTCTCGAGTTACGACGGGGAGGGCCCTTCCAGAAACGTGTTTGCTCAGCGACGTTAGGACTCCTGCCTAGGTGCGAGGGACACCTCGGGATTCTCCTCGAGTCTTGGCATGGCAATTGGGACGCGTCTCCACGTGAGGCGGGAGACCCAGGGTCCCTCTCCACGTGCCAGATGGATCCTGGGACTCCTATCCATTTTCAAGAGGAGTCAGGCATCGTCTCTTTTGGAAGCATTGATCTCCGCAGACCTCTCGATTTTTCATAGGATGTGATGTCTCCAGTCGCGATGAAGCGGAGGACTAGGTCTTTCTCTGTCGTCTCCACAGGGGATTCAGACATCCCTTCGTCTTCGGAGATGCAAGACGAGCCTGCATTCTATTCACTACAGGGATATCCGGCCTTACTTCGAGTCAGAGCATCTCGGTGTCCATTCCACTTGAGGCCACAAACTCAGGGTCCCTCTCACATACCTGTAGCTGAGAGAAGCCTCCTCTTGAGGTGCTTGTGGAAAGTTGGTATTCCACTTGAGTCGAAGCCAGGGACTAAGCTCTCATCTCGAGTTGATTTGGGGTCTAAGGGGAAATTTCGTGTTGCTCCAGTGACCTCAGGATCCCTCTAGACTTGAGACAGTGATCTTGGGTTTTTTCTGGAGTGCCATCAAGGAAATCAAGGCTCCTTTCACGTTTGATGTGAAACACGGAATTGCTCTGCACGCAGTGCAGGGGAATGGGGCCTCATCTCTCGGCGAGGGACAAGTCTCATGGTTTTTCTCGAGTAACGGCCGGAACCAGGGGTATATTCTCGAGTTACGATGGGGAGGGCCCTTCCACACACGTGTTTGTTCAGCGACGTCAGGACTCCTGCCTAGGTGCGAGGGAAACCTCGGGATTCTCCTCGAGTCTTGGCATGGCAATTGGGACGCGGCTCCACGTGAGGCGGGAGACCCAGGGTCCCTTTCCACGTGCCACAATGATCCTGGGACGCCTATCCATTTTCAAGACGAGTCAGGCATCGTCTCCTTTGGAAGCATTGATCTCCTCGGACCTCTCGAGTTTTCAAAGGATGTGAGGCCTCCGGTCGCGATGAGGCGGAGGACTAGGTCTTTCTCTGTGGTCTCCACAAGGGATTCAGACATCCCTTCTTCTTGGGAGATGCAAGACGAGCCTGCATTCAATTCACTTTAGGGATATCTGGTCTTACTTCGAGTGAGAGCATCTCGGTGTCCATTCCACTTGAGGCCACAAACTCAGGGGCCCTCTCACATACCTGTAGCTGAGAGAAGCCTCCTCTTGAGGTGCTTGTGGAAAGTTCGTATTCCTCTTGAGGCGAAGCCAGGGACTAAGCTCTCATCTCGAGTTGATTTGGGGTCCAGGGAGCCGTTTCGTGTTGCTCCAGTGACCTCAGGATCCCTCTAGACTTGAGACAGTGATCTTGGGTTTTCTCTGGAGTGCCATCAAGGAAATCAAGGCTCCTTTCACGTTTGATGTGGAACACGGAATTGCTCTGCACGCAGTGCAGGGGAATCGGGCCTCATCTCGCCGCGAGCGGGAAGTCTCATGGTTTTTCTCGAGTTGCGGCCGGAACCTGGGGTATATTCTCGAGTTACGACGGGGAGGGCCCTTCCAGACACGTGTTTGTTCAGCGACATCAGGACTCCTGCCTAGGTGCGAGGGACACCTCGGGATTCTCCTCGAGTCTTGGCATGGCAATTGGGACGCGTCTCCACGTGAGGCGAGAGACCCAGGGTCCCTTTCCACGTGCCACAGGGATCCTGGGTCTCCTATCCACTTTCAAGAGGAGTCAGGCATCGTCTCCTTTGGAAGCATTGATCTCCTCGGACCTCTCGAGTTTTCAAAGGATGTGAGGCCTCTGCTCGTGATGAAGCAGAGAACTAGGTCTTTCTCTGTGGTCTCCACAGGGGATTCAGACATCCCTTCGTCTTGGGAGATCCAAGACGAGCCTGCATTCAATTCACTGTTGGGATATCCGGCCTTACTTTGAGTCAGAGCATGTCAGTGTCCATTCCACTTGAGGCCACAAATTCAGGGTCCCTCTCAGATACCTGTAGCTGAGAGAAGCCTCCTCTTGAGGGGCTTGTGGAAAGTTGATATTTGTCTTTAGTCGAAGCCAGGGACTAAGCTCTCATCTCGAGTTAATTTGTGGTCCACGGAGCCTTTTCTTGTTGCTACAGTGACCTCAGTATCCCTCTAGACTTGAGACAGTGATCTTGGGTTTTGTCTGGAGTGCCATCAAGGAAATCAAGGCTCCTTTCACGTTTGATGTGGAACACGAAATTGCTCTGCACGCAGTGCAGGGGAATCGGGCCTCATGTTGCGCCGAGGGGGAAGTCTCATGATTTTTCTCTAGTTGCGGCCGGAACCTGGGGTATATTCTCGAATTACGACGGGGAGGGCCCTTGCAGACACGTGTTTGTTCAGCGACGTCATGACTCCTGCCTAGGGGCGAGGGACACCTCGGGATTCTCCTCGAGTCTTGGCATGGCAATTGGGACGCATCTCCACGTGAGGCGGGAGACACAGCGTTCCTTTCCACGTGCCACAGGGATCCTGGGACTCCTATGCATTTTCAAGAGGAGACAGACATCGTCTCCTTCGGAAGCATTGATCTCCGCAGTCCTCTCGAGTTTTCAAAGGATGTGAGGCCTCCCGTCGCGATGAGGCGGAGAACTAGGTCTTTCTCTGTGTTCTCGACAGGGGATTCAGACATCCATTCATCTTGGGAGATGCAAGACGAGCCTGCATTCAATACACTGCAGGGATATCCGGCCTTACTTCGAGTCAGAGCATCTCGGTGTCCATTCCACTTGAGGCCATAAACTCAGGGTCCCTCTCACATACCTGTAGCTGAGAGAAGCCTCCTCTTGAGGTGGTTGTGGAAAGTTGGTATTCCTCTTGAGTCGAAGCCAGGGACTAAGCTCTCATCTCGAGTTGATTTGGGGTCCACGCAGCTCTTTCGTGTTGCTCCAGTGACCTCAGGATCCCTCTAGACTTGAGACAGTGATCTTGGGTTTTCTCTGGAGTGCCATCAAGGAAATCAAGGCTCCTTTCACGTTTGAGGTGGAACACGGAATTGCTCTGCACGCAGTGCAGGGGAATCGGGCCTCATCTCGCGGCGAGGGGGAAGTCTCATGGTTTTTCTCGAGTTGCGGCCGGAACCTGGGGTATGTTCCCGAGTTACGACGGGGAGGGCCCTTCCAGACACGTGTTTGTTCAGCGAAGTCAGGACTCCTGCCTAGGTGTGAGGCACAACTCGGGATTCTCCTCGAATCTTGGCATGGCAATTGGGACGCGTATCCACTGAGGCGGAAGACCCAGGGTCCCTTTCCACGTGCCAAAGGGATCCTGGGACTCCTATCCATTTTCAAGAGGAGTCAGGCATCGTCTCTTTTGGAAGCATTGATCTCCCCGGACCTCTCGAATTTTCAAAGGATGTGAGGCCTCAGGTCGCGATGAAGCGGAAAACTAGGTCTTTCTCTTTGGTCTCCACAGGGGATTCAGACATCCCTTCGTCTTGGGAGATGCAAGACGAGCCTGCATTCAATTCACTGCAGGGATATCCGGCCTTACTCCGAGTCAGAGAATCTCGGTGTCCATTCCACTTGAGGCCACAAACTAAGGGTCCCTCTCACATACCTGTAGCTGAGAGAAGCCTCCTCTTGAGGTGCTTGTGGTAAGTTGGTAATCCTCTTGAGTCGAAGCCAGGGACTAAGCTCTCATCTCGAGTTGATTTGTGGTCCACGGAGCCCTTTCGTCTTGGTCCAGTGACCTCAGGATCCCTCTTGACTTGAGACAGGGATCTTGGGTTTTCTCTGGAGTGCCATCAAGGAAATCAAGGCTCCTTTCACGTTTGATGTGTAACACGGAAATGCTTTGCACGCAGTGCAGGGGAATCGGGCCTCATCTCTCGGCGAGTGGGAAGTCTCATGGTTTTTCTCTAGTTGCGGCCGGAACCTGGGGTATATTCTCGAGTTACGACGGGGAGGGCCCTTCCAGACACGTGTTTGTTCAGCGACGTCAGGACTCCTGCCTAGGTGCGAGGGACACCTCGGGATTCTCCTCGAGTCTTGGCATGGCAATTGGGACGCCTCTCCACGTGAGTCGGGAGACCCAGTGTCCCTTTCCTCGTGCCCCACAGATCCTGGGACTCCTAACCATTTTCAAGAGGAGTCAGGCATCGTCTCCTTTGGAAGCATTGATCTCCGCGGACCTCTTGAGTTTTCAAAGGATGTGAGGCCTCCGTTCGCGATGAGGCGGAGAACTAGGTCTTTCTCTGTGGTCTCCACAGGGGATTCAGACATCCCTTCGACTTGGGAGATTCAAGACCAGCCGGCATTAAATTCACTGAAGGGATATCCGGCCTTACTTCGAGACAGAGCATCTCGGTGTCCATTCCACTTGAGGCCACACATTCAGGGTCCCTCTCACATACATGTAGCTGAGAGAAGCCTCCTCTTGAGGTGCTTGTGGAAAGTTGGTATTCCTCTTGAGTCGAAGCCAGGGACTAAGCTCTCATCTCGAGTTGATTTGGGCTCCACGGAGCCCTTTCCTGTTGCTCCAGTGACCTCAGGATCCCTCTAGACTTGAGACAGTGATCTTGGGTTTTCTCTGGAGTGCCATCAAGGAAATCAAGGGGCCTTTCTAGTTTGATGTGGAACACGGAATTGCTTTGCAGGCAGTGCAGGGGAATCGGGCCTCATCTCGCGGCGAGGGGGAAGTCTCATGGTTGTTCTCGAGTTGCGGCCTGAACCTGGTGTATATTCTCGATTTACGACGGGGAGGGCCCTTCCAGACACGTGTTTGTCAGCGACGTCAGGACTCCTGCCTAGGTGCGAGAGACACCTCGGTTTTCTCCTCGAGTCTTGGCATGGCAATTGGGACGCGTTTCCACGTGAGGCGGGAGACCCAGGGTCCCTCTCCACGTGGCACAGGGATCCTGGGACTCCTATCCATTTTCAAGATGAGTCAGGCATCGTCTCCTTTGGAAGCATTGATCTCTGTGGACCTCTTGAATTTTCAAAGGATGTGAGGCCTCAGGTCGCGATGAGGGTGAGAACTAGGTCTTTCTCTGTGGTCTTCAATGTTGATTCAGACATCCCTTCGTCTTGGGAGATGCAAGACGAGCCTGCATTCAATTCACTGCAGGGATATCCGGCCTTACATCGAGTCAGAGCATCTCGGTGTCCATTCCACTTGAGGCCACAAACTCAGGGTCCCTCTCACATACTTGTAGCTGAGAGAAGCCTGCTCTTGAGGTGCTTGTGGAAAGTTGGTATTCCTCTTGAGTCCAAGCCAGGGACTAAGCTCTCATCTCGAGTTGATTTGTGGTTCACGGAGCCCTTTCGTGTTGCTCCAGTGACCTCAGGATCCCTCTAGACTTGAGACAGTGATCTTGGGTTTTCTCTGGAGTGCCATCAAGGAAATCAAGGCTCCTTTCTCGTTCGATGTGGAACACGGAATTTCTCTGCCCGCAGTGTAGGGCAAACGGGCCTCTTCTCACGGCGAGGGGGAAGTCTCATGGTTTTTCTCGAGTTGCGGCCGGAACCTGGGGTATATTCTCGAGTTACGACGGGGAGGGCCCCTCCAGACACCTGTTTGTTCAGCGACTTCTGGACTCCTGCCTAGGTGCGAGGGACAACTCGGGATTCTCCTCCAGTCTTGGCATGCCAATTGGGACGCGTCTCCTCGTGAGGCGGGAGACCCAGGTTCCCTTTCCACGAGCCACAGGGATCCTGGGCCTCCTATCCATTTTCAAGAGGAGTCAGGCATCGACTCCTTTGGAAGCATTGATCTCCGCGGACCTCTCGAGTTTTCAAAGGATGTGAGGCTTCCGGTCGCGATGAGGCGGAGAACAAGGTCTTTCTGTGTGGACTCCACAGGGGATTCAGACATCCCTTCTTCTTGGGCGATGCAAGACGAGCCTGCATTCAATTCACTGCAGGGATATCCGGCCTTACTTCGAGTCAGAGCATCTCGGTGTCCATTCCAATTGAGGCCACAAACTCAGGGTCCCTCTCACATACCTGTAGCTGAGAGAAGCCTCCTCTTGAGGTGCATGTGGAAAGTTGGTATTCCTCTTGAGTCGAAGCCAGGGACTAAGCTCTCATCTCGTGTTGATTTGGAGTCCACGGAGCCCTTTCGTGTTGCTACAGTGACCTCAGGATCCCTCTAGACTTGAAAAAGTTATCTTGGGTTTTCTCTGGAGTGCCATCAAGGAAATCAAGGCTCTTTTCACGTTTGATGTGGGATACGGAATTGCTCTGCACGCAGTGCAGGGGAATCAGGACTCATCTCGCGGCGAGGGGGAAGTCTCATGGTATTTCTCGAGTTGGGGCCGGAACCTGGGGTATATTCTCGAGTTACGACGGGGAGGGCCCTTCCAGACACGTGTTGTTCAGTGACGTCAGGCCTCCTGCCTAGGTGCTAGGGACACCTCGGGATTCTCCTCGAGTCTTGGCATGGCAATTGGGACACGTCTCCACGTGAGGCGGGAGACCCAGTGTCCCTTTCAACGTGCCACAGGGATCCTGGGACTCCTATCCATTTTCAAGAGGAGTCAGGTATCGTCTCCTTGGGAAGCATTGATCTCCGCGGACCTCTCGAGTTTTCAAAGGATGTGAGGCCTCCGGTCGCGATGAGGCGGAGGACTATGTCTTTCTCTGTGGTCTCCACAGGGGATTCAGACATCGCTTTGTCTTGGGAGATGCAAGACGAGCCTGCATTCAATTCACTGCAGGGATATCCGGCCGTACTTCGAGTCAGAGCATCTCGGTGTCCATTTCACTTGAGGCCACAAACTCAGGATCCCTCTCACATACCTGTAGCTGAGAGAAGCCTCCTCTTGAGGTGGTTGTGGAAAGTTGGTATTCCTCTTGAGTCGAAGCCAGGGACTAAGCTCTCATCTCAGGTTGATTTGGGGTCCACGGAGCCCTTTCGTGTTGCTCCAGTGACCTCAGGATCCCTCTAGACTTTAGACAGTGATCTTGGGTTTTCTCTGGAGTGCCATCAAGGAAATCAAGGTTCCTTTCACTTTTGATGTGAAACACGCAATTGCTCTGCACGCAGTGCAGGGGAATCGGGCCTCATCTCACGGTGAGTGGGAAGTCTGATGGTTTTTCTCGAGTTGCGGCCAGAACCTGGGGTATATTCTTGAGTTACGACGGGGAGGGCCCTTCCAGACACGTGTTTGTTCAGCGACGTCAGGACTCCTGCCTAGGTGCTAGGGACACCTCGGGATTCTTCTCGAGTCTTGACATGGCAATTGGGTCGCGTCTCCACGTGAGGCGGGAGACCCAGGGTCCCTTTCCACGTGGCACAGGGATCCTGGGACTCCTATCCATTTTCAAGAGGAGTCAGGCATCGTCTCCTTTGGAAGCATTGATCTCCGCCGACCTCTCGAGTTTTCAAAGGATGTGAGGTCTCCGGTCGCGATGTGGCGGAGGACTAGGTCTTTCTCTGTGGTCTCCACAGGGGATTCAGTCATCCCTTCGTCTTTGGAGTTGCAAGACGAGCCTGCATTCAATTCACTGCAGGGATATCCGGGCTTATTTCGAGTCAGAGCATCTCGGTGTCCATTCTACTTGAGGCCACAAACTCAGGGTCCCTCTCACATACCTGTAGCTGAGAGAACCTCCTCTTGAGGTGCTTGTGGAAAGTTGGTATTCCTCTTGAGTAGAAGCCAGGGACTAAGCTCTCATCTCAGGTTGATTTGGGGTCCACGGAGCCCTTTCCTGTTGCTCCAGTGACCTCAGGATCCCTCTAGACTTCAGACAGTGATCTTGGGTTTTCTCTGGAGTGCCATCAAGGAAATCAAGGCTCCTTTCACGTTTGATGGGGAACACGGAATTGCTCTGCACGCAGTGCAGGGGAATCGGGCCTCATCTCGCGGCGAGGGGGAAGTCTCATGGTTTTTCTCGAGTTGCGGCCGGATCCTGGGGTATATTCTCGAGTTAGGACGGGGAGGGCCCTTCCAGACACGTGTTTGTTCAGCGACGTCAGGACTCCTGCCTAGGTGCGAGGGACACCTCGGGATTCTCCTCGAGTATTGGCATGGCAATTGGGATGCGGCTCCACGTGAGGCGGGAGACCCAGGGTCCCTTTCCACGTGCCACAGTGATCCTGGGACGCCTATCCATTTTCAAGACGAGTCAGGCATCGTCTCCTTTGGAAGCATTGATCTCCGCGGACCTCTCGAGTTTTCAAATGATGTGAGGCCTCCGGTCGCGATGAGGCGGAGGACTAGGTCTTTCTCTGTGGTTTCTACAGGGGATTCAGTCATCGCTTCGTCTTGGGAGATGCAAGACGAGCCTGCATTCAATTCACTGCAGCGATATCCGGCCTGACTTCGAGTCAGAGCATCTCGGTGTCCATTCCACTTGAGGCCACAAACTCAGGGTCTCTCTCACATACCTGTAGCTGAGAGAAGCCTCCTCTTGAGGTGCTTGTGGAAAGTTGGTATTCCTCTTGAGTCGAAGCCAGGGACTAAGCTCTCATCTCGAGTCGATTTGGGGTCCACAGAGCCCTTTCGTGTTGCTCCAGTGACCTCAGGTCCCTCTAGACTTGAGACAGTGATCTTGGATTTTCTCTGGAGTGCCATCAAGGAAATCAAGGCTCCTTTCACGTTTGATGTGGAACACGGAATTGCTCTGCACGCAGTGCAGTGGAATCGGGCCTCATCTAGCGGCGAGGGGGAAGTCTGATGGTTTTTCTCGAGTTGCGGCCGGAACCTGGGATATATTCTCGAGTTACGACGGGGAGGGCCCTTCCAGACAAGTGTTTGTTCAGCGACGTCCGGACTCCTGCCTAGGTACGAGGGACACTTCGGGATTCTCCTCGAGTCTTGGCATGGCAATTGGGACGCGTATCCACGTGAGGCGGGAGACCCAGGGTCCCTTATAACGTGCCACAGGGATCCTGGGACTCCTATCCATTTTCAAGAGGAGTCAAGCATCGTCTCCTTTGGAAGCAATGATCTCCGCTTACCTCTCGAGTTTTCAAAGGATGTGAGGCCTCCGGTCGCGATGAGGCGGAGGACTAGGTCTTTCTCTGTGTTCTCCACAGGGGATGCAGACATCCCTTCGTCTTGGGAGATGCAAGACGAGCCTGCATTCAATTCACTGCAGGGATATCCGGCCTTACTTCGAGTCAGAGCATCTCGGTGTCCATTCCACTTGAGGCCACAAACTCCGGGTCCCTCTCACATACATGTAGCTGAGAGAAGCCTCTTCTTGAGGTGCTTGTGGAAAGGTGGTGTTCCTCTTGAGTCGAAGCCAAGGACTAAGCTCTCATCTCGAGTTGATTTGGGGTCCAGGGAGACCTTTCGTGTTGCTCCAGTGACCTCAGGATCCCTCTAGACTTGAGACAGTGATCTTGGGTTTTCTCTGGAGTGCCATCAAGGAAATCAAGGCTCCTTTCACGTTGGATGTGGAACACGGAATTGCTCGGCACGCAGTGGAGGGGAATCGGGCCTCATCTCGCCGCGAGGGGGAAGTCTCATGGTTTTTCTCGAGTTGCGGCCGGAACCTGGGGTATATTCCCGAGTTACAACGGGGAGGGCCCTTCCAGACACGTGTTTGTTCAGCGACTTCAGGACTCCTGCCTAGGTGCGAGGGACACCTCGGGATTCTCCTCGAGTCTTGGCATGGCAATTGGGACGCGTCTCCACGTGAGGCGGGAAACCCAGGGTCCCTTTCCACGTGCCACAGGGATCCTGGGACTCCTATCCATTTTCAAGAGGAGTCAGTCATCGTCTCCTTTGGAAGCATTGATCTCCGCGGACATCTCTAGTTTTCAAAGGATGTCAGGCCTCCGGTCGCGATGAGGCGGAGGACTAGGTCTTTCTCTGTGGTCTCCACAGGGGATTCAGACATCCCTTCTTCTTGGGAGATGCAAGACGACCCTGCATTCAATTCACTGCAGGGATATCCGGCCTTACTTCGAGTCAGAGCATCTCGGTGTCCATTCCACTTGAGGCCACAAACTCAGGGTCCCTCTCACATACCTGTAGCTGAGAGAAGCCTCCTCTTGAGGTGCTTGTGGAAAGTTGGTATTCCTCTTGAGTCGACGCCAGGGACTAAGCTCTCATCTCGAGTTGATTTGGGGTCCACGGAGCCCTTTCGTGTTGCTCCAGTGACCTCAGGATCCCTCTAGACTTGAGACAGTGATCTTGGGTTTTCTCTGGAGTGCCATCAAGGAAATCAAGGCTCCTTTCACGTTTGATGTGGAACACGGAATTGCTCTGCACGCAGTGCAGGGGAATCGGGCCTCATCTTGGGGCGAGGCGGAAGTCTCATGGTTTTTCTCGAGTTGCGGCCGGAACCTGGGGTATATTCTCGAGTTACGACGGGGAGGGCCCTTCCAGACACGTGTTTGTTCAGCGACGTCAGGACTCCTGCCTAGGTGCGAGGGACACCTCGGGATTCTCCTGGAGACTTGGCATGGCAATTGGGACGCGTCTCCTCGTGAGGCGGGAGACACAGGGTCCCTTTCCACGTGCCACAGGGATCCTGGGACTCCTATCCATTTTCAAGAGGACTCAGGCATCGTCTCCTTTGGAAGCATTGATCTCAGGAGACCTCTCGAGTTTTCAAAGGATGTGAGGCCACCGGTCGTGATGAGGCGGAGGACTAGGTCTTTCTCTGTCGTCTCCACAGGGGATTCAGACATCCCTTCGTCTTGGGAGATGCAAGACGAGCCTGCATTCCATTCACTGCAGGCATATCCGGCCTGACTTCGAGTCAGAGCATCTCGGTGTCCATTCCACTTGAGGCCACAAACTCAGGGTCTCTCTCACATACCTGTAGCTGAGAGAAGCCTCCTCTTGAGGTGCTTGGGGAAAGTTGGTATTCCTCTTGAGTCGAAGCCAGGGACTAAGCTCTCATCTCGAGTCGATTTGGGGTCCACAGAGCCCTTTCGTGTTGCTCCAGTGACCTCAGGATCCCTCTAGACTTGAGACAGTGATCTTGGGTTTTCTCTGGAGTGCCATCAAGGAAATCAAGGCTCCTTTCACGTTTGATGTGGAACACGGAATTGCTCTGCACGCAGTGCAGTGGAATCGGGCCTCATCTAGCGGCGAGGGGGAAGTCTGATGGTTTTTCTCGAGTTGCGGCCGGAACCTGGGATATATTCTCGAGTTACGACGGGGAGGGCCCTTCCAGACACGTGTTTGTTCAGCGACGTCCGGACTCCTGCCTAGGTACGAGGGACACTTCGGGATTCTCCTCGAGTCTTGGCATGGCAATTGGGACGCGTCTCCACGTGAGGCGGGAGACCCAGGGTCCCTTATAACGTGCCACAGGTATCCTGGGACTCCTATCCATTTTCAAGAGGAGTCAAGCATCGTCTCCTTTGGAAGCATTGATCTCCGCCGACCTCTCGAGTTTTCAAAGGATGTGAGGCCTCCGGTCGCGATGAGGCGGAGGACTAGGTCTTTCTCTGTGGTCTCCACAGGGGATGCAGACATCCCTTCGTCTTGGGAGATGCAAGACGAGCCTGCATTCAATTCACTGCAGGGATATCCAGCCTTACTTCGAGTCAGAGCATCTCGGTGTCCATTCCACTTGAGGCCACAAACTCAGGGTCCCTCTCACATACCTGTAGCTGAGAGAAGCCTCTTCTTGAGGTGCTTGTGGAAAGGTGGTGTTCCTCTTGAGTCGAAGCCAAGGACTAAGCTCTCATCTCGAGTTGATTTGGGGTCCACGGAGCCCTTTCGTGTTGCTCCATGACCTCAGGATCCCTCTAGACTTGAGACAGTGATCTTGGGTTTTCTCTGGAGTGCCATTAAGGAAATCAAGGCTCCTTTCACGTTTGATGTGGAACACGGAATTGCTCTGCACGCAGTGCAGGGGAATCGGGCCTCATCTCGCGGCGAGGGGGAAGTCTCATGGTTTTTCTCGAGTTGTGGCCGGAACCTGTGGTATATTCTCGAGTTACGACGGGGAGGGCCCTTCCAGACACGTGTTTGTTCAGCGACGTCAGGACTCCTGCCTAGGTGCGAGGGACACCTCGGGATTCTCCTCGAGTCTTGGCATGGCAATTGGGACGCGTCTCCACGTGAGGCGGGAGACCCAGGTTCCCTTTCCACGTGCCACAGGGATCCTGGGACTCCTATCCACTTTCAAGAGGAGTCAGGCATCGTCTCCTTTGGAAGCATTGATCTCCGCGGACATCTCTAGTTTTCAAAGGATGTCAGGCCTCCGGTCGCGATGAGGCGGAGGACTAGGTCTTTCTCTGTGGTCTCCACAGGGGATTCAGACATCCCTTCTTCTTGGGAGATGCAAGACGAGCCTGCATTCAATTCACTGCAAGGATATCCGGCCTTACTTCGAGTCAGAGCATCTCGGTGTCCATTCCACTTGAGGCCACAAACTCAGGGTCCCTCTCACATACCTGTAGCTGAGAGAAGCCTCCTCTTGAGGTGCTTGTGGAAAGTTGGTATTCCTCTTGAGTCGACGCCAGGGACTAAGCTCTCATCTCGAGTTGATTTGGGTTCCACGGAGCCCTTTCGTGTTGCTCCAGTGACCTCAGGATCCCTCTAGACTTGAGACAGTGATCTTGGGTTTTCTCTGGAGTGCCATCAAGGTAATCAAGGCTCCTTTCACGTTTGATGTGGAACACGGAATTGCTCTGCACGCAGTGTTGGGGAATCGGGCCTCATCTCGGGGCGAGGCGGAAGTCTCATGGTTTTTCTCGAGTTGCGGCCGGAACCTGGGGTATATTCTCGAGTTACGACGGGGAGGGCCCTTCCAGACACGTGTTTGTTCAGCGACGTCAGGACTCCTGCCTAGGTGCGAGGGACACCTCGGGATTCTCCCCGAGTCTTGGCATGGCAATTGGGACGCGTCTCCACGTGAGTCGGGAGACCAAGGGCCCCTTTCCACGTACCACAGGGATCCTGGGACTCCTATCCATTTTCAAGAGGAGTCAGGCATCGTCTCCTTTGGAAGCATTGATCTCCGCGGACCTCTCGAGTTTTCAAAGGATGTGAGGCGTCCGTTCGCGTTGAGGCGGAGGACTAGGTCTTTCTCTGTTGTCTCCACAGGGGATTCAGACAACCGTTCGTCTTGGGAGATGCAAGACGAGCCTGCATTCAATTCACTGCAGGGATATCCGGCCTTACTTCGAGTCAGAGCATCTCGGTGTCCATTTCACTTGAGGCCACACACTCAGGGTCCCTCTCACATACCTGTAGCTGAGAGAAGCCTCCTCTTGAGGTGCTTGTGGAAAGTTAATATTCCTCTTGAGTCGAAGCCAGGGACTAAGCTCTCATCTCGAGTTGATTTGGGGTCCACGGAGCCCTTTCGTGTTGCTCCAGTGACCTCAGGATCCCTCTAGACTTGAGACAGTGATCTTGGGTTTTCTCTGGAGTGCCATCAAGGAAATCAAGGCTCCTTTCACGTTTGATGTGGAGCACGGAATTGCTCTGCACGCAGTGCAGGGGAATCGGGCATTATCTCGCGGCGAATGGGAAGTCTCATGGTTTTTCTCGAGTTGCGGCCGGACCCTGAGGTATATTCTCGAGTTACGACGGGGAGGGCCCTTCCAGACACGTGTTTGTTCAATGACGTCAGGACTCCTGCCTAGGTGCGAGGGACACCTCGGGATTCTCCTCGAGTCTTGGCATGGCAATTGGGACGCGTCTCCACGTGAGTCGGGAGACCCAGGGTCCCTTCCCACGTGCCACAGAGATCCTGGGACTCCTATCCATTTTCAAGAGGAGTCAGGCATCGTCTCCTTTGGAAGCATTGAACTCCCCAACCTCTCGAGTTTTCAAAGGATGTGAGGTCTCCGGTCGTGATGAGGCGGAGGACTAGGTCTTTCTCTGTGGTCTCCACAGGGGATTCAGACATCCCTTCGTCTTGGGAGATGCAAGGTGAGCCTGCATTCAATTCACTGCAGGGATATCCGGCCTTACTTCAAGTCAGAGCATCTCCGTGTCCATTCCACTTGAGGCCACAAACTCAGGGTCCCTCTCACATACTTGTAGCTGAGAGAAGCCTCCTCTTGAGGTGCTTGTGGAAAGTAGGTATTCCTCTTGAGGCGAAGCCAGGGACTAAGCTCTCATCTCGAGTTTATTTGGGGTCCAGGGAGCACTTTCGTGTTGCTCCAGTGACCTCAGGATCCCTCTAGACTGGAGACAGTGATCTTGGGTTTTCTCTGGAGTGCCATCAAGGAAATCAAGGCTCCTTTCACGTTTGATGTGGAACACGGAATTGCTCTGCACGCAGTGCAGGGGAATCGGGCCTCATGTCGCGGCGAGGGGGAAGTCTCATGGTTTTTCTCGAGTTGCGGCCGGATCCTGGGGTATATTCTCGAGTTACGACGGGGAGGGCCCTTCCAGACACGTGTTTGTTCAGCGAAGTCAGGACTCCTGCCTAGGTGCGAGGGATACCTCGGGATTCTCCTCTAGTCTTGGCATGGCAATTGGGACGCGAGTCCACGTGAGGCGGGAGACCCAGGCTCCCTTCCCACGTGCCACAGGGATCCTGGGACTCCTATCCACTTTCAAGAGGAGTCAGGCATCGACTCCTTTGGAAGCATTGATCTCCGTGGACCTCTCGAGTTTTCAAAGGGTGTGAGGCCTCCGGTCGCGATGAGGCAGAGAATTAGGTCTTTCTCTATGGTCTCCACAGGGGATTCAGATATCCCTTCCTCTTGGGAGATGCAAGACAAGCCTGCATTCAATTCACTGCAGGGATATCCTGCCTTACTTCGAGTCAGAGCATCTCGGTGTCCATTCCACTTGAGGCCACAAACTCAGGGGCCCTCTCACATACCTGTAGCTGAGAGAAGCCTCCTCTTGAGGGGCTTGTGGAAACTTGGTATTCCTCTTGAGTCGAAGCAAGGGACTAAGCGCTCATCTCGAGTTGATTTGGGTCTACGGAGCCCTTTCGTGTTGTTACAGTGACCTCAGGATCCCTCTAGACTTGAGACAGTGATCTTGGGTTTTCTCTGGAGTGCCATCAAGGAAATCAAGGCTCCTTTCACGTTTGATGTGGAACACGGAATTGCTCTGCATGCAGTGAAGGGGTTCCGGGCCTCATCTCACGGCGAGGGGGAAGTCTCATGGTTTTTCTCGAGTTGCGCCCGGAAACTGGGGTATATTCTCGAGTTACGTCGGGGAGGGCACTTCCAGACACGTGTTTGTTCAGGGACGGCAGCACTACTGCCTAGGTGCGAGGGACACCTCGGGATTCTCCTCGAGTCTTTGCATGGCAATTGGGACGCGTCTCCACGTGAGGCGGGAGACCCAGGTTCCCTATCCACGTGCCACAGGGATCCTGGGAATCCGATGCATTTTCAAGAGGAGTCAGGCATCGTCTCCTTTGGAAGCATTGATCTCCATGGACCTCTCGAGTTTTCAAAGGATGTGAGGCCTCTGGTTGCGATGAGGGGGAGAACTAGGTCATTCTCTGAGGTCTCCACTGGGGATTCAGACATCCCTTCGTCTTGGGAGATGCAAGACGAGCCTGCATTCAATTCACTGCAGGGATATCCGGCCTTACTTCGAGTCAGAGCATCTCGGTGTCCATTCCACTTGAGGCCACAAACTCAGGGTCCCTCTCACATACCTGTTGCTGAGAGAAGCCTCCTCTTGAGGTGCTTGTGGAAAGTTAGTATTCATCTTGAGTCGAAGCCAGGGACTAAGCTCTCATCTCGAGTTGATTTGGAGTCCACGGAGCCCTTTCATGTTTCTGCAGTGACCTCAGGATCCCTCTAGACTTGAGACAGTGAACTTGGGTTTTCTCTTGAGGGCCATCAAGGAAATCAAGGCTCCTTTCACGTTTGATGTGGAACACGGAATTGCTCTGCACGCAGTGCAGGGGAATCGGGCCTCATCTCGCGGCGAGGGGGAAGTCTCATGGTTTTTCTCGAGTTGGGCCGGAATCTGGGGTATATTCTCGAGTTACGACGGTGAGGGCCCTTCAGGACGCGTGTTTTTTCAGCGAAGTCAGGACTCCTGTCTATGTGCGAGGGACTTCTCGGGATTCTTCTCGAGTCTTGGCATGGCAATTGGGATGCGTCTCCACGTGAGGCGGGAGACCCAGGGTCCGTTTCCACGTTCCACAGGGATCCTGGGGCTCCTATCCATTTTCAAGAGGAGTCAGGCATCGTCTCCTTTGGAAGCATTGATCTCCGTGGACCTCTCGAGTTTTCAAAGGATGTGAGTCCTCCGGTCGCGATGAGGCAGAGAACTAGGTCTTTCTCTATGGTCTCCACAGGGGTTCAGACATCCCTTCGTATTGGGAGATGCAAGACGAGCCTGCATTCAATTCACTGCAGGGATATCCGGCCTTACTTCGAGTCAGAGCATCTCGGTGTCCATTCCACTTGAGGCCACAAACTCAGGGTCCCTCTCACATACCTGTAGCTGAGAGAAGCCTCCTCTTGAGGTGCTTGTGGAAAGATGGTATTCCTCTTGAGTGGAAGCCAGGGACTAAGCTCTCATCTCGAGTTGATTTGGGTCCACGGAGCCCTATTGTGTTTCTCCAGTGACCTCAGGATCCCTCTAGACTTGACACAGTGGTCTTGCTTTTTCTCTGGAGTGCCATCAAGGAAATCAAGCCTCCTTTCATGTTTGATGTGGAACACGGAATTGCTCTGCACAGAATGCAGGGGAATCGGGCCTCATCTCGCGGCGAGGGGGAAGTCTCATGGTTTTTCTCGAGTTGCGGCCGGAAACTGGGGTATATTCTTGAGTTACGACGGGGAGGGCCCTTCCGGACACGTGTTTGTTCAGCGACATCAGGACTCCTGCCTAGGTGCGAGGGACCCCTCGGGATTCTCCTCGAGTCTTAGCATGGCAATTGGGACGCGTCTCCACGTGAGGCTGAATAACAGGGTCCCTTTC